>NC_045426.1:51761881-52430943 GCF_902635505.1 Sarcophilus harrisii
TGTAATAACATCTTAACATAAGCTGATATAGCCCCATAAAGAGTACAAGCCTTTTTCAGGACTTTGAGGATTTCTATATCAAAAGGAGCATATCTTCTACTTCCTTGACCTGAAGAGTTAAACTGTTGAATCACAGGATACATTACTATTTTCAAATCAGCTATATTTGGTGGCTTCCCTTCTTTGGTGGCTTTAAGAACTGTCTTTTGTAATTTATCATAGGAGGGGGTGATTGCTGGGGGGGGGGGAGGGGAGGAGCTGGTGGTATCACTGCCTCTCCCACTACTCATCCTACCTCCATCCCGGAAGGTTGAATTGATGGGGTTGTGTCAAGGACCTGCTCTGGTGTAGGTGGGGTTGAAGCTGCCTTGTGAAAGAGAGAATCACCATGTCCGTCAACCTCACTGAAGTTCTCATGGCCTCTAGTGATATTGCCATTAATCTGCCCTTTTCTTTTCCTTCACACTTCCTCATCTGGCTGTTCTTAAAACTTTCCTTTTTTCTATAACTTGCAGGATTCTTTAAGGCCAATTGTATTATGTTGTATATATAGAATATTTCCTTAGAAATTGAATCAGGACCTTTATCATTGTAGTATTTACATAGTTGATTTCCTACTAGTTTCCAATTATCTAGCCTTATCTCTTCTTCCTTTAAGAACCAAGGGGACATGGGTTCTAATGTAGCCAAGAGTCCACTGA
Source organism: Sarcophilus harrisii (assembly GCF_902635505.1). Classification (NCBI taxonomy): domain Eukaryota; kingdom Metazoa; phylum Chordata; class Mammalia; order Dasyuromorphia; family Dasyuridae; genus Sarcophilus; species Sarcophilus harrisii. The sequence goes on from NC_045426.1 coordinate 51,762,583, forward strand.
CCTGCTCCCAAGTTACAATTAAACCTTGTCTCTTGATCAACTTAAGTATGCTTTCTATAGTGCCCCCTCGGGGTGGGGGTGGGGGTGGAGCTGGGGATGGGGAGAGAATCTTTTCCCAATATCTGCTCCATTTCATTTAGAAAAGGTTACTAGTTTAGCCACTAACACAGTAAGTTCCTTGTTTGTCTATTAAAATACTCACCCTATTTCCTGATCCCCGGGAACTTCTTCAGTGAAATTAGGATCCTTGTTCCACACGTTGGGCGTCAAAATGTGAAGTCTGGGTTAGTCCCCGGAGGCCTCAGAATCAGCTCGAGTCAGGATAAGCAAAAGTCCTTGGTCTTTAGGGGGAGAAGTAAAGGACAAAACTACCTCTCTCCACCAACCTCCCTTCTCCTGGTCCTCCACCTAAGTGACTCCAAAGTCACACTCTATTACTCCACCCCCAAATCCCTCCTACAATTCTCTGTGTACACCAAAAGATCCAGCCAGCACAGAATAGTGAGAAGGGCCATTTTTCAAGCATATGCTAATAGAGTTATTGTCCATTAGGTAATTAGCCTTAAATGCTTAGTTGTCTGATTCCAGTGCACCTGTTCAGAGTTTCAGACCTTTACACATATATGTATATATGTATAAATATCATTATCTATATTCTGTGGTGAGTACTTCATCTTTCAGAAGGTGACTTGCAAATTTCCTCATTGATACTCTGGAATGATTGATCATTGTATCGATCAGAGTTCCTAATTAATTTTTTCAATGTTGTTTTACCAAATTTATCTTGTTAAATATAGTTCTTCTGGACTTCACCCTGCATCAGCTTATGTAAGACTTCATAGGTTTCTCTGAAACTATCCTCTTCATAATTTGTTATAGTATAATAATATTTCATCACTTATATACCATAACTTGTTCAGCTACTCCCCAGTTAATGGTCACCCCCTTAGAGTCTCATACTTTGCTACCTCAAAAAGAGTTGTAGATATTTTCATACATTCTTAAGCTTTGTTTTGCTTAGAATTCTAAGTCCCTTTTTTATTGTGTAGCATGATAATTGTGGAAAAATATGTAGAAGAATTGCACAAGTTTAACACATTAGATTACTTGCCATCTAGGGGAAGGGGTGAAGGGAAGGAGGGAGGTTAAAAAAATTTGGACCACAGGGTTTTGCAAAAGGGAATGTTGGAAACTATCTATGCATGTGTTTTGAAAATAAAAAAAATTTAAATAATCTACCCTCTTTCAAATTCCTCCTTTATTTTTCTCCCCTTTATTTTCTGCTGAGTGAAATTTTTTTGGACCCAACTATATACATATATTCTTCCCTCCTTTGACCAGTTCAAATGAGAATGAGGTTTAAATATCAGATATCCTCCCTATCCTATCCCACTTGTTTGTATTGTTGTTTTCTTGTATACCTGATGATGTGAGGTAATTTTCCCTAATCTTTTTTTCTCTTCCCCAATATCACTATCCTCTGCCCAGTGCAGACTTCTCCCCCTCCCTTTCCATTCTTTTAACATCATCAAGGTATAATAGATAAACTGCCATAAATTGTGTCAAATTAGATTCTCTCTGTGGACCCCTGATGATGACAAGGTTCAAAGGGGACACATATCTCATTTCCCCATGTTAGAATGTAAGCTGTGCTTAGCCCTTTATTATTTTCTTTTAATGTTTTTATGTTTCCCTTACGTCCTTTGAACTTCAGAATTTATCCACAGCTCTGGTCTTTTCATCAGAAATGCTTGGAAGTCCTCTTATTCATTAAAAATTTATTTTTCCCTCTGTAGGATTTTACTCCATTTTATTGGGTAGATAATTTTTGACTATAAGCCAAAATCCTTTGTCTTCTGGAATATGGTATTCTAAGATCTCTACTCCTTTATGATAATGAATGCTAAGTCATGTGAGCTCCTGAGCAGACTATATTCCATATTTGAATCCTTATTTTCTGACTGCTTGTAGCATTTCCTAACTTGAATCTAATAAAGAAGAAGATTTTTTTTAAAGGAAGGAGAACATTTTAGATTCTTCTTGCTGACTCAGAATTTTGAATCAGAATCCAAGCAAACACACCACCACCCTATGGATCCAGCTCTGATTTTCCCCACAGTGATGTTGGTCAAACACCATGTAGTTAGCTTAATACACATTCCTTTATTCTCCAGTGTAGAAAAAGAAATTGTTCCCCCTGCTGAAGCATGTTGATAAACTAAGGGCTATAATGACACAATGAACTGTACAATGCAAACCCAGCACAAATGAACAGTTATAGGGTATATGGGCCCCTGTGGGTTATGTGATTGGCCAAAGAAAGAAAAGTTAGTTGCTGCTGAACAAATTGCTACCAGATGGAGATTTAAATAAACTCGTACTATTGCTCCTTGCCCAAAGGTGCGGTGAATCTCTTGAGACAATATAACATTTAGTAAATTGTTTGCCTGTTCAGAGGGGACTGGATGTGCCACTTAAATGGGTAGATTCACCCCACCTCCTGATGTTCAATATCCTTGATTATGTGGCCTTTAGCAAATATAAACTTCGCTCTTCAGGAGGATGTGGGTCCCTTTTCCTCTCATATCATTTTTATCCTGATGAAATCTAGTTAAAGTGAGGCAGTCTTGATCAGTGGAACCAAGAGCTTAAGAACAATCAGTAGATAAAAACATTGCCCAAAAGAAACATCCCAAAAGGGAAAGAGACAATCTGAGGAGTTAGTTTTATAAGGGAGGAGGAGTCTTGGAAACCAGGAGTTACCACAGAGAAGCAAACAAGAGATAACCTGAGAAACTGCTAAGGGACTATCTGCCCTTTCATAAATTTGGAGGCTTTTTGTCAATTTGTTTATAAACTAGTTGGTAAATGCCCACAACCACTCTTTTTTATTTTTTTTATTTGCATTTTTTAATAGCCTTTTATTTACACGTTATATGCATGGGTAACTTTACAGCATTAACAACTGCCAAACCCTCTTGTTCCAATTTTCACCTCTTATCCCCACCCCTCCCCAGATGGCAGGATAACAGATGTTAAATATATTAAAATATAAATTAGATGCACAATAATATACATGATCAAACCGTTATTTTGCTGTATAAAAAGAATCGACTCTGAAATATTTACAATTAGCTTGTGAAAAATCAAAAATGCAGGTGGGCATAAATATAGGGATTGGGAATTCAATTAATGGTTTTTAGTCATCTCCCGGTTCTTTCTCTGGGCGTAGTAGTTCAGTTCATTACTGCTCCATTGGAAATGATTTGGTTGATCTCATTGCTGAGGATGGCCAGGTCCATCAGAACTGGTCATCATATATATTTTGGAAGTATATAATGATCTCCTGGTCCTGCTCATTTCACTCCAATCATTAGGTTAAGTCTCCAGGCCTTTCTGAAATCATCCTGTTGGTCATTTCTTACAGAACAATAATATTCCATAATATTCTATATACAATTTTTCAGCCATTCTCCAACTGATGGGCATCCATCGTTTTCATTTCAGCCACTACAAAAAACGCCACAAACATTCTTGCACATACAGGTCCCTTTCCCTTCTTTATAATCTCTTTGGGATATAATCCCAGTAGTAACACTGCTGGATCAAAGGGTATGCAACAGTTTGATAACTTTTTGAACATAGTTCCAAACTACTCTCCAGAATGGTTGGATTCGCACAACCATTCTTAAGGAGTGCCTCTTTTGAACTGATAAATTCTTATGAACCCTGCATATAAAAATCCATAGGGCAATGCCCCCACATTTTGTAAAGCTACCAAAGAAAAAATTTTCCATTGAAGAGCTGAATACAGACTTGATCCTGCTTGATTTATTGTGACTTTGTAGTTTAGGATAAGTTTCTGTGGTTTGCTATCAGATCTGGGTATAGTCATTGACCATATTTCTTACTCAGAACAGTTGTTTTTCTATTGATCAGAAAAGCACATGATAGAAACGTAAATTTAATTGGGAAGAAACCTTAGTGACAATTTAGTTCACTTTCCTCATTTTTAAGGTAAAGAAAATGAGATCTCAAGAGGTTAATAACTGTCTTACCTGTAGCCACACAGGAAGTAGCAGATCTGGAAGGAGAGCCAGAGCCCACTCACTGTTGGGGAGATTCTAAGAGAAGTAAGAGAGAGTTGGAATACACATACACATACACATTTAGGCATTGTCATTTCCCTGAGCAAGTACAATTTGTGTAATGTGTGATTATGTGTGCATGAATGGTACAATTTCCAGGTGTATTAATAGCTTTAATCTGTACTCAGGGTTTTGGGACACTCTGTATTCTCATTTTACAGTTGAAGAAACTGATGTTCAGAAAAGGTATAGTCAAACTCAGAAGGAATATAAGTCATAGATGTAAGAAAATACCAAGGAATAAGTAAATGCTAAATAAGAGGCATAGTAAACTGTTAAAGGGTTTATCACCCAAATGCCTTTTTGCCATTATCTCTTCCTATTCTCCTCTCACATAAAGAATTCATCCTCTTCCTTGCCAGCGCAAGGCCCTCTACGTGCACAAATGACTCCATTCTTTTCTGTCCTCTCCAGAAGATTGACTCTTTATCATCCTCACTCTCTCACTTATCTTCAATAACTCCCTATCTACTGGCTGCTTCCTTACCTGCAAATATACCCAAGCCTCCTCCATCTCAAGAAATTACTTGATTCATCTATTCCTGCTAAGTACAGTCTCATTTATCTCCTCACTTTTGTGGCTAAATTTCTTGAGAAGACTGTCTATAATTGATGCCTCCACTTCCTTTCTTTCCTACGTCTTTATCATATGACTTTTATCTACCTTTTCAATCAAAACTGCCCTCTTCAGTTTCTAATGTTCTCACAATTGCTAGATCCATTGCTTTTTTCTCAGTCCTCATCCTTCTTGAACTCTGACACTTCTGAGATCATTAAACATCCTTTTTCTGACATTCTCTTCTCTACATTTTTAACATGTTTTTATTTCAATAGTATTTTATTTTTCCAATTATGTCTAAAGATAGTTTTCAGTGTTCATTTTTGTAAGATTTTGAGTTATAGATTTTTTTCTCCTTCCCTCTTTTAACTTCCCCCCTTCCAGTTTAATTAACAACCAATCTAATATAGGTTAAACATGTACAATCATTTTAAACATATTTCTATATTAGCCATGTTGTGAAAGAAAAATCATAACAAAAGGGAAAAACCACAAGAAAGAAAAAGCAAACCAAAAAAAGATGAAAATAATGTGTTTCAATCTGTATTCAGTCTCCATAGTTCTTTCTCTGTTGCAGAAAACATTTTCTATCTCAGGTCTATTGGAAGTGTCTTTAACCATTGTATTGCTGAGAAGAGCTAAGTCCATCATGGATGATCATCATATAATCTTACTGTTATTGTGAGCAGTGTTCTCCTGGTTCTGCTCACTTCACTCAGCATCAGTTCATGTAAGTCTTTCCAGGCTTTTTTGAAATTAGCCTGTTCATCATTTCTTATAGAACAGCAATTTTCCATTACATTCACATATCATAACTTATTCAGCCATTCCCCAATTGATAAATGCAATTTCCAGTTCCTTGACACCACAAAAAGAGCTACTATGACCATTTTTGCATATGTATCCTTTCAATCTCTTTTATGATCTCTTTGGGGTACAGACCCAGTATTGACACTACTAAATCAAAGGCTTTACACAGTTTTATAATCTTTTGGGTGTAGTTCCAAATTGCTCTCCAGAATGGCTTGGATCAGGTCACAACTCCATCAGCAATGTATTTGTGTTCCAGTTTTCCCACATCCACACTAACATTCATCATCTTTTCCTGTCATCTTAGTCAATCTGAGAGGTGTGAGACGGTATCTCAAAGTTGCTTTAATTTGCATTTCTCTAATCAATAGAGATATAGAACATATTTTCATATGACTATAGAGGGCTTTAAGTTCATCTGAAAATTGTTCATATTCTTTGACCATTTTTCATTTGGGGAATGACTTGTATTTTTATAAATTTGATTTAGTTCTTTACACATAGAAATGTGATCTTTATCAAAAATACTAGCTTTAAAAATTCTGCTTTCTTTCTAATTTTGAATTGTTTTTTTGTGCAAAACCTTTTTAATTTAATATAATCAAAATTATCCATTTTGCATTTCATAATGTTCTCATTCTTGTTTGATCTTAAATTCCTCCCTTCTCCAAAGATCTTACAGCTAAAGTATCTCTTGCTCTTCTAATTTGCTTACAATAGCACCCTTTATGTCTAAATCTTGAACCCATTTTGACCTTATCTTGATATAAGGTATAAAATGTTATTCTCTGTTTAGTTTCTACCCTATTTTCTACTTTTCTCATCAATTTTTGTCAAATAGTAAATTATAATCCCAGAAACTGGTGTCTTTGGGTTTATCAAACAGGAGTATTATAGTCATAAACTATTCTACTGATCTAGAACTCTAATTTTTACCCAGTACCAAATGCTTTTGATTGCCATTTTATAATACAGTTATAGGTGTGGTATAGGTAGGCTACCTTCCTTTGCATTTTTTTTTTCATTAATTCCCTTGATTCTTGATCTTTATTCTTCCAGATGAATTTTGTTATTATTTTTTCTAACCCTATAAAATAATTTTTGAGCAGTTTGATTGGTACAGCACTGAATAATTAGATTAAGTAGAATTGTCTTTTTTTCTTTCTAAATTTTCTCGTCTCCTAGGTCTCCTCATGTTTGTCTGACCACTCCCTTTCAGTATTCTTTGCTCGATCTTCATCCAAATCTGCTTTCTGTAGGTGTTCCTCAAGGCTTTGTTCTGGGCTCTCTTCTTTTCTTCCTCCATATTATTTCATATTATTGGTGATGTCATCACCTCCCATAACTTCTGCTGTCATATTTCTGCAGGTGATTCTCAGGTTTACTTTTTCATCCCTAACTCCTCTCCCTATCTCTAGTCTTTCATCTCCAACTGACGTTTGGATATCTTGACTCTCATGTCCCAAAGTCATCTTGCATGCAGCAAATCCAGCATTGCACTCATTATCTTCTCTCCTTTTCTTTCTCCGTGACAGAACTTCCTCCTTCTTCCTTTTTCTGTCACTCCTGAAGATACCATCATCCTCTCAGTCACCCAGTGTTACATCTAGCCATCAGCTTCAGTTCTTCATTCACTTTCATTCCCAATCCCCAAGTCCTGTTGATCTTACCTTTGTTAATATCTCTTGTCTCCTGACAATGTCATTGGCCTAGTATCAGTCCTTTTCACTCCACACCTGGACTATTGCAACAACCTGCTTGGGGTCTCTTGCCATTCCACTTCATCCTCCAGGGATTGATTGATTTCTTCAAGGGATATAGCTACCCATGTCATTTGCCTGTTCACTAAACTCCAGTGGTTCCCTAATATTCCCAGGATCAAATATAATATTCTGTAATGTTCAATCCTTCTTAACCTGCCCTTCAACCTTTCCAGCTTTCTTATACCTTAGTTACTCCCCATGTACCCTATGCTCTAATCACATTGGCTTCCTTTCAGTTCTTCGCTCAAGACCCTCTTAACTCCCAACTCTGGGTATTTTCATTGGACTGGCTGTCCCCTCAAGCTTGGAATTCTCTCCCTCATCTGTGGCTTCCTTGGCTTTTCTCAAGTTTGAGCTGAAAAAATCTCACTTTCTGAAAAAAGTCTTTCCTGATGCCTCTTTTTTTAAAATAGTATTTTATTTTTCCAAATACATGCAAAGATAGTTTTCAACATTCACCTTTGCAAAACCTTGTGTTTCAAATTTTTCTTCCTCTCCTCTACTCCTCCTCTTCCCTCCCCCAGAGATCAAGCAATTTGATATAGGTTAAATATGTGCAATTCTTATAAATATATTTCCATTTAGATCATGCTGTTCAAGAAAAATCAGAAGAAAAAGATGAAAGGGAAAAATTCAAGAAAGAAAAAACAAACAAACAACAAAAAATTGAAAACTACTTTGCTTTGATCCACATTCAGTCTCTATAGTCCTCTCTCTGGATGTGGGTGGCTATTTCCATCCCAAGTCTATTAGAATTGCATTGATTCACTTCATTGTTGAAAAGAGCCATCACAGTTGATATCACATTATGAGATCACATAATCTTGGTCCTGATCCCTCTTAATTCTAGTAACTTCTCTCTGTCAATGTCTCCTTGTGAGCTTCTCAAGAGCAGGGACATAGGGCCTGGTACACACTTAATAGGCACTTAATAAATGCTTATTGGCTGACAGAAGGGCTTGTAGATAGAATATTGTATAGAAAGAATATTGCACTGAGAGTCTTAGAAAGGCTTATAGATAGACTATTGGATATAGATAGAATATTGGCTTATAGATAGAATATTGGATAGAAAGAATATGGCACTTAGAGTCAGGGGTCCTGCTTTCAGTCCTGCCTTTGCCACACAGTTAAAAATGGTTTAAAATTGTGTGATTTTAGGCAAGTTATTTTATTTCTTTATGCCTTGATTCCTTGTGAATTCCTTGTGAAACTGAAGACATTGGGCAAGGTGATCTCTCAGTCTTCCCCAGTCTTGAAACTGAGTTAGAACTTGAAGAATATATTGCATTTAGATAAACAGTATTTGAAAAGAGGGAGGGAGAAAGCCTCAGCAAAAGAAAGTAGAAGTTTTTGATGTCTAGTGAGATGATGAGGATGTGAGGATATGAACAGAATATTCATACAGGGAAGCAGGGGAACATCAGCCTGAAGTAGTAGGTTGGATGCAAATTGAATAAAAGAGCACATGACTCTTCTGCCTCCCAAAGCACTACTTGGGAGGAGAGAACATTTTTGAGAGAATTTCCACCTTTCTCCCTTTGATTTGTTTTTGTCAGGACTTCAGAATTCCCCTGAATAATCCTGAACTCTGGAAACTCAAACTAACTTTTCCTGAAGGATCTAAGTAACTGACCTACGGGATTATTGGTCCTGGCTGCAGGGTAGACTTCCTTCTGATTTTAAAGAATGATGAGTTTAATGGCTCTTCTTATGGCACTATTAGTTATAAACATTAAGCACAAGTGTTAATGGAAACATCATAGAATCCTCGAAGTAAAAGGGACCTCCAGGTCATCGTGCCCCACCTCCCACATCGTGTCAGAGTTTCTTCATCATCATCTCTGGTAGATGGCTTTTCTAACCTCTGCTTAAACTTATCCTATGAAAGGAAGTTTGAAACTCCCAAAAGAGCACTTTAAACACTTTCTGTTATTGGAAAGTTCTTTCTTATTAGTCAAAATCTACCTCTCTGTAAGCCCTGCTCTATAGTCCTCAGTAATACTTTCCCTCCTCCGTGAGGGCTCTTCAGTCTTATACTCTGCAAACTAAACCCTCTGAGCTTTTTCAACCATTCTTTGTCAGCATCCAGACTCCTTCCTAAGCTCTCAAAGAGTCTTGCTTTAACAATGAGAAGTTATCCAAAACACACTTTTAAGTTTTAACAAGGTATTAGGTGGAGAAATTGAGTCTTACTATATTTTCAAGAGTTATGACAAAACATGGCCAATCATTAAGGGAAAAAAATGGAAAAAAATTAAACATGAAATAAAAATGTCAGTAAGACACAGGAAGCCTGGAGACTATTTTAAAACACCAGAATAGAAGCCTAGGGAAAGTGTGTGCCATGGTTAATAATTTTTTATTTTAATTTGAGACCTTTACAGCCCCTTAACCCCCATTCCCAAGCCCTACAGGCATCTTTTTTTTTTTTGTTTTGTTTTAATAAAAAGATTTCCTGAATAAAAACAGAGGAGCCCACAAAGTGAGGTAGGTCAGGTATGGACTAGAGATTAAATAGTCTAAAAAAAGATTCTCAGATGTAATTTGCAAGGGACTTCAAGCAAAATCTTTAAATGCATCAGAAGCAAAAAATCTGTCCAAGACTTACTAGAATCACTGAATGATCTTGGACTGAGGAATAAAAAGTGATTTGATGGATCCTTTCCCTAGTATATTTTGAAATGGACTGGCCACAAAGGTACTGGACCAACCAGTGGTAATTGTACAGGATATTCTCAGCCTGACATACTAGGTAGAATCAGGTCTTCAGGACCATAACTGGGTAACATCCATTTGAAAATTTCAAAAGAATTCAAAGGAAATTGTGAAACTAAGGTCAAACAGTATAGAATTTGTCTTTATAGTATGAATGGTCACTAACCCAGAAAAGTAATTTATTGCCAACATGATTGCCATCCTTCAAATAAGAGCCATTTATTAAGTACCTTTGATGTTCCAAGCATTGTGCCGTGTGCTGAGGATATAAGAGCAAAAATGAAACAGCCTCTTCCCATAAGGACTTTACATTCTCTCAATAGAAAAAGGTTTCAAAAGAAATTGTGGCAGTTTTTTGTACAGTGGGCACTGAGTATTTGATAGTCACACTGATATCTCCCTTGTATATTGGCGCCTGTAGGAAAGGGCAGCCTGTGTTGTTTCCCTTTCCATTATCATCATTGGCTATCCAGAGATATTGGAGATGGGAAGAAGAAGTAGAAAAGGCATTGACTTGGGAGTCGTGAGAGACCTGGATATGAATCTTAACTTTAATTTACTATCATAGGCAACTTGTTTGGTCTCTCTGAGCCTCAGGCTCCTCATCTGTAAAAATGGGACAGTAATCTCTCTAGAACATCCTTCACATGGTGAAATGAGGTCTTTGTAAAGTACTTTGGTTTAGATTAGCAGGGGTCCTCAAACTTTTTAAATAGGGGGCAAGTTCACTGTCCCTCAGACTGTTGGAGGGTCAGACTATAGTAAAAATAAAAACTTTGTTTTGTGGGCCTTTAAATAAAGAAACTTCATAGCCATGGGGGAGGGGAATAAACATCCTTAGCTGCTGCATCTGGCCCGCGGGCCATAGTTTGTAGGACCCTGGTAGAGCAATAAAGTCCTAAATAAATAACTGGGTAAGCAAATGTAATTTATTGGGGGAAAGACAATGTGATTTTTGAAAGGAGGCAATCATTTCTTACTGTACTTATAGATTTGCATGAGGGAGTAAAATAAGCCTGTAGAGTATAAGAAACTAGAAAATGTCATTTTAAACTTTCAAAAAGTCTTTGTCAAGGTTTCACACCCAGGATAACAGAGCAGTTGAGTCTGTAGAGAACTGGAGAGAATATTTTGCCATGAGAATAAAATTGACCTAGAGGTAAGAAATAAAGGTGAAGAATATACCCCCCACGTCTCTTTTGAGGGACTGCTAACTGGGATGACCTGGAAAGAGAGCTTACAAGGCAAAGTCTCTGAGCCAGTAGAGTCAGACATTAAACATGTAGTAGACCTGTGCCAGGACCAAGCACTGTGTTAAGCTCCAGGGACACCCAAAAAGGTCAAAGGCATTCCCCTGCCCTGAAGGAGTTCATAATTTAAGGAGTGAGACATCATGTACATAACTGTATGGTATAAGTTGAAGAGAATCAGTGGAGAGAGGGTTCTTGAATTCATGAATTCAGAAGGGTAGGAAAAGGCTTCCTCTACATCAGGGGTGGGCAGTGTTTGGCTTGAGGGCTGTGTGAGGCCCCCAGAATCATCTGCTAAGGCAACCCCAAGTGGTGAATGTCTGAAAGATGGGTGCAGTCACCTCCCACTGCTGGAGTTCTGTAAGTTGACAGTTTTGTATGGCTCATGATTGATGTTAGAAATATCCAAATGGCCCTTGGCAAAAAAAAAAGATTTCCTATCCCTGCTTTAAATGATGGGGTTTCACATGGGATGTGTAATGATCCAGGAAAGTGAGGAAGCAGAGATGAAGAAGGGGAAGCACTTGGTGCTTGGGGGATAGCCAGAGAAAATGCCCACGTGAAAGTGATCCAGGTTATAAGTGCACCTCAACACCAGGAATCTAACTTATCTTTAGAGAATAATGGTTCCTGAGCTCTCATTGACAACTAAGGAATATAGTAGAAATTAAACACCCAACATCCTACTATTGTACAAAATTTAATGTCTTCATGGAGTTAGAGGAGCTGTGTTTGAATTCTGGTCCCACTACTTATAATCTGCATGACTGTGGGCAAGTCCCTGAAACTCTGAGAGTCTCTCATTCTTCTTCTAGATATTGAGGAAGCTGGACTACATGACTTCTAAGTCCCTTCAAGCTCTGGCCCCGGGATCTGTACATCTGGAATATTTTATGCACTTCTGTTCACCAAACCTCAAAACAGTCCAGTCCCATTTTAGAAGATTCACATTAAAACAGCTAAAATGATAACTTAGAGTTATGCGAGATCTTATATTTTAGAGAGGCCTCATATATTTTACCTTTAAAAATAACTCTCTGGAAAAGGCTGGGAATTAGTGTTCTCATTTTGAAACTGAGAAAACTACATCATGTTAATGATGTGCCATAAAGCATATTTAAAAAAAAAAGAGGCCTGTTGGGGTACAGTCTTCCTTGACCCATAGGCTTACCCTAACCTAAGCACTGACCATTTCAACTGTCTGGTCATTGACAAGACAAAAGTTATATCTACTGATTTCTGCCTTTTTTTTTTTTTTTGTCTCCCCAGGAGAGAGGATAATTCTGATAGAAGTCTATTGCTTGGTCAGATTTCCCTAAGTGAATGTTTTTCCCTCAATCTAACAATAGCAACATTCTTCTCTGTTGTTTAACCAGAGAGAGGAGCTAGAAAGGCCTGAACAGGCAGAAGGAGTCTATTGCAGCGTTTGGGGGAACTCTTCTTACTTATTTCAGTGAAGTTCCAAACTCTTTGTCTTCTAGGTGGGGTAAATTCATTTAGTTCTCCCATGAATCATTCTGCCCACAGTCTCCCTCGCAGTAGTAGTGCTTGTGAAAACAGACACTGTCACACACACATTGTGTGAGTTGGCAGTCGGGAGGCCCTTCAGTGGGTGGGCGAAGCATGGAGAACTCTGTCGGAGTCCACATGTGTATCAGGAGTGTTAAATCTGTGACAAAGGAGTAGAGGGAGGCTCCAGGGTTCAAGCTGCAGGCAGTGGTAGAGAGGCCCAGCATCAGTTGAAGCCAGCTGGTAATTCACTTTGAAAAAGGGGGGAAAAAAAGAAAAAGAAAGATCAAATGACTCCATAATCTTTTAATCCAGATGAGATCCATCTATCCCATTATGAGCTCCCCAAAGAGCCTTGTTAAGCAGTGTCTTCATAAAGTTCTTGTGCAATTTTGAAACTTTAAATTTTGTTTATGTTATCAATATTACAGGAAGAATCTATCATCTTTATCTTTTATTGAGAAATATTTTTTCAGAGCTGATATCAGAGCTGATATGGACTCTCTCATCTCTCACACTATGATGAATCAACTAACCTCTGAACCTCAATTTCCTATTCCACAAAATGGGAATAATAATGCCCATCTTATGAGGGTTTGTTATACTTATAGGAGATAGTATCCATACAGTGCTTTGAAAGCTTTAGAGGACTGTGTAAATGTTATGTTCCTTGAGACAAAAGTTTAATCTTTCTATTTTTCTTGGGTATTTTTGGTCACAAAATACCAGATAAGTATAGAATTATGTGATGTTGCTATCTTAATTGCAGTTAAATTTGCTTTTGAATTGAATTAAAATTTAAATGTTTTTTAAGTATTTTACAAAGACAGCATGTTTCTTAGTATCCTCCACAACATCAAGGCACTTAAGAAATATTTATTGGATAAGTAAATCTTTTTGTATTTTTGAAAACGTGAGAATATTGATTGTCGGCATGGCTGTTGTTGTTCATCCACCTTCTTAAAGATTCAACAGAGACCAAGCCAGGGAAAGAGCTAATCCACTCTGCTCTGCCATCCCCAGGACCAAACATTGCCATTTTCACCACCTTCTCCCCATCTTTTGCTTTGTAAAAAGCTGACGATTTTAGATTTGTTTCCTTTACTCATTTAGTAAAATCCTAAAAATGTTTGAAAGGAAATCTTTGTTATTTCAAGCACAGTAACTTCCATCAATAAAAATAAAGATTCCAGTACCCAAACAAGTGAAAGATAATCGCAACTGAAAACTATGAACATCTGTTCTTTACAGTTTGTTTTTTAAATGTATTTATTAATTTTACCAATTCAGTTCCTTAGACATGTATTAATCCTGATCATGTATAAGACCCTAAAGCAAATACTAGAGTTCACAAACATGAGCAATTCTCACCCTTTAAAAGCTTCTACTGAGAAGGTGTATAACTGCCAGAGAATCATGTAATCTGGAATTTACTACCATTCCTTCTTTTTATTTTAAACTTTTATTCCATTCTTGTACAATTATTTACTTACTTTAGATTTATGCTGTGCCTTCCCAAAAAGAGTATTAGCTCTTTGAGGGCAAGTGTCCTATCATAAATATTTTGTAGTCCTTTGTGTCTTCTGGCAAGATGCCTTGCTTTTCAAAAGCATGTTGATTTGATTTGATTCTAGAATTGGTAATCAGATAAGATAAAATTGCATTTAGTGGATAAACTTCAAAAAAAGATATTCTTATATATACTACATGGAAATATAATTGGAAGCTGTAAAATTTTAACTATCAGAATTTTGTCCTGTTTTGATGTCATTGTTTCCCAATTTCTCTGCTTCTCTTTATAAACTTTTATTTAAGAAAGAGCTGTGATGCCCAGAGAAAGAACTCTGGGAGATGACTAAAAACCATTACATTGAATTCCCAATCCCTATATTTATGCCCACCTGCATTTTTGATTTCCTTCACAAGCTAATTGTACAATATTTCAGAGTCTGATTCTTTTTGTACAGCAAAATAATGTTTTGGTCATGTATACTTATTGTGTATCTAATTTATATTTTAATGTATTTAACATCTACTGGTCATCCTGTCATCTGGGGGAGGGGGTGGGGGGGGTAAGAGGTGAAAAATTGGAACAAGAGGTTTGGCAATTGTTAATGCTGTAAAGTTACCCATGCATATATCCTGTAAATAAAAGGCTATTAAATTGAAAGAAAGAAAGAAAGAAAAAGAGAGCTGTGGATTTTTCTTAGTATTAGTTGATCCATAGCCAGCCTTACCCTTGGAATCTAGTAAAGGGTTGCCACATAGTGTTGTGGCTCAACTCAAGTGACTGTGTATACTACTGGCATGCCATTTTAAGAAAAGATTTCTGAATACAACATGATTGAAATAGAGCTCCCAATACCTCTTTTCTCTTCAGTGATTAAATTTTCAGGAAAGAACTTGAGTCAGTCAACACGTATGTATTATGCACTTACTGTTTACCTGGCACTAAATGCTAGGAATACATGGAAAGGCCCAAAAGTAGTCCTGGCTCTGAAGGAGCATGAATCCTCAGGGGAGAGATAACATGTAAATAATTGGATGTGTAGAAGTAGGTGAAGCCAATCTGTCCTGGGAAAGTCTTCCTATACAAGGTGGGATTTAAACCTTGATGTGAATTAGGGAGAATGAGGAATGGAGGTGAGGGGACAGAGTACTTCAGTACTTCAGGTGTGGAGGACATCCAGTCCAAAAATTGGCATTGAATAAGAGAGATGGAGAAGTATGTTAGAAAAACTGCAAGTAGCTCATTTTTCCTGGACCATAGAGTACATGGAAGCAGGCAGTAAGTGATCATAAGGTTGGAAAGGTAGGACA
Organism: Sarcophilus harrisii; assembly: GCF_902635505.1. NCBI lineage: Eukaryota > Metazoa > Chordata > Mammalia > Dasyuromorphia > Dasyuridae > Sarcophilus > Sarcophilus harrisii. The sequence goes on from NC_045426.1 coordinate 51,778,160, forward strand.
TGATCAGGTTATCTAGGACAATCTATATTTGATCCTGGAAGTGATTAGGAGCAATGACTTGGGGTCATTGGAGAGGGAAAAGGGGATGACAGGTTCAGAAGAGCTGAGTGAGGATAGATTGGTGTGGAGAAATCATTTACAAGTCTTTTGCATTAGTTTAGGTAAGTAGTAATGAGGGCATGAATTACAGAGATGGCCGAGGTACTCAGAAAAAACTGTATGAAAGAGGTTGTAAAATCAGAAATGATGATTGGGTGAGTGGAGCGAGTGAGAGTGAGAACTGGAGGATGACATCAAGGTGGTGAGCCTGGACGCCTGAGAGAAGGGGATGGCCTCCACAGTGATGGGGAAGTTCGGATATGAGAGACTTTTGTTTGGAGCCTAGTGAGTTCGGTGCCAGTGAACAGCTTTAAAGCATTCAGTAAATCACTGGTTATGATCAGCTGCCCCTTTGAAGTGAAAGATACAACTTAGCTTTTGATACTCAGGAAGATGAAAACTGGGTAATTACAGACATGAAGTGGAAAGCTGTGCTTTCTGTTCAGAGCAGGAAATGCCATGTGGAAGTCCTCTGACCATGTGGCCTGGGCAGGACATGGGTCTCTCTCATGAGAGTGTTCAGAACAGTCTGTGAACAAGTATAGTAGGGGTCACCAGTGCTGACTAAGTGGATTAACCTATTGTTTCATTGTTTCCCAGGTAGGAGAAAGGCAGACTGACATTTTCAGCAAGGATTTAGGGTTTCCATCTTGCATTTCATAAATGAGGAAAGAGTTAAGGTCTTGTTCAGTGATTGACTAATTAAGAACATGTATATCAGTGGAGGTGAGTATGATGACAAGCGCATTCTTGGTCTTGAAGGTTGACCTCCAGTTCTGCTATTTATCCACTTTGAATGACTCCAGGCAAGTCATTGATTTCTCTGTATATCAATCTCTTTACCTGTGAAATGGGGCTAGAATACTTGCCTCTTAGAGTTATTAAAAACTCAGTAAACGTAAATATTATTATCATTTCTAAGTCAAATTCAAATTCATTTCTTAACTTTGTAATTAACTTATTCTTCTTTGTGAGGTCACATTTTTACAAGAGACATTTCATTATAGCAGATCTTAAGTCCTGCCTGATTCATAGGACTAGAGTCTCAATGATTTTACTATGTTGAAATTGAGCTCACTTTGCTTTGCAATTCACCTCAGCAAACACCTGCTCCAAGCCAGGCCAGCAACAGAGCAGATACAAGCTCTGTGGGTCTGGATTTAAGGTAGAAAAGGGACTTTTTATTTTTAAACAAGGACCTGGAGAATTCCAGTTTATCTTTAAGATCACTGGAGATGTTCACTGGTATTAATGTATTTGAATAATTTCAGAAATTCCTGGAGCAAAATTATGAACTGTGTCTAGATGAACCACAAACCCTTTTTTCCTATCTATGAGGATATTTTGCTTATTTACAAAGAAAAATCTGAGAATTTAGAGAATTTTTTTATTATCAGGAAAACTCCTAATACTTCTCAAGAAACTCATAATGAAATTAAACCTGTGTTATAAGTGACTCCTCTGTTGTTTTTTATAATTCTGCTACCCTGCCATCTACTGTGTTTTCTAGTGTCAGGGACCTCCTATCTAGGGATAGATAGTTATTTCACCAGTGACTTATGAGACCTTTGTGGGGGAGTTAGTTGGTAATTTTACTTGTTGGACAAGTATTCTTGAAGCAGGCACATCCTATATAACCACATGCTACACAATGGCTATAAAATTCTGTTCTGTTTATGTCTGGTAAGTCTGGATCTTAATCAGTATATCTGGTTTGGATGGAGAACTTGAAGTGCTCAGACTTCACTCTTAATGTGGAACACTAATTAATATTCTGGGCATGTAAGAAAGAACCCGGAACATTCAGACTATTGTTACTATAGCAAGACACTACTCCAGACATCACAAGACTAGTTCTACAAGAAAGCATGATTACTGTGGATTAAAAATCTTGCCAAGATCTTGAAGGATTTATGACCTTTTTTGTTGTTGTTATTCTGGGTAAAATATAAAAATACTTTTCTCACTTAACTTTGGAAATTCATTGGGGAAGCTGAGAAAACTCCTCAGCAAACTTCAGGATGCTTAGCTGCTGAGGATGAATTGGGTATTGTATTCAAGTTGCATTGAGAAAGCACAGAGCTATTTGTTTGGCAGAAAACCATTATAGCCACTCACTTCCGTTCACTTTTCTGAGTTACTTAAATGACTGCCTGTTTCCTGATGAAAAAGATAAACTCAGCTTCTTGAAGAATCAGAGTAGTGTGGCTTGTTAGATTTCCATCTAAGACTGGGAAATTCCCACCTTAATTCTTTACATGGTAGTATTTCTCTAAAAAGTGAGCAAAGGAATGTTCTTACTTTTGATCAAGATTAATACTCATCCATTTTCCCAGACTTTCACATTTCTTTATTAAAATTCCTCCCTTTTTGTAATGTATTGAGTGGCTGACCACTTGATGTAATAGGACACTGAAATTGGAATCACTAAGATTCAGGCTCAGATTTTGCCTCTTAGATACTTACCAACTGTGTGACTCTAAGAAAGTCACTCTCTATCTACCTCTTTTACTTCATTTGTAAAAAATGTTGGACTCGTTGGTCTCTAAGGCCCCTTCCATTCTCTAAATCTACAATTCTATAACATTTATTATTATGCTACAGAAGGTTTTTGTCTCTCTTTAAATCTTTCTTTGAGAAATTGACAATATTTGATGGCTCAAGAACGTTTAAGTCTGCAAATACCTTTGTTTTTATGAATGCATTTTTATTTACCACAAAGGGAACTATTGCTTAGTAAGCTTTTAATGGCAAGATTGACAGGAGAAGATCCGAGGTCAGTAGTATGACTCAGGATTTCAGCTTGTAAAGAACATGACTTTCAAGTCCCATTTATCTTAGAGGTATGACTGGACAAGATTCAAAAAGCTCTTAGGTTTCACTTTGCCTAGGAAGGTGCTTAGCAAATTATTTTTAACCATTTGGATTTGGTACAAATTTATATTTAAAATCCAAAAAGCTTCTGCATTAACAGAAAACATTAACTAGTACACTGCATCCCACTGAGCAAGGATTCTTTGGAAGGTGCTGCTTCCAGATCATTTAGAAATCTTGATTTCTTGAGTGGGCCTCCAAAAGCACTTTCCAGTAGTCAAATCCAATAAGCAGTTATTAAGCACTGACAAATCACTTGAAATAGAGGATAGCAACAGAGGTCTTAAGGCTGAACCAGGGTTCATCTTGGGATATACTTTTGGACCTAGACCAACCTGCTGCTATAAGGGTTCTCTGAACTAGAATAGTCTCTCAAGCAGCTCCAAATGTATAATGACTTATACCAGCTACAGCTGTGTAAATGAAGGCAGTAGCAAATGGCAACAGAAATTAAATTGTACAATATACAGTGTTGGTACTACTACTTTGTTAGAATTAAAACACATAATTATAATTTTTACATCATGTTCTCTTTCTCTTCCAAATATACCTTTCTTCTCTCTTTTCTCCTCTATCCAGGGATCCAACCCTTGTAACAAAGAATAAAAATGAGGGGAAAAACACAAAACTAATGAACATATCCATTGATTCTGAGAGTATATTCAGTATTCTGTATTCATTGTCTCTCATCTCTGCAAAGTAGATAGGAGGTGTATGTTCTTTTTTTCTGAGTCCAAGCTTGGCCATTATAATTGCATTGCTAAAATTTTGTTGTTGTTTTTGTAATTCATTGTAAGTTATTGTGCATTTTGTTTTATAATTCTACTTACTTCACTCTGCATCAGTTCATCTCAACTCTTTCCATGCTTCTCTGAATTCTTTGTATTCCTTATTTCTTACAGTGTAGCAATATTCTTTTATATTTTACATACAGCAGTTTTTAAACACTTCCCCAATTGATGGGCACTGACTTTTCCCCCAGTTCTTTGCCTGCCACAAAAAGTGCTTCTACCAATATTTTGTATGTGATTCTGTTTCCCTCCCAAAGTTCCAGTCAGAGGCCATGATGCCTGACAACATCCAGCATATGCACACTCACAGTTAAATATTTGGAGTACACCAAGTTCTAAATCATTGGTACTTTCCTACTACTAACATATGCTTTATGATAAAAATGTTACAGATTAAACAGTACCCTGAAAAAATGAATGTGCTTCTAAAGAAGTCGTCAGTTCGTATCCTCATGTTCAGAATAATTTCTTTGCAAGAAGACCTAATTTATTTGTTTTTTAGATCTTTGCAAACTCTGCAAATTTATAGTTCTGGCATAAAGCATTGTGTGGGTAGAAATGGAAATATGGAAAGAGTATGTATCTGCCCAATCTTGTTAAGTTCCTAAAGTCTACCTCTTTCTTCCTTTTTAATGTTTTCTCATGATTGGGTGTAATTAAACCAGGCTGCAGGTAATCACACCATGATATACTGTCAGCCAGCAGTGGCTTTAGAGCAGGTTGGGAGAAGGAGAACTCCATCAATAACATAGCGCTGCTGACCTGTGCACAAGCCACAGAATGTACTTAGATTATCCCATGACAATAGAGTTGTTGCTGCAGTACATCTAACCATTGTGAGTAGAAGGAGCAAGAGGAAGGACAGGGACTGTGCTTTGCATACTTAAATATATTCAAATAAGCATCCTGATCCTATTTTGTTTCATCCTGGACTAATTTCTTGAAGTGGTGAGCCAGCAAGCCTGTGTGAATCTGCACATTTTAACTATCCGATGAATTGCTTCTGCTTTCTTTTGACAGCTGTGTTTATTTTTAGAGCTCAGGCACATATAAAGAGATCTACACAGGGAGAAGCACTAGAAATTACTGGCAAACCTAAAGCCCCATTTGGGTGTGAGTATGTCTGTGTATTTCTTACAAGCATGAATACTGTCAACAGAGTGTCAGGCTGGCTGCACATGGCCTCCATCAGAAGTATTGTCTGTACTGGCATTGTGTTAGCTTTTGTCACACTCTGGACCTGCCTTATCAGTCAGTCACTTAACAGCTATCGTGGATTGAGCAGTTTTGTGCTTGGTGCAGTTGGGGAGGCAGAAAAAATTATTTTAAAAATCATAGTCTCATGAGGGTGGTAAATGAGACATGTATACATGGTTAAGTGGAAAGTGAACCAGAACTTAAGAGACTAAGCTCTGTCACAAGCTCCATCTGTGATCCAGGCAAAGCACTTTGGATTAAATAATCTCTCTTATATCTATGATATAATGTACAATATCACTCAATTAGGCAGAGACCTGCAGGTGTAATTACTGAGCCATTGTCAGTGATATTTGAAGGTTGGTGGGAGAACAGTAGTAAGATAAGGTAAGATGTAGAAGAGAATTTGTGTTTATTCACACACACACACACACACACACACACAGTTTTTAAGAGAAGATGGCAAAATCTGTACATTCTAGGTCAGGAGCACAGATCGTTAAAGAGTGAAGATTCAGAAAAGGAAATGGTGATTACAAAGTGCCACCATGGCTTTCTTAGGAACAGGTTATGTCATGTTAATCTTATTTCCTTTTTTGAGAGGGAATTCATGCATCTAGATCAGGGGTTCTCAAACTACGCCTGCTGGTCAGATGCGGCAACTGAGGACATTTATCCCCCTCACTCAGGGTTATGAAGTTTCTTTATTTAAAGGCCCACAAAACAAAGTTTTTGTTTTTACTATAGTCCGGTCCTACTATAGTCCCCGGGTCTGAGGGACAGTGAACTGGCCCTCTATTTTAAAAGTTTGAGGACCCCTGATCTAGATCATATAGCCATCTATGTCCTGTTAAACTAATAGATCATAGACATGCTGTAAATTGTTTCCCTAGATTTTTAGCACAGCATTTTTTATGAAACATCACATTTTTATCTTTAAATTTAATTTGATTTTTTCAGATGACTAAAATCCACCCTCTAAAATTCCCCCTCCCCAACTGAAAAAGAAGGAAAAATAAAGACCTTGTAACAAATATGCAGTAGTTGAACAAAATCAAATCCCATATTGGCTTTATTCAAAATAACAAATAGCTTCATTTTACATCTTGAATCTCTCACTTCTCTGTCTGGAGTGGGCACTGTGTTTCATTATGAGTCCTCTGCAGTATTAGTCATTTCATTGATCAAAGTTCTTAAATATTTCAAAGTTGTTTGTTTTTACAATACTGCTGTTACTGCATAAATTGTTCTCCTGGTTCTGTACATTATCACTACCTTCTGAAGGACTATACAATCTACTACTGTATTTATGAGGGCAGAAATAGTTAAGTGACTTAAATTGGGCCAGAATCACTCCATCCTCATGAGTACTACTCCACTAATCCAATGCTTAATTGCAAGACTAGCCTTATATATATAGATAAGCTAAGTAATAGCTTTAACAGAACCATACACCCTCAAAACGTCTTTGCTTCTGTCCTTCCATTCTGTGTGAAATTCCACCATTGAAGTGTCATTTCTTTGGACTGGGAATCAGTTAGTCAACAAGAACTCCTTAGAGTACTGACTGTGCATCAGAAACTCTGCTAGGTGCTAGGGATACGCAGACAAAATTCAAATACTTCCTCATCCTTCACGAAGGAAACTAGAGATTTCAAGAGGTAGAGAAAGTATTCCAGGCATAGGGTGATAGTGAGTGAAAAAACAGAAATAGAGTATAGTCTGCATGTATGAGCATGTAGGCTAATGTATCCAGAAGGCCTAGAAGGTCTACTGAAGAACTTTCCAGAAAACTGGAAATGTACATTGAGTTCAGTTTTTGAAGGCCTTTATAATATAATAGAACCTATAATAGAACAAATAGAAGCATTTGGGAACTTCAGGAAAAGCCAGATTTATACTTGGAGAAAAATCACTGTGGTATCCATGTGGAGGAAGGACTGAAACATAGAGATAACTTGAGAAAGCAGCAATCAGGAGGTTATCCTAAAAATCAAAAGCAAGAGCTAATAAAGACCTGACCTATGACTATATAAATGAACAGAAGTGGACATACCTATAGGACAGCTATGAAGATAGAAATGAGATTAGCTACTAGTTGGATACATAGGTTGCATGAGAATGAGGTATCCAGAATGACACTGAAGTTTCAAACCCAGATGACTTAATGATGGGAGTGTCTTCTACAGTAATAGGAATGTTTGGAAGAAGGAAGGGTTTCTGTTTTGGGCATGTAGGCTTTGAGTTCTGGAGAGGACTGGGACTGAATATATTTATTCAGGAACCTTTCTTCTTTTTAAATCCAGATTTAAATCTTCCACTCTATGCAAATTATGGTAACTGTAATAAACCAGCCCTCACAACATTTGACTTTCTTCTCAAGAAGTTCAGCATGTGACTTAATTTCTTTTTGTTCTCCCTAAATCCTTTTCTCATTCTAGGAGATGTTCTCTCAAACTTCCTGAGCTTTCCATTTCTTCAGCCTTTTCAAATCCTGTGATTTGACATTTTGTTCTTCTCCCTTCACTCCTTCCTTCTCTCAGGCCATTATCCTTACTTTTATTTCATTCTATTCTTTCCAACTTAAATCCAATGATTGGCCATATCAACTCTCTCCTCTTCTTGCTCTTGATTCTCATGTGCCTTTATTCTATTGTTTCTCTTCTCTTTCTTGGGTTACTCTCACCATCTGCTTTCTTCCTACTCATGAGCCACTGAAAAAACTGGAGGGAATCCTACAACTCTACTGACTATTAGACATCAGCTGGATCCTTACTACTTTTCAGGTCTCAGCTGTTCCAAAGCTTTCCATCCTTATTTTCCTGAAGCCCTCCCACATCTCCTCTTTTCCTCTCTTTCAGCTCATCCCAACCCAACTGGCCTCTCAGTCCCTGATTCACAGTGTCTTTTAGGAGTCTTTGTCTTTGTACTGTGATGCCTTGTGCCTAGAATTCACTCTTTCTTCCTTTTGCCTCCTGGATTCCATTTTTCCTATTATATCTAGCTCAGACACTGTCTTCTGCAGATGATGTACCTTCTGACCTTTAATTCAAACTACTTTGTATTTAATCAATCAATATATAGACACACACATTTATGAACTACATATTTGTCTGGGTATATTTTTTATATATACTTGTCATCTCCCTCATTTTGAGTAGATTATTTCATCCTTTGAACTTGTAATCTCAGCACTGAGTACAATGCCTGGCACTCAGCAGCACTCAATAAACACTTGTTTATATATTTATATATACATATGTTATCTTGGGCAACTAGGTGGCACAATGGATAACTTGTTGGGCTTGGAGTCAGGAATATCTGAGTTCAAATCTCGATTGACACTTACAAGCTGAGTGAACTTAGGCAAGCCTCTTAACTTCTGTTTGCCTCAATTTCCTCATCTGTAAAATGGACTGGAGGAGGAAATGGTGAACTGCTTCAGTGTCTTTGTCAAGAAAACTCCAAATGGGGATCAGAGAGAATTGGACATGATATATAAATTTGGGGATCATCTACATAGAGATGATAGTTGAACCCATGGTGACCCTAATATGTTTATCAAGTGAAAGACTATAGATAGAACAAAAAAGAGGACCGGGGAAAGAACCTTAGATTATACTCTAGTTAGTGGATGTTTTATGAATGGTACTCCAGCAACAGAGACCAAAGAGCAATCAGTCAAGTAGGAGAAGGTTATCCAGAAGGAGAGGGTATTCAACAGTGCCAGTTGTTGTAGAGTGAGATGAAAAGTATCCATTAACTTAGGAGAGAGTCTTTTTGGATCAGGTTGGCAACCAGACTGCGGAGGATTAAAAGAGTATAAGAGGAGATTATATAAGACATAAGAATTATAAATACAAGAAGTTTATTGGGGGATGAGGGTGGAGGATACAAAATGTTTTTTTAAAAAAAATACAAGATCAATTTAAAGGACTTTGGGAAGGCGGCACCAACAATAGGGGAAATTGAGAAAGTCCTGTTAAAATAAATGGCACCTAAATTGGAGCTTGAAGGTGCTTGAAGACTTTTTAATCTTCATGAATACTCTATTAAATTGTTCTTTAGAAGACTACCTTTTAAAAAAGAAAACAGCTGATAATTTATGGGATACAAGCATTGGGTCCATAACTTCTTCAGCATTGATTAACTGATTGTGGACAAAACAGTCTTCTCACTATCCAATACCATTATCAACAGCTATCATGAAGTAAGTGCCCAACAATTACTTAAGATTAAAGTCAACAAGGTGTTTCTGTCAGTGTTCCCCAATAGTTGACTTTATGGGGAAAGAATGCAGTAGATGGAGGTCTATTTGGGAAACATGGGTACCAAGGGCAAGTGAGCATGTTATAATCTTTATTGTGCTTCCTCTTAGTTGAGTTATTTTTATAAAGTAGCAGGGTTGGAGCAGTTGGGTAAAAGGGATTTCCTTTTCACTGGGAGAAACAATTGAACTTAGCATTATTATTTCCAATTGGCATTTCTGTATAAGTGTTGATGATACTTTTGATGATTAGAGGGATGTCTTGCCCACAGTCAATACTGTGTTAAGGGGGTGCTGGGTATCCAGGATCAAACCTTGCTCTCTACCATCCTCCGGCTTCATTACCTCTGGTTGTACAGACTGCTACTCCCCTAGCTGTAGCCCTTGTTTTAGCCCTATCTTTTTCAGCCATAGAGATATCTCACCTTCTGTATAAGAACTTATTTCTTCTTCATCCCTTAAGTCCCTGCCTTCTGTTTTCCAAATGACAGTTAAATGATATGGTTAAGTAGTGAATAGGAATGGGCTGATGGGGGAAAATGGACCTCAACTCACCTTTCTCTCTCAGAGGATGTACTTATATTTTAGCTTTGGATTTATGAAAAAAATGCTATAGCCTAAAAGAATGAATCTAAAAGGGGGAGACTTTTATAAATATGGTGGCCTTAGAGTTCCACAAGTCCCATTGTTTAATTCATCTCCATAGGGAAATAAAGAGGTGAAAGGAACCTTAGATAATATCCAATCTAAAGTTGAAGGACTTGACTTGGATTAAGATCTCAAACACTATATTGTATCACCCTTGACAAGTAACTTAATTGCTTTTGGCCTTAGTTCCTCCACCTATAAAATAGGGATAAGAGCAGTATTTGCTTCAGGGAATTGTTATAAAGAAAAGATGAGGAAACATACACACACACACACACACACACACACACACACATACACAATTTCTCAAATATATTAAAAAATGTTTCTCAAACCTTAAAGTGCTTTATGTTTTTGAGCTTTTATTATGATTAATCTACTTTTCTAGTCTCCCACTAACTCCACCAATCCTTTCCATTCAATGGGCAATGGGCAATTATTCCTCCATCTAGTCCTCCATTACTTTCTTCTCTAATCACCCATCTAGCTCTCTTCCTACCTTTTGAACCAAAGCTATTTGTGAATATAGTATAATGAATAGTTTGTTTCTCATATTTACTTTGTTGTGTACAAATTGTTACTTTGTTGTTCTATTTTTTTCTACTTTTTTGACCCTCTATATTTTGTTATGGATATCAACTGTTCTGGATGGTAGTTCAGTTTCAAAACTATTTATCTTCCTGTATCTCCTATATCTCCTAATCCACCATCTAGCCTTCATTAATTTCTTCTCTTTTGTTTTTTAAGTTATATTACATAGTTGATGAATACCCTCTTTGTTTCCAGTTCATTGATACTACAAAAAAGGCTGTTGTTAGTATTTTGGTTATTGTGGGACATTTCTTTTTGCCCTTAATGACCCTGAGGTATAAGTCTAACAGAGGTATCACTGGATGAGAAAATATGTTGTTTTAGTCACTTTTGCCCCATCATTCTAAATTGTTTTCCAGAATGGTTGCGTGATTCACAGCTCTTCCTACGGTGCCTGTCTTCCTAACGCTCCTCCAACACTGACTTTGTGTCTTGATGTCTTTGCTAAATTGTTGGGTATGACATGAAATTTCACAGTTCTTTTACTTTAAAACTCCTAATTATTAGTCATTTATTTTGCTTTCTCATGTGGTTGTTAATAATTTGAAATTCTTTTGAAAATTGTCCATTTATGTAATGGTTCTGGTTTTATATAGTTGCCTTAATTTCCATGTAGCAATTTTCCCCTCTAAGATTTCCCTTTTTATCCTAGCTATATTGATTTTGTTCATATAAAAGTTTTTGAATTTTATGTAAGTAATCTGCTTTATCTTTTGTGATCTCCTATATCTCGTTTGGTTAAGAATTTTCTCAGTTATAATTGTGAGAGGTTTCTCTTCCATTTTTCTCTAATTTTCTCATAATGTGATGTTTTATATTTGGATCTATTTAGAACTTATTGTGGTATATGTGATGTAAGACACTGGCATAATTCTAACAGTTTGTCAAGAAAGAAGCTAAAAGCATAAATACTAATAAAGAAAAAAATCAAATTATCCCTATTTACAGATAATATGATGATCAACTTAGAAATTCCAGAGTAGTAAAGAAAATAATTGAAACAATTAAAAGTCCAGTCAGCAAGATTAATTAGGAATCAACTATATGTCAGGCACTGTGTTAAGTACTGGAGATACAAGAAGAGAAAATCAAAAACACAGCCCCTGCTCCAAAGAAACTCAAATTATAATGGTGGAGATAACTTGTAAATGACTAGATATATACAGAATAATGGAAGGTAGTCTCACGGGAATGAACTAATAGGAATAAGAGGCGTGGGAAAGACTTGCTGCAAAAGCCAGGGGAGTCAGAGATGGAATGGAGGGAGAGTATGATAAGTGGGGGAAATGGGAAGGGAGAGCAGCTAATGAGAAGACCCAGTGTCAGGACATGAAGTGCTGTGTCATTGTGGCTGAATTACAGAGTATGTGGAGGACAATAAAGTAGAAAGGCCCCAGATTGTGAAGACAGAAGACTTTATTTTGTATGGTAGGGAGTAATTGGGAACTTCTAGTGGAGGTTCTTGAGCAGTGGAGAACCCTAGTCAGACCTGTAATTTAACACCTTGGCAAATGAGTGGAGGAGAATGGAAAGGAAGAGAGACTTGAGAAAGGATACCAATTACAAGGCTATTGAAGTAGTGAAAGCATGAGGCAAGGAGAACTTGCAAAAAGGTGATAGTTATGTGAATGGACAGAGTGGGGCAAACATAAAAGATGTTGTGACAAGTAGAAATAAAATTTGGAAACAGATTGGATATATGGAGAGAATGCAAGAGTTAAGTCCAAGATGACACCAAGGTGGTGAACTTGTTTCCCTGGGAGGGTGGTGATATCTTAAACATTAATTAGAAAAATTGATAGAGGGGAAGCTGACTGGAAGGGAGGGTAGAGAATGAATTCTGTCTTGGGTATGTTGGATTTGAGATGCTTACAGGACATCCAGTTCAAGATATTGAAAAGGCCATGACTAGATATGAAACTGGAGCTCACAAGAAAGCTGGAGACAGATTCAGACAGATCAGTAGATACCTGGGAATTATCTGTGTCGAGATGACAGTTGAATCTGTGGAAGTTGATGAGTTTTCCAAGTAAGACTGTACAAAGGGAAAAAGATAAAAGGGTCCAGGATAAAAATCTCTGAGATACCCATAGTTAATGGTCAACTGGAGGGAGATCTATCAAAGGAGGCTGAGAAGGCATTTTGAGACAGGTAGGAAGAAATCCAAGAGAGAAATGTCATGAAAACCTAGAGAAGAGAGAATATCTGGGAGAAGAGGGTGACCAGCAGTTTTGAAGGCTGCAGAGATATTAGAAATGATAAGGAATGAAAAAGACTTTATATTTGACAATTAAGAGATCATTAGTAACTGTGGAAAGAACAATTTTAGCAGAATGATGAGGTTAGAAGCTGGACTTTATAGAGTTCAAAAGAGAATGAGAGAATAAAACTTTTTGTAGACAATTTTCTCAAAGGGCTAAAGAGATATGAGAATTTAGGTAGAAAAAAGTTGATGGCTCAAGTGAGCATTTAAGGAGAATGGGAGAGACAAACAAATGCATGTTTGTAGGCTGTAGGGAGGAGACCAGTAGAGAGGGAAAAACCAGGGTAGGAATGACTGGAGGTGAGGGGTGGTGGGGCAAGGAATCTGCTGGAGAGAATAAGGCATACTAGTATCAAGGGTGCTTGCTCATTGAGGAATCAATCAACAAGAAGTACTACTTCTTGTGAAATGGGAGTGGAGAAGGAAATAATGGAGGAAGAGAGGTCTGAATAATGTGAAAAAAGGAGAAGAGGAAAAGGAGAGCCATTCTAGTAGCAAGGTACCAAACTAATCCATAAAAATTGTCAGCATTTTCAGGTAGCAATAACATAGGCCAGGGAGAAGGATAGAAAATGAAAGAAATCTTATTCAAAATAACCTCACAGTTAGAGCACCAGCCCTGAAGTCAGGAGGACCTGAGTTCAAATTTGATCTCAGACATTTAACACTTCTTAGCTGTGTGACCCTGGGCAAGTCACTTAACCCAATTGCTTCAGCAAGAAATAATAATAATAATAAATAAAATAATTGTGGGTGAGTCCTACCACCTTAACTGCCCAACCTAATAGAAAGGACTCCTTCCCTGTACTTTTTCTTGGGGGCAGAATTGAGATAGCTTTTTTGACCTTTGGCTGTGGCATAGTATGTATAGGGTTATAGTTGTTTTTTAACATATCTTTAGAGATTTTGGAGTATTCTGAGAGAATTGGTGGCGAGGAAAGAATATGATAAGAAGCTATCTGGAAAGGCTCCATCCTGAACTGTATATAAAACCTAAAACCTACCTCTGACTTTGAATTTCTTGAAATAAGAACTGAACCTGGGCTAAAAGACCTTTCATATAATCTGATTTCCTTTATAATCTTTTGTTTCATCACTCCTGTAATTTCTAAGTTTCTCCAATGACCTTGGATAGTAAATAGAGAGTAAAAAAGCTACAATATTTGTCAGTATTTCATCACACTGCAAGGTTCTTAGAGGCCTTTATCGCCACCTGTAGACCCCATTCACTAGGAACAAGAAGAAGACCAATGTTTAACCCAATTTGTTCCTCCAACCCATGAGAATAGTATTTCTTTCCCGGGAAAAGTGTTGGTCCTTTTAATTTTTGTCTGACCTTCATTTCAGCAAAAACTTGGAGGCTCCTATTTGTCTTTGGCGAGTATTTGCATCAGTTCATAGAAAACTGCTACAAGTTCTAGGAATTTCAGTTTTAATTTGTTAGCCAAATCCTCCTTGCGTAAACACCGTCAGTGGCTGCCAGTTGATCTGAGTTTTATGTGGTGTGTTTTTTTTTTTTTTTTTCCTGATGAGAACTACTGTTCACTAGAGCTGAGATCATCACAATCATTTCAATTAGGACTTTGTGTGAGATTTTAATTGCACTTCCCAAAGATAGGTCAGACTTACCAAACCGAGAATGGAGGGGGTAAGGGAAAGGAAAAGAGGCTCAATGAAAGAAAATAACTCTTAGTAATAAAATGGAATGAATGGTAACTAGCCTTATTTTCAATGATATTTTACAATTCAAATGAAACGCTATTCCAGTATACTTTATTTTAGCCTTGTATTTTTGTCCAAAATGAAAATCAGATGTTTTTCTTCTTTTCATTTTTCCAAAGCAAATGGGTACAAACACTTACTTAATATAATTTACTGTAGTTTTTTTTTTTTTTTAAGAACATTTACTTTACTTTCTTTTATGCTTGCAACAACTTTTGATCAAAACATGACTACACTCCCTTGTTTAATTTTGAGCATCTGGATTAAAGGCCTGTCTTAATCTTAAATACAGATTATGGTTCTCTTTCTCTTTAAACATTCTGCCATAAAACCTTGGCGGGTTTCCAGTTTTCTTCATTAAAGCTCCCTTTATTGCAGCATTTTAGGATAACAGCCATTAAATGATTGTTATACACAATGGGCACTTGATTATAATTATTTAACTGGCAATCAGTTATTGCAGCAATTTGGTAGGTAGTATAATTAAAAGGGAACATGTTTGGACCTGCCGGGATCTTTCAGAATTTCTACTTTGGTTGGGGGGTGAAAGGGAGGAGGCAGGACCACAGAATTGAGCATATGGACAAATAAGAACCACACCTTTTTGTGAATGGAAGCTTTTCTTCTTTTTCAGTCTGCTGCAGGGCCTCCTTTGTCTCATAAGGTGGATCAGATATGGGGGATGCACTAAGGTCCAGTACCTCAAACTTTGAAATCAGTAAATAAATTCAGGAATGAGTGCTACATATCATGTGCTTAGAAGCATTGACTGAGTACATTGAATTTATTAAAATCATATTAAAAACATGCGGGCGTTTTTCCAACTTCCGATTTCTACATTTCAGTAAAAAAATCTCTCCCTTATTACAGTAATTAAAACATAAAATGCTACAAAACCAAGTTGAAATAAAGAGAAAAAGAGCTTGATCATTTGCAAGCATAAACATGCCAATAAGTCAAAACAGCAATCCCAGGTGCTCTAGGAAGAATGCTAATTTCTAAATCAATAATACCCCATGAACACCCCATGAATATACAAATCTGAAATCAGACCACTTGCAAAATGCCCTTTAGATTCTTTTTCTATAGTAGGTCTCTGCTATTCTTCTAGAAACATTGTAGCTTTAAGAATGAGTTCCAAAATGACATGCCTCCCAGCAGCAATTTTCATATTTTATAAGGCTGCCAACCTTTCAGCGGGGTAAGTGCTGCTCCCAGATTCTGGCCAGATTCAGCGTTAACATGCCCACTATGTCTACTCTGTCCTTCAAGGACCCCTATAGAGATGCCTTGTGAGATTTAAAGAGAGCCTAGTTTGAACCTCCTGCTTCATAACATCAAACCACTCACCACAGCTTTGGATAGTACATCTCCATTTCCTGTTTGGTTTGGTTTGGTTTGCATATTTGAATTAATGAGGGAAGAGGCAAGACAATCTGTTGTAGATAACTAACATGTCCCTGAAAAGTAAAGCCAAACATGGGTTGAAATATTGGAAGAAGCACCACACACACCAAACATGAGCTAATAATTAGCCTTGCTCATGAGGGAAATTTGGAATCATACTATTTATTAAGCAAATAAGGAAGACAACCATGATTAGCAAGTTCTCACTTGAATAAAAATAAAGTAATTCATAATTTTCCATTTTCATTAACCAGAATGCACAAGTGATTTGATATGAGCATGTCGCTGAAATGTTGAAATTTTTCATAATGTTCCAAATGACTATAAAGAGAGCACCAATAAATACTAAAAATACATCTTTTTTTTTCAAGTTTGAATATGTATATGTTTATACTTTTTAAGCCTGTGGATTTTGGAAACTGTAGAAGGACTTTCTTGAGAATCTAATCTTCTCAATGGCAAGCTTCAACTTGGGCTTCGCCAGGAGTTTATTTCATATGGACCTTGTGCCAGCTTTCTTTTCACATATGCGAAATAACCTTTTGGCACATTACAAACCAAACACTGACACCAGAGAAAAGGCCTGTTCTTTTTAAAGTGAACTGGGCAAGTTAAGGAGTAATTTTTAAAAAAATTTAGTGAAGTACATTTTAAATGAAGTAAATGTTGCAAGAGATTACAGTATTTGTGTAAACTGCAAGAAGTAAAAGTTCGTGGCCATGAAGTATTTTAGTTTTATAAAGCTGTTCTTGGAAAAACAGACCACTATGTGATAGCCCAGCTTAACATATGGAACCGGATATGCCAATATGAAATTCAAGGACCATGAAGCTAATTCCCAAAGCCCAGGCATTTGAGAAAAGAGCACCTTTCCCCCCCCCCCCCCCCCCCCAAGCATAAGTCACAACATCGACATCTTCTCAACAACAATGTCTTCTAGAAGGGCAATCTTAAGTTCTTCATATGAAACCCAAAGTGAAATGTGTCAGACCTTGTTCTTAAAGAAAGTGAATCAAAGCTGTTGGACAAACCATGAATAAATAAGAAAGACAAAAGTCTTCTCCAGGGGAGGAAGGTCAGCCAAAGAAATCTAAGGCAGAGCCTGGGTGCCATTCATCATTGTTGCAGGTATGGCTGCAAGGCCAGTTTTCTGAAGTGCAGTCAGGTATGCTATGTTCTTCTGAGAGGAGTCAAAATCTCATCCCTTCTCCTGAGGCCCCTTGGATGCATTTCCCAAACTGGTAACCCAGGGAGTATTTAGGGGTATAATTTCTGCTTCCTCCAGCTCGACATAGCCACAAGAAATATCCCAAGGAGGACATCTGACCTGATCTGACCTTGCCCAGAAAGTTAGTAGGGAAACACTCACTTTCTTCTTGGGCTTGGCCTCTTCTGAACATCTCTAAAGGCTCTACTTACTAAGGCTAAAAATCCAGGCTCCCCAGTAAATTTCCATTGCAGGGTCTCTGCCAAGTTATATAAGTCTGTTAAAGAAGCTTCTTCAGTGAGAACACCAAGTCACTGTCCATTTAGTGACAATCCAGCTCCTTAACCTTCAACCAATATTTTAATTTTTCTACCAAATCTAATGAGTCTATTGATCAGAAGAGATCTTAGATGAAACAAAGAGATACTATTGATTATAGGAATTCAGTTCTTCCAGAAGTTAACATCAGACCTATTTGGACAAAGCAGGGACCTTAGACTGAAGCACCATGGCACTGGTAATTAAGACAATCTTAAAACCAATACATGAATATCCCATTTGATAGAAAACGAACTAAATTTTGTATGGCTTTACCCTGCTTTAGGCATTAAGTCTGATGTTGTTCCTATAATATACCTTGTGCTTAGTGAACATTTAATGATTAGTTTATGACTGTAGTCTAATATAGGCTATATTAAATAATAACGATGTTTGATGACCTTTGTGCTGAATTACTGATATCTACACCTTAAGACTGAAAGGAGCTGGATGGAGCCAGTGCCATCTCCGATGGTCATTATTTTTGTATTTTGGGTAGATTGCTTAGTCCTCACCTTTATAAAATGAGGGGCTGCAAAGAAGATAATTTCTCAGATCTTTAGTATCTCTGTATATTTATGACTCTTATGCTAGCACAACAACTTAAGTGAACAGGCTTGTGGTAGATATGACTAAACAAAGAAATCTGCCCACTTACATTTTGTGTACACATTCATATGCACATGTGAATTTTTCTTTGTGGTCAATTGGACACTGATGTTAAAGGGGTCAAATGATTACAAGTAAAACAGGCCTTTATACAAGTGAGAGAAAGGTGGTGAGTCTGAAGAATAAGATACTTAGGTCAGAGTGTTAAAGAATATTTGAAAGAGCAATAAATTAAAACACCATGAGACACTGAGAAATATGTTTCCACAGCTGCAGCTGGAGCAGGACTGTGGGGCCCAGAGGCCAGTCATTTTTCCTTCACATAACATCAATGTATTCATATCATGAACTTTCAACTTAAGAGGAAAAGAAGAACAAGAGACAAAAATCCTTGAAAGAGGAAGAAACCAGGCATAGGGAGATCCAAAGATAGCCCAAGTAATACTGGCCCTTTATTTAGTGGTCATACTCCCTGTCTACAATTATCTGCTCCTTTACTTGAAAATATCAGAATACCTTCTTTTAGAGAGTCATAGAACCAGAGCTAGAAAGAACCTCAAAAAACACCCTGTTTAAACCTCTCATAAGTAAAATGAAATCTAAATGATTTGCTCATGATTACATATACCAGAAGCACCAGAGGTGGTATTTGAATCCAGGTCCTCTGCCCTTAGGCCTGGGATTCAAATCTTGATTTCCTACTTGTCATCAATAGGCCTCCAATACACAAGAGGAACACCTATAAAATAATCTCTCCCCTACTCTTCTGCCCTTCCATTCTTAGTGACTTGCCTGATTAACTTTTCAGACGCTCTTGAGTCAAGTCATGTCAGGTATTTGGCTTATTTTCCTTCCAAGATGAACAGTGGTGAAGTTGGTCCATTCCCGAGACTCCCTAGTCTTTCTGAAACAGTGACCATCTATTTATAAACTCTGACTGATACTTCGAGTTCCTGCCACGCATACATCAAGATTGAAAGGTAGTGGCCAGAGTTGGCCTGGACATCTGAGCTCTGTGAGAGTGGAGAAAAAGAAAGCTTTTGATTTAGAGTAATGCCAGAACTGTGACAACTTGAACTTCAAGTTCAATACAGCAAAGTACAGATTGAGAACAATAAAGCGGTTTTTTTCTTTTATTCCTCTAACATATGAGTTTTGCTTTCCTCCAAAGATATACCAAATGGTCTTTTGAATAAATTATAATTTTTTTAAATTTAAATCATACTTTGGAATTATTTTTTAATTCCAAAGCATGTTGTGCTCATGTTTATTGTCATTGTCCCTAGATTGTTGCCTGATAATGACATTATTTTACAGGAAGGTATACAGAAATCTCCATTGTGTTTCTGAGCGCTATACTTGAATTGTAAACATTTAAAAGCAGAGCTTTTGTCTGTTTATCTTACAGTAAAAATATCCACATGAAGCTATTATTGTATTGACTTTGGTGCCAAATAGGAAATCCAAGGATTCATACATGTAATCTACTTTAATGCAGAGTGTATGGCATGTTTTCTACAAACTAGTTCCATGTCCAGTTTAGATGCAGGACTTCATTTCTCTGCACTGTATTATAGGATATAACTGACAAACAGCAGTTGTCATTCTGGCTTGTCTTCAGACTTCATTAAAAATATGGTGTTTTCAAGATAACTTTTTGTGAAGGTTTTGAAGGGCTAACTTCTGAAGCTAAGTAGACTAGCCAGTGAGACTGGCCATGAGACATTGAGAACTCTTAGCAAGAAAGAAATAAGCTAGGTTGTATCATTCCCTTGTGAAAGAATATTAGTATTTGTAAACCAGCAAATATATAGACCATTCTACTAACATGGTCTTCTGGATATTTTTTAGAGGGATCTTGATAAATAACCCTGGACTCTCAAAAATTATGCAGGCTCTAACAAGTAGGAATAATTTTGAGCATAGACCTGGCCATGGATTACCATCTAGGCTACTATCTGAGGATGACTCTAGGCAAAAGGCTGGCTCATCAGAAGTATTGACCATCTTTCGGGTGATCATTTATTTTTGCTATAGCCAGACTTACCAACTAAAGTTGAGGGACATGGGAAGGAATCAGCATCAATGCAGGGAATAACTATGCTGATAAAATCACATTTCCTTCTAATTCAGTAAGCACTTATTAAATTTCTACCACGGATAAGACACTATGCTAAGACTGTGAATACAAAGATAAAACAAAAAACAAAATGTGTGCATTGTAAGCATATGAAAACCTGTAAGAAACTATCCACCCTGAAGAAGCTTATAAGAGGTCAGAGGATGAACTTTTTTAGCCAGAGTGTGGGGAAAGTTTCATGGAAGAGTTAGACTTGGAGTCCTGCAGTGTAAAGAGCTAGATTCAAATCCATACTCTGGTACTACCTATTTGACCTTGGGCAGTTTTCTCATGTGCTAAAATAAAGGTGTTGGATTAGGTAATAGCTAGTACTTGTGCAGGAAGCACTTTACAAATATTTCATTTATCTTCACAATCACTCTGTGAGATAGATGCTATTACCCCCATTCTGTAGATGAGGAAACTGATGGGGAGATTAAGTAACTTGTCCAAGTCACATAGCTAGCAAGTACCTGAGCTGGATTTGAATTTGAACCCTTCTAGCAGTATATCTTCCATACTCCCCAGCTCTCTGATTAGGTGATTGCTTCCAACTGCCAAGCCCTCAAAGGGAAGTTGTTCCAGGTCAGGAGAACAGCATGAAAAAAGGTTTGAAACTGTGCATACCCTTTGATCCAGCAGTGTTACTACTGGGCTTATATCCCAAAGAGATTATAAAGAAGGGAAAGGGACCTGTATGTGCACGAATGTTTGTGGCAGCCCTTTTTGTAGTGGCTAGAAACTGGAAACTGAATGGATGTCCATCAGTTGGAGAATGGCTGAATAAATTGTGATATATGAATATTATGGAATATTACTGTTCTATAAGAAATGACCAACAGGATGATTTCAGAAAGGCCTGGAGAGACTTATACGAACTGATGCTGAGTGAAAGGAGCAGGACCAGGAGATCATTATATACTTCAACAACAATGCTATATGATGACCAGTTCTGATGGACCTGGCCATCCTCAGCAATGAGATCAACCAAATCATTTCCAATCCAGTTCTGATGGACCTGGCCATCCTCAGCAATGAGATCAACCAAATCATTTGACTAAAAACCATTACATTGAATTCCCAATCCCTATATTTATGCCCACCTGCATTTTTTATTTCCTTCACAAGCTAATTGTACAATATTTCAGAGTCTGACTCTTTTTGTACAGCAAAATAACGTTTTGGTAATGTATACTTATTGTGTATCTAATTTATATTTTAATGTATTTAACATCTACTGGTCATCCTGCCATCTGGGAGAGGGGGTGGGGGGTAAGAGGTGAAAAATTGGAACAAGAGGTTTGGCAATTGTTAATGCGTAAAGTTACCCATGCATATAACCTGTAAATAAAAGGCTATTAAATAAAAGAAAAAAAAAAGGTTTGAAAATTGTGGAGGGGAAAAATCATGACACACCTTAGATGAACCATCTAGGTCATGGAATAGAGTGAGTCATTCAGTGTGTATCTTTCTGCTTTTCTCACTCTACATATAAGATATTGGGAAGGGAAAGAGATAAAGGAAATATCTCACTTCATAGATTCTGCAGCCTTCTTTTCTTCTCTGCATGAAAGCTTCTCCCTCCTAATAGAGAAGATAATGTCACATCATATCACCTGAGTCCTGTTAACATTCCCAGTAACCCCAAAATCAGTTGGAATTGTCCTTATGTACAGAAAACTTCAGATTTTCAATATCTCTTAAAATGAGTGTTTGAAGGTTGATGTCGACTTACTCATCGCTTTAAATTTTCCTGTAGAAGTCCTTGATGTTTTTCCTAATTCTGAGCTTGGAGATCACTTCTCTGATCATATCTTCTTCTCCCAGTTAGGCGAAATACTTGGCTTCCTAAGATTTCCCCTCTTCATTAAGATTCATAGAAAGTAACTATTAGCCAAACTGTGTCCTAAAGAGTTTTATTTTATGATACTTAATTATCCTTAGTCACTTTTACTTCAAGGAGTTTTCCATTTCAATGATGCTGTAAAGCAAGATTTCTTTCTTTTTTCCTTCCTCCCTTCCTTCTTCCCTCCTTCCCTCCCTCTCTCCTTCCCTCTCTTCTTCCTTCCTCCTTCCCTCCCTTCATTTCTCCCGCCCTCCCTCCTTCCTTCCTTCCTTCCTTTCTTTCTGTCTTTCTTTCTTTTTTTGACAAAAGGTAGATTCATTTAGAGAAATAGGTTATAGACACAATGGAAGGATACATAGACACCAGAAATGGTAAATATGAAAGAGAATAGGAGAGCATATGGAAGACAAGTTCCTCAGTGGAATTCACATTTACCCAATAGAAAGGGAGCACCCTGTAAGGTTGGGGTATGCCCTTAGCTGGTGGGCTAAATCTTGAAGGGGACTTAGTACCCTAAAAGAGTTATTTAACTATAAGGAGGAGAAGAGGGGTTGGGAAGCATAAGGGAGTTAGAGGAGATATCATGTGGCATGGGGGAAGGGAAAGGGAAGAGACACCAAAAGGCAGAGTGCCGTGGCAGACTAACCCAAAGGAGGGCTGTGGAAGCAGGGACTGCTTTGCCCATTTTACAGATGAGGAAATGAAAGTTCAATCAGCTTGATGACAAAGCCACAATAAGTATGGAAAGTAGGTCAGCCATGTGAAAAGGAAGATCATTGCTAATGAAGATGTTATCACTTCAATGAACTCAGACTGCATTTCACACAGAAAAGCTTTGGCGGTCCCAGAGCCAAATCAAACAGGATAGAGCATTCTCTCCAAGTCTTCCCACTGAACCAGGCTGCCTCTCCTGATGGCCATGAACTCTGCTAGTCACAGACTTGTAAAGTGGAGGTAGGAGGTGAAGATTGGGGCTTTTTTTTGCAAACTTTAGGGAGGGAATCATCCCCAGGTTTGAGAGCAGTGGGAAAATGTTGACTCCTGCCTTCACTTCCCCACAGCAGCACAAAGCGCAGCCCAAAGCTGGTTTTTCTAAGTAAATGTGACAGTGGGAAGTCTGGGCCTTATCTAGGCATCCTTAGGACCCCTGTAGCCTTTCCCACACCCATTGGCTTCCAGAAGCTACTTAGGACATCTTTATTCACCGGGAGCTGCTAGCTAAAGGCAAATGTCCTTTTCCACTGAAAATATTCACTCACTACTTGTCCCACTTTAAGGTTTACAAAAATACTTTCTTGACAGCTCTGTGAGACAAGCAGTATGAGTATTTACTGGGGCATGGTTGTTCAGTCGTGACCCAATTTGAGATTCAGCAATACTGGAGTGGTTTGCCATTTCTTTCTCTAGTGGGGTAAGGCAAACAAGCTAAATGGCTTGTGCAGGGTCACATAACTAGTAAGTGTGTGAGGCTGGATTTGAACTCAGTTCTTCCTAACCTCACACCCAGCCCAGCATTATATCTACCTAACTGCCTTGTGCTGATAAAACTCAGAGCCAAAATTTGAACCAGTGGTTCCCAACTGCTAGAGCCTCTGTTGTTCATTTCTTTGTACCCACCATCTTTTTTGGAATGCATAACAAGAGTGTTTGATGGGCAAAAGCATGCTTTTCCTCCCCCTCTGCCTTTGCTGCATCCATTTCCTCTGAAGTAGTATGGGAAAAGTCACCCAGAATAATGTTTGGATTTAAAATAAAACAAACCAAAAATCAGTAACAATAGAAAAACAAAAATCCTTAGCATGTTTTCTGCCATCTTTTCTGGCCTGCAGTTTCCATTTCACATGTTATAAATACTTGTCAGTTTTAAGAGGTGATCTTTTTCTCCTTATAAAAGTTTAACAGTGGTTTCTTTTCCATATTTTTTACCCTGTTATTTTAAAATATGCTTATGTGGTTTGAAGGCATACTATACAGAAATTGTTTTCTCTTGAGACGCCAAGGTCACGAGACCAGTTGCTTAGTTTTTATTTAAAATTTTGGCTTGTGTACTGTTGTCATGGAAGAGCTTTCATCTTGGTTTCCCAGAAGTCTGTGTTGATCCTAATGTCTGCTGTATATGATCAGAGTCACAGTAATGATACCTTACAAAAGCTCAAATCAGTTTCTTATGCATGGGTAAGATCCAGCTTGAGATGGATTATTAAAATTTCAGCCTTAAAGGTATATATCAGAGTATACACACATGGCGTAGACTTGCTGTGTCTTGTAGAGTCCAGCTTTAGTTGATGCTTCCTTCAATGTGAGCCCCGCTCCTTCTCCTAAGAAGCCAGTACCATTTGAATGGTTGGCATAAGCATAGAATTGGGGCAAAAGGCCTTGGGTTAAGATTGTGACTCTGAGCCTTGGGACTAGGTCATTTGAATCAGTCACCAAATGCCTCCCAACCTCTGTTCCATTATAGTCAAAGTGAAGATAATATGACTTGTACAGCTTGCCTTAATAATTGTGAAGAAGATGTTTTCTAAATCCTAAGGCATCATAGAAAGGTGAGCTCACAGGATTACTTTTTCATTCCAAGACTTGTCCTTAGTTGTTAAGTCACGACCTTCAGGCATAATTTCCTAACAAACTGATTTCAGTTTAAAATCGAAAAGAATTTCTTTATAGCAATCCTCAAAATATATAAATGAGACACCGTTCTTGTCTTGTCTGACTTATGATTCCAGCACAGATGCCCACTTATGTGCTATCACAGATCAGAACTTTAGTCCTGCTATATATAAGGTACCTATGATATTAGACTTTCCTTTAAAGAGCTGTAGTTTTGAGGGAGATAATTTAATTTTATTAAATGACTTATCTTCTCCTTCTTTGCTGTCCTTCATTCTACTGTTAGATAAATATTCCTAAAGTCCTAATGGTCTTACCATTTTTTTTGTTTGTTTCATAGCCTCCCAGAGTACCCCAGAATAACACTTATATTCCTCATCCAAAGCTCTTCTTAATCTGGTACCTGTTCTTTAAAACAGAACCCAAATTTGGTGTCAAATGATTTAAAACTCCAGCTTTGATATTTAAGTACCAGAACTCAGATCTCCTTCTGGCCTCTGACCCTTGACTTGAAAAGGTCACTTAAGCTCCCTGAGCCTCAGTTTTCTCATTTATGAAATGAGGATATTGAACCAGATAGCTTTTCTTAGTTTAAATCTAGAATTTTATGAACTCAATCTATAGTTTTATGAACTCAATCAAAAAAAGTCAATATTATAAAGTTTTACTTGCAGTTTTAATACTATATCAAGTTATCAAAGTGTTATTTCATAGATTGATAAAGTAATAAATTTTGGGAAGGTAAATTATCTAGACTTATAATATTTGGTAAAATAAATCATCTAAAATATTATAATAATAAGATTTGAAAAAATTAATGATCTAGAATATTATAATAATAAAATTTAGAAAAATAAATTATCTAGAACATTATAATAATAACATCTGGAAAAATAAATGATCTAGAATTTTAAGAGAAATAATGAAAAGAGATAGAGATAAAAAAGAGATAGCACTTCCAGACCTCAAAATTTTATTATGAAGTAGCTGTCGTCAAAACCATATGGTATTGGTTAAAAAATAGAACTAAAGATCAATGAAACCAACTAGACAAGGGAGAATCAGAAATGATGCAACTCAATATCCCAATATTTGATAAACTAGAAAATATAAATCACTCAAGAAAGACTTTCTGACCTACTAAAACCTGGGGAAAATCTGGAAAGCAGCCTGGCACAAATTAGGCTTAGATCAACACTTGATATCATATTCCATGTATAATACACTCTAAATAGAGAGGTGATGTTAATTTTAAAGATTGTAATATTTTTTAAAATTAGAAGAGAAATAGATCATATACCTCTTGCAGCTAAGGATAAAAGATAAGAGATGTATTGGCCAAACAGGAGATAGAAGGCATTATAAAAGTAAAGTAGATAATTTTGATTACAGGAAACTGAAGCTTCTGCACAAACCAAATGTACCTTGAAAAAGTAAAGAAATGATCCAGTAGGGGAAAATCCTCTTTGTATCAAATTTCTCAGATAAGGGTTTGGTATCCAAAATACAGAAACAATAGATTAGATAAATAGATGGATGGAGGAATGGATAATAGAGATATACTAGGTATGCAAATAAAGATTTATGTGTGTATATGTGTATAGTGTCATATGTGTATACTGGTCAAAGAATATAAACAACTTTCAAAAGAAGAATCTCAGTCTATAATAAACATCTGAAAGATTTCTCAGTAATAAGACAAATGCAAACAAAGAATTAGAAAGAAAGTAGATACTCATTGATTGTAGAATGGCTAAATTGTGATGCATGAAGGGATGTTATATTATTGTGCTATGAGAAATGATGACTATTATAAATCCGGAGAAACATGGGAAGATCAACATAAGTTGAGCTAGAAAAACACTATATGCAATGACTAAAACAATGTAAATAAAAAGAACAACCACATTATTTTTGGTTGTTATTGTTCTGGTTATTAATTAATCATCAAATTAATAAAAAAACAAGTGTGATTTGAAAGAAGAAATACAAGAAAACATCCCTTTACAGAGATGAGAGGTACATATTTTCAGACTTTTGTAATGCTGTGATCAGTTATGCTGATTTTCTTTTCTCCTCTTTCTTTTTAAAAAATTGTTATATGAAGGCTCTCTGGAAGGGAGTTAGGGGAGAGATAGTGGGAGAAAATATAGTGATGCAAAAAAGGAAAATATCAATAAAACTTCCTTTAAAGAGAAAAAAAGACATTTGTAAAAGTGACAGCATTGGATTAAATGATCTCTCAATCTCCTTGCAGCTCTAAACTCTATATTCCTATGCTTTTTATGTTCTGATATATCTCTTTTCTAGAGATATATCAGCATCCTCAGCAATAATTATCCCATGCGAATTAGCTTCAGTGCGCTTCGTTTTTCCCATCTATAAAATGAAGAAATTGAACTATAATTATCTTACATCACTTGACATTCTGTGATTCCTGATGCCATGCCTTTGCTCATAGTGTTCTCATTACCTAGAAAGTCTTCCTAGTCTCCTCCTTGTACAAGTTCCCATCCTTTAAAATCTAAATCAAATCCTCCCTTCATCATGAGGTCTTCCTCCAGCTAATCTTATCTAAATTCTACTCTCCCTTCTTTAAACTGCTTTAGAAATTATCTATTATTATTCTATGCCCTTTCTTAACTTTTTGTTCATTTATTCATCAAATACTTATTAAATATTACCCAGTAGGCAGTGTGGTACTTTATGTAAGTCTCCCTAAATAGTATGTGAGCTACATAAACTTCGGTGTCCTCTTGTTATCTCCAGTTAAAATGGAAACTTCTCTGTTTGGTATTCTCAGTTCTTTGTAGCCTAGTCCAGCCTATCCATCCAACTTTCATTCTCTCCATCATTCACTCTTTGGTTTACCCAAATGAATCTTGCATCATTCCTCATCTCTAGCCCTTTGTGCAGACTGTCTTCTTATCTCCTTGTCCTGCCTCTCAATGTCCTTCACAGCTTAGTTCAGGTGCAGCCTTCTTCAGGAAGCCTTTCTTGATCTTCCCAGCTGCTAATGCCTTCTCCTCAAAATAACTTTCTATATTTATTTTGAATATTTTTTATAGATTCAGAAATATGTACATGTGGTTTTCCCCAGCAGAATGGAAATGCCTTGAGGAGCAAAGACTATTCCATTTTTGTTTTTATAGCCCTAGCACCTACCATATAACAGGCACTTAGTCATTGCTTATTCATTGATAGAGCCTTTACTGGGCACTGGCCAAATCTTTAATATCTTTTCTATTTCTCTTTAGCACCTAGGACAGTGCATTGCTCTCTAGTAGGTATTCAATAAATAAATATTGAATAAATAAGCTGTCTAATTATTGACAGTAATACAGAAGCCTATTAAAACCTCATATTTTCCTTGGGTACATGTTGATACATCACTGGACTCATGATCTTCTCTTATGTGAGTACTCCTAACTCTGGTGCAAATTGCAACTCATCTGTGATTTGTCATCTCGAATAGGTCTCACCTGTGCTATTTATAAATATAGATATAAATATCTATAAATATAAATATAAAAGATTTATCTCCCCAGTCAACCAGCAATTTTTTTTTAGGTCTTTTAATATTTTGTGGAAAGAAATGCAGCACCTGACTTTGTTTTATCCCTTCCTTACTACATTACCCCACCTCCTTTTTCTGGTTATAGATATCCTTGATATCTATTATGCAATTTCTTTTGCATAAGTCATTCTTGTAAGTAGCCAACTTACCCTATCTGGTAATCTAGGTTCAGATAGATCATTAATCAGATTCTCCCTATCACTGGAACAAACCCAACCAAGACAGTGGCTCTCCATTGGGGATATTGTAAGGAGCTTTGGAAATTAAGTAGTGAGTTAACTTCTAAGGTCCCTTCCAGTGTGAGATTCTGTGATTCTATATCAGGTCTATGTTTTAAAAACTCTATATTAGTTTTTGTATTAAGGGTAGAGATGAAACCTCTTTTAATGTCTATCCTACATATATATATATATATATATATATATATATATATATATATATATATATATATTTTTTTTTTTTTTTTAAGAGAGAATTAAATATGCTGGGGGGGGGGGAAGAGAAGGAGAAGAGAAAGGGTGGATTCCAAATGCCATGTACTGGGTTCAGTTTCACAATTATTCCATAATTGAGCAAATTAAATCAGATGCCTCAAGGGTACTGCTTAGGAAATCCCCTCTCCCATGGCTTGTTTGTGGCACTCTCGCTTAAAATTTCCCTGCCTCTGACATTAATCTTTTCAAGACCCAATGTTCCCTGCTATGACAGCCCCTTGCACGTAGCACCACTTTGGCTTTGGCCTCAGGGGGAGTTTATGAGGGTGTTTTCAAAGTTATGTTGACTACAGTGGGCATGTGGGATGGCCTGCAGGGGAGAAAGAGGACTAGGTTTCCTGTTTTCACTATGACTCAGACCTCAGGGAGAGATTTTCTTTGGAAGAGCTTTGATAAATAGCTTGTTTACCTTTGCACCGGAAAGAATCACCTACTGCCTCTCTACCACTTCCCACCACCTCCGGCTAAAGTTGGAGTCAGGAAATAAGACTTCTGAGTCATCCAGTGCCTTTCTGTGTTATACAAATAGCAGGGCCAGGATAGGTGATGGTCTGTGTGGTCTAATTTGAAGGGCCCCAGGAAGATCCAGAAATAGTGTCCCTCCTTCACATTACAGGTTCTGAAATTTAACCATTAAAAATTCATTACTTTGAGTTTTTGGTTTTTTTTCTAGTGGGTTCTGTTTTAAAAATGCAAATACTTTTAGGAAGGTTAACAAATTCCCCCTGATGCATTAGTGATTCATCATAGACTCTCTGAATGCAAGAGCTAGAAGGCACCTTTTAAGTGATTTAGTTAGAATCCTTTTGTAGACATTCAGTGACTTGTCCAAGTTCACACAGACAGTTAATATTAATCTCTTGACATATAGATCTGAGATCTTTGTGCCCATCGCCTCCTGGCTGTTTTCCTAGGAGGAATTGCCAGTTAGCAACATAAAGCATCATGGAGCATAAGGAGCATAGATATAAAAGAAAAAGAAGTCTGAGTCAGAAAAGGTAGGGGAAGCATAGTTACTTTTAAACCCATTTTGCTTTCAGAATTTTGCCCCAGGCAACAATCCAAGACTAGACTCATGATGGAAAATGCTGTCTACTTTCTGAGAGAGAACTGATGGACTCTGAGTACAGACTGAAACAGACTTTTTTCACTTTCTTTATTTTTCTTGTTTTTGTGTGTGGGTGTTTTCTTGTTGCAACATGGCTAATATGGAAATATGTTTTGCATGATTTCATATGCATAATCGATAGTATACTCCTTGCCTTTTGTGGGAGGAAGGAAGAAAATTTGGAACTCAAAAATTTTAAATGAATGTTAAAAAATGTTTAAATGTAATTAGGAAACATTTAACAAAATAAGAATATCTTTTTTAAAATTCAAAGAATTTTTCCCTAGGCCATTTTCCAGATGAGGAAAATGGGTTCCAGAGAGGTCATGAAGGCCCAAGGTCACACAGAGAATCAACAGTAGAGTCTGCCAGAATCCGTATTCATGGTCATCTTGTTGTTGCTGTTGTTGTTTTCCTTCACACCCTACTGCTTTTCCTCTGTCTAGGTTTCTTTTCTAAAGTACAGTCACAGCTCAGTCATTCAGATGCTGTTCACAGTATCTACTGACATAATAGTTACTCAGTAAAAGTTGGTTGAAAGAATATACATGAATCCCAAGGTCCCTCATCTAGCAACCAGAAAGAAACAAAAATGGTCTCTAAGACACTGAAATAGATGTAACGAAGTCCTCATCTTCAACACAGATGCACTAAAGCTCTCTATTTTACTCATAAGATAGCTTCTTATGCTCTTGGCCTAATTACTGTTATTTCATACAGTTTTAATAAACAAGGATAAATATTTTCCTCTACAAAAAGTTAAAAGCAGTAAATTAGGGATGTTGCTAGATGCAATCACAGCGACAGCAACATGGAGTACACACCAATAGCAAGAAAACCATAAAAAACCATTCTCAGATACCCAAAAAAAGCACAGCAAGTTAGACCATTTATTGAGGAAGCAAAAAACCTACCACACATTTCAGTAAACAGTGAGGGACATCATTGTATTATGTCCCTCCCTTAACAGTAATTTAGTGCTTCCTGTGATGACCCTTATTTGTTTAATTAAATTTAGTATTTAGAATTTTAGTAGAAAATGTAGTTAAATTTAGTAGAATAGGAAACAATGGATCCACATCTGAGTTAATGCAGAATACACCCAAGGCAGTTTTAAAGGAGGAATCCTGAGCTAAGCTTTGAAAGAAACTTGGAATTCTAAGAGATGAAGTAAAAAGGGGTATAAAGCATGGAGACATGAGATAGAATATCAAATATAGAAAACAAGTGGACAAATTTGGCTGGAAAGCAGAATGTTTGCAGATTTGTAATATGTAATAAACCTGAAAAGGTGTGCCAAAGACAATATGAAAGGCCTTAAATGCCAAACTGGGGAGTTTATATATTTTTTTTCTAGTGGCAAAAAGGACTCCCTGGGGCTTCTTGCAGAGAGCAGACACGTGGGCAGAGCTGTGGTTAAGGAACATCACTTTGGCAGCCAGGTAGAGGATGGATTGGAAATGGAAAACAAGAAGACTGATTAGGATTATGGATTATTGCCATAGTCCAGGAAAGAAGAAGGGAATGGAATGAAAGGAAGGGAAGGAAAAGGCAAGGGAGGGAAGGAAAAGGCAAGGGAAAGAAGAGAAGAAGAGGGGGGAAAAAACAAGGAAGAGAAGGGAAAGGAAAAAGAAGGGAATGGAATGGAAGGAACAGAAGGAGAAGAGAAAAGGAAAGGGAAGGGGAAGGGAGAGAGAAAGAAGGGAAAGGAAAAGAACATAAAAGAGAAAGGGGAAGGAAAAAGGAAGACAAAGAAAAGCCTGAACTAGACTGGCAACTCTATGAATGGGAAGAAGGGTAGATGGGATAGATGTTCACAGGATTTTACATCTAGAAGTGAAAGGAACTTTAGAGAACATCACATACAACCTTCTCATTTTGTAGGTGAAGATATTAATGCCCTGGGAGGCTGGATGATTTCCTTGGGATAATAGAGATAGTTAGTAGTAGAGCTAAGATTGAAACTCCAGCTTGGGCTCCTAATATCAACAAGTCTTGGTTAACTGACTGGACATTAGGAATGAGGGAGAGCCTGGAGTCGAGGGAGATAACAAGGTTGTGAATCTAGATAACTGGAGAGTGGTTACCTCATTGGAAATAAGGAAGTTCCTGGGAGCGGTCACGGGGAGCAATAATGAGTTCTGTTTTGGTCATGTTGAATTTGAGATGGCTGTGGGACATTGAATACCATTAGAGCTGTTATTTAAATTGTTAATGCTTAAAACTGAATTGAGGTTTTAGAGATACTCTGTATTTGCTTAATAAAATTAATAATCTTAGGGTAAAAGAGGGTAGGGAAATGAAAATAGTTCTTGGAAATATTTCCATTTTTAAAAGTTAACATTTTTAAGAGTTTGGGCCCTTCAGTATGGTATAACCTACTCTCAATAATGCCTACTTTGTACTAAGCAATCCTTGTGCTTTATATTAGGGTAGATACATATAAGATACTATTCTTACCTTCAAGGAGTTTATTGTCTGGTAAGGGAATAAGACAAGTTACAGATATCAATAGTATTGTTTGATGGATAAGTTTTAGTTAACTTGGAAAACTTAGTGTAGAAAACTACCTTAATTCTGGGCACAGTCAAACAAATGAGGTGTTATGGAACCCATGTTATCCAACTAAGTACTAACTAGATTTAAAAATCATAAGTAGTCTTGTGTAGAATTTATTATAAAGGAAATTGAAGGTCTAGTTCCTATATTGAATTGCTTCCTAGTTTAATTGAGGTAAGGACTGGTGAAGCGGAAATGGAATAAAATCAGAAAGTTTTGTAGTTGGAAGAAACTTAAGAATTTAGTCCCAGAGCTGGAAGGAATCTTACAGAAAATAGGATATCAGCCCAAGAAGGGGCTTTAGAATTTGTAATGTCCGAGCTGGAAGGGACCTTCTTAGTAATCAGATGATCTAGTCTAAATATTCATTTTTCCAATGGAGAAAAGTAGAATAATGTATCTTACATCCAAAGTCACATGACCAGTTAAGTCTTTTGCCCCTGGGGTATAAAAAAATACATGATAAAATGTTGAGCATAAATCTACAAAGCAATTATTGCTGTAACTGCAGGAGGGAAAAAAATCTTAGTATCATCAATATAGAGTTCTAAGAGACTTCAGAAATAATCAGTGTATTTGATTAGTTTAATAGAGGTTTGCTCAGCTGATTGATTTGATCCTCACAATTGCAAAGAACCCTGATAAGCAGAGATAGTTAGCACTCCACTATAAGATAATTGAAAGAATTAGGTGAAATGTTAGGATTTGGTTCTCATTGCATTTAAATGGATAATGCTAGAAATTTTAGGTAAACATTTTAGGGTCTTTTCCCATTTCTTATATAGCTCTTTTTGTTGTTGGGTTATTGGTACACTAATTAAATTGCTCAGTCTTTTTCTATTTCAATAGTATGGTGACAGATAAAAGCTGATCATTAAGGAGCAGATTATTGGTTTGCAGAATCTCATTAGACCTTACATAGGCACATCAAACAATGTTCATTATAGTGAGAATCCTGAACACTTTTTTGTTCCAGACTTGTGGCACTGGGTCACCAGACCCAAATGATGTTGCTTTGCAAAAATGAGCAGTTCTCTGAAATCTCTTGGGCTAAAGTAGAGCAATAGGAAAGCAAGGAGAATAACAAAAAACAGAGCTCACTCTGTCAAGATTCAATAGAAAATAGTTAAGTGAGCATTCAAAGGGCAGGCTTAGTTATTTATTCTTTTTCTGTTTCTATTCATTTTGTTATCCTAGGGTCAACCTACAAATAAATAGCAACAGCCACATTTTTTTTTTGTACCCATAGAATTGTGTCTTTAGTGGTATCAAAACAAAGGAAAATGGGAAACTGGACCACAATATGAGGATAATCAAATATCCTCTCCTGCACTGGCCTTTGTTCTGTTTCATCATGAAAGAAAGGGTTTTGAGAGAGAAATACAAAAAAAAAAAAAAAAATGCAATTAAGAGTCAACTCAGATAGCTCTGGGCTTTCAACTCAGATCAGCCTAGCACCACAGGTACTTGAAAAGCCAATATAAAGGGACTCTTTGAATTAATTGTCTTGTTTCAATTTGACAAATATTTTAAGTACCTACTGTGTGCTAAGCACTGGACATTCAGGCAAAAATAGCCTTATTTAGCTTATATTGTACTGCTGGAGGGAAACTTCCATATACAAATAAGCAGAATATGAGGAAAATTGAGGTGGAAGAAAACAGTGTCAACATGGGGAGGATGGGTGACATTGATATCTCATGGATAAAATGATACTTAAATTAAGGCTTGAAACTAAGAAGTGACCATAAAGAAGGAATACATTCTAAACATGGGGAACAGTCTGTGCAAATGCACTGGAGCAGGAGAAGAGAATACTGAGTTTAGGAAGGGAACAGAAGGTCAGTTTTACTATTATATAGAATGTGTGCAGAATACTATTTAATAAGCCAGCAGAGGTAGGATGGAGCTTCATTGTGAAGTGCTTTAAGCATTTGCATTTTATTTTGTGGACTAGGGAGGCCCACTAAGGACTCTGGATTAGGGGGATGAAATCAAGCAGACATATATTCCATGAAGGTGGATTTGGCAGAAAGGTAGAGAAGAGAAAGACAAAGCAGGGTGACAGATTAGACTATTTTATGTTAATTCAGATAATAAGTAATGAATAAAGGAGATCGCTATGGAAGTAGGGAAATGTGCTGTGCAGTTAAAATTGATGAGATTTAGCGTAGTGCCAGAGAAACTGAGGTAAGATAAAGATTAGAGAGTTTTTAATATTTTATTTGAATTTCTGAGAGGGAGAGATTGTCTGGGGACAGTTCAGAATCCATTTTTCTCCCAGGGCTGAATTGGACTTTGGTCTCAAAGAATCCAGCATGGAATGTGAGATTCCAATGATTTTTATAGGGCTCTAGTGATCAGGGAGAACAAAGGAAAGAGGTAGAGTCCGAACACTGGTAAGCGGGAATTTCCAGGAAGGGACCATCAATCTGGTTCTGACAGGGTCAGGAGTGAGGAGCATAAATTCTTGATAACTTAGGAGAATTTAGGAGCCAGGATGTTTGAAATAGAAGATCTCCCCCTTATCTGAGATTAAACATTTACAGTTTGTGACCCTAGAGTAGCCAACCCTACCTTATATCAGTCCTAATAGTCAGGAATGGGGGAGGAGGTTGCAACCAGGGAGACTGAAGCAGAAAAATTCAGGGAAACTGAAGTAGAACAATCAAGGAAACTGAGGCAGAACAATAAAAGGAAACTGTAGCTCAACTTTAGCAGTAAATTACCTATGAGTAATGCCTGTGATGGAATCCTTCTTAGAATCACTGATTTCCTTCAAAATTCAAATACCATTTTTTAAATCTTCCAATGCACTTCCTCTTCCAATTACTTTGTATTCATTTTGTATATATTATATGTATATTTAATGTGTACATGCTGTTGCCTCATTAAAATGTAAGATTCTTGAGGGCAGGGACTGAGAGGGAGGTTACAGACTTGAATGCTTTGATAATTGTTATGCCCTCAGCAAAAATAGGGCATTTGAAGGCATTAACTCTGTTTGAGACATCCAGATAGAGATGTTAGTGCTAAATAGTTATATATGTTTGGAAGTCAACTGCACCTGTGAGAGATTTGAAATCACCAGGAGAGAGTATAAAAAAAGAGAAGAGTCCCAGGCTGGTTCTAGGGTGTACCTACCCTCAAGGCTCAGTAACAAAATGATTTAGCAATGAACACAGGTAGAAAGATGGCCAGGAGAGAACAGCAGCATGGCAGTTCAAGGAGGGAGAAGAGTTCAGTGATATTAAAAACTGTCAAAAGGTAGAACAATATAAGGATTCCAAAGAGGCTCTCTCTTTTAGCAATTTAGAGATTGTTGGTACTTTGGAGAGAACAGTTTCATTCAGCTAAGTAAGTAATGAAGAAATGGAAATGATAAATTTAGACAATTCTGAGAGTTTGTCACTGAAAAGAGGAGCAATGGGATCATTATTCCATGCCATTCAGTGGAACATTGCAGACTTCCTCTCCTGAGCTTCCTAGTGATTCCCCTATAATCTTTTTTAACAGTCCCTTATTCCTATGTTTTTGAGAAAATAGAAGCCATCACTCATCCCAACAAGGTCAAAGGAAGAAGGAAATGTCCCACATGTACCAGAATATTAAGAGCAGCATTTTTTGCAATAGTAAAAGATTGCTAACAAGGCAAGTGCTTATTGAGAAATGGTTAGGGAAAAATAGTGCCTTTTGGATGAAATATTCTTATACTGCAAAAACTGATGATAAATGTGAGAAAGTCAGTCCTTGGGTAGCCTTGTGTGTGGAATGAAACAAATAGTACCAAGGAAGCAATGTCAGTGGTGACCCCAGCAATGTAAAGGAAAGCACCATGGTCAATGTGTCCATTTGTTTTGCTCCATTCTGTTTCTTTGTTACAAGAGAGAATTTTGATGTAAAATGAAAAATAGCATCAAGAAAAACATTTTTAAAGCATATAAAGAGTAAAGAAAAAGAAAATAAAGGCTCTCTGTTGCTTCCTCAAATTCATCTCTCAAACTCTTGATAATCATGTTGACCCATCCTCTCCTCCCAGACTCTTTATTTTTATACTCAGTTCCTTCAAGCCCCCATCTCTTCCCATTTCCTCTCTCCAATCTTTCTCTATTACTAGCTCTTTCCCTGTTGCCAACAAGCATACTTAGACCTGTATCATTCTTTAATAAAACAAAAAAACAAACTCTCAAAGGAGTAGTAGTTTGCATTTTTATGTATTTTCATGTCAAGTAAGGATTTTGCTTGTGGAAGATATATGTGTTGATTGAATAATTCTATGGGTTGTAATATATAATATTACAACCCATAGAATTATTCATTTCTATGGACAATAGGTAGATTATTCATTTGTATATTTTCCTATGTGAATAATCACATTGAGTGATTGATACTTTCAGCAAATTATCCTCCAGGAGCAATTAAGGACCCCCACTATCCCAGGGAGGAAATATTTTTCCATTTAGAGTCCAAGAGAGATAAAAAATAGACAGAAGTAAATAATTCTATCTTATTTTTTGCTTTTCAGAATATTTATTTGATCTTTAGAACACCTCTGCAAGGCAGAGAGCAGGCATAATTATCCCTCTTTTTTATTATAGCTTTTTATTGACAAAACATATGCTTGGGTAATTTTTCAACACTGATCCTTTTAAAAACTTCTGTTCCAACTTATTCCCTCTTCTCCCCACCCCTTCCCCTAGATGGCAGGTAGTCCCATACATATTAAATATGTTAAAGTATATGTTAAATACATATTTATACAGTTGTCTTGCTACACAAGAAAAATCGGAATTAGAAAGAAGGTAAAAGAAAAACAAAATACAAGCAAACAATAACAGAAAGAGTATAAATGCTATGGTGTGGTCCACACTCATTTCCCAGTGATCTTTCGCTGTGTGTAGCTAGTTTTATTCATTACTGATTAATTGGAACTGATTTGGATTATCCCTCTTTTATAGATGGGAAAGGGGAAGCACAGAAAAATCAAATGATTTAACCTTGGTCATTTGAACAATGATAGAGTCACAGTAGAAGTCAGATTTTCTGGCTCCTCATCTAAATGTGTTTTCACTATATCATTTTGTGTTCAGTACTTATCGTCAGCAACAATAGAGTGCCAGCCCCAGTGGGTGAGTTTGCTCTTTTCTGGAAAAAATACCACCATAACTCCTTGGGTATCCCTCTCAATTTCTTCAGCCCCTTCTCCCTTCTCATAAGAATTTGTCAGTGAAATATTTTTCCTTTGGTAGTGTCCCCTATCTAAACCCATAGACAGTTAGCTATAAGGTCTTTGGGACCACCCCTAAAGATCCAGGGCAGGATCGAGCCTCTCTGTACTCATTCATGAGAAGTTTGCTTCTGGCTTCAGTTAATATAGAAGAATCATAGGAACCCTGGAGGAACAAGACCATCAGGTTCCCTCTGAGGCTTTTGGAAATATATATGTAAATAGGTTCATGGTTCTTTTGGAGGCCTGCCCCAGACTAGAACTTGAATGGGTACCTTGGGAAATTCAGAGCTGATTTCTGTTCAGATACAGCTTGGCTTAAATGACCTTTTAAGTATCTTCCAATTGTTCAGATTCTGAGTCAGTTTAAAAATATATATATGTGTTGGATGTCATCTCCATATAAAATACTGAGGATATGGATCCCACTCTCAAAGAGCTGATGGCCTATTTGAACAGAGACAAAAAAAAGTTGACATTATAGGATAAATACTCATATAGCCAGTGAATCCTAACCTAGGCGGCAGGGCTTGGGACTATAGCTGTTGACTTTATAGCTGCTGCTTTTTGCTGCTCATAGAGCAGAAGAGGGCTTTGTGATTTGCTAGGTCATCACAATGTGAATCCTCTTCTCTGAACATGGCAAAATGGCAAGTTGTAGATGTTTGAATTCCCAGAAAACTCAACAGGGATCCTTAATGCTTCACCTTACAAATCTTATATTTATTATCATTTTAATCATGGTTGCTCATGTGTATATAACCCTTTAACATCTGCAGAACATTTTAAAGAGATTACCTTATTTGATCCTCACTACAATTCTGGGGGGGCTTTTTCTCCAATACTATTTTCTGCTTCATACTATTTCCTCAGTGAACATTTTCTCCCATGTTAAAAAGTCTTCATGAAACAAGATTTTGACTATCTATTCACATTTGAGCGATTTGTGCATGTTGCATACCACTATGAGGTATTATCACTTTGGAAATTGTCTTCCAGAAACAATTTTTTGCTAGTAGGTGCTTAATAAACATTTGTTGAATTGAGCTGAATGGAAAGAAAATAATAGTGAGTTTGTATAGGAACATGAGCATTTGGACTTTGAACAAAATTTCTGATTATGTTTTCAGTTTCATCCAAACATAAAATTGCATAATTCATGAGTTGATTTTTGTTTTAATTTTTAAGTTGACTTTGTAGTAATTTTGCTAATCAATATTTAGGGTAAATTATAAAATTTGACCTAGGAATTCTCATATTACTCATGAAATTATTCTCTCTTTGGTTTAAGAGAGACTTTCTCAGTAGAAGGGTTACCTTGACTTTATTCTTTTTTTTGATTCAGTGGCAGAGCACTTCTTGAGTATTTGAGCAGTTTCATTTGATGTGGAGAAGTCTTTTTGGCTTTTTCCCATTCCCAATGTCTTCTTGGAGTTGAGCTCTTGGCTGATGAATGAAATTTTGGACAATCATTCCTATAGTCTAAAATTGTATGCCTACAGCTAAAGTTCAAATGGCCTCTTAGATGGAGTTGGACTACTTTGGAAACATCACTTTGACAGTTGGATGGAGTGTTACTGTTTATTAGATCCTTTTGATGTGGTTAGTGGAAGTGCAGAGAATTGAGGTGTGAAAATCCCCTTCTGATCGGAGCAGGTTCACGTGAAAGACTTCACAAACCTGAAAAGTTTGACTGGCAAAAGGGAAATTTTATTGACACTGAGAAGCCAGCTTTGCTAGGAGGACTGACTTTCTAGTGATAAGGTCCTGGAAGAGAAATAACAAAAGGTTTTCACTGAGAAGAGGGTCTCTTCACAGCGGGCAGGAATTCTGGCAGGCAGCTGTGCCAAGGAGAGAGGTTCTTTGACAAGGCATAATCCTGCTTCAGACATTCTGCAAAGAAATGAGTTTAAAATTGCCTTTTTTATAAGAGATCAATTGAATGAGATTCCTTCAATGTTGTCACTGCCCTCAAGCCTAGATTTCCAGTTGAATGAGACCACTTAAGTTCTGT
Organism: Sarcophilus harrisii; assembly: GCF_902635505.1. Classification (NCBI taxonomy): domain Eukaryota; kingdom Metazoa; phylum Chordata; class Mammalia; order Dasyuromorphia; family Dasyuridae; genus Sarcophilus; species Sarcophilus harrisii. The sequence continues at coordinate 51,817,707 of NC_045426.1, forward strand.
GTACTAGGAGTAGTCCTGGACTAATTTTCAACTCAATAAAATCACCGTCAAGTTATCAGAATGAAGCCACTTTATCTTGGTTCCCTGAGGCGGCCTTCTCCCAGAGGAGAGTTTCTCAGAGTTCACCCCCACAGCTTCCTCCCCATAGTCAGGGAGGACAGTTTCAGCGTTCCCCCATCACTTTCCCATGGCAGATTATGAGACTGGGAGAAGACAGAATCTGAAGACAGATTCCTGAATGTGTTGGGAATGTGTTTCTCAGTGTTACCATTTCCCAACGATGAGGTAGGTCAACAAAATGTATTAGTTGTATTATTTTTTAGTAAAATGATTGTAGAGATAGTTCTCAGAGAACAGTACAGTTGAGCAACCCTGGCCCTTGAGTCTGGGATTCCTGATGAAATGGGAACTTTAAACAGAGAAAGATGGAGTTATAGACTCCCAAAGCAGAAGAGGGGTATTATTGTTATTATAATTATAATTGTTTTCATCTTCTGTGTGATGGAGTTCTGTTAGAAATGATTCAGAGACAAGTTACTATCTTACCATTGTGCTTTATTGAATATTTGGGAGTCTATTGGGCAAGTTGATAAAATTATTTTTCTTGCAATTGAATCAAAATATTGGGATATAAATATTCAAGTTCATCTTCTATAAGCACATTGAAAGCATCTACAGGATACCAATAGAAGACTGACTCATATATCTTTCATAAATCTGAAAACTAGGCCAGATTGTAAAAGGCTTTAAATGCTGAGCTAAGGAATTTGTATTTTATTTATCTTAGGAGCACTTGGTAGCTACTGAAAATTCATGAATACAAGAAGAACATGGTCAGAATTATGCTTTAAGGAGATTATTTTGGCAGCTATATGAAGGGTGACTTAAGAGAGAGAAAACACTGGAAGCAGGAAGACTAATTATTTGTTCTAAGAGTCCAGGCAAGAGATGATAAGGGCTTGAACTTAGGAGGCTGTCAGAGGAAGGTAGGGTATGAATGTGAGAAGGATTGTAGGAGTAGGATGAACAGAACTTGGCAAGTGATTGAATTCTTAGGGTGAAGGAATAGAGGAAGATGATTCAGATTACAAACTTGGTTAATGAGAGAATAGAGCATCCTCCACAAAAAAAAAAAAAAAAAAAAAAAAAAAAAAAAAAAAAATCCAGAAATTTGGAAGAGGTTCCCTGTGGAGGAGAAGACAATTGATTAAATACCTACTATATTCAAGGAACTATGACAAGGTGCTGGGATATAGTGACAAAAATGAGATTGTCCCTGCTCTCAGGTAGCTTACGTTATACTAGGATACTGTGCCTTCTATAGAATATACTTTTATGTGTTATTGATTGATTAATTGATCATATGCTACTCATTAGGAATTAGAATTTTCTTTCCAATCTGATATCTGATATTTTTATAGTACTTTTAGGTTTGTAAAGCATTTATCCATATATTATTGGAGTACCACCAAATCTTGTGATAAAGCTGAACTTTTAGTTTATAGTTGAGGAAATTGAATCTTAAAAGAGGCCAAGGGACCTGCCAATAATTTTTAAAACTTTGTAATAGGAAAAGTAGATTTTTGAGGCCACGATATTTCCCATGAGACTTGATCAACAATATAATAATGTGAGTCACCAGGAAAATATGATTCAATTAACTGTAATTCATTTTAAAGCCAACTTTTTAGAACTCCATCTGTTTCATAGTGTGGTTTACCTGTATGTACAGTTTGGATCATGTCATTACCAGCATCACCCTTAAGTTGGGTTAACTTTGAAGTATATTTTAAATATCTCTCCCATAAATCAGCTGGTGTCACATACTTTAGGGAATTATGCACAAGGTCTTATGATTCAGCAAAGGGATTTTGATAGTGATCTTGCACACGTGATTAAAAATAGGTTTTACCAGAGGTTATTTTTATAAGTGAAGCTTTCTAAGTTCATTTTCTTTGAACCCAGTATGACTTCTTGCTCTGTGATCTCTTTTTATCTTTCTATCATGAGAGTTCTTTTCTTTACTAAGCCAGTAAAGGACTTTTCTCTTCCTCCTTTCCCTTTCCAAACCTATCATTTTTATCTTTATTTTTTAGATAGGGTTTCCCTACCTCTCCCAGGCTGGAAGCACAGTAATGACTCATGGATGCAACCCCTCTGCTAATGAGCACAGAATTCTGATTGCTGTCCCCAGTCTTGGTCAGTTCATCCGTCCTGAGGCAGCCTAGTGTCCCCCTGCACCCAAGGATTCACCACTTGGTGCCAGACTTAGTGCAGACATCCGAGCAACTTGAGCTGGATGAGCAGCAGAAAGCTCCCAGTCATCCTCCAGCCTCATTTTCCTTGGTGCCGGGGACCACGGGCCTGTGCTACCGTACTTGGCTCTCTCTCTCTTACCTGAAAATGCTGAGGGGCATGCTAGTTACCTTCCTCATCTTTTATCAGCTGGTGAGAAATACCAGTAGAGCTGGCAGACAAACTAGTTGGAGAAGAGCAGCAGACACTGTTTCCCCTCTTCATTGCAGAAAGAGGAGGTTAGACAGCTGCTCACCACAGTGGTGAGCTTCATTCACTCTTCAGTCTCAGAAAAATCTGTGTTGTCCCAACCCAAGGCTCTGTGATGGAGTCATGGAGAGACTGTTCCAGAACATAGTAGATGGATGGTCTTTGAGAGTTTCCATGGCCCAAAATGCTTAGCACTGTCTAATGATAAGCCTTCCAGCTCAGATAAGCAGAATGACTTGTGATCATTAATCTGTAGGTGATTTCAGAATCACTTACTGGTGATTTAACTAGTTAGTGGCTGAGGCTGTATTTGAACTCAGAACTTCCTAACTTTAGGCCCAAGACTCTATCCACTGCATCTCTTAGCTGCCACATATTCAATAATACAGGCTTACCAGCAATAACATACTATGTTATACATAATTATACATAATACGATGTAAAACTCAAATTATTATATACTGTTAGTGTAGCTATCAGTGTGTTTTCTCCACCACCACCCCCCCCTTAGTTCCTACAATATTGACTACTTCTATTTTTTGTGATGTTTGCCTGTTTGCTGGGTACAAGGTGAAAAGTCAGACATAGGGCTTTGTATTTCTTTGATTATTAGTTTTAAAAGCAACCTCGTACTTGGGTTGTTAGTGTACTGTTCTTTTGGGAACTATGTGACCTTTTTGACCACTTGTATCCTTTAGGGGGAATGGTTCTTGGCCTTATAGTTTACCTTCTTCTTTTTGAATTTTAACTAATTTATTTTTATTTGTTAATATTATTAGCATTCAACAAACTATGAAAAGAAAATGCAACAGCTCTTAGATTGAGTATTTGAATTGATTTTCAGAGGGTAAAGCCATATTGAATATTATTCTTTTCAAAATTCTTTTCACTGCCTCCTGGCACAATCTGCTTATACGTTAGCCTGCTTATAAATTAGCCCAGTTGTTTTCCTGCTTTATATCAGCCCTTTATCCAGGCTGGAGCCTTTTCCCCAAAAATTCTGAGAATAGAGGCAACATCAAGACACTTCCCAGGTGACTCTAGCAGGACCAGCTTGGCTCTCCAGAGCCAGTCAGTAGACTTCAAACTGAGATTACCAATTAAAAACGGTCATCAAGGAGCTGAACTCTGTCAATTTCTCTATAAAAAATAATTACAACAATTCAGACCAGGCCCAGTGCCAGAGAAACAGAGAATTCCATCTTCCTTTTCACCCCAGATTTTTTTTAGAGAGAAACCTAATTAACTTCAGCGATGTGCATTTTGAATCCTCTTCCGTGCACATTGGACTAGTCACTCACCGTCTCCTGCGCTTGCCTGCATGAACCCTCTGTGGTTTTTGCAATAGACTAAACCCTCAAATGAGAGGTGACAGCCTATTTCAGAAAATACCAGGTGACAACCTATTTCAGAAAATACCCCCATCTATCGTTCACCCACTCGTAGCTCTTCTGTGCCATATTTTGGCCGATTTAAACTACTTTAAACTATTGACTATTAAAACGCCCAAAAGCTTTGTTGTTGAAGGTACATGAATACTAGCTTTTGAATTGTGCCATAAAATTGATTGATTCATTTAACAAATCTTTGTTAAGCCCTTATCGTGAGGCTTACCTGAAGGAGGTTTACAAAGTATTTGTCTGTCTGTTACTTTGAACCTCTGCTGTAACATATGCAACTTAACATAACATATAGCATAGAGAATGAAGTTTTCCTGTATTATAATGTGGTTTTTAAAAATCATATTAAAACAAATTATATGCTACATTCCACCCTCTCCTTGACCTCCCCCCTCCTGGTATTATGTTGCACCTTAAGCTATCTTCCTCATCTGCCCCTTCTTCGGGTTCTAAGTAGGAGATACATCTTTGTCCCATAGGAACTTGCAATCTAATTGGGTATTAAAAGTACATGTTGTTACTTAACTGGTTGTTTGTATATAGTTAAAGTGTAGTGATGCAGACTATATATGCTATAAGAGATGGAGGATATTAATGTAAAATGCATTATCATAGCAAGATCATCATCATAACCCTTACACTGGACCTGAGGGTCTGATTGAGTAGATTTGGAAGAGATGGAGGGGTTCAGTACTCTTATAGGATCCATCTCAGGGTCTGTTATCCTTTGCTAGAAGTGGCAGGCATAGTAGTGCTGCAATATATTGTTGTTATTCTTTTGTTCTTTGCGACCTTTAGCTAGAGCAAAGGTGAATGTCATAAATTAATAACTTGTGAAAATGAAAAGTGACCCATTTATAGTGGCAGATAAGAATTGCCAGAGTTTCGGGGGATATGATAAAGTTTGGTAAAGATAGGCCATTTAAGAGTCAATTGTCTCTACACACAGATTATAGGAATCTTCTAGGGTCTCTTCTAATGTGTTTTGGTCAACATTTTTGCTTCAGAGATCTGAATTCTACTTTAGCAACTTTTTCTTAGTGGAAAAAAATGCTACTCCATTAAGTTGTCAGTATTTGACAACACACTGGATGCTGAAGCATTTGCTTTAAAATTTTTTGAAAAAGAAACAAATATTTATTAAATGCCTACTGTATGTCAGGAACTATGCCAAATACTTAGCAAATATTATTTCATTTGGTCCTCACCACAAGAGGTGCCATCATTATCATCATAATTTTATGACTGAAGAAACTAAGGCAAATAGAAGTTGCCCAGAATTGCACAACTAGTAAATGTCTGAGGCAAAATTTGAGTTCTGGTTTTCCTGATTCCACATCCATTGTTCCACCTAGTTGATGAGAGGAAAAAAAGTGAAAATAAGATCTTGACTTTTTTGGAACAATAAGCTTCAATTCAGTCACAATGGAGATGTAAAAAGCAATTAGTCAGAGACAGTGTGTTACTGTGGAAAGAATGCTGCATCTGGAGTCAGAGCAGCTCTTCTGCCTTACTGCTCTGTGACTTTGGGCTCTGCACTAAGCATAGAAAAGCTTTAATTCTTCATCTCTAAAATGAGAGGTTGGATCATGTGACATCTGGGGTCCCTTCCAGCTACCAATCTATGACCCTGTGAATCAGTGATGCTTTGTGATAAATGGCATCTTAAATAATAATTAAATAGAAATTAAATAATAATAATATTACAAGAGCAAGCATTTATATAGCACTTTAAAGCTGGCAAATCATGTTACATATGTGATCTCATTTGATCTTCACAGTGACCCCATGAGAAAAATGCTAATATTATTCACACTTTACAAATGAGGCTGAGAGAAGTGATTTGCCCAAAGTCACACAACCACAAAGTATTTGAAGTAGAATTCAGATTCAATTCTTCCTGAATCTAAGTTCAGCTCTATTCCCTGGAGATGGATCTCATTTGTGGTGAATGACAACTATCATTGTATGACTTAAAAGAAATAAGTAACTTCTCTCCCCACTGCTCCTGAAGCACATAGTCCCTTCGTTCCAAGCTAGATCCTGTTCATTTCGTTGTCAGTTGGAGGACTTTGCTCTGTGAGAGCCTTTTTGTTTTTTCCTTCTCCTCAGTCTACTTCCCCACCTCTCATCTAGCTCCTACTCTCCTAGAATGGGGCATTTCCCCACATTTCTGAATTTCAGTAGCTTAATGGCCATTTGGAATTCTGTTAGTCCCAGGAACTGAGCCAGGCTTCTATTTATGTAAATAAGGGATCTTTCTTGTGCAGCCCTTTATAAATTCATCTTGAAGGGAGTGAGCCAATATTATAAAAGTAAATAACTATGGTAGGCAACTCCCTTAAAATAAACTAAAGGACAAATGTTTGTTTGAATATCTTTTGCTCTGGATTATCCATGCCCATTGTTCCATTGGCACAGATAAAAGGTGAATTAACTAACTTAATTTGAAGGTACTTCCTTATGGGTAACTTAGAAAGTCTGTATATTTTACAAAGATTATATGCTTGACTGGGGAATTCCCACATAAACTCATGGCTTATCGAGCATGTCAAAATAGCAAGAAGATGAACACATGACATTTGTAGTTCATCTTGGCTTTCTAAATGAATCGCTAAAGATTTTGCTTGTAGTTACTGATAGTTTTCTCAGGGAGAAACTGGTTGCCAGTGTGAAAGTTAGAGTAACATTCAGGAGAAGTAATCATTTCATCCTAGAGTTTATAACAGAGGGGGGGAAAGTTGCAAATAGTATTATACTACCTCTAAACTTTTGGAGAGCTGATTTCTAAGGTTTCGTAAAAAGAGAAGTGAGGATCTTATTGTTTACAGTTCTGTAGGGAATCAGCTCTGGAGAAATGGAAAATCTCAAGAAGGAAATTCTGAAGATACAAGGAAGAAGTATTTAATGAGGAAGAAAAAGGGGAAGTATCCATAGCAATCTAGATACAAAGGAGTCTCACCAACCACCATAGATTACCAAATCAGAAGGTGAAAGCCAGGAATGGTGAGCAAGCAACATGTTTTATTATAAACCTAATATTTGTCATGTAGTCTGATAAACTCTGGAAATACGAGTGTTGAGGTTCGAAAGGAGACCCCAAGAGGTTGGGAGTCTCAGATTGGTGTGGCAAGGTATCAAAAAAATTTGCAAGGTTGAACCTATCTCCAAGTCAAGGAGCAAAGTTTCTTGTAATTGTAATGCCAATTGAAGTGGGCTAAGTTCCAAAAGGATTTAGCAAAGAACCAGGAACAAGAAGACAAATTTATCCAATCCTTCACATAGCTGATATGCTAATTTTATGGCCCAGAGGTAGATCTGAAGAGTGGTCTATTCACTGTTGTCTCAGGAATTTGATTATCACTGACCAGTAGATTGTCTATCTGAGGGTCAGCAATGTTTGTAGGACTATCCTAAGGCCAGAAGACTTTAGAATCATTGACAGACAGATTGTTAGAACAGAAGCACTCAAAGATCAGGGCTCCTCATCACTGCTATGTTCCCGCCCCCCCCCCAAGGCTGTACCTCATCATTTCCCCTCTCAAGCAGTTTGAACCCCAAATTCGTTTGGGACAAAGGGAAGAAGGTCTCATCTTCTGGAGCTGCTTCATGCTGATCAGGGGTGTAAGCTGTCCCTGCCTGTCCAGACTGAGTTGGGGAGGGACATGACTTAAAGATGGCGGCGGCAGCATTCGGCGGGAGGGAGAGAGGGGATGCTGAATGTCAGAATCAGAATCAGCCAATTGAACAAGTAGTTGGAAATTCATAATGTGCAGTCTGGAGAAAACAAATCTCACAAGTACATTAAAAATGCAGGGGCCAAAAGTGAGCAAAAAAAAAGAATAAACAAAAGCAGAGTTAGTATGGAGGTGACTGGGGACAGCAACTAGGAACTTCACTCAGAGGGAGACTGGGGGAGGAGATGAGACCATCATAAATGTCTCAGATCCAGACAGCTTTTCTTAGAATAAATACAAAGAACATTTTCCCCAAATCCCTGCTTTTATTTCCTCCAAGGAGTAGGGGCAATGGGTGGAACAGTGGCATTATACACAGTGAAAGGAGTACTTGAGTGGCCTAGGAGGCAGGTACCATAATGTTTAAAAGGCATTAAGCATTGGGTAGAGAGGATGACAGGCAGAGTGGAAATGATCCTTAATTTTAAAGTGCCCCAGCCATAAAGCTTCCCTAAAATGGAGCTGAAGAGGAGTGGAGAAGTATCTGCCTTGGGGTCCAGTCAAAAGCAGACCTGGAAAAGGAATGAAGGATGGCCAGCCATGGTCCCTTCCCAAAATAGAGACCCAAGGAGGAACTCAGCAGAGAGAGAAGGGAATCAAAAGAGTAGAGGAATATTCCAGAGTGAGAAGGCCCCAAGGGTAGAGGGAAGTTCCAGGGTGAAAAGGAATTTGAGTTATGATGGAGAAGCCCAGAAATTCAGAAGCAAAGTCAGGTGGGAATTGAGGATGGTCAGCTGAGGCCTGGAATCCTGAAAGAGTGTGTAACAAAAGCACAACATGGTAAGAATAATGTGATTGTTAGTGCTCAGAGCAAGCTGAGTTTGTCAAGAAAGTGCCCAAAGAAGTGTGAAATGTCAAAGCTGAGCCACTGACTGGGGCTGAGAGAAGTATGATTACAATGGATATGGTGGGAGTAATAATTGAGGATTTTTTAAATGAAAGAAAATGGAGTTTGAGAATTGTAGACCAGAGAGCTCAACTTTAATATCTGACAAAGGTCTACGATGAGTTATTAAAGATCATGTTAAGACTCCCAGGTGCAGAGGGAGAAGGCCTATAACAAAACCGTGGGATGTACACATAATTGATGAGCTGGACTTGGAGGAAGATCCAGCAAAAAAGAAGAAGAAAGGGCAGCTAAGTGGTCACTGGATAGAGCATCGGCCCTGCAATCAGAAGACCTGAGTTCAAATCTGGCCTCAGACACTTGACATTTACTAGTTGTGTGACCCTGGACAAGTCACTTAACCCCAATTGTCTTACAAGAAGGGGGAGGGGCTGGGAGGAAACCATTGGACAAATAGGAGGAGAACCAGGAAAGAAAAGTGTTACAAAAACCTTGAGAGGAGATAATGTGCAGAAGAGGGCAATCACCAGCGTTAGATACAGCTGACAGCTCAAGAATAATGAGAACTGGGGGAAGAAACCAATAAATTTGTCAATAAAGAAATCATTGGTAACTTTGGAGAAAACCGTTTCATTTGAATGGGGTTGAAAGCTAGATAGTAGTGGAAATGGAGGCAGCAAGTGTAGACAGTTTTCTCCAGAAGTTTTGCTGAAAAAGACAGGAAAGATATGACAATAGCCAGCAGAGATGATGGGATCAAGTGAGGGTTTTTTAAGAATGGGGGCCACATGGGCATATATGTAGGCCAAATGAAATATCTTCTAGGTGGGGAAGGATTAAGATTAACTAGAAAATGGGGATAATAGAAGAAGCCATCAGCTAGAGGTGATGGAATGGAATGGAGTGGGCTGGGCTGGGGTCAAGATGGGGCACGATGCTACTAAAGCACCGTATCTGGAGTGGCTAAGTGGATAGAGTGCTGGGCTTGGAGGCAGGGAGGCCTGAGTTCAGTATGGCCTCAGACTGGCTTCAGCCACTTCCTGCCTGTGTGACCATGGGCAAGCCACTTCACCCTGTTTGCCTCAGTTTTCTCATCTGTAAAATGAGCTGAAGAAGAAAATAGCAAATCAGTTCAGTATTTTTGCTAAGACAATTCCAAAGAGGGTCCCAAAGAGTTGGACAGGACAGAAAAACTACTAAGCAACAATAACAAAGTGCCATATGTAAAGTTAGCCTCTATTGACTTTTAACTACCCCTTCCTCTTACTGCCATAGCCTGAAGAACATTTCACCAAAGTTCTGGCAACTTCCTTGATTGTATACTTCCTTTGATTGCCCCTGCCCCTACCCTAGAGTATCACTTGTAAATCTTGGACTTGGGTGAATTAAATAATCAAGAACTATTGCTTTATGCGTTATTTGCCTGTCTGTCTCTAGAATCTCTCCAAGAAAAAAAAAATAATGGAATAAATTTATATTATGTTGCATATAGCTTCTTTAAATTGGAAGCTTTTTAAGGACAGGAACTCTCTCTCTTCCCCTCCCTTCCCATCCCCAGAGCCTGCATGGTTCCATTTTTATTTTTGAAGTAATCCAGCATGTAATTTTATTTGTGTTTGTGATTCCTTCGTGTGTGTGTGTGTGTGTGTGTGTAAAAACCTAATTCCTAATACCTCCAAGACCATCCCATCCCCCTTCTTCCTCTGCTGCCAATTGATAAAGAGGAAAAACAAAACCCCAGTCCATTTCTTTGAGCTGATAAGGAGTTTAATGTATGGAGCTGGCAGCTGTGGAAGAAAGATTCAGTACTCTGTATTTTGGAGAAAAGCCTGCTAGGGACAATGTTTAATTAAATTGTTCTAGTACTAAGCATTTCTACTTACTTAGAGAGAAAATCAGAAGGCACAGCTTTACATCCTGCCTTTGAAAATCTCTCTTAAACCAAAAACAAAATTTCACTCAAAAGTTAAAACATACTTTCTGAACTCAGATGAAAACTAACAGTTTTGATCATCAAACAGAACAATAGTCACTTAAAGTATTGGTTCTTCCTGCTGAATCATTCACCCCAATGATTTAATGTAGTGAAGGGCAGAGATAAGTAATGACCTTAATTAGATGATAGTGTTATATTCCAAATCTCCTTGGGACCTTGTTCCATTTTCTTTTTTTTTCCTATAATTTTAATTGTTTTTAAGTAAGTTCTTATTGATGTACTTTGTCTTTATATTGCCTCAGTTTTTGCCAGTGGTCTTCCCCTACCAGAGCCATCTGTAAATATACAGTATATAGTGTATAGTATTTTTTTTAATTATAGCTTTTTTATTTACAAAGCCTATGCATGGGTAATTTTTCAGCATTGACTCTTGCAAAACCTTCTATTCCAAGTTTTCCCCTCTTTCTTTCCATCCCCTCCCCTAGATGGCAGGTAGTCCAATACATGTTAAATATGTTAAAGTATATATTAAATATAATATATACATACATATTTATATGTTATCTTGCTGCGCAAGAAAAATCAGATTTAGAAATAAGGTAAAAATAATCTGAGAAGGAAAACAAAAATGCAAGCAAACAAAAACAGAAGGAGTGGAAATGCTATATTGTGGTGCATACTCATTTCCCAGAGTTCTTTCACTGGGTGTAGCTGGGTCTGTTCATTACTGACAGTTGGAACTGATTTGGATCCTCTCATTGTTGAAGACAGTCACAACTATCAGGATTGATCATCATATAGTATTGTTGTTGAAGTGTATAATGATCTTCTGGTTCTGCTCATTTCACTCAGCATCAGTTCATGTAGGTCTCTCCAAGCCTCTCTGTATTCATCCTGCTGGTCATTTCTTACAGAATAATAATATTCCATAACATTCATATACCACAGTTTACTCAACCATTCTCCAGTTGATGGGCATCCATTCAGTTTCCAGTTTCTAGCCACTACAAAAAGGGCTGCCACAAACATTTTTGCACAAACAGGTCCCTTTCCCTCCTTTAAGGGCTCTTTGGGATATAAGCCCACTAAGTAGCACTGCTGGATCAAAGTATATGCACAGTTTGATAACTTTTTGAGCTTAGGTCCAAACTGCTCTCCAGAATGGTTGGATTCATTCACAATTCCACCAGCAATGTATCAGTGTCCCTGTTTTCCCACATCCCCTCCAACATTGGTCATTATCTTTCCCTGTCATTCTAGCCACTCTGACAGGTGTGTAGTGGTATCTCAAAGTTGTCTTAATTTGCATTTCTCTGATTAATAATGACTTGGAGCATCTTTTCATATGGCTAGAAATAGTTTCAATTTCTTCGTCTGAGAATTGTCCGTTTGTATCCTTTGACCATTTATCAATTGGAGAATGGCCTGAGTTCTTATAAATTAGAGTCAAGTCTCTATATATTTTGGAAATGGGGCCTTTATCAGAACCTTTGACTGTAAAAATGTTTTCCCAGTTTATTGCTTCCCTTCTAATCTTGTCTGCATTAGTTTTGTTTGTACAGAAGCTTTTTAACTTGATAGAATCAAAATTTTCTATTTTGTGATCAATAATAATCTCTAGTTCTTATTTGGTCACAAATTCCTTCCTCCTCCACAAGCCTGAGAGGTAAACTATCTTATGTTCTTCTAATTTATTTATAATCCCATTCTTTTTATACCTAAATCATGAACCCATTTTGATCTTATCTTGGTGTACAGTATTAAGTGTGGGTCCATGCCTTATTTCTGCCATACTGGTTTCCAATTTTCCCAGCAGTTTTTGTCAAAACAGTGAATTCTTATCTCAAAAGCTGAGGTCTTTGGGTTTGTCAAACACTAGATTGTTACAGTTATTGACTATTTTGTCCTGTGAACCTAATCTATTCCACTGATCAAGTAGTCTATTTCTTAGCCATTACTAAATGGTTTTGGTGAACGCTGCTTTATAATATAGTTTTAGATCTGGTACAGCTAGGCCACTTTCAGCAAATAGTATTTTTTAATTCAGTTTTATTTTATTTTTAGTTCCAGATTCTTTTAGACTTCTACCCCCTTACCCATTGAGAAAGCAAGAAATACAAATACAAAGTCATACAAAACAAATTTCCACATTAATCATGTTCTAAAAGGAAAAAAAAAGAAAGAGAAATATGTTTCTGGCTGTATAGTAAGATTATCAGTTCTCTAGCTGGAGGAATAATCATGAGGCCTTTGGGACTATGGTGGATCATTGTATAATAAAAGTTACTAAATCTTTTATAGTTGATTATCCTGACAATACTGTTATTACTATGTACATTGTTCTCTTAGTTTTGCTTACTTTATTCTGCATCATACAAGTTCATACAAGTCTTCCCAAGTTTCTCTGAAACCATCTCTTTATCATTTTTAATGGCACAATATAGTATTCCATCACATTCCCATATTATAACTTATTCAGCTATTTCCGAAGTATTAGGCATCCCCTCAGTTTCCAGTTCTTTACCACTACAAAAAGAGTTGCAATAAATATCAAATAGACCAAAAATGAAAAAGAAAAAAATCAGGATAATTTATCAATACATTGAAGAAAAATCCATGAGGAATGTACAACATTTGTGAATCTCTGTTAAGGGGTAGACTGAGAGTATCTTTTTATCTCTCTTCTTTCAATATAATTTTCTGTATAAATTTACAACATTTACTTTGGATTTTTTTGGCGGTTGTATTTATGTTGTTATAATTACTGTGTATATTGTTTTCTTTGCTCTACTTACTTCACTCTATATCAATTCATGTAGATCGTTATATGTTTCTCTGTATTCATTATATTCATTTCTTAGAGCACAGTAATAGTTCCTTTCCTCTAATTCATTCTCTTGAGCCTTGGAATTCTTTCTTAAATTTTTACCCTGTTTCTTCTGAGGGAAAAATATTTAGATAGAATATTGCTTTCCTAGACATTTGATTATGTATTAATAAGTTCTCCATTCTTTTAAATTTAGGAAAGATATCAGAATAAAGAATTGTTTCTTAATATTTCTAAAAGAAGGAAGGGGGAGGAAACTTTAATGTGCTTCCCCATGGCCTTTGAACTGGATCATAAAGTTTCAGGATAATTTCAATAAGCAATCAATAACGATATATTTCAACAGAGAAAGATAAAGAGTAAGGGATGGAAACAAGGCATGACAAAAATATAAAAGAGCATCCACAAAAGCACATTAGTGAGATAGAGAGGAGTGAGAATGGGGAGTGGGGGGGGGGGGGGTGGTGTGTAAGTTCAGTTTGGCTAGAACATGAAAAAAGGGAATGGTCTGAGATAAAAGTAGGTTGACCTTAGATTATACCATATCTTCAGTACCAGACAAGGAGTCTGAATTCTATTTGATAAGCATTAAGACACCATAAAAGGGTTTTGAGCTGATGAGTGACAAGATTAGATCTATACATAAAAGAAAATTATCCTGGCAACAGTGTAAAGCTAATTTTTTTTTCATTGTCACATTGATCATTTTGAAATTAATTTTTTCATTGAGGTGACTGAATCTTGGGGAAAAAATTTTTAACCTAAAATAGTCTATCTTAGTGGCCTATCTCATACAAGACTTATCTTCCTTCCCCAGTTTTCAGATAAGTTTAGAGAAAGAAAAGGAGTTTGAGGTTTTTCCCTCCTCCATTTCTATGGTCCAAACACCAGGCAGCACGTTCTCATTTTAGGCAGAGGCGAAATGCATGGGAGATGCCTGATTTAAAGTAATGGGAAAACCTGCTCTGGCTGCCCCACCGGGAGCACTCCACATTGACTAGCCTTTAGGAGGGAGAGAGAAATAAAACATTATTTACAGTATTGCCCTAGCACTGATTTCCTTTCACATGCTATAAAGGAAGTGTTCTGGTGATATTGGCAAGGAACACGCAACAAAAGCTTTAAAATGTCAGCTCTGGAAACAAAACTTCACCTTATGATGTTAGAATAATTATACTGAACTTGATCTGTAATTACTTCCAAAACAACAGTTACTAAATCCAGCTGACTTGGGGTAAATGGTAAGGGGAGATGTGGATGGGTTTGGATTGGACAGAAGAACTTTAGTTCCCACTTGTCTGGTACTGATTGTAGGGGGCCTTTCTCTGCAATCCCTTCCTTCTCTTCCTCTCCCTTCCCCCTTTCTTTTCTGCAGCCATAAGCACTCTGTCATGTTGACACTAGCAATGGGAACACTCTGATATAAAGTGGACTTAAAAGAACTGCTTTTATCATCTTTAGCTTATAGCCTCAGGCCAAAACTGACAACAGTTTTAAAAGTCTTGGTTGAGACACAGTTTGAAATGTTTCTGTGTGACCCCTTATAAAGGTACCTATCAAAGACATCCCAAAGCAAACACCTTTCCAGCTTCTATCCTTTCTCCTGTGATTTCCCACCTGGGGCTCCTACTCATTGTTAGCTCAGTTGAATTTGATCACAGCCCTCCATCATCTGCCTCTTAGTCTTATTGGCCATTACCGCCCCTCCTGCATTCCCCATTCCAGTCAAGCTGACCTGCTGGCTTTCCTCTTAGACAATGTATTTCGTATCCTTTGCACCACAGTTCCCAATGTCCAGGATGTTTTCTTTTCTCAAAAACCCCTGCCTTCCTTCTAGCCAAGACTCGGGTACCACTTCTTAATCTCATCCATCTAGTTATTAGTAATCTCTCTCCTTCCAGATTTACTTTAGATTGTTTTAAATGTATTTTACATTCACTGTGCATGTTATGTCCCCTCAGGTTCAATTCTTTGCCACCACAAAAAGTGCTGCTATAAATGTCACATATTCTATTTAAGATAAATAAAGAAGAAAAAGAAAAAAAATCTGTATAACTATTCGATACATTGAAAAAGTAAGTTGCAGGTTCCTTGAAGGCAATGACTATTTAATTTTTTGTCTTCCCATTTCTAGTCCCTCACGATATGTGCTCAACCAATGTTGGTGGAGTTGAATGAAATATTTCCTGGAGTCTGCTATGTCTGAGGCACAGTGTTAGGTGATAGATGTAGAAAGATGAAAATCACAAGGTTTTGACCTGGAGGATCTAATAACTTGGAGGAAGTACATAGAGAGGTGTAATCCTAACACAACGTATAATCATGTACACAAAGGAGATACTCAAACAAGATCTTCTTGGAAAATGTGAGATGTAAGAGAGCTCTCTTAGCTAGGGAGATTGGGATAAACTGAGCTTTAAAGATGAGGTCGTCCCTTTTTTTAGGGATGAGGGACTTACAGCAGCACCAGAAGGTGCAGGAAGGGATAGACAACCGCAAGGAGGCCAGTTTGGCCAGAACAGTCTAGGAAGCAGAATAATATGAAATAAGGCCAGAACAGTAGGTTATAGCCACAATGGGGTGGGCCTGGGGCCGAAGGTGGAGTGAAAGGACCAAGCAGTTAGTCCTCTTAGCCATAGGAGGCCAGTTCTGTTCTTTTACCAATGAATATTTGTATTTGAATTCTGAACATTTGCTTTCTGATTCTGTCTTGTAGTGAGTTGTAATCCTGTGCAAATAAAACCAAACCAAGAAACCCAATGGCATTTGTTGTAGTTTTCTCTGCAAAACATGATTCTAATAAAGTAGGTACAGGCTGTTTATGATCATACTAATAAATGCCATGCATTCCAGGTCTGCAGCGGATTCCCCAGTGTCTCTTCACCTTCTAGTTAAGTTTTGTTTCCTAAGGATAATTAAGAACATGTCTTTCTGCTGAAAGCAAATATAAAATAACTTCTGGGATCATCCACTCTGCCTGGCTCAGGCAGGATTCATTATGAAATTAAGGAGCCATTCATTTATCTACTCAAATCATACACCAGTCCTCTTCTTACAAAATTAGAAAGCGTTTTAAGTTTTTTTTCTTCCCAGTATTTGACCTTGCATATAAGTCGGCGCCTGAGTAAATATTTGTGGGTTGGCTGATTTTACTTCCTTATTATGATAAGTACAAAATTAAATGCCAACTCAGATCCCAGGATTCAGATGCCACCCAACCTGAATGAATATGTAATGGGGTGCGGTGGAGGTGCAGCAACTGGGACTTTTAGAACACAAAAGTCACTTTCCCAACCCGTAATATTTTAGCTAACTTGCCATAGTTTTTTCTTAGGTGAATTGCTGTATCCTGTAGGTTTCAGGATTCATAATGATATTTATGTTGTATTATGTTTTTTAATTTTAAATTAAAATGTAACCTCAGTTCTGGATTAGAGCACACTCAGGAGTTTTGTGGGCCACATGCAGCACTTTGACCTCTCTGTATTAGAGGGTAGGATGTATGATTTTCAAAAATAATTAATACTACAAAGATAAATATATTTATCAAGAATCTACAGGGTAAAATACAAAACCAATCAATCAAACACTTATTAAACTTTTGATGTTATGGATGCTAGAGAAGGTACATAGTTGAGATAAAACTATGTGTTGTTACTCTAATGGCACTTGAAATAAGTATTCCAGAGCATCCTAACTATCTTCTCTTTCTCTCTCTGCCTTTGGGAGAGAATGTTCTGTCCTAGAGAGAAAGAACATCAATGTTCTAAGAAACAATGATTTTATTCCCCAGTTGGAAACCCTAGATGGAGTTTTAGATGTCCCCATCCTTATCTCTCGTGATCTGCACTGCAGAGTTGACCCTCTAGTCTGCTTGAAATAGTCATGCCATGAGCAGAATCTTGAGTTCTAAAGTGGGCAATTTCAATTCATGATTCCTACTCCATACAAAAATGCCCAAGTGAACTGATTTGTGATTTCTCAGACATTGTTCTCCCCGCCCCCCCTCCACCTTCCCATCATTTTCAATCTTTAAAAATTTCTTCCACTTCATGTATCATTCTAAGATCAAATTTCCTATTCTAAACTTTGCACAGAAACTATAAATGCTAATATGAAGTCAAGTAGTAACTAGAGATATGGAATGATTCCTGAGATAAAAAAGAGGAGAGTTTGGAGCAAAATAGAGGAAGCTACTTCTGCTTTTATACCCCAAAATTTGTGCCTGTAAAGCATTTACAATAGTGATGTCATTGGGTATTTTAGAAGGACTTTTATTCCCATTGTGAATATGGATATGAGCAACAGTTTGGCTGGGCTGCTTTAAATCACTCTGGGTGCCTTTCTTTACTTGTGTTAGTGTCTAAATTATGGCATGAATCACTCTTAAGTTCTAAGTGTATCATTGTTTTTTGTGGGTACACACCCACACCTACACACACACACACACAGAAAACCTAAATTTATTTAATAATGCACTATTTAAATAACTTATATGCATCACTTCACTCCCCATTCTTTAACTATATTCTCTTCATTTTTGCATTCCCTACAATTCCCCTACCCCCAAGTTTGAATCCAGTACCCATAATTACATCAACTCTGCCATTTTCTTTATCAAATGCATCATCCTAATCCCCTTTGGCCAATTCTTCATCTCTGTGATTTTCTGGACCCAAGCACCCTTCCCATTTGCTTTTGAATATTGTACATTTTTTTTTCTCTTTGAAGGTTCTTTGATTCTATAGCTAAATACTACTGTGGATAGAGTGCTAGGCCTGGAGTCAGGGAGATTTGAGTTCAAATCCAGCTTCTGACACCATTTTACCCTGGGCAAATCACTTAACCTTGTTTGCTTTGGTTTCCTCATCTATAAAGTGAGTTGAAGGAAATGGCTGCTCCAGTATCTTTGCTAATTATGTCCCACATGGAGTCACAAAGAGTTGGATGTGACTGAAAGGGCTGAGCAACAACAAAGTCAGTATATGGAATAGTTAACTGAGGCTTTTTGTGAAATTACAACATATTTGTGAAAATTCAAACATGTTTTCATCTCTTTAGCTACTAATGGACTTACTTAAAGGAAACTACTACAAAAAACAATAAATATAAACAGAGCTCCAATTCATGACTTTGCTCATTATTCCTCACTACTAGGATGTTTAGCTGGCGGCTGAGTCCAACTATTAGAAAATTCAGTAATTAGCATTCTGTTAGAGGGTCCATTGTTGGTGAATTTAATAGCTAGCCCTTTCCTGACTACTGTCTTTATGTGAAAATATTTACTGGGTTTTGGTCTTTACTAGAAAAATCTAAATTTATCACACATTCTTAGGAAATTCATATTAATTATAGGTGACCCTAATACAGACTAAGAAATAATTACAATAGAAGTATAAACTTGACATTAATGAATGAATTTGCTAATAAATATTCTCCGTTTATATGCCATTAATTCAGTGTATGCTGAGAAAGAGAGAGAATGAGAGTGTGTGTGTGTGTGTGTGTGTGTGTGTGTGTGTAGAGAAGGAGGGAGGGAGGGAGAGAGAGAGAGAGATGGATGGATGGAAATGGGAGGATGTAGAGAAGGGGGGGTAGAAAGAAAGAGGGAAAGGGAGAAAGAAGGGAAGAAGGGAGAAAGAAAGAAGGAGGGAGGGAAGGAGAAGGAGAAAGAGAAACATGTAGTACATGCCTTTAAATAGGTGTGAACTTTTCTACCTCTAGCAGAGTTCTCTAGGCCTTATCTTATGAGAGAATGGAGTTTCTAGACTCCTTAGGAACTTATGCTCTAGAAGGACCTTCCAGGCTGTAAGGTTGACTGGTCTAGACCTGACACTAGACCAGGAATTTGTCTGAGGGACAATCTAGCAAAGCTAATTAACAGAATGGAAAGATGGGCTATTTGGGGGGAAGAAAGCAAGGTGGGCACCTAGTAACTCATTAATTGAGCTACGGAAGGGACTACCCAAATGGATGAAATCATAGGTTTCTGAAGTTCTATCTTGAAGAATTTTACTGATTTCTTAGAGAAATAAGACTACAGATTGGGAGAGAAGCTATTATTTATAATGGGCTACATTTTCTACATTAGAACATAACGGATTGTCTACTGAAATAAAGACATGAAGGAGGATTTAGTAGTAAATTAAGAATAGAGAGCTTAGTTGAAATAGGCAATAGGGTGCGTACACACCGCCCATCACCCTCCTCGATAAAGTAACCTTCAATACCTAATTAGAATACGTCAAAAAGAGGAGAAAAGACATAACATGGTAAGTGTACTGGAAAGTGCACTTGGACAATCAAAATGTAGCTTAATTAAAGCATTTAGCTTACACCTAAAAGATTTCAGCTAACCCTGACCATTTTGAGCTAGATCTAGTCCTAGAAACACCATATTAAACTATTTATTGCATCCATAAAACATTTATTAAGCCCTAGTATAGGTGATAGAACAGATAAACACCTAGGCACAATAGAGAAAGTACAGTGAGGGAACGTTGAAAGATTCCATCCTGTAAGCAATAAAAAGCAAAGACTTCACCTTCTACCTTTTGCATAATGATTTAGCCAGTCAAACCAAACCGGACAAAACGAATTAAAGCCCGTCTTCCCGAAATTAAGTGAGCTATTATTGTAGAACAGTTGACAGAACGAACTCGTCTGTGTAGCAAAACAGTGAGATGATTTTACAATAGAGGTGAAAAGCCTATCGAACTTAATGCTAGCTGGTTGTCCAAGAAATGAATTTAAGTTCGACTTTAAATTTAACCTAAGTACTTACAAACATTATTTAAATTCAAATGTTACTCAAAAGAGGGACAACTCTTTTGATAATTCTTTAGAAGGGATATTTGTCTGTAATGTGAACTTGAGATTTTTCTGAAGTAGTATTGTGCATGTGATAGAGATGAAAGCAGTTAGCAGAACTCCCCATAACTCTGTCTCATGCTGCCCATTCAACTATATTTCTCACTTCTTCCCAAAACCTTTCATCAAGTCCATATTGACACTTCCCCATGTCAATGCTCTGCCATGTCCTAACTCCATGTCTTTCCTTAGAGCCTTTTCCCCACCTGAAATGCTTTCCTTTATCCTTCTGGCCACTTAAATCCTAACCTATTCTAAAAAAGCATAACTCAAGTCTCCCCTCCTCCATGAAGCCTTCCCTGAATTCTAAACTCTTTCTCTGAATTTATTCAAGTATTTACTACACAACATAGCATGTGAGTCAAATCTGCCTTCCATTATCTGCTAATTGACTCATTATATAGCCCTTAAGGTAATGATCCCTTCGATTTTTCCAATATGATTCCACTGTGCTGTTTCCATATTAAGCCCTCATTTAAAATTCTTCTGGTTGTTTGTTGCCAGTTCTGTTTACACTGATTGTGCCCTGTCACCTCCGTCTGTTTTTTAGGCGTGCTTCCCTTTCTAAATAAGAGCCTGATTAATGATAGTGCACATTTCTAAATTGCGTACGCTTAGAACTGAGAAGCCTTCACAAGTCATCTAGTCTGCCTCTGTCATTCTGCATCCCAGGCCGGGCCCTCGGAGCCTCACCTATGATTACACAAGATCTCCTGACTTAGGACTTGATGCTTTTGCACACTGCTTGTTCTCATAATTGTTGAATCCAGTCAGCACGTGTTGTGGTGCCCCTGCTGTGCATTGTAGGACATACAAAGGTGTGTAGTCTTCCTAGTCCCGGTCTTGAGAGAGTTACAGTTCAGGGAAGAAGAGTCATATAGAAGCAGATGCCCAGGATCGGCCAGTACACACTTGACCACCCAGTGAGTAGGACTGAAAAGGTCACCGGCTGCAGGGTGGAAAGGGTGTTCAGAGGTGGGGGAATGTGACCTGACTCCTAAGGGCCAAGTGGGCTGGGGCTCATCGAGGAAATTGAGGGGGGTGACTAAAGGTGAAATGAACAACCTGCCTTCTAGTTTGGGGGGCTAGTCTGGCCAGAGAAGAAGGGCTCAGAGAAGGGGCCATCAGGTGAACCAAGGGAAGAAGGAGAGAGGCAAGCAGTGCTGCACCTTGGGCAACCCCTGACCCCACATTGAGGCAAGGGGCACAGCCAGAGCTCTAGATGGAGAAGTCACATGGGGCTCTGCCAGGTTGACAGGAGTGTCACTTAGAGGGAGAATGGCAGGACCCCGGCCCTGCATGCCAGCTGCCTCTCAGGCCTGGAGCCCACCACGTCTCAGTATCCCAAGCTTGTGGAGGCTCAGGGGCAGCTCCCTTCTGTGTGAAGCCCACCCCTCTATTTTTTTTTATTATAGCTTTTTATTGATAGAACATATGCATGGGTAATTTTTCAACATTGACCCTTGCAAACACTTCTGTTCCAGCTTTTCCCTTCTTTCCTTCCCACCCCCTCCCCTAGATGTCAGGCAGTCTCATACATATTAAACATGTTAAAGTATATCTTAAATACAATATATGTGTATATATTTATACAGTTCTCTTGTTGCACAAGAAAAAATGGATTTAGAAAGGTAAAAATAACCTGGGAAGAAAAACAAAAATGCAAGCAAACAATAACAGAAAGAGAGGAAATGCCATATTGTGGTCCACACTCATTTCCCAGTGTTCTTTCACTGGGTATAGCTGTTTCTGTTCATCACTGATCAATTGGAACTGAATTGGATCCTCTCATTGCCAAAGAGGGCCACGTCCATCAGAATTGATCATCATATAGTGTTATTGTTGAAGTTTATAATAATCTCCTGGTTCTGCTCATTTCACTCAGCATCATTAAGTAGCATCAGATGTAAGTCTCTCCAAGCCTCTTTATATTCATCCTGTTGGTCATTTCTTACAGAACAATAATATTCCATAACATTCATATACCATAATTTACTCAGCCATCCTCCAATTGATGGGCATCCATTTATTTTCCAGTTTCTAGCCACTACAAAAAGGGATGCCACAAACATTTTTGCACAGTGAGTCCCTTTCCCTTCTTCGATATGACTTTGGGATATAAGCCCAGTAGTAACACTTCTGGATTAAAGGATATGCAGAGTTTGATAACTTTTTGAGCATAGTTCCAAATTGCTCTACAGAATGGTTGGATTTGTTCACAACTCCACCAACAATGCATCGGTGTCCCAGTTTCCCACATTCCCTCCAACATGTGTCATTATCTTTTGTTGTCATCTTAGCCGATCTGAGAGGTGTGTAGTGGTATCTCAGAGTTGTTTTAATTTGCATTTCTCTGATCAATAGTGATTTGGAGCACCTTTTCATGTGGCTACAAATAGTTTCAATTTCATCATCTGAAAATTGTCTGTTCATATCCTTTGATGATTTATCGATTAGAGAATGGCTTGATTTCTCTCTCTCTCTAAATGAGAGTCAATTCTCTATATATTTTGAGAATGAGGCTTTTATCAGAACCTTTGACTGTAAAAATGTTTTCCCAGTTTATTGCTTCCCTTCTAATCTTGTCTAAACTTGTCTTAGTTTTGTTTGTATAAAAGCTTTTTAACTTGATACAATCAAAATTTTCTATTTTGTGATCAATAATGATCTCTAGTTCTTCTTTGGTCACAAATTCCTTCCTCCTCCCGAAGTCTGAGAGGTAAAATATCCTATGTTCTTCTAATTTATTTATAATCTCATTCTTTATGCCTAAATCATTAACCCATTCTGATCTTATCTTGGTGTACAGTGTTAAGTGTGGGTCCATGCCTAGTTTCTGCCATACTCATTTTCAATTTTCCCAGCAGTTTTTGTCATATAGTGAATTCTTATCCTAAAAGCTGGAGTCTTTGGGTTTATCAAACACTAAACTGCTATAGTTATTGACTATTTCATCCTGTTCCTATTGTCCTATTCCTCTGAACAGCTATTCTATTTCTTAGCCAAGTTTTGGTGACCACTGCTTAATAATATAGTTTTAGATATGGTATAGCTAGGCCACCTTCATTTGATTTTTTCATTTGTTCCCTTGAAATTCTTGACCTTTTTTCCTTCTGGATGAATTTTGTTGTAATTTTTTCTAGGTCCGTAAAGTAGTTTCTTGGGAGTCTGGTATAGTGCTAAACAAATAGATTAGTTTAGGTAGTATTGTCATCTTTATTATATTTCCTCGCCCAGTCCAAGAGCACTTAACATTTTTCCAATTGGTTAGATCTGACTTTATTTGTGTGGAAAGTGTTTTGTAGTTTTGCTCATATAGTTCTTGACTTTCCCTTGGCAGATAGATTCCTAAATATTTTATACTATTGGCAGTTATTTTAAATAGAATTTCTCTTTGTATCTCTTGCTGTTGGATTTTGTTGGTGATGTATAAAAATGCTGAGGATTTATGTGGATTTATTTTGTATCCTGCAACTTTGCTAAAGTTGTGAATTATTTCTAATAGCTTTTTAGTAGAATTTTTGGGCTTCTCTAAGTATATCTATCATCATATCATCTGCAAAAAGTGATAATTTGGTTTCCTCATTACCTCCTCTTATTCCTTTCATCTCTTTCTCAACTCTTATTGCCAAAGCTAGCATTTCTAATACAATATTGAATAGTAATGGTGATAGTGGGCAATCTTGTTTCACTCCTGATCTTATTGGGAATGGTTCCATTTTATCCTCATTACATATGATGGCTTTAGATAGATGCCACTGACTTTTTTAAGGAAGAGTCCATTTATTCCTAAATTCTCAAGTGTTTTTAATAGGAATGCCCCCCCACTCTTTCACATACACCCATAGATCTGGGAGGGATCATGCACGTGCTTTAAGGTCAGGAACTGCTCTTTCTTTGATCTCGCTGTCCCCAGTGCCCAGTACATGGCAAGGGATGGGGACTGGACCTTGGGTTTCACTCCCAGATTAGGAAGGTCCCTCAGCACCTTTCCTGTTCTTTCTGGGCTTCAAGAGTTTGCCCAGAGCAACTGGGGGTGAAATGACTTGTTCTGAGTCCCACCACAGACAGGACACATCAGATGGAAGCAAGGCTACCCTGGGACATCCTGGCTTGGAAGCAGCTCCCAATCCCAGGCTCACACTACCTCTCCCATGTAGTAGGAGCTTAATAACACTTGTGGGTCTTTTGATTGAGTGCCGTCTTCTCTGGCTTTGGTCTTCTCCTTTTTCCTTCTTCAGGAGCAGCTGAGATGCTACTCTTGCTTAATCTAACTTTTTTTCTTTAAAATGTTTTTAGTTTCTTCTATCTCCCCACTTCTTTCCCTCCCCCCAAAAATCCACCTTTTCCCATTGAGCAGGTGTGTTCATGGAGTAGACGATGATACCTTATCCTTTTGGCTTGGAGGGTGGTGAGTTAAAAGCCAGTCATGAGAACTGGATGACCCATTAAGAAAGACACCACGGAGATATGTTGTAATATGCTTCCCACCTTAGCAGACATGACTAAACAAACTTTGTCTGCTTTGAACAATTAATCTGTTTGTCAGCTCAGCTTTCTGCCAGAGCAGAGCCCCTTGCAAGCAACAGCACGTTGAACCCTGAATAGACAAATGGGGTGTCTGGACTCTGATTTTCCCTCATTGACCATGTTTCCAGTCTATGTGTTAAACCTTCTGAAATGTAGTTTTAGAAACTATGACCTTTGTGATCTAAAGAAAAGCTCCATTTGCAGAAATGGAGCTTCCAGGTCTCCCTTTATTAGTTTCCTAAGAGAGAAAGCTTAATTAACTGTGAGGCAATCTTTGTTTTTCTTGAAAACAGAAATGCCAGAAAAACCCAAATGCTTTCATCAACATGCAGTTTGCCAGGTCCCCAAGTCTACTTCAGATCAACTGCTCAATGAACAGTTCTCACCTGTGCCTTCTCACAGAGCTACAAATGTACACCCCCAGTCTGGACCTCAGGCCCTTCATTAATAGACAGAATGAGCTCCATGGTCCCTTCCAACTCTGGACCTGGGAT
Organism: Sarcophilus harrisii; assembly: GCF_902635505.1. Lineage (NCBI taxonomy): Eukaryota > Metazoa > Chordata > Mammalia > Dasyuromorphia > Dasyuridae > Sarcophilus > Sarcophilus harrisii. Next base: position 51,842,853 of record NC_045426.1, read on the forward strand.
CCCATGCAATCCTTCCAAGAGAGGAGGATGGAGCAGGGACTAGAAACCATAAAATCAGTTGAAAGACTTGGAAATGTTTGGCCTGAAGAAGAGGTAACTAAGAACGACATGATGGCCCTTTTCAAATATTTGAAGGTCTGTAATAAGGAAGACGAATTAGATTCATTCATTTTGGGTCCAAGGGGAGGAAACAGGAAGATAGCTTTCAGCTCAATAAAAGAAAGGCTTTAATTATACTTAAGAGCTATCCAAAGATGAATGGGCTGATCTAGGAGGTAGAAAGTTCTATTCCTTGGAGCTGCTTAAGTAAAGACTTGCAGGTAAGATAGGAAAGGGTTTCATACTTCAGATAGGAGTAGATCTTTATCTCTGAGATTCCTTCTAGCTCCAGAGTCTGTGTTCTTATGGTCATTGGGGTATGTCTCATCTCAACCCCCAGTCTTGATAATACCTATGTGATCTTGGACAAGTCACTTGATTTGGGGGTCACATAAAACAAAGGAATTGGACTAAATGAGAGGTGTCAAATATGAGGCTGGCAACACTCTCAAAGTGTAGCTGGATCCAGATTAATTTTAACAAAATAAATAAAATTACAACAAAATGTAGATAATGTTAATATGTAGTTTTCTAATTAAGTCTAGATAGATGGATGGATGGATGGAAAGATGGATGAGATAATTTTATGTTAGATAAAACAGGAAAATTATCCTAGTGTGAGTAGGAGGGTTGTATTTGGAGAATAGTGGGAAATGAAGCCCAAGAAGTAAGGCAAGGCCATCTCCAAAGACTCAGATAAACATAATTGAGTGTTTGGCTCCAAAGCTATTGAGGACAGAGCCACAATGTGGTCCGGGTAATGGAACATGCCCCCTCTCTTACAGATATCACCTGGCCAGTCTGTTGTAAAATCCCTTAAATATTTGTTGAGACAAAGCCCAAAGAACCACAGGACGACTTCATAAATTTTAGCCTGACTGTGCTTTGGCATAGACAGGGCACTAGAAGGAAGAGAGACTTTGGTGAAGGTCAGTAGGCAAGTCTAGAAATGGAAGGAGTCACTGGTCACAGAAAATAAACCATTATCTTAATACTGGACTGATAAGTCAAACCAAAAGTCTTTGAGTGTCCATGGACACCCTATAATATTGAAAGAAGTATTGGATATAAACTGTGCTCTAAAACAGCCTCAAAGGCTAATGAAGTGAGAGAATTTATATACACATAGAAATTATTTATGAATACAGATTTATAATACACCGTTTAAATATATGTATTTATTTCTATAACTGAATTGTTAAGTAGTCAACAAGTTGCCCAGATAGGAGCTGGAAGAAATTATAATCATAATTTAAAAATGAAAAATTTAAAGAAAGCAAGGATTTCTGGGGCTGCCACAATCAGAGAGAGCTTCACAACATATATGGCACTGAAGCAAGGGCAATTTTACCATGTTTATAGTCCTGTATCTTAGCATGGCATCAACAACCACAAAGCAATTTCTGCCTCAGGAAGCTTACACTCTGGTGAAAGAGAACAGAAATAGGGAGGGCTTTTTAAGGCAGGAGTGAGAGGATGGAGGCAGGAATAGGCAGCATGTTGGGGGCCCATAAAGAGGCCCATTTAGCTGCTTTGGAGGGTCCATGTGGGGAAGTAGTAGGAGGGGGAGTCAGTATTGCCCATCCTGGAATCCATGCACTGAAATTATGATTTTGTATAAATATGAAATGTTTACTTCCCCAGCGCACTCTTTTCCAGAGAAGTTCAAGGACATTTGTTTGAAAGTTATCTCATGGATGCCCCAATGTGTTGTTTATCCTCTAAGGTCCCCCCAATCCTCCCTTTCATCATCACTCTGTCTGTTAGTTTAAACTCGGCAAGACCAGTGCCAATCAAAACAAGAAAAATGATCTTTGTGGTTATTTATACTGGAAACATTGCCCAGAGTGATTTTATTCTGTCCAGCATGAAATGATTATTAGGAAGGGCAAAATGATTTTTTTCAGTGTGATTTTAAAGGCCGTAGTCCTACATCAGCCAGTTTTGTGTGATGCTGGCTGCCTGGGACTGATGATGCTCATTCGGCTAGAACTTCAGCTAGAGCAGCACAAAAGAGGCTTCAAGGGAAAGTTTCAGGCTCCGTGTCCCCAGCAACACAAACTGTAAGGAGGCAGAAATTCCCCTCTGATCTGCCCGCAGATTCTCCTGTCTTTCAGAACACCTTGAACAGGTGAAAGAGCTTCACGCCACAGGGCCAGGTCCAAACAGGCCTTCTGCCACCTGTCAAAAACTGGGTCTTTTGACTTGAAGTTTTAGTAACTGCTGCTTAACACAGAAAAATCAGAAGACTTCAAATCACTTATAAAATCACCATGCTTTTGCTAGTCAAATAAACCAAATCTAAGGCAGCTCTTAGAGATTGGGTTTTCCCCTTTGGGTATATATATAGCCATTCAGAAAAAAAGTCAAGAACCACCATTCTTCTGAGACCTAGGAGCATCTGCTCTGGAAAAGTACTGATGAGGGGAAGGAAATATGCTGTGTTTGTATATTTTGCATCTTTTTCCTATTTGCACAGGACAGAGGCAGCTTTGCAGACTGGGTAGAAGGCTGCCTGTGGAATCAGGAAGACCTCCATTCAGTCAGTCAGCCCTCTGATTCTCTTCCATACTGACTGTGTGGCCTTAACCCTTAATTTGCCCCAAAGAACTCTCTAGGATTGTAAGTCACAAATGGCTTACAGATCTGGACATTGGAAGGAATTTCTTCATAGATAGTTTACAATCTCAACATAACATTCTCACCCTTTTTTGTTGTTGCTCACTTGCATTATGTTTTCTTACTCATTTTCTTTCCTTTTTGATCATATTTTTCTTGTGCAACAAGAGAATTGTATAAACATGTTTACATATATTGGATTTAACATATATTTTAACATGTATAAGTTGGGAGTAGTAAGGAAAAATCTGAAACACAAGGCTATGCAAGGGTCAGTGTTGTCAAATTATCCCTGCATATGTTTTAAAAATAAAAAGCTTAAAAAAAAAACAAGAGTTTACCACATCGGTGAAATCATAGATGGGAAAGGAAAGGAGGGAGGGAGGGGGGAAAGAAGAGAAGGAAGGAGACAGACAGACAAAGGAGGAGGGTTCTGTATGTGAGAGGGCCTTGTCACCCTTTGATGCTACTACAGGTGAGGCTTGTTTAGGAAAGGGCAGCTTTAGGCTATGGTGTTTAGTCAGAAATGAACAACGAGATTTCAGATGCCTCTGACGCCGGGTACCACGGCTGCTGGGGAGATGGCGCCCCTTTCCCGGCAGTGTGGGAATGCCTTGCTCTGCAAAGCGAGGCATCTCTGTTTAGGTTTGGGGCAAGAGAGTGCCAAGGTAAAGACAGCCATGATCAGTGCCACCAGTGAATGCTCTGGCATGGAAAGAAGTTTTCCACAGCCAGTCTGTGCATCTTTGTTACATGGTCCAATGCTGTGTTGGCTTATGTATCAACCACTTTCGTTGCAGAAGAAATCATCCCGAGCCATAGGGCTGTAGTCTTCACTGAAATGTCATTTTTCATGTCTGTCAGTGGGAGCAAACTGCCCGTGGCAAGGCAGGCACACACACATGCAGGGCATTGTACTACTTACTATGTGTTAAATGTAATTTATACCCTGTTTGTGAAGAAGGTAGCTTATCCAGCATCATCTGGTGTCAATCTTCAGTAGTTACAAATGGACAACAAGGCTGTGGATTATATATTGTAGAATTAGAGCTGGAAGAAATTATAATCATAATTTACACAGTGCTTTAAGGTTTGCAAAATACTTTACAAATATTATTTTATCTTCACAACAACCCTGGAAGGTAGAGATTGTTGTTAACCCCATTTTACAGATGAAGGAACTGAGGCAGACAGGTTAGGCCAGTTACTATCTGGGCTAACTGATAGCTGAGAATGGATTTGAACTCATCTTCCTGACTCCAGATTTAGTATTTTTGAACCACCCAGCTACCTTACAAATATATCATCTCATCTTATCTCTTTCTTTTGCCTACAGGGAAACTGAGGCTCAAAGGCTTAAAATAAGTGGCCCAGCATCATACTGGTAGGAAGTGTCAGGGCCAACATTTAAACTTGGGGCTTCAGATTGCAGATGCCATGGGCCCTCTCCACTTTGTTCAATGGGCAAAACAAGTTGATAAATGGGGAGGTGCACATTGGGCAACTAAGACTCCAGAGGATTGGAACTCTTAATAAAAGGCTGAAGAAATTTAGATTATTTAGCTAAAGGACCTGTGATTGCTTCATAGCAGAGGCAGGATGGCCATTCGTTCATCCAGTGAGAGTTTGGGCCAGATTCCTCCTCAGGGCTCTTCCAGCTAAGGATTGGAGCCTGTGTCACTATATGGTACCATCCTGTGGTGGTAGTGGCTGACTTGGTTCAAGCCACATATAGGACCAACACTCAGCTTAACTCAAAACATGAGTGATGGCAGTTAGACAATCCCTGTGGCCCGTGGAACTGTGCCCTGGATACCATCCCCCCATCCTGTTCCCTCTGGGCCTGGGTTTGTCAGGGCCTTCTGAGCCTTCCTGTGTACCTCACAACATGCCCCTGCCTTCCCAGCATAAAAAGAAACTAACCCAAACTTTCCATAATCCTGTGCCCTTGAGCTACTATCTTCTCTCTTGCCTTTCACCATTAAACAATTTTGAGGAAGTTGTCTCACACCCAGGCGGTCTGTATCTTATTTTCTTTGCTCTTCAATATCCCCAATAACTTCTAGTCCCCAGGCCCTAAGACCTCAGTCTTCAGTCTTCATTCTTTTGGAATGCTCAGCTCCATTTGTCACTCCCTCCTGGAAGTTCTCTTGTCCTTTGTTCCTGCAATCAGAGACCATCCTCCACTTCCTCCTACCTGTTGGAGCCTCTATTCATTGACTCATCTAACAAGTATTTCTCGAATGTCGGCTCTGCTCAGCGTTCTGTATTTGGCACTGTTGGAGAGACAAAGATGGATAAGATCTTGGCCTGGAGAAAATCACCACTTAGAGGGATCAGACAAGTCAATCTGGGTGTTATGCAGGGCCTGGGGAAGCTTCCAGCAGCTGCTCGGGGTCCAAAATCTGGAACAACTTTTTGTACAAATGATGTTTGAGGCTGGTCTACAAGGATGGCTGCTATTTGAACCACAATGAGAAAGCCCTGAATGCCAGGCTGAAATGCTTGGGACTTACTTTACAAGGCAACATGGAATCGCAGCATATTGTGGATCACAGATATTTGGTGGTGGCAGATGCTCTTCCCTCAGTGGGTCTGGGGCCTTCTCAGGGTGGTTGTTCCCACCAGTGGCTAAGCTAACATTTCATCCCCACCCCTTCCTCCTGGGCTCCTCTTGTGTAGATCTTCCTATAAATCCTCCAGAAAGGAAGTAGCCAATGCCCTGGAGGCCTTCAGCTAAGCTGGGTCTTAACTGGGAAATAGTAGAAAACATCAAAAAGATTCAAGGGAAAATTTCATCAGCCATAAATAAAATGTGCAACGGGTTGAGAAAAGATAAGAATATATTGGCAAGATAAGGGCTGTTATCATATCTCCCCAGTGACTGCTCATAAATGCTGAACCTCAGGGAAAACTTTTTTTAAAACCATTTTTACAACTGAAAGGTATTCTGTTCTTACTGAGAATCTTTTCTAGACAAGTAGAATGAATCCAGGAAGAGATAGCAAAAAGTGAGTGGTAAGTGTGGACCAAAGTTTTCTCTGACTCCAAGATGAAGCTGCCAGGGATGTTTAGAAGCGAGGTCAGTTGGAAGGCTGCAGCAAAGAGGCAGGGAGGTGATTAGCTAGATGGTGGTTGCAGGATCAAAGATTTCTGGCTGAAAAGACACTTTTGTGGGCTAACTTCATTTTAGAATTGGACAGGAAGAAATGCCTCCCTCCCCACTACATTTTTGCCTCTTTATACTTCTGACTTAGACAGGTACTCTGATGCAGCTACCCTTATCTACTTTTTGGTTTCCAAATGTGCTGGGTACGATTGTCCCTTTGGACTTTTGCCCAAGGTGGGCTTGTCCCACCTGCTCCTGCAGTCCTGGTGAGCTCAAGTCCAGTCACAAGCATTTAGGAAGTACCTTTGTGCCAGGCACTGTGCCGAATGCTGGAAATTCAAAAATATCCTCTGCCCTCAAGGAACCCGGGACGGGAGGGTCTGACTGGGACAGCAATGTGCCAGAATGAGTTCAGGTGCGTTGTCACCATCCCCAGAGGGTCGGGGGTCTAGCTGTGGGTGGGTAGGGGGACAGGAGGGCTCCCAGCAGACATCACCTGCTGATAAGATGCAGCTCCTCATTTAGGAGCTAGTGAACAAATGAGTGCACGAGAGCAGCATCAAAAACAGAGACAGAGAAGGCATTTTGCCTATGGTAACACTCTCGCTGCTGCCCACTTACTTCACAGGACCCTGGGAGAGGGGCAGGACAAGGAGAACCCCCGTGATGACCTATGAGAATCCCAAAAGTCAGACATAGTAAGAGATTTCCTCTAGACCCCAGGGTGAGGCAGGACTAGAGCCAACACATGATCTTGGGTATTCCAGCCCCAGAATCTTTGCCATCATTGAAACTCAGAAATTGTGCATTTCACATGGAACCATTTGCTGTTTTCTCACTCATTTTTGCTCAGATTTTAAATGCAAAAAGGATTTTCTCTCTCTAAAGGAAGAGAAGAATGCTATGATAAGGCAGAATATTTTTCTAGCTGTTAAAAGATGTGTTCTTATGGTTGTTCTCACTTCCCACTTTCCAAGGAGACTCAGAGTCTGGTTACATGCTCACCCTTCTGCAGCCCATTTAAATTCCCTTCTGACTAAGGATTCCTAGTAGCTTCTCACTCCCACCCTCATGGGGAAATAAATAAGTTCTTTTCAAGGTTCCCAGTGATCCCATAAAAATGACTCTCATAGCTTGTCCTTAGCAGGATAAAAGTGATTCCATATGGGGCTGCGAGAGCTTGTTGGCTTGTTGGGGGTAGAGAAGAATAGGAAGAGCCCAGAACTTTGAAAATATCCACTGCTATGCTGGGAGACCATTGCTTCTCCAGGTTTGTAACTGCTACAGCACGGGACATAGTTTGTCGCTGCTAACTGAGTCACGGGAGTTGGTACCAGTCTCTGGTGGGTGATCTCACTGTCACTTAGGGGCTTGCTCCAGAAGGAGTGAAGAAGTAGACTTGAGCAGAGCATAAAGGAGGACGATAATGGGAAGGAGCCAGGGTTAAGTTAGAAATAGAAATCTCCTCCAGAGCTCTCTTCTCTTTCTCTCCTCCCCCTCCCCAATGAGAACTTTGTTTTAGTAGGCACAGTAAGATCAGTGAAAAAGAGACTTCCAGGATGTCTGGAGAAGGATGTTCTGGGAGTGAATGGGAGATGCAGCTTGACAACACTTAGGTTGGTGAAGGCGCCCATTTCTTTCCAAAAAGTCAGTTAAATCCCATAGGTGGCACATTTAGCCTTTCATAAAAATGCAGTGAGTGGGAAATGCATTAAGTTAGAAATGGAGAGAGAGAAAAACTATGTGCTCCCTTCTCCCAGCCTTTTGGACTCCCGCCTTTCCTTCAGTGCACAGATCAAGCATCGTCTCCTGCGTGAGAGCTTCCCTGGTGCTTCCAGCACATAGCAGATGCTTAATAAATGCTCATGACTACTTTTTTTTGAGAGCATGATGCAAAAACTGCTCTTCCCCTTCACTCTCTGTAACCCAGACTATTTCAGGGTTGATGGGGGTGGGGAATTGAAGGAGAAGCCAATCAACACAACATTTCCTGAGAAAATGGCAAAGTTTCATGCGAACCTGAGAAGGGTGTTTGTGTTCCACAGAGGTCACTGCCCTCTTATTTTCAAAGTAAATGTTTGTGTGTGCATAGTCAATAGAAAAATTCCATGGAGAGGCCATGGGCCTCCCTTCTATATCCTCAGATTTGCCTAATTCTAGGTTTTTGATTCATCAGAAGAGCTTCCACAAGGCAGCTGAAGGAGTGCCATCCTAAGAGGCAAGTCTTGGGTGAGAGACCCAGTTTACCTTCTAACTTTGTGAATGTGAGCAGAAGATTATTGCAATTTAAAGGATCCTCAGAAACCAAAAAGTTCAACTCCTCAAATTTTTTTATACACAAAAGTGATCTGCTCACATTCAAAAGGTGCTTTAACAGCTCTGGGACTCAGTTTCCTCTTCTGTAAATTGAGAGGTTTGGAGCTAAGTAATAGCTCTAACCTTTCTCTCTGATCCTGTGACCAGAAAGATTTCAGTTTTTACCTCCATTTTACAAATGAGAATACAGATAAGGACCTTAAAACAAATGTACTTCTCTTTTTCTATTTTTATAGACAAAGTGGCAAGGCCAAGTTTACACTCATTAGTGTGTTAGAAAATGTTTAACAACATATTCTCTGGGGAAATAATGTACATTTTTAAGTTTAGTGTGCATTAAGATTTTCTCTATCACTTTCTTAACTCTGAGTAGTCATCAAAACAATAAATCAAGATCTGATTTGTATTTTTCTCTCCCTCCCTCCCTCCCTTTCTCCCCCATTTCTCTCTGTCTGTCTGTCTCTGTCTCTCTCTCTCTCTCTGTTTCTCTTTCTTTTCCCCTCCATTCTTCCATCCTTCCTTCTCCCATCCTTTCTCTTCTTCCTTCTCTCTCATACCCTCCCCCCACTTCTTACATGGAAACTAGGCACAGATAAGAAACGGAAGGATGGAAAGAAATTACATTTCTCAGAATTGGAAGCAGGCGATGATTATTGACACAACTGAAGTCTGGGACATAGGTTTAGATGCAGAGGAGAAGACAGAGAATTGGTCTTTTGCCTTAACTCACTCTGCAGCCCCTTCTGCTACCCAAACATTGAATCCTTTGGTCTCTTTGAGAGCTGAAAGAGACCTTGAAAATCATGGAGTGTCCCTGTCCCTTCCCCTCCCCCTCACCTGTTATAGACGACCTGACTTTGGTCCCTAAAAGAAAAATGGCTCATTCAAGATCACACAGAAAGTGAGGAAGAACAGAGATGGAACTAGAAACTGGTCCTCTTGACCTCTTCCCTTCCCCCCATCCAGTACCAATCTGCCTTTGATCTAATGCAGACTCCTATAAGGGTAGTGGCTGCCAAGAGACTAGGGCAATTGGGGGGTGGGTGGAGGAAATGTCAGGTCTGCCAGATGTGAGAGTCCAAATTACTTTTAACATAGTGTTAAGGAAAGCTCGAGTTTCACCTTCCCCTAGGAGATAATAGAATTCCAAGATTGACTGATAATGTCACTATGTTTTATGGGAACTGGACATAAGAACTGTGAAGTTTCTAGAAGATTGAGAACCAGTTCCTCTCAGCAGACATGCCCAGGATATTAGATATCAGCTCAGAAGTCCACAGTCTCTGGGCATTGATTCACATAGGAATCAGTTGTTCTCAAAAAGTACATTATTAGGTTGCATGATGCAGTCTTCTCAGCCCTGAGCCCAAGAGACATCCAGACCACCCTGTCAACACTAACACAATGTTTGCCGCTGAAAAGACTGTTTGCCCTACGCAGGGACCACTGCAGAATCTGTGCCACGTAACAAATGGAAGGGTGTTGGAATCGACGTTCTCCAGGAAAAGTGGCCTCTCTTGGGGAGACCAGTGAATGTCCAAGGTGAATGACGGATGAATGGAGAGCTCGTTAAGCACTTACTAGTGCCAAACACTGTACCAAGTACTGAAGATAGAAGCGTGCAATATAATCCCTGTCCCCAAGTGCTTGCATTCTAATAGAGGAAAACTCCACTAAAAAGGGGAGCTCTTCCAGTGGGGCGGGACATGCCCAAGGAAGCGTCACAGGGAATGGCCAGGGAGTAGTGTGAAAGACCTGGTTCCCAGGAAGGTAAGTTCACCCATCAGAGGCTGGTGCCATGCGGGAGCAGTGGGGATGATGGCCACAACTGAGGCAGTGTTGGGAAGGACAAGGATTTCCTGAGCACTAACAGGGAAAGACATGATGTGAACATAAAGAAGCTGTGAACCGAATAGAAATTAATACATTGGGGGGGAGAGGTGTGAATAAAAGGGATGTCTTATTAAGAATTTGCTACTGTTCTTGCTTGGCTTCACTGGGGAAAGCTTTCTGGAAGAAATGGGAGATTGCAGGAGCTTTTGGAAAAACAGGAAAGGGAAGAAACAACATTCTAATTCCTGAACACTTACATATTTAAATGGATCTGTGATTTCATCAGTTTGGAAATTCCCTCTCCAGCAGTGCAGGTCAGACTCTCCATTCTACACATTCTGTATGACTCTTGTTCATGTCCTACCATAATTCATCACAGGGGATCCTCCCCTTCTCCTGGCACCCAGAGGATGCAAGGTAAGCATTCTGCCCTATTATCTGCCACCTCTCACTTTAACTCTGTAACCAGCCCATCTTCTGTTCTTATCTAATTTCCTGACAACACCTTTTATTCCTATTCTTTAGAGTTTCTCATTGATTACATATTTTAGTTTGCTCACACCCACCATGCACTTGCTCCCCTGGACCAACGGCTTTTTCATCATTATCGTGCTATAAGTACAGCACGACCTTCGGTTCTCCATATATGTCAGTTAATTGTGTTCCTAAGTTCTTAAGAACTTGGTCAGCATATACCCACCAGTAAGCTGTGAACTGCTTAGCGTCACACTGGGCATTTCTGTGGAGAGAATCTGAGCACTAAAAGACATTTGTGTTTCCTGTCGCCATCTTTGGAACCATCATTCTCATGCTTTTGACAGCAGTTGTGTGATGTCATGGAGGGCTCTGGGGGGCTCAAATCCCACTTCTTCTATTTACTCCCATGACTTGAGGCTAGTGACTTGTCCTCAGTGGCACTCACATAATATGAGGGGAATTTGATCCGATGAACTGTTGGTCCATTCCCTCTCTAAATCCCATCATACTGTGACTGCATAGTCCCAGAGAGAAGACTGTATAGAACTCACCTGATATAGTAGACCAGTTTGAAGTTCATAGTGTAGTGAATACATCATAAAAGAATTTTGCTTATTGAAATATTTATCCAACCTGAGAATCCAGATCATACACATTTGAATTATTTTAAGTTTCAAAAAATAACTTTCTCAATGGGAGATGTATAAGGTTTTTTTGTTTTGTTTTGTTTTGTTTTGTTTTTCATATTCTCCAAAGAGCTAAATGGATTTGCCTTCAAGCTATCCCTCCTTGTTCTCCCCACTGGTGCTCACCCTCATCGCCTCTGAGGTAGAGACCCAAACAGGGAAAGTATCTACCTTGAAAGGGGCATTTTTCAGAAAATTTTATAAGGAATTCAAAAACAGCAGCTACATAATGGAAACCATTTTGCAACCTTCAGTACAGCCATTTATCTCAATAACTATTTCATTTAAAATGTGGGCCAAACATATAAATCATATCTTGAAAGAAAGTATGTTGGTGCCACAAAAATTATCCGTATTCTTACCACCTAATTTAAAAAATATGTTTTGAAGACTGGAAGAAGGAAAACAAGTCTGGAGTCTGGCCTCCCTCTTTCTACACATCCCCTTTCCTTCAATTTGTCCAGAAATAAATCTATACTCTTCATAACAAGAAGAGAATGAGAATCACTTAGAATCACATCCTTGTTGGGAACCTTTCACATTCAAGTACTGTTTTGAGATCCTTTCACTTTTCATGCCATTTTAGGATCAGAATCTAGAGCCTGTATAGGCATCTTGCCAGTTGTTGGTGACCAGGACTCTCCTTCGTACTCTGGGGTTACGTGACAAAGGCTCAGGTGGTGACTTTACGTGTGAATGCTGCTCATTTGGCATCTCTCCCAGGAGGGGCAAGACTAAATAGAGAAAGGGTCTCAAGACACATTTTCCAGACTAATCCAGTGGGATAATCCAGTGGGAGGCATAGATAGCAACACAGGGGAAGGAAATGGATGAAAGCCTCCGTGGCTTGCAGAGGGAGGGCTGTTGGAGCTGGAAGTGATCCTCTTTGGCTTCACTTGTCATTCTGAAGAATACCCATTTGCATTGGACCCCAAAACTGAGGCAGGAGTGCCCATCTACCAAACAATCCCACTGCCGTAATGTGAATAATAACTTGTTTATGTCGCACCGCCGCCATTGTGTCGCACATTATGTATTAGGGGTCTATTTTAGGTCATGATGACCCTGGATAGAGAGAAAAGTGGCCCCAAATGGTGGACTTCCCTAGGATTATTTATACTTTGAGCTAAAAATGTGGGAAGGCTCTATTTCCTGCTTCTCGGGGTGTGCTGTTGGGGAAATAAAAGGCATTAAATCTTGGACCCGCCATTTTCGCCTCATGACCACAGACAAGTGACCTCTCTGTGCTTTGGATTCCTTGCCTTGATCCTACAATTCTGGCAATCCTGAAGTGAAATGAAGTCAGGGTGGTCCCAGAGCCCCTCCATTCCTCTGATATAGTAAGTTCACAGCTCCCTCCTCTCTTCATCCCTCTGTCAGAGACAGTGGTCACCTGGATGGCCTCCCTCAAACCTGCCACCCCTGGGCTTCTCATCAAGGCCTTTGCTTCCAGAAATGGAGTTCTCTGTGTGGTGGGTGAAGTAAGAGATGTTAGGCTTGTTACTCGATACATTAGCTGTCCTTGGAGGACTTTGGGCCGGGGAGAGGGGCCGTGCCGCCCCTGCCCCCTCGTGCTTCCGTGACCAGAGCTCCTTGATATAAGCGGCATCAGTAGCTGGGACAGTGCTTCTAAGTGTGGCTCTGCTGCTGCCATGCAGTTCCCAGCGTCCAGGGAGAAGTCAGGGAGGCAGCTGGTGTGTCTCTTGCATCCCCAATGTCATCATTTCTTCCCTGTTAGGCCTTTATTGTCTGAAATGAACTGAAAATTCAAGTACCCTGAAACCATTATGAGGAAGAACCCGACTTCCTTTTCTGGGGCAGGGACAGCCAGTCTCAAGTGCTGCTGCCTTCAGACATTTTCTCTTGTCGTTTGTCTCTTGGCTGCTTGTCATTCTTTGTGTAAGTCATCTGCTAGACTGCCAGCTATTCTGACCAGGACGATTTCTTGCAGTACTCCACCACTGTTCCTGATCTCTAAGCTACACTGGGTATTGCAGAAGCATTGCCCAGTGAGTCTGGGGTTTGTGTCTTTGGAAGCTGGAATGATTTGAGTCTGATTAAAAACAAACTCCTTTGTCACAAGGTTCCACATCTAGACCCTCAAAAGGTCATTTGGTCTAGTTTCTAAACTTCATACGGAAGAATAAGCCAGGAGTCAAAAACCATCCCAAAATTAGATACCACTGGGGCTATTAGTCCCCCTTCTCCCTGCTTCCTCATATCATATCACTTAGATGCCTTTTGTTACCATGTCCTCCTTCACCCCCACCTCACCTTGGTTAGTGATCCTGTTCCATTTGTCTCTTCCAACAGATGGTCCTCTCTCTCACCTCCATTCTAACCCTTCAGGCTCCTCTTACTGACTCATTCCTACTTATTATGTATAAAACATGTCCATGTCTCTCCTATCCTCAAAAAATACTGACTCGATCCTTCTATCCCCACTGACTATTGTCTTATCTCATTCACTTTTTCTGGCAAAAATCCTTGGAGGCGCCTCCACTTTCTCTTCCCTCATTAACTTCTTAATCCCTTACAATCTGGCTTCCAACCTCGGCATTCTGCTGAAACTGTTCTCTCCGGAGTTCCTCTTGATCTCTTAATTGCCAGATCCAATGGCCTTATCTCACTCTTCTAGACTTGTCTGCAGCTTTGGACACTGCTGATCATTCTCTTCTCCTTGATACTTTCTCTTCTCTGGGTTTTTATCACTCTCTCCTTGTTCTCCTCCTACTGATCAGATCCCTTCTCCTTTATCTCCTTTGCTGGGTCCCCATCTAGGTCACATCCACTAACCATTAGTGCCCCACAAAACTCTGTTTTGGGTCTCCTTTTCTTCTCCTGTGTATCAGGGCTTCTTCAATTTTTTCTATTCCTTACCCCTTTTTGCCCTAGAAATTTTTATGCGACCTTGAGTATGTAGGCATAAAAAATAAGTAGACAAATCAAACATTTACTGATGACAAATTTCATCCCACATTCAGGTATAAGACCCCATGTGGGGTGATAAACCCAAATTTAAGAAGATAAATTCTATACCACTTCACTTATTGATAGCATCAGCTGCCATGGATTTAATTATCACTCTATGCTAATGATTATGAAATCTACTCGTCCTGCTCTAATTTCTCAATCTTGCCTCCTCAACTGCCTTTCAGACATCTTGAACTGGATATCTGATAGACATTTTAATCTGATAGTGTCTACAACAGAATTCATTCTTTCCCCTATCTACCCTCATCTTATATTACCTATTACTATCTAGGACAATACCACACTCCCAGTCCCTCAGGTTGGCAACTTAGATGTCATCTCCTTTCTTTCTCTCACCCCTATATCCAACCTCTTGCCAAAGTCTATATCATCTTGGCAACATCTTCCAAATGCATGCCCTTCTCCTCTCTGACTCTGCCCTCGCCATAGTATAGGTCTTCATCTCCTCATGCTTGCATGATTTTAGTGCCAGTGCGTTTGCCTGCCTCAAGTCTCTCCCCATTCCAATTCATCCTCCATTCAGCCATCAAAGTCAAGTTCATAAAGCACAGGTCCTATTGTAGCACCCTCCTCCACTCAGTGAACTCCAAGAGCTCCTTATTGCCTCCCTAGTCAAATATAAAATCCTCTGTTTAGTATTCAAAGCCTTCCATAACTTCTACACTCAGAGAGACACCTTTCCAGCCTTCTTACTCCTTACTCTATTTGTACTCTTCAGATCAGTGGACCTGGCTTCTCAGTTACTCCTCAAATAAGACACTCCATCTCTCAGCTCCAGACATTTTATCGTTCCCTATGGCTGGATGTTCTCCCTCCACATCTCTACCTGTGGGCCTCCAGAATTCCCTTCAAGTTCCAATTAAAATCCTCTTTTCTTTAGGAAGCCCTTCCCAACTCTTCTTAATTCTAGTGCTTTCCTTTATTAATTATTTCCCATGTTTCCTATATATCTTGTTTGTATATGTTTGTATGATCATTAGATCGTGACTTCCTTGAGGATAGGGACTATCTTTTGCCTCTTTTTGTATCGCTAAGATTTAATGAAGTGCTTGACATAATATTTATTGATTGATTGAGGTGCTAATGTTGAAACTCTTTTTTTTTCTCATCCCAGAAGCAAGTGGAGGTAGGAAGGAGGTAGAGGATGGAAACAAGAAAGAGCTTTATCACACAGGCAGGAAAAGAAAGGGGATGTGTGGAAGTGGTGAATGTGCCAACTCATGAATAATGATTCTAAGATGTGAGGGGAAAAGAAACAAACTAGTTACAGGTAGCATCAAATGGAGAGGAGGACTCCCCCAAAATTAACCTGTGTGCCACAGGAGATATCCAAACCCTAGTGCTCATACTCTGGCATTATAGAATAGAGGTAATAGTCTTTCTTCTGAGTCTTCAGTCTATCAACAAGAATATACAAAACACCTGGTATATGCTAGGTATTGTATTAGGTGCTGGGATTCAAAAGCAAAAATTCCTGCCCTCAAGGAGCTTACATTCTAACATTCTTTTTTTTCTAAGTTTTTTTTTTAATATTAAACATGGTTAAATCCAATATATGTATACATATTTATACAATTATTGTGCTGCACAAGAAAAAAAGAGAAGCAAAATAAAAAGCAAACAACAACAAAAAGATTGAAAATGCTATGTTGTGAACCACATTTGGTGCCCATGGTTCTCTCTCTGGGTGTAGATGGCTCTCTTCATTACTGAACAATTGGAACTGATTTGAATTGTCTCATTGTTGAAGAGAGCCCACTTCCATGAAAATTGATCATCATATAGTCTTATTGTTGCTGTGTATACATTCTAATAGATTTCATGCACATATATAGAAATAGATAGAAAATAACTACAAAAAGGATATGTTAATTTGACTTTCAAATATAAAGCTCAAGAGAAGCATAAAAAGGTGAACATGAAAAAGTAATCATGAGATTCAAAGATTATGTACTTTTTTATTTAAGAAAGTTATACATATATCTTCTAAGAACTTTATCATTATTAGGGCAATTAGAAGGATTCTATATTGACAGAAGGTATGGAAGTGAATCATTTACATTGGGATGATGTAAAAAAATGGATAGGTAAAAAAGAAAGATGCCCTGGGAAAAAGAGAAAAGGAGAGAAAGAATGGGGGAAATTATCTCACATAAAAGAAATGTTTTTACATTGGAAGGGAAAATGAAGGCAGCAACTGAATCTCAATCACATCTAAATTGTTCAAAAAAAAAAAAAGAGAGAGAGAGATACTCAATTAGTAATAGAAATATATTTACCCAACAAGGAAGTAGAAGGTAAAGGGGACTAAGAGAAAGGGGAAGAGGATGATAAAAGGAAAGACAGATAAAAGAAGGCAGTGGCCAGAAGCAAAACAGACTTTAGAGAAGGAATAGGATAAAAAGAGAGAGAAAAAACATTAAATAGAAGAAAATAGATTGGAGGGAAATGCTCAGTTAGTAATCATAACTGTGAATGTGAATAAGATAAACTCACTCATAAAACTAAAGAAGATTGCAGAATGGCTAAGAAACAAATCTGCTTTACAAGAAACATTTTTATTTTTATTTTTATTTTATTTATTTATTTATTTTGAGGCAATTGGAGTTAAATGAATTGCCCAGGATCACACAGCTAGGAAGTACAAGAAACATTCTTGAAACAAAGACACACAAAGTTAAAATAAGGACCGGAAACAGGTCCTTTGCTTCAGATGACGCAAAGGAGACAGATAGCAGTCATGATCTCAAAAAAATAAAAGGAAAAAATAAAGCTAATTAAAAGAGATAAAGAAACTGCATCTTGATAAAAAGGAACCATAGACAATGAAGTAATATCAGTACTAAACATATATGCATCAAATGACATAACTACCATATTCTTAAAGGAAAAGTTAAATGAATTATAGGAGGCAATGTGCAGTAAAACTATATTACTGAGGGACTTTAACTTTCCCTTCTGGGAGTTAGATAAATGTAACCATCCAATAAATAAGAGAGAAATAAAGGAAATAAATGGCATCTTAAAAAGTTAGATATGGTTACTGATCACAAAATAGAAAATTTCGACTATACCAAACTGAAAAGTTTTTGTACAAACAAAATTAATGCAGAAAAGATTAGAAGGGAAGCAATAAACTGGGAAAATATTTTTACAGTCAAAGATTCTGATAACGGCCTCATTTCCAAAATATATAGAGAATTAACTCTAATTTATAAAAAATCAAGCCATTCTCCAATTGAAAAATGGTCCAAGGATATGAACAGACAGTTCTCAGATGAAGAAATTGAAACTATTTCTAGTCATATGAAAAGATGCTCCAAGTCATTATTAATCAGAGAAATGCAAATTAAGACAACTCTAAGATACCACTACATACCTGTCAGATTGGCTAAGATGACAGGAAAAAATAATGATGAGTGTTGGAGGGGATGCGGGAAAACTGGGACATTGATGCATTGTTGGTGGAGTTGTGAATGAATCCAACCATTCTGGAGAGCAGTTTGGAACTATGCTCAAAAAGTTATCAAACTGTGCATACCCTTTGATCCAGCAGTGTTACTACTGGGCTTATATCCCCAAGAGATCATAAAGAAGGGAAAGGGACCTGTATGTGCACGAATGTTTGTGGCAGCCCTCTTTGTAGTGGCTAGAAACTGGAAACTGAATGGATACCCATCAGTTGAAGAATGGCTGAATAAATTGTGGTATATGAATATTATGGAATATTATTGTTCTGTAAGAAATGACCAACAGGATGATTTCAGAAAGGCCTGGAGAGACTTACACGAACTGATGCTGAGTGAAATGAGCAGGACCAGGAGATCATTATATATTTCAACAACAATACTATATGATGACCAGTTCTGATGGACCTGGCCATCCTCAGCAATGAGATCAACCAAATCATTTCCAGTGGAGCAGTAAGGAACTGAACCAGCTACGCCCAGAGAAAGAACTCTGGGTGATGACTAAAAACCATTACATTGAATTCCCAATCCCTATATTTATGCCCACCTGCATTTTGGATTTCCTTCACAAGCTAATTGTACAATATTTCAGAGTCTGATTCTTTTTGTACAGCAAAATAACAGTTTGGTCATGTATACTTATTGTGTATCTAATTTATATTTTAATATATTTAACATCTACTGGTCATCCTGCCATCTGGGGGAGAGGGTGGGGGGTAAGAGGTGAAAAATTGGAACAAGAAGTTTGGCAATTGTTAATGCTGTAAAGTTACTCATACATATAACCTGTAAATAAAAGGCTATTAAATTAAAAAAAAAAAAAAAGAATTGGTCAAAAAAAAAATGACTTAATATCTTAAAAAAAAAAAAAAAAAGTTAGGTATGGTATACCTCTGGAGAAAACTGAATGGGAATAAAAAGGAATATAACGTCTTTTTCAGCTGTACATTAGACCTTCACAAAAATTAATCATTGGCATAAAAACCACAAGCAAATACAGGAAAGCAGAAATATTAAAGATACTCTATTAACACTTAAATGCAATAAAAATTACATTTAATAAAAGGCTGTGGCAACATAGATTAAAAGCTAATTGGAAACTAAGTAAACCTAAAGAATAAATGGATCAAAATAAAACCATGGGAAAAAATCAATAATTTCATTAAAGAGAATGATAGCAACGAAACAACATTTCAAAATCTGTGTGCAAAAGCATATTTAGGGAAACTTTTATGTCTCAATGTATATATCAATAAAAGAAAAAACAAATTAATGAATTAGACATACAACTAAAAGAAAAAACTAGAAAAACAAATTAAACATCCTCACTTACACATCAAAATGGAAATTTTGAAAATCAAAGGAAACAATCACATTGAAAATAAATATAATTACATAATATATACATATGTATGTTTATATATATACATATATTTAAAATAAAACTAGGATCTGGTATTATGAATATAATAATAAAATAGAGAAATCATTGGTTAATTTGATTAAAAAAGAAAAACAAATTAATAGTATTGAAAATGAAAATGGTGAATGCACTATTAATGAAGATAAAAATTAAAGAAATTAAATTTTGCCCAATTATATGTCTGTAAAGTTAATGATCTAAATAAAATGGATGATTATTTACAAAAATATAAACTTCCCAGGTTAACAGAAGAGGAAATAAAATACTTAAATGATCCTGTCTTAGGTAAAGAAATTGAACAGGTCATCATTGAACTTCCTAATTAAAAAACCCAGAACCAGATGGATTCACAAGTGAATTTTACCAAATGTTTAAGGAACAATTAATCGCAATACTTTATAAAACATTTGGAAAAAATGGGGATTGTCTTTTCAAATTCCTTTTATGATGCAAATATGGTTTTGATAGCTAAGCCAAGGAAAATAAAAATAGAGAAAGAAAACTATGGACCCATTTCCTTAATAAACAGTGATGCAAAAATTCAAATAAAATACTAGCAAGAAGATTACCGCAAAATATCACAAAGATCATACACTATGACTAAGTGGGATTTATACCAGGAATATAGATTGGTTCAGTATTAGGATAACTATCAGCATAGGTGACTATAGCAATAACAAAACCAACAGAAATCACATGATTTTATCATTAGATGCAGAAGAAAGCCTTTGACAAAATGCATTACTTATTCCTATTAAAATCACTAAACAGCATAGGAATTAAGAGAGTCTTTCTTAAAATATTAAGCAGCCTCTATCTAAAATCAAGGGCGAGAATTATTTATAATGAGGATAAACTTGAATCCTTCCTAATAAATTTAAGAGTGAAGGAAGGTTTTTCATTGCCAACACTATTACTCATTATTGTCCTAGAAATGCTAACTGTAGTAATATAATTTGTAGATGATATGGTGATATACTTCAAGAACCTTAGAAAATCAACTAAAAACTAGTTGAAGCAAATAACAGCTTCACCATAATTGCAAGATATAAAATAAATACACATAAATCATCAGCATTTCTATATATATTACCAGTAAAATCTAGCAGCAACAGATAGAGACAATCCATTTAAAATAACTGTAGATAATATAAAATACTAGGGAGTCTACTGCCAAAATAAACCTAGGGATTATATGAACACAATTAAAAAATGTTTTTCACACAAATAAGTACATATCTAAACAATTGGAGAAATATTAATTGCTTATCAATAGGCTGAGCCAATATAATAAAAATGATAACTCTACCTAAGTCAACTTATTTACTCAGTGCCATACCAATTAAACCACCAAAGCGTTATTTTATAGCAGTTGAAAAAATAGTGACAAAATTCATCTGGAAGTACAAAAGGTCAAGAATATCAAGGCAATCAATGAAAAAAAGTTAAGGAATATCGCCTAGCAATCCCACTTTCAAACTATATTACAAAGTGGTAATCACCCAAAAAATCTGCAACTGGCTAAAAAATAGAGAGGTGGATCAGTGGAATAGATTAGGTACACAATACACAGTAGTAAATTGCCATAGGAACCTATTGTTTCATAAATCCAAAGATTTAAATGTTGGAGGTAGGAACTCACTTATTTGACAAAAACTGATGGGAAAACTAGAAAACAATTCAGCAGAAACTATGCAAATATCAATATTTCACACCATATACTGAAATAAGGTCAAAATGAATAAATGATTTAGACATAAAGCATAACGTGATAAATAAATTAGAGGAACATGGAAAAATGTTTATGTCAGATCTATGAATAAGTGAAGAGTTTATGATCAAACAAGAGATAGAGGAGATTACAGAAATAATTCATTTTGATTATATGGAATTAAAAAGCTTTTTCGAAGCAAAATTAAGGAAGCCAAAATTAGAAGGAAAACAGGAAAGGGGGCGAGGGGTTGCAACAAGTTTCCCTGATAAAGGCTTTATTTCTCAAATATATAGAAAACTGAGCCAGATTTATAAAAAATAAGAGCCATTTCCTCAGTTGATAAATGGTGAAAGTATAGGAAGAGTTTTCAGAAAAAGAAAAGCTATGAAGTCATATACTTTAACTAAATCACTAAAGATTTGAAAAATGCAAATTAAAATAACCCTGAAGTACTACTTCATACATATAGGATTGGTTAATATGATAGAATAAGAAAATGATAAATGTTGGAGGGAATATGGAAAAATTGGGGCACTAAAATAATGTTGGTAGAGTTGTGAATTGATCTAATCATTGTAGAGAACAATTTGGAACTATGCCCAAAGGGCTATAAAACTGCATACCCTTTAAGCAATTGGTCTGTATCTCAAAGAGGTCATTGAAAAGTGAAAAGGACCTCTTTGTACAAAAATATTTATTGCAAGCAGCTCTTTTTGTGTTGGTAAGGAATTGGAAATCAAGGGGAAGCCTATCAATTGGGAAATGGGTGAACAAGTTGTGGTATTTGATTGTGATAGAATAGTATTGTGCTATGAGAAATATCAAAAGGATGGTTTCAAAAATAACTGGAAACACTTATACAAACTCATAAAGTAAAATGAGCAAAGCTGGGGGAAATTAACAGAAATATTTTAAGAATCATTAACTACATAAAGATTTAGCTACTTTGATCAAGATAGTAATTCAAACCAATTCCAAAGGGTCTATGATGAAAACTTCCAGAGAGAGAACTGGTGAATTTCAATGCAGATTGAAGTATAATTTAAAATTTTTTTCTTAACTTTTATTATTTTATTTTGTTTGCCTTTTCTTTTGCAACATGGATAATATGGAAATATATTTGACATCATTTCATATGTATAGTCCAAATGAAAGTGCTTGCCTTCTCAAGGAAGGAGGTGGGGCAAGAAGAAGGGAAATAATTTGGAATTCAAAAATTTTTAAATGATTGTTAAAAAATTGTTACGTGTGATTGGGGGAATATTTAATGAAATAATTTCTTTAAGAAAAAGAAATGGTAAGATATAGAAAGGATTGTTTATGAATTGGATGTGTTTTTAGGTAGCAGGGAAAGACCTAGTAATTAGGGAGAAATTACAGATTGTGAGAGAATGAGGATGATAGAACATGGAAAGGCATGAGATAAAAGGGTTTAGCCATCCTTTGCTTCTCTACCTCCTGCTTTTTACATTGTGGTCCATTCAGGCTTTTTAGCCACTTCTGCAAAGAAATAACAAAAGGCAAAACATTCATCAGTCATGTTTGTTCCATTAGCAGTTCAGAGAGAAAAGTTTATTAATTGCTGATCAGAAACTATCAACTAAAATGGGATAATTAGATCATGGGTGGATTTAAATTATTCCTCTTCTTTTCTTCCATTATCAAAGTTGATTCTGTTCATTTAAGAGCAAGTTTTTTTGTTTAATTTATTTAGGAGAAAGGGTTTTATAATGAAAGAAATCTATTTGGAAATAGGTGCAGAGGAAAATGGGTTAAAATCAGTGTGTGTCACTCCACATATTCTAAGGCAATGACATGATTCCTAGGGGACAGAGGGAACCCTCATGAATATTCATCCAACACTGAGAGGCTTTAGCTCTGGATATTTGATTCCCATTCAGCTTGTTGAGCCTCACTCATCAGAGACCCTCCCTGTGGCCCAGAATGGCCCAGAAGCAGTAGAGGAGGTCTGAATCTGAATCCTTAGAAGCCTGCATCTGAATTCTAGCTCTATTACCAAGTATCCACAGACAAATCATTTGACTGTCCCTGACAGTCTCCAAGGGTCTCCAAGGTCCCATTCAGGTATAGTCCTCATGATCCTTTTAGGACAAGTGTTTTCTCTCTAGACCCCTAGCAAGAATGGTGTCTCTCCTTGATTTTTATTTGCTTGGGTTTAAAATTTACATCCAGCAAAAATACAGGAGCTTTCACATAGGATGCACCAGAAAACAGTTTTTTTTTTTAAGCTTTTTATTTACAAGACATATGCATGGATAATTTTTCAGCACTGACCTTTGCAAAACCTTCTGTTCCAAAATTTCCCCTCCTTCTCCCCACCCCCCTCCACTAGATGGCAGGTAGTCCAATACATGTTATATATGTTAAAGTATATGTTAAATACAATATATGTATACACATTTATACAGTTATCTTGCTGCACAAGAAAAATCAAATTTAGAAGTAAGGTAAAAATAACCTGAGAAGGAAAACAAAAATGCAAGCAGACAATAACAGAAGGAATGGAAATGCTATGTTGTAGTCCAAACTCATTTCCCGTAGTTCTTTCATTGGGTGTAGCTGGTTCTCCATTACTGAGCAATTGGAACTGATTTGGATCCTCTCATTATTGAAGATAGCCACAACCATCAGGATTGATCATCATATAGTGTTGTTGTTGAAGTATTTAATGATCTCCTGGTTCTGCTAATGTAACTTAGCATCAGTTCATTTAAGTTTCTCCAAGCCTCTCTGTATTCATCCTGTTGGTCGTTTCTTACAGAACAATAATATTCCATAACATTCTTATACCACAATTTATTCAGCCATTCTCCACTTAATGGGCATCCATTTATTTTCCAGTTTCTTGCCACTACAAAAAGGGCTGCCACAAACATTTTGGCACATACAGGTCCCTTTCCCTTCTTTAAGATCTCTTTGGGATATAAGTCCAGTAGTAGCACTACTAGATCAAAGGGTATGCACAGTTTGGTAACTTTTTGAGCATAGTTCCAAATTGCTCTCCAAAATGGTTGGATGTATTCAGAGTTCCACCAACAATGTATTAGTGTCCCTGTTTTCCTACATCCCCTCCAACATTCGTCATTATCCTTTCCTGTCATTCTAGCCAGTCTGAGAGGTGTATAGTGGTATCTCAGAGTTGTCTTAATTTGCATTTTCTCTGATTGATAATGATTTGGAACGTCTTTTCATACGAGTAAAAATAGTTTCAATTTCTTCAACTGAAAATTGTCTGTTCATATCCTTTGACCATTTATCAATTGGAGAATGGCTTGATTTCTTATAAGAGTCAGTTATCTAAATATTTTGGAAATGAGGCCTTTAACAGAATTTTTGACTATAAAAATGTTTTCCCAGTTTATTGCTTCCCTTCTAATATTGTCTGCATTAGTTTTGTTTGTATAAAAACTTTTTACTTGATATAATCAGAATTTTCTATTTTGTGATGAATAATGACCTCTAGTTCTTCTTTGGTCACCAATTCCTTCCTCCTCCACAGATCTGAGAGGTAAACTATCCTATGTTCTAACAATTTATTTATAATCTCATTCTTTATGCCTAGATCATGAATCCATTTTGACCTTATCTTGGTGTACAGTGTTAAGTATGGGTCAATGCCTAATTTCTGCTATACTGATTTCCAGTTTTCCCAGCAGTTTTTGTCAAACAGTGAGTTCTTATCCCCAAAACTGGGGTCTTTGGATTTGACAAACACTAGATTGTTACAGTATTGACTGTCCTGTGAACCTAACCTATTCCACTAATCAACTCATCTATTTCTTAGCCAATACCAAGTGGTTTTGGTGATCGCTGCTTTTATAATATAGTTTTAGATCTGGTACAAGGAGGCCACCTTCATTTGATTTTTTTTTTTTTAATTAGTTCCCTTGGAAGTCTTGACCTTTTGTTCTTCCAGATGAATTTTGTTGTTATTTTTTCTAGGTCATTAAACTAGTTTTTTGGGAGTCTGATTGATATAGCACTTAAATAAGTAGATTAGTTTAGGGAATATTGACATTTTTATTATATTTGCTCAACTTATCCAAGAGTACTTGATATTTTTCCAATTGTTTAGATTTGACTTTATTTGTGTGGAAAGTGTTTTGTAATTTTGCTCAGATAATTCCTGACTTTCCCTTGGCACTTAGATACTATCGACAGTTATTTTAAATGGAATTTCTCTTTGTCTCTCTTGCTGTTGGATTTTGTTGGTGATGTATATAAATGCTGATGATTTATGTGGATTTATTTTGTATCCTGCAACTTTGCTAAAATTGTGAATTATTTCTAATAGCTTTTTAGTAGAATCTTGGGGGTTCTTTAAGTATACCATCATATCAGAAAATAATTTGGTTTCCTCATTACCTACTCTAATTCCTTTCATCTTTTTTTCATCTCTCTTATTGCCGAAGCTAGCATTTCTAATATAATATTGAATAGTAACAGTGATAGTGGGCAACCTTGTTTCATTCCTTATTTTATTGGGAATGATTCCAGTTTATCCTCATTACATATGACACTTACTGACAATTTTAAATAGACAGACGCTACTGACCATTTTAAGGAAAAGTCCATTTATTCCTATACTCTCTAGTGTCAGATAACAGTTCTAATGCCATAGAAGAGTGGGACCTTAAAAACCATCTAATCATATACATTAGAATAAATATAGATCACAGATGGCCAAGACCAACCAGCTGGTGAGACCCAGCAGAGCCACGCTGTGAACAGAGTTCCCCCAGACTCACACCCAGTATTCTTCCCCATAAGCCACAGTGTCTTCCACCATCTCGTTTTACTTTTCCTGCACTTCCTGTTTTGCAGATAAGCACAGTGAGACCTAGAAAAGGGAACTGACTTGCCAAAATAATGTGGAGAGTTAATGGCAAAAATGGGATTCTCCTGTCCCCTTTAATTGTTCCATCTTAATTCTACAAAATCCATATAAATTTAGGGCATTTAAGAGGATTCTTTCTATGATGAGACAGCCCAGAAGTGTGAAAGCTGCTACAGATTAACCATAATAATAACTTCTATTATTCTAAGGGTGAGGGTAATGAAGGCAGGCCATAGTTGCAGTGAAAAGAAGAAAACCACTGATTGTCATCCTAATAGAAAAATTTTCAGTAACTCTTCTCTGGCTGGGGGAACTGCCCCAGAAACACACATTGTTGCATCCCTTCCTGTTATGCAGAAAAGTAATACTGTCAATTAAAGTGGGGAGAAATGAGTATGACCCTGTGCTCCAGAATAGAATTGCTTTGCATTTGAAATTTAAGAACCACCAAATTTTAGTACCCCCAAATTTCAGTGAAGCATGAAGTAAGACCTGAATGATAGCAGGTGTACTCAGATAATGGGCTTGGAGCTTGAGAACTATGGGCTCTGACAGCTGGATCATTCTTGGCCTCTGTTGGGACCTCCCCCCTTATTATCAGGCCCTGTATCGCAAGTGCATTATCCCAGGTGTGCTTGAGGATAAAAGGAAGCTCAAAGCACCAATCCAGTTTCCCAGGTTTAATCCCTGATCAGGTGTCTTTGGGAAACTGTGGGACCTGATGAGAGACTAGGGCCTCATATCCTGTTTTTGCAGTTGTTTCACCAGGGGAAGAGGGGAGTGGCAGGAGGAGGTTATGGTCTCTAACTCTTTGCTAATGGGAAGTCCAGGATAACACAGGAAACTCCAGATCTCCCCAGGGCCAGCTCTGTTATCAATGGCAAGCAGAGTGGAGGACCAGCCCAGCTAACTAGAGTCCACAATCTAGATTTTGCCACTCCCATCCTCTGGGACACTTGTCCCCCTCCCTTTCTCGGGGGCTGGCAAAAAAGACCGTCTTACTAGCTTTTATCCTGTTATTGATACCGAGCCACACTTGACAGAAGTAGTCCTGAGTATTCTCAAACCAGCCAAGGCCCCCCACTGGTAAGTCACGGGAGCCAGTGGTGGGGACTGGGGGAAAACAGGAAAAGAGCCCACCTCGAGTTCTCCCTTGGTTGGAGCATCTCTGCAGCCCTTTTCCAAATGCCTGTAGTCAGGTGACCCAGATATTTCCCCACTTCTGCCCGTGTCTAGCCATGCTTCATGTGCCTGCCTACCACTGCCACCCAAGGCTGGCACCCTGTTCTCAAGGAGGCTTTGCCGTGGCTTTAGGGGAAAATCCCTGATTCGGTTGCTCAGTGTCTACAACAAACATACAGAGTCCTTAAAATGCAGAGTGCCTGTTCCACAACAACTCTAGGAGGGAGGGAGGGAAAGAGGGAGGGCGGGAGGGTGGGGATCATTCTCATTGATAGGGCATGCCCACTGCTAGATGGATGGCAGCACCCAAATTCAAGTCCAGGTTCTGAATCCCAAGTTTGTTAGTCTGTCCTCCCAAGGCCCAAGCCGGCCTCTCAAGTCTGTGGGCATGAACCATTTACCCTTGGTATCTTCCCTGGCTCCTCGCACACTGAGCCTTGCACTTAGTAGATGTTTTGTGGACATTGTTGGGTGAAACTTTCATCACCCTTCAACCACTCACCTTCTGCATGACAAAGGCCATCCTCACCTGTGGGTGAGGGACCCTAGGGACATCTGTCACCTTTCGGTCCCTGGCTTCCGGGTAGAGAGTCCTTGTGTGCGCTCTGTGTGCGAGAGTACATCTCCATACTGACCTCTTTTCACTTACAGTCTCAAGGAAAGACAGCTGTGAATTTCCTCTCTTTGCTTTCCTTTAGTCAGTGCTCTCATGGTGGATAAGTATCATTTTGGGGCAAAAACTAGTGTCCTCCTCTCCCAACCAACTTTGAGATCCCACAAAGTGGTCATTGACTTGTTCAGTTTTTTTTTTTTTTTTCCCTCATGATTTTCCCTCTCTTTGGGATTTAGGTCTGTCCAGGAGTTGGATTAGGGGCTCCTTCCATCTTCTGTCTGGGATTTGTGTTTAGTCTGGGATCTGACCAGAATACTACTGTTTCTGCCCATCAGCACGGTGTGATCCCCCACGGCCTTATGAATCAGAATGCCTGCAAGGGGGTTTCTCTGGTTGGTGTTTTCCCCAGGTTTTCAAATAGTTTTCACAATTCCTCTGTATATCACTAGTCCTTAGCATGGACCCTTCAGTCATTCCCAATAGGTTCTCATAATTCTGTGTTATCTCATCTTTGTGCCTTTTTCTTGACCTCTTACCAGTTCGGTGCAGATTTTGCCCAGTCTTGAAGGCCTAAGCCAAGATCCACTTCCATCACAAAGTCTCATTTTCCCAGTCCCAAAGTGCTCTTCTGGGAATGTCTCCAGTATTCAAAGTGTGTTGCACGCAATCTAACAGTTGATTATATATAGCATTTCCTCCCCTAATTTTTCATTTAAGTTAACAGTTTTTTCAGGGTGGTACATGGACCTCTTGAGATCTTTGAGAACCTTTCAGGAGGCCTATAAGGCTAAAACTATTTTCCTAATAATACTAAGACTTTTATTTGCCTGTTAAAATACTTCCCCCTTTTCCAACTGTATATCACTTAGATATGCATAGAATATCACATATATATTGTCTTCCTAGAGTTACCAAAACAACATATCACAACACATTAAATGTGGAAACAGATAGGAAAAGCCTGCTGTCTTCTATTAATCCACACATTAGATTTACAAAAATATATAAAAGTTTAAAAGGCCACTCTTCTTACTGTTTTTTAAAAAATATAGTTATTTTCAAAGATTTTTTTTTATTTTAGCATGTACTGGGCTTATTATTATTATTAATGCATTAAAATAATTATTTTAATGAATTGATTTTTTATTTTTTTATTTTATTTTTTTTTTGCTGAGGCATTTGGGACTAAAGTGTCTTACCAGGGTCACGCAGCTAGGAATTAAGTGTCTGAGGCCAAATTTGAACTCAGATCCTCTTGACTTCAGGGCTGGTGCTCTCTCTAGTATACCAAGTAGCTGCCCTGCATTGATAATTTTTAAAAATCAGTATTAATTTCTAATATGATTGATGTCAACAGATAATAATATGCATAAATAAAAACTCATTGAGCTTCTCAGTAATTTTTAAGAGTATAAAGAGATCTTTAGACCAAAAAGTTAAAGAACTGCTAATTGAGGAGATTTTTAAAGTTCCCCACTAGGGCTAAACTTCTATGAAGCCATGATTCTCTGTGCTATCTAGATCCCCAGGTAGAATAGTAAGATCCCCATAAGGGATAAAATGTCCTTTCCTTCTCATACTCCCTCTAATCCCCCATGCACCCGGCCAGCACTCATTCTCAGGCACTTGGCCTTTAGGGAAGAAATAAGGTTCTGTTTGCTTGTCTGGGGTGCAGGTGAACGTGGAGGAAAACCATTGGGGCAGTCACGTGACAAACTGAGACTCCTCGGGCTGGCCTGACTTCCTTGTCCCTGCCAGTGAAAGGCAGAAGCTTGTCCAGGGACTGATGGGGCAGGCTCTTTCAGAATCACTTCAGATGATGTCGAAATGTTCATAAATGGGCACTTCTTGGGTACCTACTGTGCCCTCCACACTAGGAAGTCCTGGGCAGGGCCCAAGAGAAGTAGGACCGGGCCTGCCTCCTTTTGGTAATCTGTATTCCCAGAGCCCAGCACAGTGCTTTCTCTGGTAAATGCTAAGTAAGTGTTTATTAAAAGTTTGTTGAATGTGCCAACAGCAAACAATGCAAGAGTCTGTAATTAGGGGTTAAATTGTGAGTTTCTGACAGGAAGTGCTATAAGAATTCAAAGGCCTATGGGATAAGGAAGGTCTAGAAGGTAAGAATGGTCTCTTGCAGGAGCTAGGGCTTGGTTTGGCCCCTGGTGAAGGATGGGAGAGATTAACCGGAGCTGCTTTGGAGACTGATTTTGGAGACTGATCCCTGGTCGCTTCTCCCAGAATGTGAGGACCCTTTTGGAGGGAGGCCATGAGGAAAAGCTAGCACTTTCACTGAGCAAACCCAAGCCAGGTCGAAATGCGGTCGGTCCTTCCATCGACGGGCTCGGTCACCCCTTAGTGATCTCCCTCCCTGGAGAGTGCCGTGCCCTTCCTCCTCTCTCACTGTCCCAAAGTTCAGCTGTGTTTTGGATGATGGTAAGGGAAGTTCTCCCCCCACCTTGAGCAGCTGCCTCTGCTGTCAGGAAGCAGGCTGGGCTCCTGACTGGAAGTGCCGCCTGCAGAGGCGTCTCCCACTGGCCTTCCTGCCCTGCAGGGTGGCAGCTGCAGTGGAGAAGTGTTCTGGGACACTCGGCGTCCGACTCCGGCTGCTCCTTCTCTCAGTGGGGCAGGAAGTAGTTTTCCACTCTGGGTGTGAGTGTAATGGCAAGCATCAGACCGTCATCCCCCGGCCACTTAGGGGATGGTTCAGGGCATGAGGATTTTGATTTAGAAGGGAGGAGGGATGAGATGTCAGGGGAGGAGGATTCCCAGCAGCACCTGAGAAGAAGGGGTGAAGGTGCCAAAAGGAGTTCCCAGGAAGGAAGACTGGAGGATGTCTTTAAAGAAACACTGCAGCTGGGAAGGCCTTTATTTTCGAATGGTGCTTCGGCCCTGATAGTAGGAGTGACTGTGCTAAGGTCAGCCAGCTTGGGGCAGGGCTAGCACTAGCCCCCAGGCAGCCTGGCTCCAGATCCTTCCATCAAGCAGAACAAACTGCTTCAGTATTTGCCCCAGGGCCAGCTCTGCTAGCCACTAGTATGGCTTCCCCCTCTGAACTCTCCCGGTGTAGACAGTGTTTCTTATCAGTGGACATCACCCCGCTCAGTCTCACCAGGCAGCAGTTCCCTGGATTCCCAGCCCGCCCCTCCGTCCCTCATGAAGGGGATCTCAGTATTGTCCCATGCCGGGCTGAGCCAGGAGCTCTCCCTTGGGCTACCACTGGAGGGCCCAAATGCGCTCATGGTAGATGGGCCCAACAAGGACCGAACTCCAGCCTGCCAAGCCATAAACTAGTCCGGGTCTCTGCCCTAACCACCGAGTGCCACGTACAACAAAACAGAGTTTTGCGGGCACTTCGATGTTTGGAAAGCGCTTATTGTCTTACCTGAACCTAGAGACCGTGGGCATCCCCCAAGAGATGAAGGCGTCCCGGCTCGTTAGCCCCAGGTCTTAGTGGAGAAAGCACAGAGACGGGGCCGCCCCAGCTCAGGCCACATGGCTCCTCAGCTAGGAGAGAGCCCTGAGAGGCTGAGCTGACCAGGGCTCCCACTGACCCCAGGGCCGACCCTCTCCTGACCGAGAACGACAGGGTTTGTTCTGACTCCACGTCCCCTCCTACACCTTGGCATTGCTTCAGCCAATGGCCAGCTTGCTTTTGCTGGCGCTCCTCTCCTCTCCTCTCATCTTCATTAGGGGCTGACTAACCCATAGCAGGGAGCCTCTGTCTTCCTGGGCCTCCCATGAACCAACTATGCCGCTTTCCCATTCCCTCTCCAAGTCTCAGTTCTCTGTAAAATGAGAAGTAGTGTCTTATATGATAAATCGAGACTCTTCTAACTCTGGAGGTCACCATTACTATTCTTGGGGTATTCATGTTTCAAAACAGGAGCCAGGGGAGGACAGGAAAGTGCCCAACAAAGGAAGGACTTGATTCAACTGAATTTTTTAAAATGAATTAAGCAGCTGCCATGTAGACAGCATTGTGCTGGGCTAGAACATGCCTCGTGGAGGAGACACAACCTAGATCCCTTTCATCTACAATCTCACAGGATAGACACCCTGGAAACCTAAGCCGAGGGCTGTGCCCTACGTAGGTAATGGGAGGGTTTGGGGCATCAGTGACAGGTCAGTTCTGGGCAGAGACCTTCCTTCTGGGTATCCTGTGAGTCACATCCCATACGCTCGCTCCCTTCCTCTCCCTCCCTCTGGCTGTGTTTGAGGTGTGAGGCAGTTCCCACAGGGTTCCTGAGAGAGAAGCATGGTGGGGTGTAAGGTTCAGCCCCAGCCCCGCAAGCTGCACCCACCTTGCTCACATGCCTCCCAGGACTGTTCCCCCTGAGCCCGATGCAGTATCAGCCCGTCCCTGAGGCGTCAGCCCAAAACCCTAGTGGAGTCTCCCATTTCACATGGACCCTCACCTCATGAACAGCCTGCGCCAGCCCTGACACAGCTGCAGCTGCCTGGACAGTGACCCATCTTGCCCTCCAGGCAGGGTGGGCCGACCAGAGCCACAGGGATGGAGATTCTTCAGGTCCTGCCCGCCAGCCACACTGTACCTGCCAGGTACCCAAAGTACCTCCGAGAGACCCAAAGGCTCTTTCAGGTGCAATGGGAGGAGCACTCAAGTTAGTCAGGAGACTTGGCTTTGAATCCTAACTCTGAGGCCTTGAGCGAGTCAGTTTTCCCAATTTTAAAAAAGTACCTGTTAAGCATTATGCTACAGCAATGAAAAAATAACCCAGCCCTTAACTGACTCAGACTGTGAGCGGGGTACGGTGGATGGAGTGCTGGACCTGGGGCCAGGAAGATCTGCGTTCGGATCCTGTCTCAGATACTTACTAAATGCATAACCCTAAACAAATCTCCTCATCTACAAAATGGAGATAGTAATAGCACTTACTCTATAGGATTGTTGTGAGGATAAAATGAGATTATAAAGTTAATATAGTTAATAAAGCTAAAACAATTGATAGATAATAATAAAGTTTAAATAAGAATATTTTGTAACATTAACATATCAACAGCTAGCTATGGGTCTAATAATAACAATTAGTAATGTACAGATGGCTAGCTTTGGGTATAAAAATTATTAACATACTGATGTTTAGCTATGGTTATAATAACAACTAGTAACATGCAGATAGCTAGCCATGGTTATAATAACAATTAATAATATAAAAATAATATAATAATAATAATATAAAAAATTACAATTATTAATATGCAGATGGCTAGCTATCAGTGTAATAAGAACTAGTAACATACAGACAGCTAGTTATAGTTATAATAACAATTAGTAAAGTACAGATGGCCAGCCATGGTTATAATAACATTTAGTAATATAAAATGGCTAAGTATGGTTATAACAACAATTATTAATATACAAATGGCTAGCTATGGATATAATAGCAACTAGTGACAGATGGCTAGCTATAGTTATAATAACAATTAGTAACTTATAGACAGTGAACTATGGTCATAATAACAATTGGTAATATACAGGTGGCTAGCCATGTTTATAATAATAGCAATTGTGATCATGAAACTTTCAGACTAAAAGAGAGAGCAAGTGCAGAGATAATTACATTCTCTGTAATAGGGACAAAGACAGAATTCTATAAGAACTCTGAGTGACAAGTCCGTGGAGGAGGTGATGTCTGAGACAAGGACAGACTTCAATCAGCAGCATTGGCAATGAGGAGGGAGGAACCTCTTCCCAGTTTGAGCCAGGCTGTAGTAAAAGCTGAGATGGGAAAGGGTAGCAGCATCGCCTTTCGGCTAGATGAAATGAAGAAGCTCAGAGCCCCAGAATGTAAGCCAGCCCCTCCATTTGATCCCTATGGATACAGAGGCCAAGAGAGAAGGCCACAAGGCAGAGCTGAAATTGCAGCCCAACTCATCATCCTACTAGACCCTCAGCTCTCTCCCCAGAAAATTTCCAAATAAGTTATTACAACAGAAATGACAAGTATCCCGTCTTTTTGGCTGGGACACATCCAGTTAAAAAACAAAATAACAAAACCCCAGAACAGTGGGAGGTGCCCAAGCCCTCTTGCCTTTGAGTCAAGCAAGAAGCCACTGAAGAAAAGAAATTTGCTTTATTCTTATTTATTTAAGTCTAGATTTGGAAGACCAGCCGGGGTGTTTCTATTTACCTTGGCGGGCTCTCAGCCCCTTACACAGGGCAAGGTGAAAATGTGTGTATAAACAAACTGTTCCTCCGATATTTTCCATTCACGTTAGTGCTGTTTTGCAACCCATTCTCAGAATTCTGAAGAGCTGCATACGTAGTTGGTGAACAGATCTCCAGAAAGTTGGGGACACAGTGAGGGAGGGAGGTTCAGCGCTCCAACAGGGCCAGGTCCAAATAACAAATTTCCCAGAGCGAAGGCATTGCACATCCCAGTGAAAAGTTCTGGGCAGGGTCCTTCCCCCTCAAAGGGCAGAGGCCTGACTCCTTGTCCTGTAGGATTCAGGCCTGGAGGCTGGAGCGGGCTGGTGGGCCCTGCTCAGGCCAGGTTCCTCAAGTTGGCAGGGCCTTAGAGGGCATATTCTCGACCCATCTCATTCCCAGATGTGGAAGCTGACGTCCACTGACAGGGATGACCCGCTCCCAGGCCAAGCAGCAAGAGAGTGACAGAACCAAGGATGGATCCCCAGCCTTCAGCCTCCCAACCTGGTGTTCTTTCTCCTCCCCATGCTGCCTTTGCCTGGAAGTTCTGTCTAAATTCAAGCTGTGGTTTCCTCTTGTAAAAGATACGGGCTTGGCCTAGGGACTCAGCAAGGGCCTGTCCTTCTCTAGAATTCAGGAAACAGGACATCACCAAGTAAATGGGCATCTCCTGCTTCCAGGGCCTCTCAGATAATCCAGTGGGGTGGGGGAGGCACAGAGGAAAAGGGAAGGGGGAGGGAAAAGAAAGCTCTTTCCAGATAGTGAATTAGGGCTTCCCAGCCCTCCTCACCCAGATCTTTGTTGTTTTTCACATTCAGTTACTCTCATTGACCTCTTCTGTCTCTTGGGGACTGTTCTGATAATTTGGATAAGAGCTTAAGACATATCTAGCAGTTCCCCTTTCTCTCTCCAACTCCAAAACTTCTCTCAGAACCACAGTTTCTCTAGGAGAGGAGGCTGGTTTGGGAGTGCTCTAGACAAGATTGTCTCAATCTGTAACCCACAGATCCTGCCTGGGGAAGGATTTCAGGGAGATCTGTGAACTTGGATGGGGAAAATTCTATTTTATTCTCACTAAACTAACTAAAATTTAATATTGCCCTCAATTATGAATTTTAAAAACAGGATTTTGAGAAAGGATCCATAGGCTTCATCATATTGCCCAAGGGGTCCGTGACACAAACAAGATGAAGAAGTGCTGGGCTGTGAGGGATCTTTCCCTGGGGCTTCTCCAGCTGTCCCTGGACCAGCATAACTTCTCAGGGGCCTGATCTTGCTCAAAGCTAGTCCTTGACTGCCATCAGCTTCTGGGGCTGAGCAGGAGCCACCCAGCCAAACCAGGTGTCCCTTCCAGAAATTTGTGATTTGTGATTCTTTGGCAACTGTAATATTTTGTAATCTGCAGTCATTTAGCATTACTAGAAGAGAAATGGTATTGAAAAGATGGCATTTTTGATTCCAAGAACAATTTAGGATCATGAAAGTGCCAGGCACTTTCCCAAATGCCATCCAGCTGAATCTCCCTCCTGTTCCATTCTGAGCCCAGTTCAGTGTTCCGGAGCCATGTTTCCAAAACATATGTAATGATGGACTAGCCCAGAGAGCCTTATGTATTCATCTCTCTACCATGGTCTGGACATTAAGCATTCACAGATTATGGATTTAGGGAACTGAGGCTCAGGGAAGTTGGTTTGCCATGGTTCCAAATTCCCATTTCATGAGCCACCTTCTCACCTAGCTATTATTTCCCTCTCTACAGATTGCTAGGTCAAACTCTTGTAAGCATACATTTGATTGGTTTTGTTTTTGTTTTTGTTTTTTGCTGAGGCAACTGGGATTAAGCAACTTGCCCAGGGTCACACGGCTAGGAAGTGTCTGAGGTCATATTTGAATTCAGGCCCTCCTGACTTCAGGGGTGGTGTTTTGTCCACTGCCCCATGTGTATTTGATTTAAGAAGCTCTGTAATGTCTTTGTTACAGTGTCATCTGTAACACTTTTGGAGATCTCTCTATGAAGAATTGTGCTTCTATTTAGATCAGGCCCTGTATGTCGTTCCTCAAAGAGGCAATCATTTTCTCCCTGTCGTATACCGTACTTACCAAGGCACGTTGATGTGCATCAATGTTCAGAATATGGTAGAGCAAAGTCACATGTGATCAAGAAACATTATAGGATCTTAACACATGTAGTGGAGGACCTTTGCTGGAGTAAAGACACGAAGGCTTCATTTTATACCATCGGATCAACAACAAATAGTGGTATTGCACGCTTTCTGCATCTTTTATTCAGTGTTATGACTGTGAAAATATGGTTGCTGTAAAATGTCATTTGTCAAAGCCTTCTTATTTCCTTCTTATATATCTTCTCAAAGATATCCTGAGTACTTGTCTAGAGCAGTCTTTTATTTAAAAATCCACTTTGATTTATAGTTTTAAATTCTCTCTTTCCTTCCTCCTCTCTCTCCCTTTTTCTTCCCCCATCCAGTGAAAAGGCAAGAAAAGCAAAACCCATTAGAAATAAGTATAGTCATGAAATTCTCAAAGATTCCAAAGAGATAAAAAAGTTAAGCACATGAGTCAGTAGTTAACTGACGTCCTCTCCATTGGCTTTGTTCAATAGTAAAAACCTCTGCGGATTTTTTCCCCCCAACTGATTATCTACTCTGATTTCAGCTATCTTGAGAACTGATCCCTTAATGTTTTCAATATTTTGTCACCTTCAACATGGATTTCCTTTTTCTGATCTTGGTCACCTGCAGCTGCTTTGCCTTCCATTTCCTCATGAAGCACCTCAAGGACTAAAATGTGTGAATCCAAATGTGGGCAGTTCTATTGTTAATGTTAGAGCAAAAAAAAAATTTTTTTTTTAATTTTTTTTATTATAGTAACTATTGACAGAGCAAAAAAATTTTAATACAAATGCTTACAGATCTGTGTTTCATTTCTTAGTTGTAGATTGGATAATTGCTATCTTCAGTGAAAATTATTGATGACTTTTTTATGCCATTGCTTGGGTCTATTTAATAGTAATAATAATAAATAATATATCCAACCTCTTGATGTCTTCTTTCACTTTTTCTAGGATTTTATAGTTTACAAAAGAACTTTTCCTCCCAACTGTAGATAAAAAATTTATTATCATCTCCACTTTATAGGTGAGAAAACTGAGGCTGAGAGAGAATAAATGACTCCCCTTTGGCCAGAGAGCTCATGAGTATCAGAGCTTGGATGGGGCACTCAAAGCCCTGGTCTTCTGACCCCAAGACATTGTTCCTTTCACGGGGCCAGGATTCTTTAGCTGGGAACTTGCTAAATTTGGCAAGTTTTTGTTTTATTTTTATTTTTTAAAAGCTTTTTATTTTCAAAACATATCCATGGAAAATTTTTCAACATTAATCCTTGCAAAAACCTTTTGTTCCAATTTTCCGCCCTTCTCTAAATGGCAAGTAATCCAATATATGTCAAACTAGGTAGAAATATATGTTAAATCCAATATATACATACATATTATACAATTATCTTTAGCAAGCTTTTATTAAATAGTTCCTAGTGGGTGGTAGGTGACAGGATACGGAACCTAAAACCAAACTGTCCTTGCCTTTAAGGACAAAGTTCTTCTGTTGGGGAAAGGATACAATATGAACAGAAATATAAAAAAATTTCAAGAGGGACAAAGCACCAAGGACTGGTCAGGAAAGGCTGGCAGAGGAAACGGGAGCTCCAGAGCTGCAGCTCTGTGAGGGGGAGGGGAGGAAAAGAGTGTGTTCCAGATGTTACCCAGGAAGCAATTTTTCAGGGCAAAAGATGGAAAATCCTGTACAGGAAACAGGTAGCGGCCCATTGGCTGGAATGGAGAATGCGTGGATGGCAGCAATAAGAAAAAATGTGCTCGGTTTAACTCCCCCCTCCCCCCAGCCACCTTCTTGGCCCCCTTTTGGGTTCATTTTGCACCCCACCTTTTCTAAACCCTGCACCTTTGGGACCTGCTCTGGCCAACTTTCCTGTAAAGAAACCGTTGCTTGTTGAATTAAATCGGAACACCCCCACCAAGCCTTTGCTGCTGTTTTCTCCTTGCAGATCTGGGACATGAGCGACGATGACACCATCTGAAGCAGGAGCAGACTCCTGGTGGTCCCGGGCTCGGGGCGACCGGCCGCCATCTCCCCTCCTGGTCCGCTTCTCATCCAGACCCAGCCGGTGTTTGGGAGCCGATTCACCTCGGGGCCCAAGCTGCACTGACTTCTGGGAGCTGTAACTCTCCTTTGGAAATGGGGTTTTGTAGACAAACGCTTGCTCATCATGTATATTCTGCGCTGTGATTCATGGGTCACGTCCATTCTCTCCCTAGCAGGCAGTTTCCATTTTTTCTGCTTACTTTTCCCCTCAGTCCTGGGCTGATTTGCTTTGGAATTTCCATGCTGTAGTGCTTTGAACCCCTGTCCCAAGCTCCCAGTTTTCCTAACCTTGGCAAACATTTGATATTCAGACTACCAGGGACTGCCCCGCCCCCCCAGCCGCCACCTGGCTTCCTGCCATTCCCCACTGGAACCAAAATGTCCCTGCTACCTTCCTGGTTGGTTCTTCCTTTAGCTGAGGGTGTCCATGATGCCCTTTGGGAAGGGACCATGCTCCTGTTCCTTATAGAATACCTGGGTGTGGGGAAAGCCCATCAGTGGGGCCGGGAGGCCGGGAAGCCCATCCTGTCTTCTCTTGGGCCACGAGTTCTGTGGCCCCCAGGGTTTGGGGGCCCCAGGGTTTGGCTTTAAGGTACCCAGAACCTGAGGGGCCTTCTCCGTCAGAAGCCCTTCAGACCCGGTTCTGGGCTCAAAGCACAGCAATAACTTTCTCCACCAGGGCCTTCTCGTCCCCCCACTTCCCCGGGGTGCCTGGCCCAGCACCCACCATGCCCTTGGAGGGCAAACACAGGGATGGAAAGTATTTCTGCCAGTATCTTGAGCTCGGCTCAGCTCCAAGCTTGCCAACAGCGGGCCGGGGCCCATAGGTGCTGCCCCAAACCTTCGCCCTGCTCTGCGAGATGGTGAGGGCCAGAGAGGAGCCTGCAGGCGTTACCTGGCACAGTCCCCACCAATGAGCTCTGGGCTCTGAGGCAGGTCGTCTCGTCTCTGTTTCCTAGTCGGTGAAATGAAAGGGATGGGGCTGGGGACCAACTGTGAAAGGCCTTCCACCTGGGACAGAGCCTGGTGGGCCACTTTGATAGGCCAGGATCTCTTGCCCCACAGGCAGGCTCCCTCATTAAGAGGATTCCCCAGAGGTCGCCTCCCCTTGTTCCATCACCTGTCCCTGCGTCTGGAGAAGCAGCTCACCCTGGCACGGGGCACAGAATGGGATGGGGGAGAAAAGGGCCGGTGGGAAAGGCAGGGGGATACTATCCGGGGTGATGAAAGCCATATGAATGAGTAAAACAGGGATTAAAAAGATCAGTAAGAGTACTATGTGTTTGTGTCATCGATTAACTTGAGGGTCCTCTCCTGCCCAAGCACACATTTTCTACTTGTAGCTCTTCCTGGCGCAGTCAGATCTCAGACTCTCTTGTGCTCTCGGGGTTTCTGGCTTTGGGGACTTGGCTCCCCAGACTCCGAGCTCCCCCTCCCTGCCCCTCTCTTACCAAGCCACAGACGGCATCTCCACACTCCTGACCTTCTCTAGGGGCAGTGGGGGCTCTTCTGCCAAAGTTGCCCCATTCCCTTCCGGCTACAGGTTCTGTATTTGCAGCCCCACACATTCTGAAGGAGCTGGTTTGATTAAAATGGCCGCTGCAGAAGGAATAGACACCCTGGAGATGGGCCTCCCCCCTCACTCTCATGTATGGCTCTGGGGTGGACTACATGGATGTTGGAGACCAGTGGGCCCACTCCCAGGCTGTGCCCTGCAGCGGGGGGGGGGGGGGGGGGGGCAGACAGACAAAAGATCACGGAAGGGGAGAAGGGAAAACGGCCTCAGAAAGCTCCCAGGCCCAGACACGGCTGAGACACTGGGCCCAGATTTCTGTCCAAAGGGGACTCGGGATGAATCTTGATGAGGCTGGCCACGAGGGTTAGCTTTGTCTGGACACAGAGCAGGTCAGGAAGCGCCAGCCCCAGTGCCAGCCGGGGCACCCTGCCAGGGTGTGCCCTAGCAAAGTGGTTGGGGCGATGCAAATATGACAAGGTTTCCTCCTGAGAGGTTTTCAAATGACCGTCACAGGATGGAGCCTTTGTGTGATGAGCCAGGGGAATGTTCCTGACCGATTTGGGAACAGGTCTGGGGGGCTGGTTTGCTCCCCTCAGGAAGCTGCCCCGAGACGCCAGCCTGCTCCAGGAAAGGCCCCTGCCCCAGCCCCAAGTGTGCCATTCTCACTCATCCCTTGTGCCCACGTCCCAGCCACAGGAAAGCAGAAGACATGAATTAGGGGGTGACCAATGTCCCACCCGGCTCCTTCAGGAGGGACTCAGGGAAGGAGGGCTGGGGGGAGCCAAGAGAACAAGCATTTATTAACCTGTTATCTGTTGGGCACTTTTTCAGCTGTCATTTGACCCTCACATTCTCCCTGGGAGACAGATCGGTGCTATTTGTATTCCCACTTAACACTGAGGAGACTGAGGCAGGCAGCAGGAACGTGCCCAGGGTGACCCAATTACGAGGCCATTTTTGAGCTCATCTTCCTGACTCCAGGCCCAGCACGTCCCCAGCTCCCGAGGGCCGGCCAAGCAGTCCGGAACAGGTATGAACCCGCCAACAAATGAACTGCGATATGCCCCGCTAACCCGCCCCTCATCCACTTCTTACACTTGTAATTTGTGGGTCCCACCTGAGGATTGTCAGAGATCAGGTGGTCCCAAGGGGTCTCTGCTAACCCCCAAGCAACGTTCTGAATGACGATGTGGCGGGCAGAGGTCTCAAGAAGCCTTGCTGGCCAGGCTGTCCCCCCCACGGTCTTGGGTCTAGGCCCTGGCAGGATTTAGCTGCCCAAGACTCCGAGCAGTAAAACATAGAGACAACGAAAAGAAGGGGCGGCCGGGCCACGGAGAAGCCCCGGGGATGGCCTGGAAGACAAAGAGATGTCTCTCCTGCTTGGCCTCCACTGGGAGGCCCCAGGGGGAGACTGTGTCCTAAGCAGGCCAGCGCTGTCCGGGTCAGCAGAGCTCAACCAGGTGGGCATTTGGTGACCTGGCCCCCAGCCGACCCTGACCGGATGGGGCCCTCCGACCGCCATGGGCCAAATTGAGAACATCATCATTGCCAGAACCTCGGGCACGTTTCTCCGGCCAGTTGGGCCCTGTAATTTCATTTAAAAAATAAAGTTTTCATTTGAGAAGTGAGAGATGATCCTGACTTGCCTGCGATCCATCTGGCACCTGCAGTCATGGAGAGCTCCGTTCCCTAACTTTCAGCCCGAGGA
Source organism: Sarcophilus harrisii (assembly GCF_902635505.1). Taxonomy (NCBI): domain Eukaryota; kingdom Metazoa; phylum Chordata; class Mammalia; order Dasyuromorphia; family Dasyuridae; genus Sarcophilus; species Sarcophilus harrisii. Next base: position 51,883,814 of record NC_045426.1, read on the forward strand.
GTCTGGGGTCCCTGGGCCCCAAGAAAGACGCTTCTGCCGTGAGTTTTGTGCACATGGCATAGGGTTGGGGTGAATTGGAAGGAAGCTGGCAACAATGTGGGAGAGGGGGGAGCCCCCCCAAACACACACAGGGGTGGCTATTCTCCTGGGCCAGAGCCACTTCTCCATCAGCACACATCAGTTGCCACTGACCCATTAGGTGATTTTGCTTAACAGATTTTTGTTTTGTTTTGCTTTGTTTTAGGGGAAGGTCCTATTGGTTACTGCAAAGTAATTGATGTATCAAAGTATCGATCAAAATAGTTTTTAGGGGTGGGGGAGTCAGGACTGATGCATGCCGCCATCACGTCTGGGGAATTGTTGAGGGGAGCGCCCCTAGGGTGACTGTACAACCCACCCCAATTTTTCCGTCCTGCATTTGTGGGTCCGTCCCTTAACCCAGTGGTTGGCCTGTGCCAAGTGTTTAGCAAACATATGCCCCCAAGTTCCCTCTCAGCCTTTGTTTCGGGTCAGAAGAACAAGGTTTTTGGAGCCTAAGAAAGGAACAGTTCAGGGATCCTTAGTCTGTGCTGGACCCTTTAGCAGGGTGGCAAGGGCAGCAAACCTCAGTGTTTCTAAAAGCGTAAAACAAAGCACAAAAAGGAAACTGATTTTATTGGAAATACAGCTACCAAAACTTTTGTTTTTTTAAACTTAAGTTAGCCCATGAACCTCAGGTTAAGAACCCCTGACCTACCGAGGGGCTCTGGCTCTTAAAAGCCATTGTTGAGTTGTTTCAGCCAGGTCTCCCTAGGACCCCCCATTGGGGTTTTCTTGGCCCACATACTGGAAAGGCTGGCATTTCTTCAGCTCATTGTCCATATGAGGAAACTGAGGTACACAAGACAATGAGACTTGCCCAGGGTCACCAGCTAGTAAGTGTCTGGTCCAGATTCAAACGCTCCCCGAGTCCTGGCCCAGACTCTGCCCCCTGCAGGGCACCTAGCTGCCCCACCTAGCATTTAAAGTTTGCAGAGGCAGAGGCCAGCCCATCTGCCCACCAGTACCCCTCCTGCTTCGGTGCCCCGGGCAGCTACTTCATGGGTAATGCAATGGCTGCCAAGCCTGGAAGTTGGGGTGTGCCCCATCCAGGAGGCAGGGCCAGCTCCTATACCCGTTTTGTGGCAGCCACGGCCCCAGATTCCCAGGAGGCCATTCCCCGACAGAGAGATGTCCCCTCACCCTTGCCTACCCCGTGGCAGTGGCCCACCATCTCTGCCCACCCCCAGCAGCAGCTCCATGCAACAAGGGTCAGAAACAGGCGTATGGTTTTAAGAGCACTTTATTGTTCTTTAAGGCTACTTTTAAGTACAAAAAAAGATGGCCTGCCAAACCTTTTTTTTTTCTTTTTCTTCGTCCAGGTGAAACAGGCCACAGAGATTGTTATATTACAGATTTACAAACATGGAGAGAATGGTTCAGAATGAACTGCGGATAAGTCAGCTTGGTGAAGAAACTTCACTGTGCTTTTTTTAGATCAGGGAGCTCATTCCTTCCCCGTGAAATGTTTGGTTCCCCTCTCCCGAGGCTCCCGCTCGGAACGTTTGGGCCGGGGCACGTCCAATCCCGTTCAGTCTGTCCCATCCCACCCACCTCCATCTTGACCTATCGCAGATAAGTCAGCAGCCCCAGGGACCCGGCTGTTATCGACACCGTTGACTTTCCCAATAGAGAGAGAGAATGAGGACGGTCTTCACCACGTTGTTCAAGAAATGTCATTAGGAGTCACACTGTCCACAGAGTCCATCTACAGTGTTAGTATTTTCCTGTTACAACACTCAGTAGCCTGTAGCGATAACAAACTAGTGGCTATTAATGTAAATGCAGTGTTCTCATAGAATAACTGTGTTCCTGCACTTTTACTGTATCACAGACAACTCTAAAACAAAAAAAGATCAACTTTTTTCTCCAAACAAAAAAAAATGAATGATTACAATAGGAAAGGGAAAAATTAAATAGCTACATATCATTAACAAATTAATTGTTCCTCAAAAAATACCTACAAATTTCTCTGTACATTCTTTACGCACAGCGTAATGATGGTCTTAAAGTTCCCTATATAAAAAAAAGTATTCTCAAACGGTTTTCCTACAGAGAGTAGGGGCCTGAATGCCAAAGCAAAGAAGCACTGACTACCAGGGAGATGGTAGCGACACGGATGGGGGGGAAGGGGGTGCAGAAAGAGCCTTTCTCTTTAAAAAAACAAACCCAGAAAAAATCACCACCGGACTCCCCCCACCTCAGCAGCCACCCTATACAAATACAAGGGAGGAGAGCCAAGCCCCTCCTCATCCCACCCTGCACCTTTTCCAAATCAAACAGCTCAACTTCAAGCGTCTCAAACCGAAAACAAGTGACAATGGCCCCAGTACCAATTCCCCAATCTCGCTGTCCCCCTCCGACTCGGCAGCGATTTCGAGAGGCCGCGTGCGTCTGGCCAGAGGAGCCGGCGTCCAAACTGCTCTGGGGGGGCTGGAATGTAGTCTGGGGGGGAGGCGAAGGAAGGGAGGAAGGGCTGGGGATCGTATCTAAGAATAATAAAACACAATAAAGAGAAGCTGCTGTACTCCACAGCTGTGTTGTTCGCCATGCTTTTCCTCTTTCCCTAATCTCTAGTTAGTAGCTATTAATATAGCAAATGATAATAAATGCAGTAATAACTGTATAAAGTCTTCTAATGGAGGAATGTACACTGCCTTGGCCCAGGCTTACGAGTAAGCGTTTGGAGACATCCCTTCCCAGGTTGCCCGTGATCTGTTGTTGGGCCAATAGAGTGGAAGGAGCAGTTTCTGCATCGAGGGGAGTTTTGAGGACAAATCCTGAAGCCTCAGGAAGCAAATCTGTTGAAAGCACAGAGTGACGCACGAATAAATGATGGAGTCAGGTCTGGGCAACCCCGGGTCATCCCCTAACACGGCCAGTCGCCCGCTGAACTGCTTCGCTCAGGAGGCCCGTGCGGGAGTTCCCTCCGGTGCCGGCTGTGAGTAAAGTGAATACCAAATACAAAAATCTTAGCGTACAACTGTACCAGCAGTGAGTATACCTAGAACTGTAACTGACAAAAATAAACTAATTCTGAACAGAAGCTAGTAAGTATTATGGTTTTAAAACTGTCTATACATTAATAGATACCAGCTATTTTTTTCCATAAAACATGCATCTTTTAAAGCACTATTGAACCCTCCAACCTCAGCTCTATTCTAACAAACTGCAGTGTTTAGAAAAAATAAAATGCCCGTGTTCGGTCGAGTAATGCAGTCCAGTCGCAAGCACCAAGCACCTGAAATCTAAAGAGAGAAAGACCTATAACCTGTATGAGACTTCCCCTTCTAAGCGGTTTTGTTTAAAAAAAAAAAACAAAAAACAAAAAAACAACACATATAAATGGACAGAAATGTCATTCTTAAACCCTTTTTTTCAGCAGTTTGCCCTCGAAATACTAGCATCTTGCCTAAAGTTGCCAGGCAACTAATCCTCCTCCAATAGTGCAAATCATACGTGACAGTTCTTTTCAAGTATATACATACAAAATGACTGAACAAAAAGTAAAAGCAATGGAGCAAACCACAACAAGTCTAGTCTCAAAGAGCTAATTGAAAGCACAAAGCGTTTTGGGTCAACCACCTGTCGTAATGGCTTTCAGTGAGCGAGCTAGCGAGCCGCGCGTGCGCATTGCAGATTTCGGTTCCGTTAAGAGGGTCAGCAGACCTGCATCAGAGGTTTCTTTGGTAACTGAGGCAGGAAGTAAGGATGCTACATTACACGGATGTTTCACACATAGTTCCTGCTATCATGTTTGAGGGCACCCTTGTACAAATACCAAGCGAGTACAAAAAAAAAAAAAAAAAAAAAAGACGTTGCAAACTAACCTCCCCCCACCCCATCACCTACCCCACCCCACACTATTTTCCATTTAAGCATCGACGGTTCAAAGCTCAGGCAAACCATGCAGATTCACTTGTTCTCCAGCAGAGGAGCTGTCGGCGGTCCTCTCTTCATGAGACGACGGAGGGAGAGTGATTGTGATTGACCATGTGGGAAGAAGGGCTGGATGGCTGCCCCCTCCTGGAAGCGGACTCGGGACTGCTGGAGGCCCCGTCCTTGGCAGCCTTGATCTGCAGCCACGTGTCGCCCAGTGCTTTGGCAAAGTGGTCATCCACCGACCCCGTGATGGACACAGAGTTTGCCACGGGCTCTGGTTCCTTGTAGTTCTTGCCGAGGCTCCGGCGGAAGTGCTCTTCTACCACGGGGTCACAGGTAGTGGTAGCTGGAAGGAAGGCCGAGGAGAAGACCATCAGAGCCGGAAAGCCCCCACACACGCCACCTCAGGGCCCTCCACCCAACCTTCCTCCCACCATTGAAGGAGCAACTCTGGCCTTCCCCTGCCCGCTGGAAGGTCAGACTCTTCCCCAATGGCAGATTAACCCCAAAGTCTCCTCCACAGAGGAAGAAACCCAAACACAAGAAAGGACCAGAGTGTTTCACCCGTGCCTAACGCAGCCCATAGGAAGTCCTGGGCCCTTGAACTTCTAAGGTAATTAGCTGTCTTTAGCCTTCATCTGGCACTTGAGTAATCTACCTTTTATGTACTTCTATTAGCCCTCGAATAGATATAAAACTCAGAGGGCAGGACTATATACCCCAGACTTCTCATTCCCATCCCCATCTCTCTGAATGACTAGTCTTACGTCCTTTACTCTCTTCTGTCATTTATTTATTGCCCCCCCATGTCTATGCCCTAGCTTTCTCTGAATGACCACAGTACTTATGTCCTTTACTATCTTCCATCATTTATTAATTGTCCGCCTACATCCCACCTTTCCAATTAGCTTGAAAGTTCCCTAAAGCCATGCACACTGGATGTACTCAATGAAAACTTGTTAGCAAAAACTCCAGGATGAGTAGAACACACAATGCTCAAACCATTTCTTACATTAAAGCAATAGTCTTTCTACTAAAAGTTGGTAAACTATAAATTCAATGAGTGCCATATCTCAATCCCAACCCCTGGATTAGGCAACATTCCACAATGGTTCTCAGAAGATATACTTTGTGGGAAAATTTGTTGGGAAGTGTCTGTTGTGTCAAAACAAAAATATCATTAATTTTTCTTTTGGAATAGAAATATGAAAAACATGAAATAAATATTTGGTGGTGATGAAAGATGAAGGAGGCTTCTTGTCATCTATTTAAATTATTCCTGGTCTGAACAACAAGGGAGTGGTGACTAACGAATTCTTTAAAACTTTTTTAAGAGTTAGAATTTATAAACAAATTTAAGAGCACTTTGTGAAACAACAGAATTTCCCCATGATCTGTTTTTCTTACAAAGGAAAGGGGGGGGGGGGGAGAAACAGAGTTGACTTACTACTTGGAGGCCGCCTGTAGTTTGCTGGTGTAGATGAGACGCACCCACTGTGGGCGATGGGGCAGTGAGAGAGGTTGCAGTTACGGTTGCTTGCAGAGGCACAGGTGATAACTGAGGGGCGGTTCTAAGGATGCAAGGCAAGACAGGGCAGAAGTTTAGTTCATTTGTAAAACTGCTGGCAGCCAGCAGTTCATCCTTCTCTCCTCCTCTCAAAAAGAACACCTAACATGAACCCTATTCCCACCCAAGCTGATGCATGATATACTTCACGCAAAATTTAGGAAAGAAAATGGTTGGTTTGGCTCTGGATCTAGGTCTGGCCAAAGAGTGTTCAACATGGAATCAAGGAAGACCTGAATTCAAATCCTGCCTAGCTATGTGATCCAATCGACAATAATTGTAAAGCATTTTGCAAATCGCAAAACTCTATATAAATGCTAGCTATTATCATTATCCTCCCCCCCCCCTCCTCATCATCATAGCTTCTAAAGTGTGGGATGAGTTTTTTTTAAATAATATTTTCTTTTTCCAAATACATGCAAAGATAGTTTTCTACATTCACCCTTGCAAAACCTTGGGTTGAAAGACTAGTTTTAAATCACTTATTTAAATCATTTTATTCCCAGTCCAATGTCCCATACACAGTGAGCTATTAATCAATGTTTCTTGAGTTGAACTAACTAGCAGTTAGCATTCCCCTTCCTGTGACCGATCCACCACTTTAGAAAACCAAAGGACAATATTCTCTTCTCCAAGAGTGAAAATAGAGACTTTTTTTAAAAAGCAGATTTATACCTTCGGCCCAAACCTCCGAGTTTGAAACCTCAGGTTGAACAAGTCACAGGTGGGCAGGTTTAGAGAAGAACTTGAACTCTTTGGGAAAAAGCCCACTCGGGACCTGGCCAGCGAGCACCTCTTAACAGCCCTGGCTTCTCTTTCCCCCATTTTGGACTTCACAAATAGTAATATTTTCGGGACCATCTCTCCGCTGTCTGGAAGCCCTCACGATCAATGCCGCCTGGCCAAGTCAAAATCTCTCCTACTGGGACAAAACCCCCCAAAGAGGTATCCACAATTTTCTCTGGGAGTCTTTTTGGGAGGAGGCAGTTTCTGTGACAGAGGCAGGAGAGAGCCTCCAGTCCCTAAAACAGCAATCCCTGCTGCACAGACCCTTGGATACACAGCCATCTCCTCCACAGAAAGCAGTCAGTCTGGAATGGAGTTTGGCTACGCAGAGATTCATTCGTATATATACACAGAAATATAGATGAAAAATACAGGTCAGAAGTGAATGTGTGTAAGCCCTGCCTGCACGTCCCCCCCAAGTCTGATGAGATCAGTCACTTCAAGCTCCCTGGTACTGCTCAGACAGGAGGTGGGTGCGATACACTGCATTCAGCATGTTCATGGGGGGATAGCTTGAAGGGTAGAATGGCCTTGGGGAGCCCTGAAGAAGACCTCATCTTAAAGGAGAAGAGAAAAAGATCCAGTCACTTGTGAAAGGACTGAGCCCAGCTGGAGCAGTACAGACCCCTCCAAGAGCAGGGAAAGAATTGAACCATGGATGGGGTTAAAGAGAACTTCTCCCTTAGTGCCAATCTCTGCTCATTTGGGGGCTGTGCCATCTGTCTCCTCTCATGGGCTCAGCAGAGATTGATGTTTGTAGGATTCAAAGTGGGGCTTGGCCAGAAAGGGAGCGAGAGCCCACCATGGCCAGCAGCTGGCCCGGGTCGATGCTGGAACTGACCCCATCCTGGTATAATGTAATCTACCATCGGAATTATTCACTTTCTTATAAAAAACTTTCCGCCTTCTCCTTATGAAATCCTCTCCTGTAAAAGCAGAGCCCAGAGGGCCGAGAATAATCTGACTCCATGGGCATCCTCCGGCCGTGGGGCCCAGTACCCTCTGGGCCCTTCCAGCTCCACGACGCTCTCTGGTTTGGCAGAGGGGAAAAGCAGGTAGAGATGCAGACACACGCCCTCCACGCCCCCTCTGCCCCTGAACACATGCCCCATTGGGAAGCTAAAGCATCAGGAATGAGGTGAAGGGGTGGGGAGAGGGAGAAGTGGGATCGGACCAGAAAACAAATCCCTCAGAGCTCTAAGAATCTCCTATCTTAGGACAATCTAGTCTAACCTCCTTTTACAGATAAGGAAATAGAGGTCAGGCAAATCAAGTCAATGGTCTAAGGTCCAACGTTATTTCCACCCAGACAGCTTTGCCAGACTTCTAATCCAGGGGGCCTCCACAACTCCAAGGAATGGTATCTCCTGCTCTTACTTCTAAAACCTGCTTATTCTGCCTCATCTTCAGCCATGGCACCTCCAAAGCTCCCCACCTGGTGTTCTCGGCACATTTGCTGGGTCCGGCACCCACTCCCATGCAGCTACTCCTCCTGAGAACATGGAGTTACCCACGTCGCCTCCATGTCAGCCCCTTTGCCCGTCCCGCTTTTCCCAAAGCAGTCACACTTCCCATGCCACAGAGAGGTGCTGGTTGCCAGCCCCTATGGCCCCCTCCTCTCTGACCCACCGACAGGTGGATAAAATCCTGGCCACAGAACTGCTCTCCCGGGCTGTGTCACCTCTTGCTAAAGGTCTACTCCAGCCAAACAGTCATGGGAAATATGTAGTCAAACAAACGAAATCAAGACAAACACCTGGAAACAGATGAATGTGGAGGGGCCAGAGGTCAGGAAGAAGCAGGTTAGGAAAGAGAAGAGCCCTATAACTGGGTCAGGGCCGGAAGCCAGGCTGATAGGTAGCCCCGCCATCACACGACAAGTGGGACGAAATGAAAAGCTGGACTTTTCCTTTTAATTGTCAACAGATCAATATAGTTGGGCAGGAAGGAAAAGTTGAACTCTATGTAAAGAGTCCATGCCTCTGGGTCGGCCGGTTAGCACTGTTACAACAGCCAAAGCTCATCCGAGTGGGGAGCTATCATGGGATGGCGAGTTGGAATATGTAATGTTTTAAAAAGGAAAGAAAAAGAAACATTCCAGTAAAATGCTGAACACACGTTAACTCTGCCCCCCTTGATTACCGTCTCCTGCCTCAAGCCAGGGCAGACGGCTTTACCCAGGGCCTTGCATGGTACCCAGTCTTGGAAAGTCCTTGATAAATGCAGGTTGGTCAAAGACAGGGGAGGAAGGCCCCGCTGATGTGCACCCCGCTTTTTAATCTCTCTGTGTCAGCCACAGGGTCCTCATGAACACTACATCAGGCACTTCTTTGGCCGAGAAAACCAGCAAAGGCTCATGGGCCTCCCTACCACTCACAGCCTTCTCTCAAGGGTGGCTCCTGAAAGCTTCCCTCCTCTCCAGCGTCCATCTCAGAAAAGCAGGATGGACTAGGTGTGGAACTGAGAGAGGATACTCGGTACAGTCCCACCGTTGTACAAATGAGGAAACTGAGTCCTCAGAGAAACTTTTAAAAACCGCTAAGCGTCACAAAGTGAACTAGTGGCTCATAAAGCGGTTTCCCATGTAACAGGGCTTCCCGTTTCCCCCACTGCCAAAACAGGATGTTCCCAGGTGGCTGATGATGTTCATTTTAAATCACCTAATCAACCCCAACCACATACATCTAAGGCTCATTGCCTCCATCCCCTTACTGATCCCCAGACCGGAGGATGACCCGTCCCTCTAGTTCCTGACGTGGGCCTGGAAGGCCGCGAACTCCTCCTTGGAATAACGCTTTACTTGCCTGCTGCCGTTCCACGCAGGTCAATGCGGGGGGGATGCCGACTGTCCTGCTGGCATCCATGCTGTTTTTGGTCAGTGCAAGGGGCTGCTCCATGGTGATGCTGGGGATGGAGGCGTACATGTGATTGCCATGCAGACTCATGGTGGGAGCCACGGCGCGTTCAATGGGGCTGCGGCTTCTTTCCCGGTGTTCTTTTCGGCAATCCCCATTCTTGCTCCTGGGAAGAAAACATGGACACGTGAAGGTCGAAACTTGGCACCTCACAAAAGGTTTCGCTAACGGAAGGAGCTATTCCCACATATTCCCACACCAGAGGCGCCGCTTTTAGAGTTTTGTTGACAGACTCCGAAGAAGCGACTCAAAACCTCAACTCTATTAATAATTAATAATAATTAACAATCAATTTTAATGGAAGTCTTTCTAAAATAGCTTACATTTCTATATTTTCCAATTTTTTCAATGAATGTAACTATATTTCTCTCCTACTCAGCTTTGGGAAAGAAATGAATTATAACAAATATGCATAGTCCAGTAAAACAAATTCCAAGACTGCTTTGGTATAAAAAGAAGGCTCCATTCTGCGGCTGAGTGTCAGAGGATAGAGCACTGGGCCTCCAGTCAGGAACATCCGAGTTCAACCCACACTCACCAGCTGTGTGATACTGAACAAGTCATGTAAGCTCAGCTTGCCTCGGTTTTCTCATCCATAAAATGTGGCAAGTAAAAGCACCTATCTCTCAAGGTTATTGTGATGATCAAATGAGATAATATTTGTTAAAAGTGCTTAGCAAAGTGCCTGGCAAGCTATATTCCCTTCAGGCAATGAAGTAAGAGACTGAATGTTTGCTTGTTTTCCAAACAAGTCACTTAACAAATATTTACTCTCACTTCTAGGTTCAGAAAGACAGAAATAGTACAAAACAGTTCTCTGAAGACTTAACCTAACCAGGAAGAGAAGAGAATACCTAAAAAAAAAAAAAAAAAAAAAGACAATATAACTGTCAAATTTATTAGTACGGACTAACAGTACTCCAGGAGTTCAGACAAGAAGGTAATTAATGTGGGGGTGCAGAAGAAATGTCAAGTTGTGGAGCTTTTTCTCTTAAGCAGTTTACAATCTAACCCAGAGGTACCCAACATGTAGCACATGGACTTAATGTAATGTGGAAATACATAACAAAATAAATACAAATATGATAAAATACAGACCGTGCCAATCTGGGGTTTTCTGAGTCCACATGGAGCTGCAAAAACCCTTATTGCGATTAAGTGGCCCCTTTTGCTGCTTGAACCCAACACCAGCGATCTAACTGATACATCAGAACAGCCCAATAAATCAGCCAACAACTGGGGCCCTGATCTAAATTAGGTCAGAGGCAGAAGAGCTAGATTCTATGGACCATTAAGGAATGGACAAGCCACGAACAGACATGGGACAAGTATGGATTTAAGCTCAGAACAACAGGGAAGGTTTGAGTCTCTGAGTAACACCCAAAGGCCACATCTTCCTCCCTGGGGAAGTAGAGGCAGCTAGGTGACACATGGGACTAGAAAGAATCCTGCCTCCAACACTTACTCAGACACTATTTCCTCATCTGTAAAGTGGAGGGATGGGAGCTACTTTCCAAGGTTGCTGAGCAGATAATTAATACAGAGAAAGTCTTTTGCAAAACTCAAGGTGCCAGAGAAATGCTGGCTTTTGTTACCTCACTATTACTCCGTTGTTATTGTTTTAATAGCATTTCCATGTGCTAAGTAAAGCTCTCTTTGTAAATAAATCAGTAGGGCCTGGGCGGGAATATCCACATGGGCTGACTCCTCCATTCATTTCCTGGGTTTCAGTAATGCTATGTAATCTTCTGGCCATTAAACCTCACATTCTCTCACACTGACACATGGACATACCATTGCTATTTCTGTAGCTTTCCCTTTATTCTCTGGAATTGGACAAGGAAATGGGGGGGATGGGGTGCTGAGGGAGGGGAGGCCGGTCCTAACTATAGATTGGTGAGTCTAACAGTAAATCCTGACAGCTCCACGGCACTTGAAGCTTAAAGTTTCACCCAGCAGGGAGTAGAACAAGCATTAGACCCAAGTCCAGAGGTTCTGGGTTTGAGCAAGTTCCTTCCTCTCACTCTGGATTTCCTCATCCAATTGGACTCTAAAATGTATGGACCTATGTTTGGGAACCGAGATTCCAATTAATCAAACACTCTGGCTATTAGAGTTAACATAGATGCCCATTATATGGATGATTTTAAAGAATTGAACAGTTAAAAAAAAAATTTAACAATGAAAATATATGGATATAATTTAATCTTTCTTTGATGGTTCACAATGACAGGATGGCTCTCTGGTGCCTTAGGGGCCCCATCATAAACCTCAGTGATCACTGCCGAGCAGATGTGCGACAGTGCCTGTGAATGGTATGTTGACTGACAGAACACTAGATAAACCGGCTTCTACTGTACTACAGTTATTTACTCTGAAACATAAACTCCATTGATGTGGGAAGGTACTACGTGAGTACACATGCTTCCTGGGAACTACATATGTCTACTTTCATTTTTGAAAGAAAGAGCAAAATGTTTTTCTTGTGAAAATGAAATTTTTTTCTGGGCAATGCTCCTTGGTAGAAACTTTTAGTTCACGTGGAATCCTGGAGCCGGAAGGGACTTTACCAACCAGTCAACCCAAACTGTTTTTTTTATAAATGAGAAAACTGAGATTTAAAAATATATATAAATAGTCTATCCACGCCACAGTGTGCAAGTGGCTCGTTTCCAGAGAGGAACTTTCTATGATCAGGAAATAGATTCATAGATCTTGGTGACCAAATTCTGCCAATGTCAAGTTTGGGAAGTACATTGGACAGCAATAAACGCATACCTGCAACGACCAGAGCCAGTCTGCCAAACAAACTCCAGAATGTGACTCTTTCGTGACTGGGAAAAACAACAAGCCAACCGTGTGAGCTGAAACACAGGAGCAGTGCCATCCCATAGCCAGTAAGAGATGGACATGACACCCAAAAAGAAAATCCCAAGTGCTCATAGGTCAATTTTAGTAAAGTGATACATTGCTCACATCTCTGGTGCATTTTCCCGGTTCCCAGAACTAAAAAACAGACATTGTTTTCCATGTTTCTCCCCAGTGAATCATAACCAAGGCTCCAGCGCTTAGCAAGCATCATGTGCTTCCATGGATGTCAACCCCAAACCACACATCCTGCCTGGGAGATAAAAGTCTGCTCCACTCCGGTTAAAAATAAAGCTTCCTAATTAAAAACAATGCTTCTGAAGCACCACCAAGGTTTAAGTGGTCCAAAGGTAAGCAAGTCACCCAGGCGCCCAACAGATAGCCCTGCTCTCCTCCCACCTGGAAAGCTGATGCTCAGCAAATTGGCTTGGAGTGGGACCCCTTCACACCATCCCAGGGAAGCAGGCTCCTCCGGCCAAATGTTTCAGGAGAGGAAAACGGAAAGGAAGGGGGGGAAAAAAAGGAGAGGCCCTATTAAGGGAACAGCTTTTCTACACTTTCCTCTAGTACAAAGTTTCCTAGGGAATGTGTGCCACATATTTTACTATACTCTCTGCGTTGAGAAATCAAAAATGTCCACAATCTCTGGCAGAAAAATCGGAGATTCCCAACAGTTAAGACTGTAAATGTATCCTTCCCATGAAGAAAGAACCCTGCTTTCCCCTTGTAATTCTCATTAAAATGAGATTTTCTTTTTTCTTAAGCAAATATCCGAAGTTCAGAGTTCAAGGCAGGCTCTTCAGAAGGTATCATTTGACATTAGCCTTGGGGCTTAATTTAAGTGTCAGACACTGGACTTTTATTAACTTTTTATGGCGATTCCCAGTCTAAGTAGTTATAAAGTTGGAGGGTCCAGGAGAAGTGGCAAAATGCTGTAAAAAATGTGTACAGTTTCAGGAGCATGGAACTAATTGAGCCCCTTATAGAATGCAGACACGCTGCTCCAACCCAAACTGGGGAGGCCCATGGGGAGAGAAGGGAGCCCTGGTCCTTGCTCTTCCCACAGACCAGCGTCCACATGACCCAAAGCATCCATTTTGAGGCCCCGATCAGCTCTTCTGGATGCCCGCTTCTGCTGGCAGCAGGGAATTAATGGCCTATGTGACAATGTCCGCTCTGAAGCCAGAGCGGGCAAGAGCTGTTGGGGAAAGTGGCAGAGGCCCCTGAAGCAGAGGCTGGGACCAGGGCCAAGAAAGCAGAAGGTCCTCCCACCCATCAGCAAAAAAGTTCTGGAATGGAGGCTCTATTTGCATCCCTTCCTGGGCATTATTCAAAGTGCCCTAACTGCTTTCTGAGAGCTTAGGAACAAACTCTTTCACATGGGGCTGGCCCATTTCACTGCTTAAAGCTCATCCATCCGAACTTCACTCCTAGGAGGTCAGCTGGGCAGCTCTTATTATGATCCCATTTTACAGAGGAGGTAGCTAAAGTGCACGTAAGCAGAGTGTCTATCATGGGCTCACTAAAAAGCAGCTGAGCCAGGCTGCGCTCCTCCATCACCCTTTACAATGACCACCAACTTCCCCTTTCAGGCCCTCCCGCAACCCCTCAGCTCCCTGTCTCCCTTCCTTTTCTCTTAGCTCCCTCAGCATTGGAGGCTCATCAGCACATGGCCTAGCAGCTTGGGGTCACACATGAGTCCTAGGTCGGGGTAGAGACTCCCCAGCTACCAAACCATTACAAATGAGTTACCCCAATCTCAGAGGAAGCAAAAGCAAAAATAAATCTAATTAAAAGAGATAAGGAAACTATGTTTTGCTAAAGAGCACCATAGATAATGAAGTAATATCAATACTAAAGATACCAAGTGGAATAACAACCAAATTCCTGGAGAGAAAGTAAGAGAGATGCAAGAAACAGACAACAAATCCTTATTTTTCTGAGCTTTGGTTTCATCATTCACTGAAAAATTCTTAAACGTACCCGACCTACCTAAGGGGCAGCAGGGTAGTACATGGGATAGAATGCTGGCCCAAGAATCAGGAAGGCTTGATCCGGCCTCAGATACTCCTTCTATCTATGTGACCCTAGCCCTGCCTGCCTCAGTTTCCTCCTCTGTAAAATAAGCTGGAGAAGGAAGTGGCAAGTCACTCCAATATGTTTGCCAAGAAAACCCCCAGTGGGGTCATGAGGAGTCAAACACAATTGACCAATAAAAACCAGCCTACCTTTTAAATGTATTTTGTAAACCATAAAACTATTATTAGTATTAGCACTCCTCTGGCATATAATAACTACTACTAATAATATACAGCATTTACATAGTGCTTTAAGCTTTGTGATTTGCCTTACAAATATCTCACAACCATCCTGAGAGGTAAGTGCCATTTTTATCCCCATTTTATAGCTGGGGAAACTGAGTGAAAGAGCCATTAAAGGATTTGTCTAGGGTCACAGATAAGTATTTGAGATAGGATTCGAATTCTGATCTTCCTGATTCCAGATCCAGGATTCTATCCATTATATCCCCTTCACTTTACAACTAAAGGAAGTGGCCCAAGATTTCCACAGACGATAAACGTCAGAGGCAGGAGGACTTAAATGTTCATTAGACTATAGTAAGTAAACTTTTATGTCTTCTATTAATTTATGAAACTTGGTGCTGGGTGAAGAATTTATAGGAATTTCATTTAGGAGGGAATTAACCAGAGGAGTCTTCTGGGAAGAGGTATAATTTCAGGAGCAAGTTAGATATAATTTGGCCTTTGGAAAACTACAGCTAAAAACCTCTACTTTTATGTTACATACAATTAATCATCGTCTCCTTCACAATGCTTCCAAATCCTTCCCCCAGCCTGTCCCTCCCACCCCCCTTCCCACCTCTTCTGAACTGGCTAATTCATTGTTTCCCAAACCCTTGCATCATAATTTTTTGGCGTGTCGCAAAGGACATCCTGGATGTGCTATAACAGCCTGGACTTCCTCACTTCTTTGGCCAATTTCTGACTAAGGAGTTGGAGAGGCAGTAATAACTACAGTGGAGAAAGAGTAGTGTGTATGTGTGTGTGTGTGTGTGTGTGTGTGTGTGTGTGTGTGTGAGAGAGAGAGAGAGAGACAGACAGACAGACAGTGACGGAGACAGAGAGAGGAAGGGAGGGAGGGAGGGAATGGGAATGGCTGGGGGATGAACAGTACAAATAAATGATTTTGAATTATTCATAGTAAATACATAGTAAGTGTTTGTTGAATTAATATATGGATTTGAAAGGAGGAGGAGAGGGGGGAAGACGCCATTCCTAACTATATCACCTGGCAAGTTAATTAGTTTATCAAAGATTGGAAAAAGGACAGGAAACATTGGTCCAGTGGCTAGTTCCAAATTCATCCCTCCAACCACAGCCTCCAGCCAACAAAGATAGCATCTCCATAAGGAAGGAATCCTCTTTGTGCTTAGCACTTAAACTAGACCCAAGGAAGAATGGGAAGGAGGGAGGGAAGAAAGGCACAAAAGATACTCTCTATTTTAGAGTTACAGATCAACTGCATATTATACATAACAATTACCAAAAGCTTCAAAGAAAAAACCATCACTGGCACCCTAATTATTCTAAAAGGTGCCCAGAAGAAAGAAGAAATCCAACGTGGCTATTACAGTCCACCCAACTCACAAAGAGTTTTTTGGACCATTCTTTTACTGTTCTTTTTCCAGGTAAAAACATTTATCTAAGATGTTATTACCTTCCAAGAAGCTTTAAATTTATAATCATAATGATAGCAGCAGGTATTTAAAGTCCTCCATACACATTATCTCATCTGAACTTCACAATAACTCATTCAAGTAGTTACAACTGTGATTGTCCTCCCTATTTTAAAGGTGACACATTCCAATCAAGTGAAATAACTTACCTATGGTCACAGGACTAATCAGCTTGCAAATTTTAGCTATTTCTTGAAAACTTAATTTTTTTTTCAGCCAAGGATCACAATTATTAAAACCACAGGCCAAACCCCTGGACAAGGCAGCTAACAATGATAACAATAAGCTGTTTCCATAAATCCCCTTCCATCTCCATATTATCTGACTGCCATCTTTCAATAGTCTAGATGATGGCCACCAGTGGAGACTCCAAACTCTACCTTATACTTTGGTCCTTCCATCTCACCAACTCTTGAGCTGCCTTGTGGAAACAAAGATGGAGTAAGCACCAACCATGACCTGTTTGGACAGACATTCACCTAGTACCAATTCTTTATTTATGGACATATCCTATCTTCTTTGTATATTTGTTTGCAAGTCTCCCCCATTATGCTATGAATTATTTGAGAGCAGAATCTGTTTTGGCCTTTCCTGGTCTTCCTAGTAGAACATTGCTATGTGACCTTGGGAAAGTCAACTTAACTAGCTCCCTCAAAAGCCTCAGTTTAAGCAATTCTACTTTATCTGTAAGATGAAGGGCTAAACCAACTGCTTTCCTAAGTGATCCTATGTATTATATGTTATACATTTAAAAACACTATTCTGAGAAGGGTTATGTAAGCTTCCCAGATCATCACCAATCCACAAGGCATTCTGCAGACTCATTTCTGGACCTGAGGGGAGGTCTGTGAGGACACCAGAGAAGCCTCAGGACTTCTCATCTTCCCAGGATCATGGAAGCTTAAAGTAATGTTTCCTAATCCAAACAAGGCCAAAGCCAAGAGCTCAAGAATCAATCCCTTGGGGACTACAGGGTAGTCAGAGGTGGGGAACTGGGAGAAATAAGAGGAGTTACTTTTAAATGTGTAAGTTTTAAGAAGCACCATCTCTTTTTGCTGAAACAAAGAAATGGAACCAAAGCAAAGGCCCATTAATTATTTATACAATAATAACAATGCTGCAAAGAAGTCTGAGTGACCAACCACAACTGCAGAGTACATGAAGCCCAAGGGGCAGCTCAGTGGGCACAGTGAGACAGACACATTCCTGGGTCATCCAGACGGGTGGTCTTCCTTTGTCTGACTTGCATATTTGCTCCGAGGCTTGTGTTTTTCTTTCTTTATGACAGTGGCATTTGGGAGGCAGGGAAACTGGCCACAGTGTTATCCAAAAAGAACCAGAGGGAAAAGAAGAAGCCTGTTTTAAAATATACTAAAGTAAACAGAGAAAGTTCAGAAGGGAACGAAGACAAGCAGGACAGCTTTGAAAGTAATATGCTGAATTTATTATGTGGCATGTTTTTTTTTTAAAACATGCTGAATTGTTCATCATAGAGATTTGCCATTTTGCAAATAATCCTCTTTTCAGTCCTATTTTGTATATGGAAATGTTCTTTTTCTTTTTTTTTTAAAAGTGTTCATGAAATTCAGAACAAAACCATAAAAATCTAGAGCGGGAAAAGAACTATTTCCCAGATCAGTAACAATCTGCCATGAACCCATAGTTGACAGAAAATACTCTGTGGTATTCTAGTCCATCTGCCTCATTTTACCCATTAAGAAACAAAGGGCTTGTGAGGGTCCCAGAAAAAGTTTGTGACAGCCACAGTTCCCCTCATCCCATCTAGTGTGCAGCATTAGGATATAGCCCTGGCCAGACTCCAACACAAATTCAATAAACCATTGAGTGTTTGACTATTTTTGATGTCTTAGCGTTTTCCCTCTAAGACTACCCCCAATCTGTCCTGTCTGTGTCTTGCACATATTGGTTTACATGTCTCCCACCCCATCATACTACAAGCTCTGTGAGAGCAGGGTCTGTTTTTTGCTTTTCTTTTTCTCTTGTTTGCATAACACAGTACTTAGTAGTGCACTTAGTAGGCACTTAACAAAAACTAAATGACTGGAGAAAATACCACTCCTACACTCCTGCAGCTTACAATCTAGCAGAAGACCTGACACATGCATATTAACTAATATGTAATATGTATACAAGATGGGTTAGAAGGGATAACTTATCAATATCAAATGGATGTTACTTAGTTAAGGCAAAAGTGTGAAGTGACATGTAAGCCAGGGTTTAAAAGCATGAGTAGAAATGGTCCAGGTGATTGGGATGAAAAGAATATTCCACATTATTGTTCTATAAGAAAATGATGAACAAGCTGATTTTAGAAAGGCCTGGAAAGATTTACACGAACTGATATGGAGCAAAACAAGCAGAACCAGGAATATCCAAGCCAACTATGAAAGGCTTGGTTCTTCTCAGGGGTTCAATGATCCAAGGCAATCCCAATAGACTTTTTTCTGAATTCCAGGCCCACTTTTCTAACTACCCACACAGTGTATGCACCTGGACAGTCCACCTCCACCCCTTCACCCTCAACATGTCTGATGCTGAATATATAATCTTTCCCACTAAAGTAATGGTTCTTCATCTTTTTTTATGCCATAAATCCCATTATCTGGTGAAGTCTATGGCCTCCTCAGAATAATGGTTTTTAATGCATAAAATATTTAGGATCACAAAGGAAAACAATTATACACAAATTAAAGTTATATATATTTTTTTTAGTTCAATAGATCTAGAATCTACAAGACCTCAGACACTTGTGTGACCTTGGGCAAGTCAACTAACTTATGTTTGCCTCAGTTTCCTCAACTGTAAAAGGAAGATCAAAATAATAATAATCCTAACAAAAGCAATAATAAGTGCCCCCCAGGAATGTTATTAGAATCAAATGAGATAATATTTTAAAGCGTAGTAAGCATTATATAAATATTAGTTATCATTATGATTATTATCTGCACATTCAGTCAGTCATTTGGTCAAATATTTATTAAGCTCCTACTATACGTCAGACAAGCTAAGTGCTAGGGATACAAAAAAGGGGGGAGGAAGGGGAAAATCATCCCTGTTTTTAATAGAGCTCACATTAAACTTCCTATGTTAGAAGTGTTATTTTTCCTCTTTCTCTCTTATCCAATCAGTTATAAAATCTTATGTATTTATTCTGTTTAGATATCTCTCATATTCATCTCCTTAAACACAGCAAGTCTTGAAAGAGAATCAGCCTACCAACTATATTTCCCTTTGCTCAGTTCCAAAGGACTGATTCTCTAGGAATTATGAAAGAAATTCCATTCAAATTTGCTTCCTGAAATAATGCTTGCCATTATTTTGAACTCTTAATAATCATCAAGAGATAAAGGCACACAAGTACCACTAATAAAGATGTCTTTGAAAAACAAAGAACAAAAGGCTTGATGCTGCCAGAGAGAGGATGAAAGCAGACCATCCCGATAAATTTGCAAAGTGAAGTCCTCTCTGGTCAAGCGTCATAAACCCCTACAGATGCCAGGGCAGCTAGATGGTATAATGGATAGATTACTGACTTGGAATCCGGAAAGCTCATTTTCCTGAATTCAAATCTGGCTTCAGACACTTCCAGCTGACCCTGGACAAGTCACTCAATCCAATTTACCTCAGTTTATAAATTTATAAAATGAGCTGCAGAAGGAAATGGTCGACCATTCCAGTGTCTTTGCCAAGAAAATCCCAAATAGGGTCATGAAGAGTTAGACACAACAGGACACAGATGACAAAGAAGGATCAGTGGCTTACTCATGGCCACACCACTAGTTAAGATTTCAAATCTAGATTTCCCAAGTTTAAGCCAGAGCTCTTCTTGTCACAACACTCTGCCCTCTGTGAATAATACACAAACCTTATTTTTTCAAATGTCACAACTGAGGCTCAGTCTGGTTAAGTAACTTTGCTCAGAGTTAACAGCTCTTTAATTGAAGGCATATTTTGCTTCCTATCACTATGGCACAAGTGATTGTACTAAGGATAAACAATTCCCATTTCTAATAATGCTTCAAGGTTTACAATCCATACAGCACATAGTAACTCTGGGCAGGGATTATTCCAAGTCTCCTCCACGCTTCAGGAACATGATGTCTCATCTTGGAACTTCCCTCAGTTACCTGGAATAGCCTTCTGCCAGGCTCCTAGAGCCTCCACTATGTGGAGGAGAAGAGGCTGGCCACCCCTATGGCCTTCTGTACCAGGAACATCTCTCCTTCCTCCCCAACTCTCTCCTTTTACTCTCTCTTAAGGACAAGAACTTAATAATTCCTTCTTTTTTCCCCTCCTTCTTCTCTCCCTTCTTTTTTTCTTTCCTTTGTTTCTTCTTTCTTTCTCTTTCCTTTCTTCATTTTTTTCTTCCCTTTTTTCTTTCTTCCTCCCTTCTTTCCTTCTTTTCTTTCTTCCCCAGCCCTTCGTCCCTCCTTCCCTCTTTTCTTTCCTTCCTCCCTCCCTCCATTCCTTCTTTGTTTTCTTCCCTCCTTCCTCCCTCCCTTTCTCCCTTCCTTCCTATTTTATAGCTTTAAGGAGGTCAGATGACTTGCCAGTGATCTCAGAGTTATAAAGTAGCTGAGCTATGATTAGGTTGAGTTTTGAGTAGGATCATGGTAACTGACCCCAGACATCCATGTCCCCTCATTTTACATTTGGGTAAACTGAGTCCTAGAAAAAGAAAGGGGCTTGCTTGAAGTTACCCTTCAGTCGGTGGCAGAGCTGGGGCCAGGTGCCCTAAGTCCTGCTCTAGCTCTTTTGACTGTATACCTCTTAAGTCCCATTTTAGAAAAAGTAAGCTAGCCCTCTCTGCCTCCATGAAACGTGCCTTCCATGGGAAACTTCTGGTGCAACTCCCCAACCATAAACTTCCCCCCGAAAGACTTGTGTGTAGAGATTTCTGAGAGGAAGAAAAATATTATTGTATGTGCAAGTTCTGTCTTCCTCTGCTGTTAGGCTGGGCTACTGCAGTCATTTCCAACCCTCTCTATGTTAAAGCCAGGAACAACAGCAATAATACCATGTGGCAGTAGCGCCTTGAGCTCCATACATCAATCAGCGGGCAGGGCTGGGTGCCGCCCTCAGGTACCTTGGAGATCTCCCATAGGAGCCCAGCCCTTTCCAGGCAAATAGAAGCCAGACTAAGCAGTCCTTGCTGCTGGGCTCAGCCCCAAAGGGAGGGGGGGCAGAGGCTACTGGTCCTCCCCCTAGGTGGGGAAGCTCTTCCAGACTCGTCTGAGCCCGTTGCTCCTGATGACGACTTTGTTCCATCTGTTTTAGCTGCTCAGAGACTCCCTGATTGTCCCCTGCTAGGAGAGCCAAGGTCATGAGACAAAGGACCTCCCAATTCATTTGTTTGCTCATTCAGTCAGTGAAACGCAACTGAGCATCTACTATAATATGCCAGATTCAGGGCTCTACATTTGAATAAATGAGGCTGTTACTCAGAATAAAGAGGCTATGAGAGGCAGCCGGCCACAGCAGGGAAGAGGTGGAGCTGGAGGCAATACCTCGGAGTCAACTCCCTTAATCTGTATAACTCCCAATGAGAAAATTGTGGCCAAGTGACATGATACCCACCCATCACCTGGGTGGAAGGTGTCAGGAGCACAATCTTTGATTCCAGAACTTAGATGCTTTCATTCATTCAATAAACTCTGATTAAGCACCTACTACGTGCCAGGAACTGTGCTAAACTTCTTTCTACTGTACCATGCAAAGAACATTATACAAGGAATAATGGAACCAGGACTCTTGTTCAGATTCTGATTCAGTACCGTGAACTTTTCTTATTCTTAATCTACTCATCCATAAAAGAGGAAAGATGGACTAGATAATTGCTAAAGTTCTATGACTTAAAACTCCAACATTTAAATAATTTGCTCTAAGGATCCAAATCTATCTTCCTATAATTGTTTGGGAAGAAGGAAGGAGGGCAAAAGCATTTATTAAACACCTACTATGTGTTGCACACTCTGCAAATCTTATCTTATTTGATACTAACAACAACCCTGCGAAGTGCGTGCTATTATTTTAATTTCCATTTTATAGCTGAAGAAAAAGGTTGACAGCACACCCAGAGCCAATTTTGAATTCAGGAGTCTTCCTGACTCCAGACCCAGTGCTCCATCCACTGCACTCCCCAGATGCCCACAGGAAGAGGAACAAGAGAAACATTAAGGGATGTGGAGCCCCTTAGGCTAATGTGCATGTGCTGGGGATGAGGGACGATTAGTTCTTGCTGGCAAAAAAAGGTGGTGTAAGGCCAGGGACTGTCGGAGCTGGTTAATGCCCATTTCCACCTCAATATCATGAGGTGCTTTTGTCTGTGTTGAAGCTGGCAGGTCACTCCAGATCAATGGCTTTCTTCTCCCTCACTCAGCTCTACCTGTACTTCAGGGGAAAAACATGGTCCTGTACTAAAAGGATGAATAGGGCAAGCTTCCCATTTCTTTGCACTTAACAACAGCATGGACAATTCAGTGATTTTTTCTTTTCTCTCTTTTGGGCAGGATGAGGGGGAAGGGAGCAAGGATGATGTCACGAATGGGGATTTGCCATACAGATTTCTCTGAATTCCTGCTCCAGAACTTGGCACTCAGTCATTGCTGTCTTTTAATTCAATTTAATTCAGCAAATATTTATTAAGCCCCTGCTACGTCCAAAGCACTCTGCTAGGCACCAGAGATACTGCAACTTGTCCATGCCCTCGAGGACCTTACATTCTAGGAAGAAGACCCCAGATATAGAAACAAGTGTATCTGAATTCTGAAGAAGATGCTCAGGAGACAGGAAGCTAACTCCAGGGAGGGACCGGGAAAGGCTTCAAGAAAGATGGAGGAACCACTGCTGAGTTTCCAAGGAAGAGATGAGGAGGAGGTACATTTATAGATGCATGGGATAGTTTACAGACATGAATGGAACAGAATGGGGAGGGCTTGGGTTGTCACATTCAGAAAATGGGGAGCAGTCCATGTTTCCTAGAACAGAGTTCATAAAAGAGAGGATTATGAAATACAGTTGGGAGCCTTAAATATTAGTCAAAGAAGTTTGTCACTCATCATATAGAACTCAATTTCTTAAACTGTGGTTTGTGACCCCATAGGTCTTGTAACTGAATGCGGGGGTTGCAAAATTATTATCAGTAAATGTTTGATATGTATTTCTGTTTTATATACTTATATAGCTTGGTTCACATAAAATTTTTTCAGGTGAAAAGGGATCACAGGTGGAAAAAGTGGAAGAAGCCCTGGGCTAGAGGAAGTGGTACAGTGGACAGAATATTAGATTTAGAATCAACTCATAGTTCCACCTATGTAAACATGAATTTCTCAGCTTCAGTTTCCTTATTTGCAATAACAATAATAAGAGTATATAAACAATGCTGTAATATTTATATATTGCCTTAAGGTCTTTAAAACAACCCTGGGAAGTAGGTGCTATTATTATTCCTGCAGCATGCAGAGGAAACTGAGGCAAACAGAAGTTAAGGTCACACATAAACACACAGCTAGTAATTGTCTAAGGACAGATTTAGACTCAGGTCTTCAATCATTCTAAATGGGTAAGATGATTAGCTGATTTCTAAGGTCCCCTGAATCAATGATCCTTTGGGCCACTTAAGTTTTTTAAGCACAGGTATAGCATAGTTACATCTCTGCCTAAAAAAGGTGACTTTGGCAGCTCTGTGAAGGGTATAATCTGGAGAGAAGAAATTGGAAGAAGGAACTGATTAGGGAGCTCGTGCACTAGTGCTGGCAAGAGCTAGGGAGGACTCAGCAGTGAGGAAGAACTGCTAGGAATGTGCCCCAAGGAAATTATTAGCAGAAAGAAAAAACACACATAAAGAATAGAATATTATGTTGTTATTATATTATATACATGCGTCTCTCTAAATAAATATTCAGGGTAGCCTTATATGTGATAACAAAAAGCTGGAAACAAAATACTCGCCACCTTATGATGGCAGAATGGCTGAACAAATGATAGGGTATGAAGAATTCAGATAACTGTGGGAAGATGGGAATGAAGTGATGTACAGAAAAGAAAGCAGGGCTAAAAGCCTAACACTGGACAACTACATGCAAAGTCAGAATGAAAGGGCAATGAAGCCAGCTAAAGGCAACAGCCAAGCTCAGCACTGAACTGCCAAGGTCTCAGAGCACATCTCTCTGTCCAATTAACAACCTAGCCACTCGTATCAGGAAATATGTGCACATATACTATGTATATATGTGTAACACACACTATAAATGCATTTATATAAATGCATTGTCCAAATGCTGTGAACACAGCAGGTGTTTATTATGCTTATATGTATATATATAAATGCAACTATATAGACATACATATTGTATACAGATGCCTGTACTGTACACAAACAATATATGTATTGAATACATATACATATGTATCTTATATATACATATACATACTTATCCCTGTATATATTCATTATATACATTTATACCTATACAATAGATATATTAATATGTATTATCCATGTATGCATATGAATATATATATATATATATATAAATGTATAATACACATATAATACCTATGCACATGTATATGTACTGTGCCCAGGGTCACATAATGTCTAAGTATCTGACAATTAGATTGAAACTCAGATCTTCCTCATTCTAAATAAATGGGTTGATTAGATGCTCTCTAACGTCCCTCCCTAGTTCTAAATCTATGATCCAATAAGTTATTTAAGCTTTTTGTAGGTATATGTATATGTGTGTTTAATCATTATATTAATATACACAACCATATAATTCCATACATATATAATTAGATCCATATATGTGAATACACACACACACACACACGTACACAGACCCAGTTAAGTGTCTCACCTGAGCGTCAGTGCACATCACTAATCATCGACATTTCAGACTGGATGTCCCAGAGACACCTGAAATCCAGCAAGTCCCTCACTGAGTTCCCCACTTCCAAACTTCCCTGTTACTGCCAAACTCACCCGCAAGCTTTCCACTCTGGCATGATCCTTCCCTCCTCACACCCCTCACCCCATTGTGTCCCATCAGCAGCCAAGCATCTCTCATAGCCAGCGCTTTCTCTCCACTGACACCGCTACCAGCCCAGCTCAAACCTCATTACCTCTCCCCTTGATTACTGCAACAGCCCCAAATTGGTCCCAAGGCCAAATCTCTCTCCATTCTAGGTCTATCCTACACGCTGCTGCTGCCCAAAGAATTTTCCTTCATTGAAGATGTGATCATATGATTCTCTTACTCAACCAATTCCAGCGGTTTCCTCCCACATTTGGGATTTTTAAAAAATCAAGTCCTCTTACCTTTCCAGACTCAGTTGGACACTACTTACATTTATTAAGCACCTATTATGTGCCTGGCACTGTGCTAAGTGAGGGAGATATGAGACAAAAAACAGCCCTGCCTTCCTCCATAAGCTAACAGTCTAAAAGGGGAGCCAGGTTACACATACACACACACCCCTTCCTGCCCTCTTCAGTTCAGTCAAACGATCTGTTCCTCATCTCCTTATTTGTCTCCAAGCCTTTCTAGTGGCCGTCCCCCATACCTAGAATGTATTCCTCCCCCCTCCTTCCACAGGGCATGGTATCCGGTTCCTCTAGGCAAGTCACAACTTTTGTTTTATTTTCCTCACCTATAAAATGGGAATGATAAAATAGTATCTATGTCCAAATGATAAAATGATAAAATATTTGTAAAATAATAAAATAGCCAACCACAAAGTGTTCTGTATGTGCTGGCTATTATTATTGTTGTCACCTCTCCCTCTTTTCTTGTAACACACAGTTCAGGTACCACCAAAAGCATGAAGTCTCTTTTAATTCCCTAAACTACTTCCATCTATTTCTATTTATTCATATTATATTTAGGCTATACTTTTTATATGTACCTATCTCTCTCGTTAGAATGTAAACTCCTTGACAGTAAACTGTTTCATTATTTGTTCTTATATTTCTAATGTCTAGAATAGTCCCCGGCATGTAATAAATGGGTGATAGTTCAGTAATGAAATTTCATACTTTAGAGTCGCTCATCAGGAAGATGAGGGGTTTAAATTATTTCATTACTACTGACCAAAGAATATTATCATCAACTCAAAGAGAAGACCAATTCCATCCTGTTCCAGAAGAAATTGTCAGCTAAGCTATGTCCAATGCCTGAAAATATTCACAATATGACATTTGTAAAATCTGAGTAATTCTAAGAACAACAGCAATAATAACTGATGTTTATATAGTTTTAGAGTTACAAAAGTCCTTCACACTTGAGCTTTTACACATATATGTATACATACAGATACTAATACATATATACATATATGTTCATATGGTCCTTCACTATGTTCCAAGAGCTAGTTAATAATAATAATAATAACAATAAAAAGTATTTATATAGCACATCCTATGTACCAGGCACTTTACAAACTTCTCACTGGAAAGATAAATGTTATTATTCCCGTTTTAACACTTAAGGAAACTGAGGCAAAGTGAAATAACCTGCATAAGATCACTCAATCAATAAGTATCTGAGGCTAGATTGGAACTCAAGTGTTCCTGCCTCTAAATCCAGTGCTCCAGCCACACTCTCCCTACACCCGCTTAGATCCCCATTAACTTGTTCTTTATACTGAACCCAAATCTGATTCCTTATAATGTACATTCCTTCAGTCTTAGATCTGCCCCCTCTGGTAGCAACACAGAGCAAATCTCTAGGACAGCCCTCCATAAAAGTCTCCTTCAGATGGCTATTAGGGTATCCTCTGCTATCCTTTCTATGGTCTAGCTTCTCAATTCCACAACCTCCTGCTTCACTCTCTCTTGGAGGCATTCTGATGTTCCACTGCCCCCCTTTTTAAGCAGTCACATCATACCAATGCTGGTTTCACACTGAATCTGTGTTCATATTGAAATGCCCCCCCCACCTTTTCCTTGATCTATACTTCTGAACCATTAATAAAAGCCTGATATACGAGCTAAGAGGAAACAAGAAGATGGGGTTTGTTACCCAAAGAAAACAAAGCAACGGGCAAACTTTCTCCTACTGTTTGTTTTATTACAAACAAAAAAGAATTCTGCTTACAAGTGGCCAACAGCAACCATCCCAAGTTTCTAAGCCCTCCATGAGAACAAATCACATGAAATAAAAAAGATGATGTGTTTCTATAGTACTTTATAAACTACAAAGCTATAAATGTCAGTTACTATAGTTATTAGCCAGCACTTACATATTCATAGTATGTTGATGTTAGAAGGTGGTTTAAAATTATCAACTAACTTAATGTGAAAAGTTGATTTAACAAATGGAAGTGATTCAACAAAAACTTAACAAAGCCCAGGAAACAGGTTTAGGAAAAACCATCGCCACCTTCTCTTTGAGTAACTTACTTTGTTGGCAAAGACCAAATAACAGAGCTGCACTGGAAAGACTTCCTAGAACTGAGGACAGGACTCACTTAGCCATTTTCGAGTTCTAGGACATCATTGAGGCCATTCAGGTTCTCTAAGCTTCAACTTCCTCATGTGTAAATTGAGTATAATAATGCTTTTCTTACAGGATTGCTGCATTTTATTATATTTTATATTATGTAAGTATAAATAACTTTTCCCTCAAATAAAAGCATATTTTGATGTACAAATACTTAAACATAGAGTTGAGTTGGCTAAATGAATCACTCCTATATAAAAATGTTGGTTCTCACCAGAGGACCACAGCTTCCACTAGTCTTGGGGCAATTTTAGCTACCTGTTTAGTTGGGTCTTTAAAATGATAATAATACACCTTATAAGTTTTCTATACAACAAAATATTTTATATGTGGCTCTGTAGTAGGATCATCAATTTAAGTCCTAAGGGAGGGAGTGGACTGTGATTGCCTTGATGTAGGGAATTCTTAGTTAAGGAAGCTCCTGCTACTAAATGGGTCTCAGCATCTTCTCTGTGACTTAGTCTCAGAGAAGTTAAGTGGTTAATCCAGGTTAACACAGCTAATATGTTTTAAAGGCAGAACTGGAAGCTAAGTCTTCCTGGCTTTAAGGCTAGCTCTTTGTTCACAGTGACATGCTGTCTCTTTTTCTACCTCAAAATAAGGATTACTTTACATTTCACTTGTTGAGAATTTGTGTTTACTCAGTCAGACAGGAGCTGGGCTGAATGCTGTTTCTGCAATATCTACAAAGACAGGGCTTGCTGACCAAGTCAATTAGGCAAAGAAAGTTGTAGAAGGTTGTGTTTAAATTAACTGACAGAATAAACCAATTTCAATAAAATGTCAAAGTATATATTTACATGTAAATACTGGATATGTACCTTTTCAGATGCCTTATCTCACATTAAAAAAAAAATGTAAGGACTTTGGGTTTTCAAAGGCTGAGCCTCATGGAGCACAGCAGATCCTGGCAAACTAGAAAAATACTGACTGAGAACAAAATTCAGATGGAAGAAGCTCATCACTAGGTGGGCTTTAGGGATACTAATGTTTTTGGCCACAGACTCTAGAAAACCTTGTACCAAGAGGGCTGATGAGCTAGCTCTATACCCACAGGCATACCCACAAATACAAAACCAAGAATCCTTGAAGAACTGAAGCATGCTGACTACAAATAAATACAAATAAATCTTAACTAGAATAAGTACCCTAGAGACTCCTCTAGACAACACAGAAGGCTTGCTTCCAGTTATTTAGTTTCCAGTATTTGAAAGTAATAAAACTGAGTTTAAAAAAAAAAAAAAAAAAAAAAAAAACAACTCATGGTCTTAATCTATTCAGGATGAACTTCCCTCAAGGTCCTAATTAGTAAGTTCTTACTGTACAGTACTATTCAATCTAAAAGTGATTTCCTGGCTGGCGAGACCAAAAAGGCTTTTTGGTAAAACAGGAGGGAAAAAATGGACAGAGGCGGAAAATCTACATAATTTTGGCTTTTTTTCAGTCAGGTAGGTGAAGAGAGCTCTGGAGTCAAAAAGACCTGAGTTATTTAGGCTGTCCTAACCTTTTCCTTGCCTCTTGGACAGCATAGTTGAGGGAATTAAAAAGATCTCAGAGGCAAAAATCACTTCATTTCCTTCTTTTCTTGACACCTTTGGCAAATCATTGATGGAGAAGGAAGTTGAAATAATAGAAGAAAATTAGTTTTTGATGAACTGGAGATTTTATTCTCTTCTATTCCTCCTTACCATAGAAAACCTGAGATCTACTGTTATCTTGGGAATTACAGTATCAGTTCCCCAAAAAATTATCATATCAATTCTCAGCTTTTGACAAAAACAGTCCAAATGTTTTCTTCAGGGAACTGCTCCTGAATGTAATTTTGAATTTAGGGTAAAATGCAGGACATCTTGGAGTTGTGAAAAGAACACTGGGCTTGGAAATTACTGAATCCTGGATCTACCTCTGGCCCTTTCTATGACCTTGAGAAAGCCAATTCACCAAGAGGCTTCAAGTTTGATAAAAGGATTAAACTAGATTATCAATTAAAAAAAAATACCTTGGCCTCCAAATCTTATCATCAAAAGACAATAAAATTAAATTAAATTTAAAAAATTTTATTTTTTTGTTGTTATATCAGCAGCTTAGCTCACTCAATTCATCATCACACATTCTGAATTTGACACCCTTGGTTTTGTTCAGTGGGGTCCTATTCTTCTTGACCCCAAGAGTCATGTCACCCCAATATTGTCCTTGGGATTTTTCTTGGCAAAGATACTAGAGTGGTTTGCCATTTCCTTGTACAGTGAGCTACTTTCAAGCCCTAGCAAAGGATCATTCTTGAGTTCTTGTTTTCACCCTGAGACTTTCAAAATTAAATTCATCCGAAATAGGTTAATGTTAAATAGGCATCCTTTCATTGGCTCAACCTGAGCCAAGAAAATGTTTCTCAAACGATGAAAGAAAAAAAAAAAACTACCCTAAAATTCAATTGCACCTATGTGTACAGGCATGTGTGTTCACTGACACCCAGTGTTCAAAAGCACATAGTCAATTACTTCATATCCATTTTAAATTCAGTTTTCTCCCCCCACAAGAGAGGGGGAAAAGTAGTAGAGGGCTCCATGCTAGAGAGTTACTAAGTTGCAGGCCCACAAAAAGCATTCATTTTCCATTAAATTCGAGAGATCTCTCTATCTCTAATTGATCCTACACTCTGAGGCAACTACGGAGAAACAAAATTTCCACTGAGGGAAGTGGTCGAATAACTGAGGTCAGAACCTTGAGACTTCAATTGTAGCCAAGTGCTTTTATTCCCCCCTTGTAATTTTCTTGAAGAATAAATACTCAACTTAAAACATAGCCCTTTAGGAGGAAGTCCTGGCAGCTGGAAGGAGCAGAGAAAAAAAGCACATTGTTCTCCCCCAAATCAGCCGCCACTCGAAAACTATGCCCCATTGTCTGGGGACAGTCACATGATAGCCCGGCCTGGCAGTAACATGTCAGCCATCACCTGAAACTTTGTTACTCCCAATTCATTAAGGAAACAATTACTCAGTGGGTATTAACCCTTGCGAGTCACAAGGGCTGTCAGTCCGTAGTCCCTGCAAACACGGCCCCGGAGCCAGAGCCCGGAGAGCCGCGGAGGGAGGGGGAGCGCCCGCCCCGCTCCAGCATCTCTGACACGGCCCTGATGCCGGAGCCAAGGTGCACGCAGCCAGGAGGGGACGGAGGGATGCGAGGGAGAGCAGCCACCGCTGTCCCTCCTGGCTAACAAACTCATGGCCTGACTCCTTCACAGCACTTGCTGCCTCATCGTTTAAATTAATTGCAGCTGAAAATACAAGGCTGCCATCTGGTTTGAAAAAGCAAGGCTAAGGGAATGAAATGAAAGGGGGTTTGGGTACTAACCTCACTTTAATCATTGCCAAAGAGCATGAAGACAGCCCCGCGTCCTCCCACAAGAAAGCCTTGGGCCTCACAAACTTGGCAAGCCTTCTCCTGCACAGAAAGGCTGGGGAGGCCGCGGGCCCGTCAAAATAAAAGTCCCGGCCGCCCGGCCCTTGCCCCGCTGCCCGGCCCCGGCCCCGGCCCCGCCGCGCGCCCAGCAGGGTCCCCTTCGGCCCGGAGGGAGCTCAGTCCATCCCAGGCCGGAGTATTCACAGAGTCCCCAGGGCCATCCTCAGGGCTTCTCCCGAAGGCCCCAGGCAAGGTGCCCCCTAGTCTCCGCCCCCTCCCGCGCGGGCGCGAGGGTTCTCTCGTTGGAGCTTTCGGAAAAGCCGCCCCCCCCTCCCCAAACAAAGAAAATGGGCATCTCGGGCAGGAATGCCTTCTTCTAAACTGGAACCAACGTCGTGGCCCTGAGGCTTCCCTGCCGGGAAGCCGGCTCCGGCCCCTGGCAGAGGAGGAGGCAGGACAAAAAGCCCCCGTTCGTGCACAGGGGCGGCCGTTTGGCCTATACTTGTGTTTTGGAGGAAGCAACAGGAACGTGGAGGGCAGCCTCCCTTCCCCCAACCCTGGGAGTCCCCACCAGCTTTTCCCAGGGCCCTCCCCTTCTCTTCCAGCAAAAGAGAACTTCCAACTATTGCGTGAAAGAGAAACCCTCGCTCCTGGCACACGAGATTCACAAGGTTTCACGCGGAATCGTCCTCCTCTGGCGTTTGCTCTGAATATACACCTCTGCAGCTTCCCCAAACCTTCGCTGACCAGGGGCCTACCCGGTCCTGGTCAGTCTTGGGAGCCTAAGTTAAAATCCTTGTCCATCCATCAATGCATTTCTTTCTCCAGCAAAGTCATCTTTGCAGGCTAAGGAAGGGAGGTGTATCTAGGCCTATTTGATTTAGAAAATCAATACCATTTAAAGGTAGCAATATAAAAGAATGAGTTATGGACAATTTCTGTTTCGATTACTTTTCAAATAAAGACAATGAAAGAAAACCGAGAGTAGAAGAGAAACCCGTTTTCAATTCTAAACTGAAGCTAAGGTTATATTCCAAATCTTGCCCTTACAGAGGCACTGTCTATAGCAACGGTGTCCATAACACTCAAAACCTCCAGAGTGCAACTTTCTAGTAAATGGTACATCTGTCAAACCTCAGGAAACATCTGGTAAAATTGTTAAATGAGAACTGTGACTTTAAACTTTTGTTTCAGGCCTTGCTTATGGGACACAACAAAAGAATGTTTCTAAATTCATTCTAGATTTTCACTAATTTCTGAATTGGAGCCTGGCTCCTATAGCATTTAGCACTACAGTGGAAAATGTCCTTGACAACAAAGGGGGAGGGGAGGGAGAGAGATGATCTCACAAGGCATGGTATTCCCTAATTTTGGCAGGCCTAATCAGAGTACTCAGATTCACTAAACTCTTTTAGTAATGGTCAGTTCGAGTAAAATCACAGAATATCAGAATTGAAAGGACTACCTTAGAGGTCACTTAAGATATCACCCTCATTTTTTTCAGAAAATGAAAGTGACACCCACAGAAGTTAAGACACTACCCCCTTAGTACCAGCTAGTTAGTATCAAGAAGGGACAATTCAATAGTCCAAATATTTCAGCTTTACATAAGGTGTTCTTCTCCTCTATCTCCCCCATATCATGTAATGGCCATTCAACCTTTTACTAAAACAAATAAGTCTACATGTACACACACACACAAGATCTCATCAAATACTACCTAGTCAAAACTCATGAAGGATTGATCAATATTTTCCTGTCAAGTTCTATTACTCCACCATGTGACATCACCAAGTAACCAAAACACTGTAGTTAAAAACTCTCTTCAGTTTTCATCAAAAATCACACCATTTATTCACTCAGCAAACATTTACACTTTGGGTCACAGATACTTCATTTTCCTCCTAAAAAGCTCAATCCATTAAGATTTTTTTAAACAATTAGTTTCCACAATTTAAAAAAAGTTCATGTATCAAATGCTCAGTCAGAACTGGGAATAGTCACAGACACAGGAGCCAAATAAAACTTTTATCTCTAAGGGATTGCAGCTGAGCTTCAAATGAATTACTGACAAGTAATAAAACTGAGCAGGAAATAAATGGAGGATCCTGCAGGACATTGGTCTAATAGGATTTGGGTTTGTTTTATGGGCTTTGATAGAAGAAGGATATTCCTTCAGTCTAACAAGGTAAAAATTATGGACTAAAGACATAGGAGGAGAAGAAAGGGATAAGAAGAAAATAAGATAGACTGAATAATGCTAAGTGTATGAAAAAATCTATTTGATTTTATCAGAGTTTTTATGGCAAAAATAAAGTTAACTTCCATCTCTCCAGCATTTACAGTTGCCTAAGGTATCAAATGTCAATTCTTCCACTTAACTTTTATTTCTTTTACAACATTGTAACCCTTAACACAATGATTTTCCCTCCCTTCTGTTGTCCCCTATTTCTGAACTTATACTTTCCATCACATAATTATTCCATCACAAACTTGAACATATAACCTAAACAATTTTCCAAATGTGTTCATTCTCATATTGTTCTCACCCTTACTTTTGTGAGTTCATAAGACATCTTTCATTTTTAAGAATACTTTAATTAATATTTTATCTTTACAGGTCATCCATTTCCCATTGTATTCCTCCTTCCTTCCTTTCTCAGATAATCATCCCATATAATAAAGAATAATAAAAAGAGGAAAGGGAACAGTTCCAGGAGTACTTACCAATACATCAAAAGTAGCTAACATTATATGTGCCATTTTATACCCATAACCATCATTCTGCCCTCCAAATTGATGAGCATTACTTTATTTCCAGCTCTTTGTTGCTACAAACATTTTGGTATTTATGGGACTCTTCTCTTACTCCTTACTGGCGTCCTTACTGGAAATTAACTGGATGGATGTCCATCAGTTAGGAAATGGCTGAAAGTTATGGTATATGAATATAAAGGAATATTATTGCTCTATAAGAAATGACGAGCAGGCTGATTTCAAAAAAGCCTGGAAAGACTTGCATGAACTTATACTAAGTGAACAGAACCAAGAGAACATTGTACACAGCAACACAAGATTATGTGAAGATCAACTGTGATGGACTTGGCTCTTTTCAACAATGAGGTGATTCAAGACAATTCCAATAGACTTATGATGGAGAGAGCCATCTGCATTCAGAGAGAACTATGAGGCTGAATGTGAATCAAAGCACAGTATTTCCACCTTTTTTGTTGTTTGTTTGCTTGTTTTTTTTTTTACCTTTTTGATCTGATTTTTCTTGTGCGGCATTTATGAATTTGACAATACATTTAAAAGAACTACACACATTTAATCTATATTGGATTGCTTGCTGTTTATGGGAAGGTTTGGAGCAAGGAGAGAAAAATTTGGAACACAAGGTCTTGCAAAAGTGAATGTTGAATAGCATTCCCACTCCTTCTGTTTTTGTCTTCTTGCATTTTTGTTTTCCTTCTCAGGTTATTTTTATCTTATTTCTAAATCTGATTTTTCTTGTGCAGCAAAATCACTGTATGGATATGTATACCTATATTGTATTTAACATATACTTTAACATATTTAACATGTATAGGTCTACCTGCCATCTAGGGAAGGGGGTGGAGGGAAGGAGGAGAAAAGTTGGAACTGAAGATTTTGCAAGGGTCAATGCAAGAGTCATGCATATGTCTTGTAAATAAAAAGCTATAATTTTAAAAAAGTGAATGTTGAAAACTATCTTTGCATGTATTTAGAAAAAATTAAAAAAAAGAAAAAGAAAAAGCTATACAAAAATCAACTGGCAAACTTGGAATATATGACTAACAGGCAAAGGTATGGTCTCTAGGTTAAAAGACAGAACATTTTTAGTCATTTCTTGGCATACTTCTCAACTGTTTTCCAGAATAGGTGGAGAGACGTGTTTTTGATAAAAGAAATAACAAAGGAAGTTATATTGCATCTTTTCAATGTCTTTCTTTCTTCAGAGTTCCCTTCTCTTATCCTAATTCCCTATTTAAAAAGCCTTTCTTATACAGCTACTGAAAAATGGTACCCACAGGTTACTATGCCCTCAGGACATTTTTCATCACAGCATTCGATATTAGAAATTAGAGAACAATTGAGAAACCCCAAAGGTTCTGAATATGACAGGGGAGACTTCTGGAAAGAAGTCTTGTCTTATGTTTATTATGAAAACCCTCATATATGCAAGATCCTGTGCTTATTTACATGCCTTCAAAGAGCTTATTACAATCTAATGATGACTCTTGGTCTGTGTATATACTTTGTATAGAAATAAGCATGATTGAAAGGTATTACAAGTGATAACATGTAGCAGAGATAAAGTGAGATTCAGACAAAGTGCTATATAAACTTTGGAGGTGAAACAGATCACACTCAGTTGGGGAAAGCTTTCTGGAGGAAGTGGCTTGAGAACTGGGACTTAGAAAAAAGAAAAGGACCCTCAAGAGAAGAAGAGAGAGAATATAAACCTGACTGTAGGGATTCTTGGTTTCAGGTTTGGGATAGGTAGAAAGGTTCCAGTAGAAAAAATAAACAATGAGATGCTAGGATTTATATAAGCCAATAATTCTGAGTAATAAAATCATTCCTATCAAAGATGCTATCCATTTCCAGAGAAAGAGCTGTTATAGAAAAGCATATGATTATATGATGATTATATGATGAGCAATTTTTTGCTATTAGAAACTTAAAACTACACCAGGATAGAGATAACCTATATGTATATATACACAGAGATATACATACACGTGTGTGTGTGTGTGTGTGTGTGTGTACATAAATTCTATATGAATTATAGAAGAGCCTTCCTGGGGTGGGAGGGAGATAACTTAGAACTCAAAATGCAACATAAATGAATGAATGAACAAATAAATAGATGAATAAGTGAATAAATAAATAGAAAATTCCCTATAGTTTTGAAAGGCCCCAAATAATTTTCCCCATTTAGTAATATTTTTACAAAGAGACCTAAGACCTCCTATGTAAGACTCATCTTTTTATACAGGATTTTTCATTAAATTTTTAGGCAAATAAAAATTATTTCTTCATTACAAATCAGAGGCACAAAGAAATTTATTGAGTATTTAGTAATCTTCCCAGGAAAAGCCAGAGAGATTTGCACGAATTGGAGCTGCAATCCAGAGATTTCTGGACACTCCCTCCAATACCAAATCTTCTCTTAGTGCAAAACATGGCCCCTTCCTTCATTTTCAGTCCTCTTGCTGTAATGGCTCTCCTCTATGCCTAGTACGATCCAGCCACACTCTATCTCCCCTTGTGTCTTTCTATTATCTGTCCCTCATGGTTGGAATAATCTTCCTCTTTATCTCCACAATTAGCTTCCCTGACTTCCTTTGAGACTTAGCTCATATCCTATGTTCTGCAGGCTCAAATCCCATCTTCTGGACTGACTGAACATAGGATATGAGCTTGTGAAAATCAATTATAGAAGAGCTTTATTTATACTTTGTTTATTTGAATTACATTTCATCTTTCCTTTAATCAATCATTCAGCCAGCACTTAGTAGGAACAACTAGGTGGCACAGCAGATAGAGAACTTAGAGTCATCTTCCTGAGTTCAAATCTGACCTTAGACACTTACTAGCAGTGTGACCCTGAGCAAGTCACTTAATCCTATCTGCCTCAGTTTCCTCATCTGGAAAATGAGCTGGAGAAACCCCTCCATTATCTTTGCCAAAAAATCCCAAATGGGATCATGAAGAGTCAGCTATGACTAAAAAAAATGAATGAATCGCCAAAGCACTTATTAAATGCCAAGCACTGTGTTAGGTGTTGATGTCAGGAAGAAAAACATGAAATGGTTTCTGTTCTCTAGGACCTTACACTCTTTTAAAAGTTTTATGTCTTGACTGACATGGAAATGTTTTGCATGACTGCACACACACACACACACACACACACATACACACATACACATATAAAATTATTTGCCTTTTCAGGGAGAAAATTTAGAATTCTTAGAATTAAAAAAACAAATGTGAGAAATACATAATTGGGAAATAGACATAATTGGAAAAAATAAACTATTAAATAAATGTATATACTTTAAAAAGATTTATGCTCAATGTTCCGTATATGTGATATATATATATATATATATATCATAGTGCAATTTTTGGCTATTAGAAACTTAAAACTACACCAGGATAGAGATAACCTATATGTATATATACACAGAGATATACATACACGTGTGTGTGTGTGTGTGTACATAAAATGCTTACATATACACACACCTCCCAAAAGACTCATTTAACTTAAGGAAAAAACAAAAAAATAAAAAGTTATATAAATTCAACTGTGAGATTTTCTATGACTCCAATTTCATGATCATATCAGAATTTTCTGTTTTATTAGTTTCGCACTAGGTCATTACTTCACTGAAGATAGCATCTAGAATCAAAGATACAGCCAAGGTCTCTTATTTCCTAGCGAGGAGGAAATACCCAAGCCCCATCTGATCGTATTAAAACAGCTGTGATAAACTGTGGGAAGAGCATCTTCTCACTTCAGAGTGGCTGGAAGAAACTGCATACCCTGATTTGGGCTTATCAAGCTATCTAGCCAACTCCTGGAACTCAATTTCATATAGTCCCTATTCCACTCCATCAATATCATTCCTTTAAATGGTTCCAGCAATGGGAAGGTAAGGAGGAGGGGAGTTCAAACAGAGGATGACAACATGATTTGATTCCTTATCCTCTGCAGTATACTTAAGACTGTCAGCCTTGGAGGCTCTGGTCCAGAATCTGGATCCCCTTTTTGGCAGAGCTGACAGCTACCGCCAGATCCAGTATATTAGAGCATCCTTAAGTTCTTTAACTGTGCTTTGGAGACAAACTAGGAAGAAATTTCAAATTAATGAACCTTTTTGGAGTAGAGGGGTGGGTGGAGTTTGGTTGTGTTTTGGTTTAAAAAACAAACAAAACCTAAGACAAAACAGGGAAAAAACAAAACACTAACGAGCACACAAACCAATCCTTCCCTCTAAACCCTGGTTTTCTCTTTGTGATGGCTACAATGTTCCTAGCACAGATTTTTTTTTTTTTTTAATCAACAACAACTACAAAAACCTTTTCCCACAAAATCCTTTCATTCAGAGTATTTTTTCATTCAGTAGGTATTTCTCTCAGCATCTAAGCAATAAGCCTGAGGGGAGAAAAAGTTGCTTGTTTGTTGTTGTTTTTTTTTAAATCATCAAGACAGGCTTTCCTCTCTCCAGCTCCTCTACCAATTCTGCTCTCCTGAAGGTAATAGCACTTGTGTGCACTTTGAGCACTGAGTGGCTCCACAGTGTAACAAATAAGAGGCCTTAGGAGGTCACAAAAGCAAAAGCAAGATTAATCCCATGACTTGTGCAGAACAGCTGCAATTTGCTGCCCCAGGAGTATGGCATCTTCATGTCTACTGGAAACAAACCTAAGTGATCCCAAGGAGACAGACAGCAAACAGAGAATGAGGGACACAAAAGGACCCACATTTCAGAAGATAAACATATACTTCCTTTCTCAAATCCCAGAAGAAATGCATTTGGTCTCATCCGGAATCTCTTAGCAGAACAGACTTGTCCTTTTCCAATTCCATTAAAGTCTTTTTTTTTTTAAATGCTATTTTATGTGTGCTGACTAGCAGGCTCTCAGATAACAACACTGTTCTTTAGTGGGTGTTTCTCATTACTTAAAAGGCTGGGGTTTTTTCATTGTCTTCCCCCCCCCCCCGCCCCAATTTTAGTAGAGTTCAAAATAAAATTCCAATCAATAAAGGCTGAAGAGTCTCTTGTGAAACAATAAGGTGACTGTGGAAGCCCCAGGTACATGTTAGATAAATGAGCTTCATTCCCTTTTTTCTGCTCCTTTGACTCTTGGCACCCTTGGCATTTGTGTGTGTTACTTGGCAAAGAGGAGTCCAGGAGAAGAAATGGCTATCCAGCTTTCCAAGCTCCCTGGGAGGACTCTTAAGGCAGAAATGATGCCTGCTGGGAAAAAGCTGATGTCAGCTCTTAAGAGCACAGCTCCCTGCAAGGATAAGGAGGTCTTTGTTTTCAGCTGAACTGTGAAAATGAGAAAATGCCTCCTGCCTGACAAACAAGAGACCCATACAACCTAGGTCAGGCCTGGGACCTTTATTTAAAGGTACACCACTTGATTAGCCTCACACTTCCATCTCTCTATATAAAACCCACAGATGCATTTCCCATTACAGAAAACAAAATCAGCCCCCAAAGGTAGCTATGTTTTCATCACAGCTATATATATATATATATATAATCTTTGCTAGGGTGATGAAGACATAGCTAGCCTCATAACAAAACTGTTTTCAGATTTCACTTTTCTGATACAGAGCAATTATTAAAAGTAAGTTTTACAACATCAATTAGCAAGTGATATACCCTTGAAACCACTAGGAAAAAAAAATGTGAATTTAATATTATAGTTATCTGTTCTTGACCATAATAAAAACTGTAACATATGTAACATATGGTTTTTAAGGTATTTTAAAGTGGAGTAGCAGTGGAGAGGTGTAGACTCTACACTTTAAAGAATACGTTCATCATGGGAGGAGAGAAAGAAAGGAGGAGGAGGTGAAAGAAAATACACAATTTACAGAAATCAAATTAGACTAGGAAACTTGAAAAAAAAAAAAACAACACATTAAGTTCAAATACTTTCCAAGCCAGTCAAAAATTACTCAGTTGAAAATTTTTCCCATCAAGGCCACAAAGAGTCTCTATCACTATGGTTATCATGATCTAAGTTTGAATATAATAATCAGTCCTTCCCAAACCATGAAGAATAGAAAAACATCTAGCGGGCAGCTAGGTGGCGCAGTGGATAGCCCTGAAGTCAGGAGGACCAGAGTTCAAATATGACCTCAGACACTTCATGATTCCTAGCTATGTGACCCTGGGCAAGTCACTTAACCCCAATTGCATCAGCTAAAGAAAGAAAAGAAAAGCATCTAGTGCCGATTTCTACAATAAAATTATGTTTTTAAAGCCTATTCAAGGTTGCAGTTATTTAGTGATTTTCTCCCGAGCACTTCCTAAAGGAAATTATTAATAATTAAATAACCAACCAAAGTTTTTTTCCATTTTCTCCTATTCTTCTCTATCAACACCCATATATTTTCACTGGTTTATGATGAGCACAATTATATATTTATGTTTACCCCAAATCTAATGCTGTCTACAGCATTTCAGGAGACCTAAATTTGTAGTTTCATTGATAAAGAGAACTTGAAGAAAGTCCTTGTCCCAATTTAAGTGAATAGCTAGAATCCTTAGATTCCTTTGAGATTCAGCCCAAGTACCATGAAGCCTATATCCTCCTGCTTCTCTCTTGGTGAGCTCTTTTCCTACACAACTTTGTATTTCATTGTTACATATTATATACATATTATATATTTATATATATATATATATATATATATGTACATTGCCTCTCCTGTTCGGATATAAGCTCTTTATGCTTAGAACAGGGTCTGGAACTTAAATTCCTAATAAATACTCTGCTGAATTATCTTATACCTACCTTATACCATACCTTAGTATGCTGTCCGCATACCTAATAAGGTAACTCCATATCTCCATTACAAATATATACTTATCAATTAAAACTACTTCAGCTTGGAGTGTAATTTATGGTACCCCAAACTCTTCTGCTCAAATTCCACTTGTCAGCCAGCCTAGAATAAAACACCACTTTGGCATATATTTTTCAACTTGGTTTGAGTCACCTATTCTAGCTACTTAAAATTTCTTATTAACACAAAGACACTTAGCCTTTTTACTAAGCAAAAAGAGCCTGATTAAGAAGTGGCCAGGTAAAGTCAACTTGATTAAGTGTGTGTCAAGGAGTGGGGGAAAGGAAACAATTTACATAAATCTTTAGAGTTCCTTCAGAATCTCAACTCTGGAGATCACTAAATATATCTCTTTTAAAGTTTGCAATTTCACAAGATAAAAGTGGAGATATCATTTCTATTTTACAATCACATCAAATTTACAAATAGATTTCCCATTTCCCTTTTTAAAAAATATAATTTCACAAACACTTAATCATATCATTGGATCTTTTTCAACTGGAGAGTAAGGAGTAAATTTCTTAATTTGAGATAATATATTAACTCTTCAATCTACCACAGCTCTTTTTTCCCCCGGGGCAAATGACCATTGCAAGCTCAGGCACTAGGCTGGAGAACTCCAGAGAGCTTTTCTGTCTCCTTATCAGATCTGATCTCTCTATCAAGTGGTTTTATTTAATAATTTTTTTTTTTAATTTAATAGCCTTTTATTTACAGGATATATACATGGGTAACTTTACAGCATTAACAATTGCCAAACCTCTTGTTCCAATTTTTCACCTCTTACCCCCCCCCCTCCCCTAAATGGCAGGA
Organism: Sarcophilus harrisii; assembly: GCF_902635505.1. Classification (NCBI taxonomy): domain Eukaryota; kingdom Metazoa; phylum Chordata; class Mammalia; order Dasyuromorphia; family Dasyuridae; genus Sarcophilus; species Sarcophilus harrisii. The sequence goes on from NC_045426.1 coordinate 51,925,026, forward strand.
TGACCAGTAGATGTTAAATATATTAAAATAATTTTTCTTAGTTATAAAAAAGAATTCAACACCAGAGGAGGTTTAGGGGGAGGGGAGCTGCTATTTCTAGAAATGACCGCCAGTGAAAGGCTTCACTAAAACTTATTACAACAAATGATTGAAAAAGCAAACAAAGATTCAAGCTAGTTGGAAAATAGGATCTGACCCAATCGTCAGATAGATATGCTTGAACTTCAAAAGAAATCCATATGATACCACTTAAGTGGGAAAACTAGTTACTCCATTTATCACTACAGAACATAAACTCCTCAAAATTAATGATTAGACTGAAGCTGATTTCTTTCAGTGAGACATAAAAAAAAAAAGTGATATTAATTGGTCTGAGGAAGAACAGCAAAATTATCATATTATTATTAACATTAGTTTTTGTTAAACTGCCTAGAAAATCTATAAAACTAGAGAATTCTCACAGATTATTAGAGATCCCCAGATTACATTTAGAGAATCCAGTTGATTTTATTCTTCTCAGCTCCCCACCCCCACCCCCAGCCAAGACCTACCCTTTTAAACTGTTCTTACTGTACTTTATACCAACCAAAGACTTTATATATACACTACGTTTCTTCCCTGGTGGGTAAAAAATTTCTTTTGGGCATTATATGGAAAGGAAAATCAATCCAGAAGATAAACAAGCAGGGGCAGGAATAAAAGATTCCCTTTTCTGGTTTGTAGTTCAGAGGTACCATCTTCTGTAAGGAAAAATCCAATGAAATTCAATAACCCTCTCTGCAGCCTCCTACTCTGTGCTCAACAAAGCCAGACCCTCGATCTAAGTTTGGAAAGTTATCTAAATACAATTGTTTTCATGAAATGCAGCCAAACCATATATCTTTGAAACCTCTGAGTTAGCTGCCAAATCTGTTTTTGAACACTGCTCCTTCCCCAGATTTATTATGATTTTGTAAATGATAAAATAAACAAAACACATTTTATTACAAGTTCTTAGATTTAAGAGCACAAAAATGAAAGCATATTTTTATGAACTCCTATAGAGATTAAATATAGTATCCTATCAACTTCAGTATAATTCTGCTCCAGAAGAAAAAAAAAGGAGGTCTGTAACCCATTATAGAAAACCTTTGTTTTAAGGGACTACACTGTTGCCTGCAAGAGAAAAACTTTTATCAAATCAAACAATTGTATTTACTAAATGCCACTACAGAAAGGCTCTTGGAGGTAATATATTCTTTATATTTGCCTATGAAAACCATACTGGCTATTTTTTTAAAGCATAAGGGAGGCATTAAGAGACAGCCTTAAAATTAATCATTAGCTGAAACAAGGAAAAGAAAATAGAAGATACAGGTTAATTAAACGCTAAAGCAGAACCTCTAGTTAAGCTCTAGGGCAAAATCTATGAGACCTGAGGGTCTAGTTAAGAAGATTATTCATCACTCTTTGCTCAGCTCCTCACCGATCTGGCAGGAGAGGACTGGAGTATGGTGATGCTATTTTTGGCTTTCAACTAGAAGCCAAATGAAAAGAGTATAGGAAATTTAGTCCTTCTAACTCTATCATCTCAGACTTACTGCTAAATAAAGTGCTATGACTGACAAACGGTCAGTGACATTTGAAGTCAAGTAGGAATCCTGAAATTATTTCCTACCACCGGCCAGTCCCCGCCAAGAAATTAAAAAATAACTTCACAACTGCTGCCTTCGAGTGTTAAAGGCATCCGAGGAACACGATTTGGCTTCGGGGGACCATCTGGTCTGAGCCCCGCTAACTGACCGAAAGCTTCGTTAAGTTGCCCATGGCCTTAGAGGTGACAAGGAAGAGAGCTCCAAGCGGGGTCCCGCCCCCAAGTTCAAGGCTTCCCACGATGCCCCGGGCCGCGAAGGGGCGCACATCTTCCTCCCCACGGAACAAAGGCGCCTAAAGAGTTAACCAGCCAAGCCTTCCCCCTCCCTCCCTCCGTCCGTCCGTCCGTCAGTCCACTTGTGAGATTTCATTGTTTTGCACTGCCTCGGTCCTGGATTCCTGATTTGTAGCAAATTCCAAAGCTACAGACTGCAGGCTCAGCCTGTGACTAACACCACAGTGATTTATTTGAAGATAAATACCTCCGTCAGTGTCTTATGACTGAACACAACAGGCCAAAGCAGGCCGGAATTCGGGGAATGCTGCAGGCTGCCGGGCCAGGGCAGCAGGCTCCACTTATCACGCTGCCTCCCATAGCCCAAGTGCTCGGGATCACTTCCTCCAGCGAGGAAGGAAAGAGGGGAACTCTCGGAGCCTCACATCGCTGCCAGAAATAGAAGCGTTCCCAGAAACGAGAAGCGAGGAACGGCAGCCTGTGGATTCATTACAGAACAATTAGCTCTCAATGTCTCTCAGGTCCCCCTTTCCCCGCCTCTGGCCAGGATGGGGACGCGAGGAGCCGCCTCGCGAGCGGCTCCTTTCCTCCGTCGCGGATGGAGTGCCAGGGACCGAACGTGAGCGCACCAATAAGGGCCGATAACAACTGGTGCCCTCAGCCGGCAGACCGGACTCTGCCGAGCAGCTGGCGCAGCGGCCCCGGCCCGGGAAACACGCAAAGCATTTCTCCCTCTTTCCAAGGAGCTGGGGAGGCGGCGAGAGGAGAAATCAGAAGACACTCGGGCGGGATCCGCTTTCAGACATAGGTAGCGATGCTCCCTCCATAAATGTGTTGTCACCTCTATAAACGACGGGCCTGGCTAGAGCCGGTGCCTAAGTCTAATTCTCTACCATTCATTCATTCTCTCGGCATTAATCCCGCAGGACTGAAATGGCTATTTAACATATGTCGTAGAATAAGTTTAAATTCTGTATCCCTACAGGGGAAAAAAAAAAAAAAAAAAAAAAAACCTGGAAAGGACTTCACAGAAAAGGCCTTTTCCTCCATCTCATAACTGCCACAACCCAGGGTCCAAAAGGGACAGTCCAATTACAAGTAAGGAAACGTACCCAAAATGAAGCGATTTGCTCAAGATCACCCACCAGTAAACGGAAGAGCTGGAATTCGAACCCAAATTCACTCACTGTAGATGGAAGGCTCTTCCCTGGGTAGCCCCCTGCCCCTCTGTCAAATGTCACCTTCCTTCCGAAGGCTCCATTCTATGTGTGTGTGCCTATGTATATATGTTGTATACACACAAGGGAGAATCCAGCTGACAGGATCAGCAAGCCAAGAAGTTGTGGCTGAAAGACACATGGGCAAAGTAGAACAACTGCACCAGAATTTGAAAAGAATATCAATATTCCTACAAGTCTCTCGGAAATAAATTCTCTCAGATTATTTTTACGCTGTATTAGTTCGCTTAAGGGCTGCTCACTCTTTGACACATCAGTAGCAGAATCAAAAATCAGATGATTTCGGAATCCCCGATGGCCAGCCTGGGCCAATGGGCTCTGAAGAATGCTGGAACCAAGAGGCCCAGATGTGGTTATGCAGAATTAAAACGAGGTACTCACAAATGGGGATTGAAGATACGACTCATCTTGGACACATGATCATTTTCACAGTCTAGGTCATCATCCCCCTGTTCCACACTAAACTTCCTCTTGCTGGGGCTGATGGGAGGGGGCCCTGTCCGATGATTGGTGAGGGCAGGGGACACAGGAAGGGCTTGCATTCTGGGTTCACCTCTTAGAGCAGCTTCACCTGCAAGAGAGGAGATGCAATCATCAAGCATAAGTACATGCCCACAATTCAATGCTTTTCCCAACCCCCAACCCCAAGACAATTCTGACTCCTTTCAAAATTGTTCTCACTGGAAAGTTTTGGCATTTTGGCCATATGCCTGCCATGCTCAGAACATGGTTTGAGTGCATGGTTAGAAGCCAAGCCTGAACCATTTTATATAAGACGTGAATTTTTTTTTTTAAGCATAAGTAGTCTTTAGGGTAAAGTTTAAAAATAAAAGTTGGAATAAAATAACAGGGAGAAAAAGAGTTTGTTTACCATAAGCAATCTCAAAGCCTCATCAAACACACAGGTTTTGAAAGGGTCTTGATTCCTAGCCCACGGTATGAGACAGACTCAGTACTGAGCTCATTAAACCCAGCGTGCCAAATTAACTTTTCTTGGCTGTTACATTTTTATCACTCTTTTTGGCATGTTGCTTTGTTTAAAAGGAATTTATGAGTTGGTAGTTCACTTATTTACAGGGGGGGGGGGGGAAATTAGGGAAGAGGAAACATTTTCTTCATTTTTTGGATATAATTAGCCAATCTATAAGCATTTATTAAGCATTTACTGTGTGTATCAAGGCACCAAAAATACAAAGAAAGGCAAAAACATTCTTTGTCTTCAAGGAGCTTATATCATAAGGAGGAAGAAAACATATAAAGAGACACATACATGACATACACAGAGGAGATGGAATGTAATCTTAGAAGAGAAGGTTCTAGCACCTGAGGGAAGGGGAAGAGAAACACCAGACTTCCAACCTCATACAAGGTGATGACAAAGTTTCTTACAACTATAGCATTTCAAGTGAAATTGTTAAACCAAGAGAACATAAGATCCACAAATTACTTACTTTGGAACCAACCCTTGAGGCCCTTGACTACTCACACATCAAAACTATTTAAGCTAAACTACATTTTTTTACTTTTTGAAAATGAAAATAAATTTAGCCTTTTATTTTTCCACTAAGAACACAACCCATATTTTTAAAATATGCATATACTTTTAGGATAAGATAACAAAGAGCTAGAAGAGACTGCAGAAGCAATCTAGTTCAATGTTCTTATACTCTAATGGAGGCTCACCAAGGGGGACCAACTTAACTTGCCCCAGGATTCCCAGGTGAGATTTGGAACAAGGTCATTCCACTCCAGGAGCTCTCTGCTTTTCCCTCACCAAACTGCTTTAAGTTCAAAGTTCAAACAACATTTTTAGAAGGTTTTAATTTATGTGGGGATAGGAGAAAGGAGAAGAGAAGGTTGGCAAAGGAAGAATAATCAATGTTCCCACAGTCAGTAGGAGTTCAGAATATCATACCAAACTTTGGTCTTTGAGGCGGGAACCATTTTAATTTCAACTTAGTCCCAATTTGGGAGTAATATTAGAATAAAGTCAACTTCATCTGAGGCCTTGTGGTCCCTGAGAAAGGAAATCTTTGTCTGCCACCACTAATTTTCATATCATCACTGATGTGTGGAAGGTTTTAACAGTCATCTATTTCATTCACATATGACAAGTGTGATTTTGTTAGAGAAAGGAGGAGCAAAAAGCAAACGTTCTGAATGTTTACCAGAAAAAATAAACATGTTGCCAATTTAGTCAGCACGATATAAACTAGCAAATATATAGTGACCCATAATACACCACAAGTCAGACTTCCTTTTAGAGATGCTGGCAGCAAAACTCAAGTGGAACTTTCCATTTCAAACGAAGTGTCTAAAAAACCAGGACCTGTTCTGGCCTGGGACTTTCAGAAATCCAGACCTATTTCCGTTTGTCACATACAGAATTCGGACCATCGCCATATTCTACCATAGGATGTAAAGTTGAGAGAAACCTTAAATCATCCACTGTACTACTAACAATCTCATTTTACAGATAAAGAAACAGATTGGGGAAAGCTACAACCTCCTCAAGTTCACACGAGTAGGAAGAAGCTGAAACTGGGATTTGTTGATTCTACTCACAATGTTCTTTCCACTATACTAAAAGTATACAACAAGAGCTCAGAGAAAGTTATGATCTGTGAGAGGAAAACCTTAAAAGAAGACAGGACCTTAGTCTAGCTTTAGAGCATGGGTGGGATTTAAGAAGGGAGAGGCTCACCCCCAGGTGGGGGTGACAGGCACTCATCTGATCTTGGTTAACTCATCAGTCAATCAATAGACATTTAGTAAGCACCTACTAAAGGCTGATTGCCAGAGAAGCTCTTAAGTAATCCAGGTGCACTCCAGGTACACAGTCCACTAAAGGAAAGGAAGAATAAATGCTGGAATTGTACACTGTTTTCTCAAAAAATTGTTATTCTTTGAGTTGTGTGGATTTGGCTGATAAGTGTTTGAATTTATGTAAGCTTCACAATTTCATAACTCATTACTAATTTTGTCTCTTCAACAAGATGGTATGCTCCTTGTTGGGACTCATACGTGTAAGAGTGAGTTGGTTCACTGAAAAATGATGAACAGCATTATATGATTATCACTAATAATTTTCCATAGCACTTTAGAGCTACAAAATGAATTTGCAAAGGTCACTTGATTCTTAAAACAATGCTGTACAATTACACAGTACAATTCATCATTATTATTCTCATTTTAAAGGTGAGAAAACTGAGACAAAGGTCAATTAATTTGCCCACAGATTCTGATTTAGTGGCAGAGCCAGGGCTGGACACAAGCCTTTTGACTCATGTTCTTAAGCTGGGTCGATCATTCTTAGTCAACAAAGGAAGAAATTTTTTTTCTGATAATAATCACTAGCATTTACATAGTACTTCCAAGTTTGTAACATGCTTTGAAAATACACTATTTTATTTAACTTGATGCCTAAATTTTTTCCCATATTGTCTACATTAACCAAAGCAATAGAATATGTTCCAGCTTTATGAAGAGGATGCTGATCAAGATTAGAGAAAGGTCCACAGTGTTTAGATCTAGAAGGGAAAGGAATAGTCACAATTTTGCCATAATTCCTGAAGACAAATTTTGAGGATAAACCCCACATAATTCAAGATTTTCCATCACAGCACAAACAAAATCTCTGTTGTGACATCTGAGACTTAAAAGAGTTTGTTTTCTGCTATCTCCCCTTCCCCTTAACAGTATGTAGATCTAAACGAGAGAACTAAAACCACAACCCACCCTACTGAAGGAGCCGGCCCAGCTCTGGCAGTCATTTGTCTCTTTCTGTCTGCCCACAGGCCACAGCACCCAGAATTGACATCATCTTACTGGCAAGGCAGGACCCCGATCAAACAACTGTGCTCCACCATCTCCCAACCCAACTCGGATCTCCCCAATTCATTACTGTACAGAACAGTGTCTGTGCGAGGGCAGAAACCCCAACAGCCAGCGCAGATTTATTTTCTTTCAAATAATACTTCTCTTTGTCTCAGAGAGCAGCAGCTGGGGATAAGCCTCTTTCAAATAGTTCAGCTTGCGCCTATTCATCCCGTTTAACTTTGGGGAAAAAATAGGGCTGTTGGGCAACATGATGAAATACATAGAAGGCAAACAGAGATAACTGTGTGACGTAGTGTCTGCCTGGACACAGGACGAGGCGGACAGTTCTCCATAACTCAGAGACAGAGCTCCAGCCCCGCCTTCCTCCAGCTAGCCAGGAGCGTGTCTGCATGTGTGTGCTTGTGTGTTTGTGTGTGCATCTGTGCACAAAGTGAGTCGGCTCTGCCAGCAGCACAGGGAAAGCATCCCGGCAAGTGATTTAAAGGGGAACCTGAGGGAGGCGGGGGATAAGTTCAGAAACATTCTGTAGCCCCCTTTGATGAGTCCGGATGAGTATAGGATATTCCTATGTATCCTAACTCGGGGAACATTGTAATTCTATACTATTCAGGGTAATTTGTGCTGTGTCATCTCCTTTACAAAACTGGACCTTCTTGAAGGTTATTGCTTAGTGACTAACAGGGCATTAAACAATTAATCCATATTTATAATTTTTGGAGAATGGTAATGAAATCTGCTGAGAGAGCAATCTGCCTTATTGGTTATTAATAATATACAGGTGTACAAAGTGGCTGAAGGCTTGTGGAACACTTTATGTATGCTGGCTATGGACTGAGATCTCAGTCCCGTGATATCATTAATATGTCATAAAATCTCGATCTCATTAGACCCTTACAGCAAGCTTATGAGGTCGTTGCTATTATCTTTCAGCTAAAACTGGGAAAGGTTAGATGACTTGGCCAGGGACACTCAGTAAGTGTCTGAGGTAGGATTCACACTCAGGGCTTCCTGAGTCCAGGTCCCACACTTTATCCAAGGTGCCACCTTGCCATTATTCTATATCAGTAACAATATCAATGAACTCAACATTAGTTTTTTCACCCTTATATTCTAGTTTTTAGGAAGAAAAGGGATTGATGACAAGGAAAAATACTGATATTAGGATTTCATTTGTGAAAACTCCTTCAAGAACACATGCTGACAGCAGTATCCAGGCTAGTGTCTACCCAAATTCAAACAGAAACAGGGGCCAGGCAGATTCAAACAGAATCATGCATGAAGATTGCTAAAGGCTGCACATTGAAAATGGGGTGCTGTTTTCTTGTATTTCTATTTATTTTGTTAAATATTTCCCAAGCGTGTGTTTTTTTCCCCTGAGTCAATTGGGATTAAGAGACTTGCGCCCAGGGTCACACAGCCAGGAAGTATTAAGTGTCTGAGGCTGGATTTGAACTCAGGTCCTCCTGACTTCAGGGCCAGTGCTCTATCCACTGCACCACCTAGCTGTCCCCCCTTGTGTTTTAATCTGGTTTGAGCCCTACTGAGGTGTGCAGTGGGCTCCCAGGCCCTGTGTTTGACACTTTTGCACTGCATTCACATCTGCAGTAGAGAGCAAGCTTTAGGAAAAAAATCTTCCCAAGGGGCAATATTTCCTAGCATGATGGTGAGGTTGCTCCAAATGCATTAATGATGTTATATTGCATGATATTATGAGGTAATGCCGCTCAGAGGGTGTGGGAGAATATGGAGGAGATAGCCTGTTTAATTAAGACTAAAATTGATAATGATGACTCAAAGCATTGGGAAATTATAAAATCACTATGGAAAGAGTTAATCATACTCAGTACATTGTACCATGACAGGAAAGCAAGCATTTTAGGGGGAAATTTTTTTGTAAAGTTGAAAAAAAAAAAAAAGACTTTCTGATTAATCCTCAGTTAACATGAAACTTAATTAAGCAGAATACAATTTCTGAGCATCGGGATTAATCAGCTTTGCACATCTCCAGGATCTTGGGGAAAATATTTATATCTCTAAAACAAGGAAAATGCTATTTTCACCATATACTTTACAGAGTCATTGTTAGAATCAAATGAGATAAATGACATGAAGCACCTTAAGTGCTACTTTTGGAGGAGGGGAGGTCTAGCCCCAGGATTCCACCATTGTGAGGAAACTCCTTCCACAAACAGAAATCAGTAACTTTTGGTTATAGTCTTAGCAGGGGTCCTCAAACTACGGCCCATGGGCCAGATGCAGCAGCTAAGGACGTTTATTCCCCCTCACCCAGGGCTATGAAGTTTCTTTATTTAAAGGCCCACAAAACCAAGTTTTTGTTTTTACTAGAGTCTGGCCCTCCATCAGTCTGAGGGACAGTGAACTGGCCCCCTATTTAAAAAGTTTGAGGACCCCTATGACTTAGAGGGTAGCCTGGGCACTGACTCGCGCATGGTTACACAGATAGTGTGTCAGAGCTAGGGCTTAGGCCCATAGCATCATGTGGGGAAGTCTTGGAGGAAATCTAGCCTAACTTCTTCATTTTGTACTTGAGAATGCAGAGGACTTGTCCAGGGTCACACAGTAACAGAGTCCCATAGGAATCCAGGTCCTCAGGCTCCAAAGGAAGGCTTTTTTCCATTGCCCCATGTCTTCCAAATGCTAAAGCTGGCCCTACTCTCTCCATGACGCCTCGCTCCATAACTATAAACTCTCATTAGAAAGACTAGAGACAACAAGAGGAGAGTCATTCCATAGAAACAGGACTGGAATAGGGGATCTTGCTATTTGGAAAACAGGTGCAAAGGAGGTTACATGGACTTCATGTCACAAGCACCTGCGTTCATGAGCATCTCATATATTAAATTCAGCTGCTGAAAAGCTTTCCTTGGAGACCTAAATCCAGAGCCATCATTACCAATGGTAAATAAGGCTTTGCCTCAGGGAACCAACATAAGGGGAGGGGAAAATGAGCACTTCCTCCATGAAAAGGCCGACTCCTTCCATAAACCGACACCTCCCTTCTCATCACCCTCCACCCCACACACATCCACACACTCCCCTGGCCTGGCAGTCCGCCCTCCCTTTCTGAGTCCCTTCAATGTAGATCCTCCCAAACATCTCCAAAGCTGGCTTTTCTCCCAAAGGAGGCCCCTCCCCACTACCTTAACTGCAGATGGAAAAAGACTCTGCTCCTACCCACAGCAGCTCTTCAGTGTCTCCAGTGGAACTGCCATTGCTGCAGAGAGATTCCCGATCCAGATGCCAGCTCTGGACTGGCGAGGGTAGGGATACCAAGTGACTAGATTCGGGCTAGGACATGCACATTATGCCTTGCCTCCAAAATAACCAGGGCTGTAATTTTTTTAAAAGCACTTTGTTTGGAGCCCAGAGGGGGCATCCTGAAAGGAGGGAGAGTCGGGATAAGTGGAGGGAAGTCCCCCACATGGATCCCCCTCCACCACCAAGGAGAAGCAGAAGTCCAACAGGCAAGAATGCATGGGTTAGGCCATTGCTGAAGAGAACACCTTCACTGATGATGTCACAAATCTGTTGAAGTATTACGGCTTGGGCACGAGAAAATCCCTTTTCTTTTGACTAACTGGGTGGGGAAAACAAAGTCAATGAGTGATAGCTGTGCTATAGTAGAGAGTGTCCCAAAAATCTTAGTGCAGTTGTAAGACATTAAAATACAAAAGCTTTGATGGCTTACAGTAACACAAAATGGCTTGCAACTGTACTAAGACTTTTGGGACACTGTCTAATTTTTTTTTTTTATTTCTTTTTCTTTTCTTTCTTTCTTTCTTTCTTTTTTTTTTTTTTTTTGCTGAAACAATTGGGATTAAGTGACTTGCCCAGGATCACACAACTAGGAAGTGTTAAGTGTCAGATCAGATTTGAACTCAGGTCCTCCTGACTTCAGGGCTGAAGCCTGTCCATTTTTAAAATTATTGCCTTTATGGCTTAAAGTAACAATATGCCTGCAAGTGGAGCTCTAGCTACAATATTCACTTAAAATTAGTAAATTCTAAATTGTTTAAAATCAACAATTTTCTTAAGCACCTTTTGGGCGGCCCCTAAAATATTTTCTACATTTGTTGATCATACAAAAGAAAATCCAAGTCTAAGAAGAATCATCAAAAATTCAGGATTAATAATATTAGAATTCCTATTTTGCACTAGATTTTTTTCACTCCTGAAGAGAAACAAGTAGCTTGGTTGTAATGCCAGTATTAGTCTGGAAGTCCGTGGGTCCAGGTTCAAGTATGACTTCTACTTGTGAACATGATGGCTTCAGGTTCACTACTTGTCTTGCTTCCTATAATCCCTGAATCAGCAGCAGCAGCCCAACCTAGCCCAGCTCTCCCCTTCTTTTCATTTTCTGGGAACTTCTGTCCCAATCCCTTGTCTCTGAGCTTAGAGTTGGTTCTGGCTTTGGTAGGAGCAGCTTCATTAGTTCCAGCAAAATGGCTGAATCCACAGGCTCTGGACTTGTGAGCAACAGTCAGGTAAAGTCCATGGATCCCTTCTCAGAATAAAGGTTTTTAAATGAGTTAAATAAAATACAAAGTGTTACAAATGAAATTGGTGATATGGAAATAGTTATCCAAATATTTAAGGAAAAAAGTTCACAGATTTCAAGTTAAGAAATTCTTGGCTAGAGCACTGGGAAAAGTTCATTCTGCCTGAGAATAATTGGGTGAAGAGAAAATGAAAGACTCTGTATATGCACTAGGCAAATCAAGACGTATTTATTAAGCATCTACTATGTGCCCCTCACTATACTATGTGCTAAGTGCACAAAGAAAGGCAAAAGACAGTCCCTGCCCTCAGAGAGCTTACAATCTAATCGGGGAGACACATGCAAACACCTTTGGAAACTATGATATGAAGCCTATGATGTCAAAAATCTTGGCCACAGCTAGAGTTGAGTACAGAAAATGTCCTCTTACTAGCCATTACTAGCATTACAACATTATAGACACAGTCCCTGACTTCACCAGAATGTGTGAGTTAAATCTTATGTGAGCTATAACAGGAATAAAATCATTAGCAAACAATTACTAGTCAGATCTGTGGGGTTTTTCCTTCAGGGAAAAACTATAACAATTAATAATAGCTGATGTGTATAAAGCTCCTTAAGGTTTTCAAGATGCCAAGTATTATTGCAATGTATTGATTTCCCAAGAACACAGACACTCTTTTTTTGTTCTGGCTCATGTTTCTATAAGCCTTTAAGGCTTAGGAAGCACTTTTCTCACAATAACTCTGTGTGATACGTAAGGGAAGTATTATTAATCCCATTTTGTAGATAAGGAAACTGAAGAGCTGATTTTTACATCAGTTACCCCTAGATGACAAAGTTACCAATGTGTCAGAGCTAGATCTCTATAAAACCAAAGAATAGATCTAAGAAAGCTCCAACAAACAGAAGACATCCTTCAAACATAACCCCTGTGCTGTCAATGAAAGAAAAAGATGATAAACCATTTGGTGACCAAACCCATCTCCCTCAGCTGAAACAGAATGCCAACATGTCTGCCCCAGAAGTAGTAGTGTGGGGTAAAGGGGAGAAGGAAGGAAGAAAAGAAAAGAAAACAAGACAAAAAAAAAAAAAAAAAAAAAACTAGCTTTGCGGCCCAGCTCTGGCACCTAGTATTTGTGCAATTTTGGACAATCATTAAATTTCACTGGGTTTCAGATTCCTCACCTGTAAAATGACTGATAATTCCTTGTCTGGATTGAAAGGAAAATGTTTTGTAAAGTACAATGTGTCCAATACAATGCAGCTATTATTATTGGGCAAAGGATCTAACTCTGATACTTTGTACACTACACCATCTTTAAGTTAACCAACACTAAAAACCCTAGTCAATGGAGGATCCAAGCACAACATACCCCAAACCCAAAGAGATCTGGGCTGATCACATGATACTTTAGTATTTTACAGCCTTTTATTACACATATAGACCTAGTCCCAGTTTTCAAAAGGCAAATCCCTTTGCATCTCACTTAAAAATCTACTGCATTTATTTCCAGAGTACCACCCTCCCTCCTTTTAGTAGAAGTTTTACTGTTAATGGGGAAGAGGGGAATTATTAAAGCAAATTGCTCCCACAGAGCAGTGAAATCAGGGACTGAGCTAGATCATAATTTCTTCCCTGATGGGACTTGTAAAAGCTTGGTAAGGTTAACAAAAAGAATTGTTCATACCTCCTCTCTGGCTCTTATATAGTAGATTATAAACTCCACAAGCAGAAAGGCGGGGTCTGTTTTTTTCTTTATGTCTCTTTCAATTCCTAGTTCATTTATTTGTACATAGTAGCGACTAATTAAATATTTGTTGAATGAAAGAATAAAAGTCTTCTGAGATGCTTCTATTAGTCTAACTATAGTTAATTCACAAGGGGCAAAAACTAACTCGAAAGGGAAAATGGCATTCCTATGTCTTCAAAATTTAGACAAGAAAAAGAGAAAGGAAGAGATTTGTTTAAACCACTTGAATTACAGTAAGACTGACTTTTAATACAACTAAAAAGTAGCTGCGTTGCAGGAGAGGCAACCTGGTAAAGTTATGGAGAATCCATTTTTAGAACTATCCTAACCTATCAGAAGAAGCAAAGTGATCTGATGATGGGCACAGCATCCACCTCAAAGTGGTCTCTTTCATATAATGATCATGTGACCCTGGGTGAGTGACTTAATCCCTCTTGACACTTCAGAAAGCTCTAAGACCCTGATCTGTACAGTGAGAAATTCCAGCCTCACAGGGAAGTACCCTTAGTCTCTGCTCCTATCAGAATTATACTCTTCATTCATTAATCTTACACATTTTCTTTTCAAGGATGAGATCACTTAGGCAAACGGGGGCTCCATTTTCTTGCCTGTTAAAGAGGTCCTAAAATCTACCCTGATACCCAACAGGGCTCAGATAATATATTTAAATGCCCTCTGAAAACTCTAAAAGTCTATACTCTGTTTATATATAGTTATTTGCATGGTTTCTCCTCCATTCAGTTATTAACTCCATGAGGGGAGAGCCTTTGTATCACTGTTCAGCACTGTACCTGGCACACAGAAGGCACTTAATAAGTGTTTGTTAACCAATGCAAAGTGTTATTGTTTTCCCCAACTGAACTCAGGATCACCAGTCTAAGCCTTATCCCTCTCCTTAAAGTGCGTGACCTTGGATATGGCATTTTATGTCTCTAGAAATGACTTAGCACGATTGTAAAAGAGAGGATGGACACTAGGATTCCTAGAATCCCTAGCAATGTTCACATCCCATGACTCGGATTAGCCAAAACTGACATCATAGTTCAGCATCTTTCATTTTAATATCTGTGTATCCCTCATCAGTCCCTTTTGCAATATTTATTAAGACAATATGTTTAATATATTTAAACAAATTTAATGTATTGGACTACCTGCCACCTAGGGGAGGGGGTGAAGGGAACAGAAGGTTTTGCAAGGGTCAATGTTGAAAAATTACCCATGCATATGTTTTGTAAATAAAAAGCTTTAATTTTAAAAAAGACAACATGTTTATATGTGGGCAATTCAATTTACTAATCACTGGATGACTTACTACATGTAAAAATATGCATATTTATGTATATTCACATACATATGTATGTATATTTACATTTAAATTAAGTCAATCAATGGGAGAAATTTACTTTAATTCCTTCTCCATGCCATTAAATGCCTTTCACTCATTAAATATGTAGTAGGTACCTTCTTTGCTGGATTTACATTGCCAAGTATTTAGGAGAGGGATATAAGAGTTTCAAGGTCTCCATCCATAAGAAGAGATGACATTGATGAAAAGGCAATATGGGGAGGGATGGAAAAAGAACTAAATTTGGAGTTCTAGACCTAGGGAAAAATCACAATAGTTTCTTTATCTAAAATGAGAGGGTTGGATTCACTTTTCAAAGTCATCTCTAATATAAGTTCTATGAAATAAAATTTATGAGAAATGCTCAAGAGAAATGTAGACACAAATGCTATGTAAAGTCAAGAAAGTCATTACTGACTGAAGGTTAAAAAAGATTTCATGGTAGTATCTGAGCTGGGCTTTGAAGAATGATCCTAATAGACACGTACAATTTACATGGGAGATTAATAACGAAAGTATATCACCTCCATTTTACAGATGCACAGACTGATGGCCCTGGAAGTTCAAAGTCATACCCCTGAAAAGGGGCAGAGCAGGCTTCCAACACAAACATTCTAATTCATCTCCACTTCAGAGATGAGAGAAGAAGAGGGGAATAAGGGAAGAGAGAAGGAAGTCGGGAGATGGGGTCATTGAGATATAGGGAGGAGTATAAGCAATGGCAAGGAGGCAAGAGAATTAGGGTTTGTATAGAGAATGGTGAAGTAATCAGTCTGAATTTCCTGTATGTTCACAAAATGTATCATGTCATTCTGCTTCAGAATTCATCATTTCAGAAGCAGCTAAATGGCACAGCAGATAGAACTCTAACCTGGAATATGACCTGAGATCAAATCCAGCCTCAGGCATATACTAGCTGTGTGACCCTGCCCAAGGGGATGGAGGGAAGAAGAGAGGGAGGAAAGGAAAGAGGAAAGAAGAAAGAAAGGGAGGAAGGGAGAGAGGAAAGAAAGAAGAGAAGGAGGAAGGGAGAGAGGAAGGAGGGAAAAAGGAAGGAAAGAAGGAAGGGAGGACAGAATGGAAAAGGGGAGGAAGGGGGAGAATAAGAGGAGGAAGGGAGGGAAAATGGAAGGTGGCAAGGAGGGAGGGAGAAAATAAATTAATAAAAAATAAAGATAAATCTTAGTATTAAAAATTTCTTCATTCGCTATTCCCCACCTCTACCTTTACAGAAATAACTCATTATTACATATGTGTACACTAGTCCAGAAATATACTACCATTCCCTAATGAAGTCCTGAAATTCTCCAGCTCCTTCCTGTAAGTGGGCTCCAAGCATTTTATTTATACCTCAAATATTTTCACACTTTTTGCATTATAAGTTATTTGCGTACATGTCTCTCCCTTAATAGACCATAAATTCCTTGAGGGTAGGGGGTATGGTAGAAGCTGTGTTTTATACATGGCTAGCATACACCTAACCGGATGCTTTTTGCATTTGGTGAAATGAACTCGAGTAACTCTAGTCCCTCTGTTCCAGCAAAAATAAGGTAATCTATTTACCATAACTCACTCCCCCTCCACACACCCACACCTCTACAATTACAGTCCTCCATAATCCCCACCTCTGACCTGGCTCCAACTGTGCATATATGTCTCGGGTTCCTCATTTGTAAAATGAGGTTAGACTGGATGAACTTTAAGAGATCTTGCTCCAAATGTTAGGACCCATTCTCCCCATTTAGAATACCCATAACCTGTGAATGGAAGGGAATATTATTTCAAAATAAGAAATGACTAAAAAAGGGGAGAATAATCACTAATATGATTATAATTATAGCAACTACATTGTGTCCCTATTATGAGCTAAGTGTTTTACAGATGATCCTCAAAAAACCTTGGAAGTTAGGTGCTATTTTTTGACATATGAAATATGTCAAATTTTACAAATGAGGAACATGAGGTAAACAGAAGTTGACTTTTTCAGGGTCACAACACCTAATAAATATCTGAGGATGAATTTACTTGACTCCACTGGGCTACCTATGGATTCAGAGAAACTTGGGCAAACTTTTATGAATTAAGACAAAGAGAAGTGAAGAGCAACAGACAAACAATTTATTCATAAGATGTCCACGTCATAAAGAAAAACAACCAGAAAGACTTAAGAACTCTGAGCAATGCAGTGATGAACCACAATTGCAGAGGACCAATGATGAAACTAGAGGTGGAGAATGTGCTAGATATTTGTGGACTTGTCCAATATGGTGGGTGGTTTTGCTCGACTATACTTATGTTACAAAGGAAAGGTTTGTTTATTTTTAATGTAGGACCAGAGAAATTTGGGGAAGAGAGGGAGAAAGAGGAAAAGAAAGAAAAGCTCATAATTGAAAGTTTGTTTTTTTAGTGCAAAGAAAAGAATAGAACCAAGTCTTAAGGAAACCAGACACAGGCAAGCAGGACAAGTTGGAAACTGACATGTTGAATTTATTATGTACTTTTAAAAAGCCTTATATTAAGAAGAAATTTATACTATCGCATATTCTTTTTCTGTTTTTCTCTGTATAGGGAAATACTCATGTTTGTTGGCATTTGTCATTAGAATAAGAAGCTTACAATTTTTGAATGGAACATTGATATCCGTTCATTCCTTTCTCTTCAATATCCAGCCAACAAGACACTCAAAGCTCAAATTTCGAAATGAGCCTTCCTTTTCTAACTAGCATTGCTCATCAATTACTCAACACCCTCTCTGCTGACTTCTTTAATTTCGTCAAGTTTGTCCTATTGGTAGGATTCCACAGCAGTGAAAAACATTCTAATATTTGTCCCTAACTCATAAAAATATAGCTAGTTAGAGCTTTAACTGGACTTAGAGAATTTCAGGGGAGAAGGGATCTTGGAGATGACCCCTAGCCCTGGGATGATAAGTCCAAAACTCAAACTAGCAACAGAGACAGGATTCAACCCCACATTTCCATTACTCTCAAATGCTTCTCCCACTCCTATCTTGTGGTTCCCACTCTTGGACGACTACCATCCCAGACCCCAAGGAATAAAACAATATGCTTTTCAACCAATGCCACTCTACACACGTTAGCTTCAGATTTACCGCAGACGTTCCTCACCACCTGTTTCAATCGTATAATCTCACTCATAATCCTGAATTCCCCAGCTCATACAGGAGAGCCAGGTGTTGAGGTAACAATCGAGTGTCAGCTTTCTCAAGCCAAACATCTTTAGGAAAAAAAAAGTTCATACATATGCTTCAGCTTATATTTGACTGATTTACCACAAATATACACTGACTCAGGATGACAGTTGGCTTCATTACAGTCAAAAAATAAATCTTCTAAATGCTAAAACAGGATATCCAAACACAGGGATTCTACCATACTGACAATAAGAAATCTACAAAAAACATTTGTGAATGGATTATATTACTTAGTAAATTTTGTATCTATGATTTCTAAAATTTAAATCAGACATTTAAAATGTTTGTTAAATGTTTTAAAGAACCTATATATAAAGTATGTTAAAGCTCAAGGATATCATCAAGGAATAGGATTTACAACTCCAGGTAATCAATCATTTCTTCAATACTAGTGCTAGGTGCTCAGTATCAAATTTGTTGCCTCTCCTTTCAATCTGGACACAGTATGTTATAGTGGCATGAGTTCTAGTATGAAAAATTGTGCTTTAGTTGTTTTCCAATCACATCTGACTCTTAATGACCCCATTTGTGATGGCTGTTGTTTTGTTTGGAAAAGATATGGGAATGTTTCTCTTATACTTTTCCAGCTCATTTCCAGATGAGGAAACTGTGGCAAACAATGTGAAGTGACTTGCCCAGGGTCACATAGCTAGTAAGTGAGGCTGATTTGAACTCAAGAAGATGAGTCTTCTTGATCCCAGGTAGGGCACTCTATCCACTGGGTAAAAACCTCTTCCACAGCTTATTAACTGGGTGATCTGGGGTATGTCACTTAATTTCTCTGGTACCCAATTTCTTCAACCATAAAAAGAGGCAGTTAGATTTAATGGTCCCTTGAGTCCCTTCTTGTTCTGATCTTATGGTGAGGAAGAAGAGATTTTCCGATGAGAAACAAAGTGCTATACTATTACATTACATTAAAGTGCCATTGGTATTCACCAGCTCTTATCCATGGTTCCTTATAAATGTCTGTCAACTCAAAACAGAGCTAAGAAAAACTCCTGCCTGGTCTCTCTCTTCCTTCAAACCACTCTACTATCAAACTCATTCTTAAGTACCAATGCCATATTCTCATTCTGAGGAATTGTGAGACTCTCTATAAATCTCCATCTTTATCAACCATCTCTTCCTCAATATAAGCCTTCTACTCAAGGTGAGACAAGTCTCTACTTTCCCTGTAGTACTGTGTTTTCCTTAATGATATTATCCTCTCTTCCTTTCCCTTCTAGCACTCCATGTTCCACTTTCTCAGTAGTCATTCAGCTCTTCAATCCCTCTGGTTTCCAACATACTACATAGTTAATAATTGCTTTCTCAAAGGTTACCAATAAGGAACCAAAGGTCTTCATAACTCCATTTTGGGGTAATATTTTTATTTAAAATTCTGAGTTTCAAATTCAATTCCTTCTTCCTCAATCCGGAGAGAGTAAGCAATCAGGTACAGATTATACATATATGATAATGTAAAACATTTCCATATTAGTCATTTTGTATAAGAAGACTCGAAGAAAAGGGGGGAAAGAAAGTGAAAAATAGCATGTTTCTGACTGTATTCAATCAATATCAATTCTTTTTCTGGAGGTGGATAGGTATGCTTCATCATTAGTCCTGTGGGATTTAGATCACTGTATTGAGAGAATAACTAAGTCATTCACAATTCCTCATAAACTACATTGCTGTTATTGTGTACAATGTTCTCCTAGTTTTGTTTACTTTACTATGCATCCTTTCATGTAGGTCCTTCCAGGTTTTCCTGAAATTATTCTGCTTCTCATTTCTTATAATACAATAATATTCACTAATACTTTATAAATGAATATATGGATATAATGGATATAAATAGATATTATTTTCTCTAGCTATTTTCTAGCATTAGCTCTAAGCAGGGTTGGTTATTCCATCCAAAATTGGGGTGGTTGGGTAAACAGAACCTGGAAGTGCCACAATACCCCATTTAGGTACTAAAGCAGGGGAGGTGAGTTAACTGAAAATCATCACAAAGAATTATTATAGAATCAAAGAGTCCCAAAAATCTAGCCTGGAAGAAGAGAGTAATACCATTAAGTAGTACCATTACAACGGAAGAAGAGACTTGGTGGAAAAAAGAACTACATATATACCTAGAAATACTGAAGCAAGAGAAACAAAAAGTATAATAAAAGCTCTAGAAAAAGAAATTGCTGAGAACAGAAAGTGGCAAACTTTACCCAGGTAATAGACTCCCTGAAAACTAGGATGGATCAAACAGAAATAGTGACTCCTGAAATAGCAAAAAAAATTGGAATAAAAAAAAAATTTTAAACATTTAAAAATAAGAAGAAAATGTAAATTATTGGCTATCCAAAATGTCTGTCTTAGAAAATTAGGTCAAAGAGAAACAAAAGTTAAGATTCATTGGACTTCCAGAAATCAGGACAAGAAAATAAAGCACTATATTTCAAGAAATTAGAAATGAAAATTTTCAAGACCTTTTAGAAATAGGCAGAGTGAAAATAGAAATAAATTGCCAATTAACTCCTAAAAGAAATGGAATCAACTGAACCTTATAAAGAGATTAATGCTGATTATTATGAAAATCTTCCCCTTTCCTGGTTTCTGGCTTCCAATCATAATATGATTTCATTCATAGCATTTATCACATATTTAGTACAGGACCTTGCATTTCACAAATGCTGGTGGACTTGAATTTCTGAATATCTTTGAAATAGTTAATTATTATCAATGACTTCACACAATGGCAGCTGGCTCCGATGTATTATGTACTAGAAAAGAGCACCAGGTTTGAAATAAGAATACTTTCTCAAACACTTATTATCCAGTGGTAACAGTCAAGGAGGGGAAGGAAGGGATCATATATTAAAGGAAAGGACCACAGGCAATTCACTTAAACTCTCTTGAGACTTTTTCCTTATCTTGAGACTAGATCAGAGATTCTTAACCTTTTTTTGTCCTAATTCTCTAACCCTACGACCCTCTTCTCCAGATGATGTTTTTAATACATTAAATAAAATACCAAGAATGACTAAGGGAACCAATGAAATGAAATCTAGTTAACAATTAAAAACAAAAAACAAGTTCATGGACCCCAGGACCAGAAGCATTGTTATTAGATGATTTACAGGGTCCTTTCCAACTCTATTGATCCCTCTCCATTTAACATTAGAAAATAAAACTTTTATAATAATTCATTTCTCTGAGTTACATTAAATTTAAAAATCCATATTCAAATGTTTAACAATTTTCCATAAATGAAATCCATTTTCTTAGTTGTAAAGATAGTAAGTTTACATTAAATAATAAGACTCTAGTTTCATAAAAGGGGGAGAGGAGGGATTGAATGATAATTTTAAAGTTTGATTAAATCAGATCCACTCTGACAAGTAAGTTACATAAAATGACAAACTGGAATTTCCCCTCATGCCCTCCAAAAAACCAATACCATAAAAAAGCCTCAGGAGACAGGATTAATATCCCTTACATGGCTCTTCACTATATGCAGATAGAGCATTTAAAAGATATTCTCTGACCCATAGAAATCTGAGTTTATATTGGTTTTATTATACTTATTTTAAAACACAATGATCAGATAGCCAAAGAGTAGAACTGAAGAGAATAGGAAGGAATAATGGCACAAAAAAATCTTGTTCATTTCAATCTGACTCTCTATGACCCCATTTGGGGCTTTTCTTGGCAGAGACACCAGAGTGGTTTGCCATTTCTTTCTCCAACTCAGTTTACAGATGAGGAAACTGAGACAAACAGGATTAAATGACTTGTTCAGGATCCCACAGTTGGTGTCTGAAGTCACATTTGAACTCAAGAAGACAAGTCTTCCTTTCTCCGGACCCAGTGCTCTGTTCACTGCAGCGCCATTTAGCTGCCACATAAAATTTTATTGGGTACATAATCGAAAATTCCATTTTGCCTGGCAGTACCTTTGATACAAATCTTGTTACCTAATTTTTATTGTGCATAAATTAATATTAAAATGAATTTTATTGCCTGAGTATGGAGTAAAATGGGTTGGAGCTCCAAAGGATGCTAAATATATGGAATTCAAAGACCTGGTTAAAATTTCAACGCTACTATTTGAGTGACCTTAGACAAAACACTATCCCATTCTCAGTACCTTACTTTTCCCAGTTGCTAGAAGAGGAGTATATACTAGATGTACTAAGGTCCCTTCTCATTCTATATGTTCTGATCCAGGAAATGATAAATTCACAATTCAAAATTAATAGTAATTAAGATCCAAATAGGCTTGTGAATCTTAAATAATTACTGAATACCATAACAATGTTTACAAATAAGGGAATGAAATCTTTAAGTTAGTCTCAAAAGTCCATTTTATAATCATTCCTCCCAAATTGTCAAAATTTATGAACTCCGATGGCCTTGCTTTTCTTACCACCATCAGTTAACTAATTTCTATCCACTTCCTAGTTTACAGAAGTAGAAATGTGCAGTGAGGGTGAGACAGAAGCTAGCATATGGCTGGTAGGACAAGCCACCTTTTGACTACTATCCCTCTCCTCAGACCCCAATTGAGACAGCCCGGGACCTGGGTCCAAGAGCATTAGAAATGGCAAGTGTGCAGCACTCTACCCGTTCCCTAACACCTAGCCCCCACAATCATTTTCCAAGGGAGCTACCCTTGTAGGGAAGAAACTTGGCAATGGCCCCTGCAAGTATTGAATATCATCTCCCTCTCCGCTTCTAGGAACCACTGCTACAGAAGAATAGGAAGAGACGTTAAATGGTTCAGCTTCAGAAACTGAAATGGTTCTATCACTGAAATGACAGTGGAAGATGCAATACTATCTGCCTGGCCACTTCACCCCACATTCCACCAGGCTTTTTCTCTGCCCCGTCCATTCCTCTGTGTGAGTGAGCATTATAACATGAGGTCCTTGAGACCAGGAAATGTGACCACTTTCCTATCTATATCCTCAGCTCTTAGCACAATGCTTGATCCTAGTTAGTGTTTAAATGCTTTTTTACTTTCTTTCACTCATTTGGACCTTAGAGACCATCTTGTTCAAAATCCTCATTTTTCAGGTGTGTCCCAAGCATCCAGTAAATAGCATTTATTAAATGCCTACCATATCCCGGGCCTAAGGAAGTTATGGAATTGAACTAATCTCCCAGTGGACCCCCAATCTACACTGTTCCTTTCACAATACTACACTGAAAACCTTAGCTTTCTATTCTTGGAGATGACTTAGGGAAGACTTTCTGTTTCACATTCGGATAGCAAATGACTGTTAAATAATAAACCAAGAAGTCATAAAATGTAATCTGAAAATAAATATCCAATTAACATTCAAAGTTTATTGTGTTTCCAAAACTCAAAACACCTGCATCAACAAACTTTATGCTGATGGGAACTTTCCTAGTTATTCCCAAAGCTATGAGAACAACTTAAAATATTCCTGATTGATTGGTTGTATTTTTTTTTTTTGGGGGGGGGGGGGGGGGAAGTACAGCTGGCTACATTTACATTATATAGTGTTCAAGTTTAATCAAGTCCAGAAAGGATTGGCTTTGCTTGGATGTATTTGCTTAAGATATGGAGGTTAAATAACCACTGTGCTCTTCAAAATTGGGACCCTTTCTGGGCCTACTTCAGGTCTTTCCCTCCCAACAAGGTAAGTGACTTATTGTGAAACAAAAGAAAGAAGAAAACTGAGCTGATCAAAGGGCAATCTGTCATTAAGTGAAAATGATCAAAGATTAAAGGCTCCTCTCCCACTTCAAAGGCAAATCTGAGCAAGGGTAAGGTTACAATAGGAAACTTTCAAGATCAGAAGCTTTGACTGTAACTTAATGGGTTGGATGGCCTCCCCAGAGACAGTTATGCTTATATTAAATATACCTTCATGGAAAATGACAAATACAAAATTCAGTAGCTTTTCTGGTGGGGAGGCATTAAGGTGCTTCAAGGATGGGGGAGGCCCAACAGGAGCATTCTCAGTAAAATATAAATGGGTTGTACTTTTAAAACTTAAATCTAATTAGCAGACTGTTAACAAATCCCCAGATTTATACACTAATGGGAAATGAACTGCTTTGAAACATTTTTCCTAGGGCCCAGTTATATTTTAAACAGGTTTTAGGATGTTCATGAAATTGGATGGGGGGAGGGAGGAAGTGGAATTAGTTTTTATTTTCACTCTAACTGAAATTGAGTATCTCATTTATAAATATGACTTTGAGAAGGCATCCACAGGCTTCCCCAGACTGATCACCAAAGGGAACCGTGACACATAAAAAGACTAGGAACTTCTACTCTACAAGAACAAGCTCTCTCCTCCAGCTTGGATCTATATAATATGTCCTTACTCTAAATTTCAGATTAGTAGGAGTAGGAAAATCTACTCTATTTATGATTAGTTACTATGCTTTTGCTTTGTTACCTTGCAAGACTGGAAGAAGCCTCCAAAGGTGGCTGCTTCCTAACTGAAACTCTTGCCAGTCCTGGGGGGAGGATCCCCAAAGTTCCAGGTGACTAGTAGAGGTAATGGGGGAGAGCACAGAGCGTCAGCTGGCATCCTCTGGAGGAAATGGAGTACAATATATTTCCTGACCCCACCCTGCCCCACTAATCACACACATACACACATTTTAAGGTCTTATCCTGCTACTTTGAATGAATCAAAGACCTGCCCAGGAGTGTTCCTGAACAAACTTGGATCATGTGGATTCAGGATATGTCTCGGATTTCAATGGATGGTGTGGGTTTTTTGTAACTCCCCCAAATAGGGGGTTGTGTAATTTAAAAATCAGGAATTATTTCAATATAACTGGTCCTTTGTAGTCCTATGGATTTTACTTTATGTAAACTGAGATGGGCTGTGTAGGCTTCAAACTGCCGCAAAAAAAGTTGCCAGACCCCTAGCCTACAGGTACTAAAATGGGAATAAAAACAATAGATACTGCCACCTTATTAGCTGATAATGCTATGCAAAATAAGTTACTTTTCTTAGAAATAATCTTCTAAACAATAAAAGTAACAAGCCAAATAGCTTTCACAAAGATTAAATTGTACTTCTGCATCTGTTTCTTTACAGGTCATCTATCATTGCACGTATCCTCCTCAGCTGAAGGATTTTGCTCCACAAAATCTGATCCAAATCATAGCAGCAACATCTGAAAGAAAGATTGCACTGCAGACTTTTTAAAATGGCCATCCTCCATTTCCCTCCTCTCTTGCTAAGCCAGATAGGCCTCTGTAGTGGGGCCAGTGCCATCCCCTGTTATATAATCATGGAAACCAAACTTTTAAATACCAAGTAATTTCACTGTGCAAGACCAATGTCCTGAATTCCCAGAGGGGGGAAATTGTGCCTACGTGGAAATGCACGGAGGCTTCTGAAAGCCTTGTTTGAGTGGTTTATAAAACACTAAAGTATAGCACCGGACAGTGCTTGAAGCTTTGGACGGGCTATTTCCCCGGAAAACATGCTAACAGATGAAACTGCTCCCATGCTAGAACGATCCCAAATTAGTTCAGCTCTGACACGGGGTCAGTGGAAGTTATACCAATGAAGAAAGAAAGCAAAACCAAAATGGTTTAATTTGGGGTCTATTAGACTCTATTAACTGCTAGCAAATTAAACAGGTCAGTGGCTTCTAACTGCACTATGTATGTGACTGCCCATCCTCCACAATTCACCTTTCAGACACGGGAGCTTTCTCATGGATACGCTTTCGAGAGATGACAGAATCCGTGGTTCTGTGGCATTCCCATGGGAGACAGCAGGTGCTGGGCTAATGTAATGAAGGAGGTTCCATCTGTGGGGTGGCTACAGAGGCCTGAAAAGGCTTCGGGTTTTTGTTCAATGGCCTTCCCCGCCCTCTCCCGGACCAAGATGGTTCTGGTCAGACAGGGAGAGGGCAGCTTAATTAATGAGCTGGTATCTCAGCCCATTTGTAAGTAGGCGATGCTCAGTCTTTATTGTCCCATGGAGACGTTCATCTGAACGCTTGCTTCCAGATGGAGAGAATGACATCCCCTCGTCCTGCATTGTCCTAAGGCTGGCTTCAGTGCTGGCCCACATGGAGTCAAGTGGACTGATCTCCTTGATTAGTTAGGAGACAGTTGGGAATTCAAGGGACTCCAGACCAATGATACAAACTCAAACTGCCTGTTTTGTGTTTATACCAGGGCTCTATTTGTCCCACCACAATCTCAATCTTTGTTTCTCTTCACAAAGACTCGTTAATCCAATTACACCCTCAGCCAAACAGAACTGCAGTAAGTGTGTGTAGGGATGTCTAAGAGCAATATCAAGGAGGCTCTCGGGGTTGGGATTCCTGCTTTAGGGAGGCAAGAAACAGAGTCTAGGAAATGGAGGATTCAGGGAGTTACTGCTCTAATCATGAGGTTAAGTAGATACGATAATAAAAATTTGTATTTATATATTTATTATACAATATATTATTGTCATATTATTTATATAAAATATATAAGCTTCACATAAGAGATGATTTCCTAAAATGATATTTATTATATATATCTATATATACACATATCTGATACATAGATATAGCTATATTTATTGATATCTCTCTATATGTATATATATCTGTACATGTACATATATATGTATATATATTTTTTTGTTTGTTTATAAATATAAAACCAAAGAGGGATGGGAAAACATCTGGCCTTTGGTTTAATTTCAGGAGTCAAGATTGGATCAATCAGTTACAGCCACAATTTTTTGTTATTGTTACTAAAAATGAGGTCTCATAATTAAAAATTGGGAACCACACCTAAGTTTTAGAAACATTACAACAGTAGCTGTGTAGAGGATGAATACATTTAGATAAGTAATTGAAAGAGAATCAAATCAAGCAGCACTACTATCATAATGAAACATGTTTAACATATATTGGATTACTTGCCTTCTAGGGGAGAGGGTGGGGGGAAGGAGGGAAATTTGGAACACAAGGTTTTGCAAGGGTGAATGTTAAAAATTATTTATGTATATGTTTTGAAAATAAAAAGCTTTAAAAAAAATATTATCATAATGACAGCTAAGAGACCGGATGAATGAGAGGATGAAGTAAACGTAGTTTCTAGTCCTGACTATACTAGTGACTCAGTGTACGATTTTAGAACACAGACTTAACTCAACGTTGATTTTCTGATCTCAAAATGGGTTTATTAACTATCTAGCAGAATGGTCCTAATGGACCAATGAATTCTTCAGAAGATATTACAGAAATGCAATTATGAGGCATTATTGTCTTTTTTATCACCTCAAATGCTGTTTACCTCAAACATTTCTAGGCAAAGAGCAGATAATCAAATTGGTTACTAAAAATTGTTTGGTATAAATAAACTTTCATATATGACACATGTGTTTGTTCAATGAGTAGTAGTTTAATACCTGTATGATCTTAAGCAAATCAGACTTTTGGGGCCTCAGTTTCCTCTTCTGTAAAATAAATGGGGCTGGACTAGAATTCCTTCCAGATCAAAATCTATGATTCTATAGTAACATTTCAAAATTATAACAATATTATGGATATTTTTTATTCATCAGGAATTCCAAAAGGTTAAAAAAAGGGGGAAAAAGGAATTTTTAAAAGTATATTCCCCTTTTGTTGATAGCTTCAGCTCATGTTTCTCAATCTGTAGCTCTTCCAGAGACCTCATCCTGCTGGCTCTAGAAAGGGATGCAAAGAAAAGTTCACCCTTTAACTGCAGCCACCGGTTTCAACATGCTCAGCAGGAAAAATGTGTATGTCAGCATTCTCCCAGCTGGCTTCATGTGATTTAATTTAAGTCAACCACAGAGAGACTGTGATAGCTTTCTGAGATGCCGAGGCAGGCCAACTGAGGGTGGGGGTTAAACAGCAGCCTCACATACCAGATGTCAAAGAGAAAGACAATTCCAAGCTCTTCACCAAGAGGCACTATTGGAAAACAACTGCCTTTCATTCTATGAATAGTAACACACCAGATAGAAGAAATGGAGTATTTATCCATGGGAATCCATAAGGGCTCCCTCTATAAAAGTGGAAGAATAAGTAGCACTCCACTTTGCTATGTCCTAAATAGGATTTTTAATTTGGCTCTTTGTCAGAGTAGATTACAAAAGACTCAGCAAAAATAGAGATTATTGTTCAGGCCTGACCATTCATACCCAGCATTCCATCTTCTTCCTAAATAGTTCTAGCAGGCCCTGTCAACGTGATCGCCTGCATTTAGCGGTCTTCGTTTCATCGGATGGCATGGAATAAAAATACATGATTAAAAAACATGCCCCCTTGTCCAGCACCTGGCTCACAACCAGGACGGGTTAAGTTGCATATATGGCTCAATATCAGGTCTGTGGAACTATAAGTTTCAGTGTCTGCCTTGAACACGGGCCATTTAACAGAACTCGTGTCTGACAGGTACTAAAAATATGCTTCTCTATTACCATGGCATTGTAAACTGTTGGCTATCACCTTTTACTGGGAAGCTGCCAGCAAGGGAGATGGCATGTTTTCTTCTTCCAATTTCAAATTTGGAAAAATGGGGGAAGTTATCCAGCACAGTGATCTGCCTGACTGCCATGAGAGCTTAGCAAAAGTCTATCAGCTTCTAGTTCTTACCAGACTTTTGGGGTTTCTTCCTTTTCCTTTTCCTTTTTTTTTTCCTTTAAATGTTGAGGAGATAAGAAGGTGGAGAGAGAGAAAAATAAATGTTTGACAACTGAATTTTTAAAAAAATTAATCAGTTTCAAAAAAGTACAAGTGAAAAAGGCCCAGCTTGGGGCTATGATGGGGGCCCCTAAAATTAGAAAACTTCTCATTGAGTCCTAGGCCAACCAGGCATCAGAGAGAACAAGTAAGCAATGGCCACCCCCTGTGGTGATAAAGATTAAATTTGGAGCAGGAGAAATCTGTGAAAACTTTTAGAACTCAAAGATATGCAAACTGAATTTTAAAGGAAGGGCTGGGCAAAAAGATTAGCCAGAGTGTTTGCATAAGGGACAGTCAGGGAGTCACTCTGGAACAAAAACACAGTAGCCCTGTGCATGGATGGGTGAGAGCAAACACATATCAGTAGTTCTTATCTCTTTTTTTCCCAAGACTTAGAATATGGGTTCTGGGAGGGCAGGAACTGTGCCTTTTCTTGATAATACATAAGGCTTCGCTAAGGAGAGTAAATTAGTTAAATAAGAAATTCAGTTATAACTCCTCCTCAAATGAAATCCTTGTTAACCAAGATCTGTTCTGACCCTCATAGTGTGGAAGTAAGAGTTTATATTCTCCTTTCCACCTCTCTTAAAACAAGAAATTCAGTTCAACAACAATTGTACAACTACTCTGTGAAGGTAGCAGAAAAAGGTTTCATTTAAGTACAAAGAAAGAACAGGTAAATATCAGTGATTATTACAGAATATTTCACTGAGAAATTGGTATTAACAAAGGTCTGAATTTAAGTAAAATTTAGATTAAAAGTGCATACTAGCTTCAATGGGTAAAGCACATTTTTACAAATTAACTCTAACACTACAAACAGTTATAGTGCTACTAAGTCTATACCCAAAAGAGATTAAAGAAAGCAGAAAAAGGCTTTTAAGTAATTACATTTATCCCTTCCACAGGCTAGGGTTAAGGGGCAGTGTCCTATGATCTGGAAAATCCAAGTAAAATTTTTTTGGTCCTCCATACTAAAGAAAAAAAAACTAAATGTGTTGATATTAAACAATACTAGATGTATATTTTATGCATTTCTAAATTTCTAAACTTTTCCTGTATCACCTGTTGACCTTTGAGCATTGTCTACAACTTCCACAAAATTACCATTTAATTTCTTATGCTGATCTGCAGGTCAGTATATTGAAATTGTGAAGTGGAAAGTCCTGAAGTAGAAGGGATAGTTATCCCACATGTATGTGTGCTTTTGCGTGTGTATACACACATATACATATTGTATACAAATTATATATGCATACATATGAGTGTGTATAGAGATGCTCTTTTTGTGGTGGCCAAAAAAAAAAAGGAAACAAAGGGAACGCTAAAAAATTGAGGAATGGTTAAAAAAACTGGAGGATAATGAATTTCATGGAATACTACTGTGTTGTAGAAAGTGAAGAAATAGATGATTTCAAAGACTTATATGAATTGATGCAGATTGAAATGAGAAGAACCAGAAAGATAATTGATACCATAACTTCAAAATGAAAATGAACAATTTAGAGATTTTTACTACTGATAAAAAATAAAAGGAGAACCAGGGGTACAATTTATACAACAATAACAACACTGTGAAGACAAACAACTTCAAAACCTATTAAGAATTAAAACAATACAACTCATGATTCCAGAACATGACCATTCATTACAGAGAAGTGAAGCATTTAGGTTACAGAAGGAGACATATTTGGAGGGAATTTGTTTTATTTGACTATACATGTGTGAGAAGGAAAAACCCAACCACATCAGGTAACATTTATATAACACTTTAAAGTCAGTGAGATGAATATTATCTCCCTGGATCCTCACAATAATTCTATTTTAGGCATGTGGAAATTGAGGCAGAAAAATGTTAAGTGACTTACCCAGAATCATACAGCTAGTGAGTGTCTCTATAGATGTTACAGGCACTTAAGCCAAAAATAGAGAGAGAAAAATTCTGGAAGTTGAAAATGTCAGGGGTGGTAGTCAGAAGGAATTCTCCTTCCTTACTTCCTTGAATTAATGAAGTACTAAGAGACACTACTTGAAGCCAGAAGTTGGACTGGAAGTTAATGAAAAGAAAAAAATAACTGACAGGGCATGTGCTTTCTCTTTGGGGAGGTGGCTCTTTGAAGGGCTGGAGGCAAGATAAACTTGACCATGAGGGCTTCCAAGGCTCCAGGAGGGCCCTCTCTTTGGACAGGAACTTGGACCATCCAATTCCATCTTGCTTGTCCGAACAAGGGATGTGGTGACAATCGGACAGAGAAAGCATCCATATTGTTGAGAGAGGCTTTGTAGGAACCCATAACAGGGAAAGAGCCAAAACATGTCAGCAACATGGGTGGAATGTGAGTAGGCTCCAGATATAGGAGGCGTGGAAGGAGCCATTGCCCCTCCCTGAGGCCCATGAAAGGGCAGCACTTAAGAGAGAAGGAAGGAAGGAAGAACAGTTCTAAAACATTCCAGCTCTGTGGAAAGAAAAAAAAGGGGGAGGGGAGGAGAGAGAAGGGAGAGGGAGCTACTCAAATTTTCTTTTCTTTTTATTCCCGACTTAATAAACCTGTCCTTTGCTCAGATATTTTGTAAGTCAGACAGCATGCAGGGTGAGCGGGAAGTGAGGACCAAGGTCCTTAGAGAATCAAGAGCCAAATATCAGATGTTCCCATGGCTGGAACCCTGAGTTGTGGCTGTTATTCTTGAAAGAACACAGAGATAGAACTCAGCTGGTTTCTATGAGTCCAGATCTGAGATTGGAAGCCTCGGGTTACATCCTGGCTTAAAGCATAGCATGCTACCCATCTGGCTATGAGCCACTGAAGCTCTTCCTTATCCAAAACTTTCGACTTATTCTAACGGAGCATTTTATTCTATGTGACTATGGCTGTCATTTTTACAAAGGACTCATTTTGCACAAATTTTCTCAATGGCTGGGATCCCTGGGGGAAAAACCTGTCGTAAAGTGAGAGATGGTCTGATATATCCTCAGTTTCATCCATGTGGAACTCCTAAACAATTACAGATTACAAGTCATCTGTACCTTCTCATACTTCCTGATTCTTATCCATCACTTTCCATAAGTCTTTTGTAAAGGATCTAACCAACACACTGTAAGCTTCCTTACTCATCCCCTTTCCCCTTGCTCTCTTAAAATGTCAATGGGCCCTAGGATTCTACTGACTCCCCTTCTCCAGACATGATTCTTCCACCTCATTTCCTGCTCATCTCTGTCTTATATGACGCTTTTTCCATCCCTTCAGCCAATATCAGTAACATCTTGCTATCCATTTATACCCACTATATGGTGTCTTTTCATTTTTTTTTTTTTTGAGTGATTTCATTTTCGAATTATCTCTAATTTTCACTGTTTTGAGATCATGGCATTCCATTGTTTCTTTATACAAGATATCCCCAAAGTCTTAGTGCAGTTTTAAGTTTTAATAATTATGGAAGTCTAGATGCTACAAATGTCTAGATTTGTAGAAAGTATAAATGCTAATGATAAAAGCATAAATGCCACAAAAGCCAACATTTGAAAATTAAATTGCATACATTTTTAAATATTCACATTTTTAAAAATTCAAATTCAGTGTAACTACCAACCTGTACTTTATGTTACTCTGGTCAATGTTCAAAATTTGTAAAAACTTTCATCCGTTATTGCTTGGGACTGAATATCCTGCATTTGTAATCCTAACCTTAAAATGATCCAAAGAATGACGGATGTCTACATGACAGTGCTGATGTGATTCCACATGAAAAAACTCTAATGGAGATAGATCAGGTGACCCTGGCACAAGCAAAAGGACTTTCTCTACAAATTCACCAGTCTGAGAAAAATTCATTCAGAAAATTTCATTAAAATTAAACATTTAATGTGCAAAAGCTAAATAAGTAGCAAAAAGAAAATCAAATAATTAACATCTCATATAGTGTTTTTTTCAACACAGAGGGGTTATATGAATTGCCCAGAATGAGCTGCAGGTTCTCCACACTTTAAAGCCTTCTCTTTAACCACTATACCACAATGTCTCCCATTCTTACTCTGGGATATAGGAGGAGCTTACAACTGCTTGAAAACTCATAACCATTAGGTTATAACTGGGAAAAAGTGCAGAACACTCATACCAAAAAGTGCTAGCAGCTCAGATGTTGCTAGAGAATACCAGGTAGATTAAACACCTCACAAATGGGTGAGCCAAATGGGAGACTTTCAAGGCAGGTCATCACAAAATAACTCAAGATCCTGAAATTAGGTATGAATGTTTCAAATGTAGACTACTCAGGGAATCAATCAACATAGGTTTATTGTGTGTCTCTATGCAAAGTCCTAGATGATATAAATTGAAATCATTTTGTATGTATTTAAATTCAAGTGAAGTCAAGTATATTTTTAAGCCATGGGTTTGTAGTCTTTTCTGTGTGACAGACCCCTTTGCCAGTCTAATGAATTTTATGAACTTTATGTATTGTTACAGACATCTATTACTGAAGGAAATGCTAAATACCCATTAAGAGCTGATGAAAATAATAATTTACATATATATATATATATATATATATATATATATATATATATATATATCCATGAGCTTGGAAGGATATATATATATGTTCATGGATTCCCAAAAATCTATACATGGATTCCATGGGCCCCAGGTTGGGAACCTCTCTAAGTAAAAAAGAGAAATAATTTAAAGAGTACAGGTGTCCATCCAGAGAATGAAAGACAGAAAAAGAGAATCTGCTGTGGAGAGACAAGACACATACAAAGTATGAATAAAAAGCAACAAAGAAAAACATGAGAATTTACACATGCAATTAAGTACTGTCCCCTGTGTATCCATTAATTTGAAAAACTAGACATTTATTCTAAATGGTTCTCCCATTGCTAAAAACGTTTTTCAGTTGCCTCTTTTGGAAATATCTTCAAGATCAGTTTAATGAAGCATCTCCCCCCCCCCAACCCAATTCTATTATTTTGTAATCACATTTATTTCATCTTCTTCCCTTTTCTATAACAAAAACAAGATTTGTACCTTGTTCACAAAACTTGTGTACTGATGATTTTTTTTTAGATTACAAAAATTAAATCTGTCCTCTAAGGGCAAACATTGAAGGCAATTCAAAAAGGAGGGCCCCAAATGCAATAGCAACAGTAGAGTACCAATGTATGCAATCTTCCAAGACAACTAAAAGGCATAATTCATATAAAGATACCCTTACCAACCAGTACTCAGAATAATATATTGGTTTATTATAACTCACTGTAAAGTTATAAAAAGCCAAACCCCACTGTAAAGTTATAAAATACTGCTATAGTGTCATTTGATATTCAAAACCAATATTCCTAAAATATAAGTAGGATCAGGTCCTCCAGACTTTATAAAGCCTCCTCTTTAACCCAGGTCACTTCTCTGCTCAAAAACTTTCAGTAGCTCACAGCTGCCTAGAATAAAATAGAATCTTCTCAGCCTGGCATTGAATGTTCTGCATAGGAGCTCCCACCTACCTTTTCCAGACATTCATATCACTCCCCTTCACATATTTAATGTGTCAGGCAGGCTTGTCTACTCACCATTCCCCCAACCTGATATACCTTAAACTGCCTTATCTGCATCTTTGCACATACATCTTTCTCACTATTGCCTCTCAGAACACCCTGCTTCCTTCACAACTCAGTTCAAGTGCCATTTCCTCATAAAGTTTTCCTGGACTCCCTTCCTTTCTTCAGTTGTTAATATTCTTTGTGGTCTTCAATAATCCATGCATGTGTGTGTGTGTGTGTGTCTGTGTGTGTGTGTGTATGTATGTTATTTAACTGATTAATCATGTCTGATCCCCATTTGGGTTTTCTTAGCAAAGATACTGGAACGGTTTGCCATTTTCTCCTCCAGCTCAGATGAGGAAACTGAGGGCAAAAAGGGTTAAGTGAATTGTCCAGGGTTGTCACACAGCTAATGTCTTTAGGCTAGATTTGAACTGAAGTTCTCCTAACTCTTAAACTGGTACTGTATTTATCTATCCATATATATATATATATATATATATATATATATATATACATATACACACACACACACACACAAACACATACATATACACACACAAACATGTGTATGTGTAGGTATATCTCTAGTTCTAGAATCTACCTGCACCCCCACAGCCTGTAAGATCCATGAAGGCAAGGAATGCCTTAATTTTTTTGGCTTTGTCTCACTAGTGCACAGCACAGTGGCCTGTTTATAACTAATATTTAAATATTTGTTTAATCTAATTTGATTTAGCTAATCACCCATTTATGATGTAGTTCATGTAGAACCGTTTTCTGATAATATTATTTCATCTAACTTCACATCATCCTGGAATTGTGGGATGAGGCTATTGCTTGTACTTTGAAAGGAATTAAGTGCTCTGAATGTATAAATTCTGCTACTTTTGTTTAAAATTTTAATCACCTTTCTATATAGACACAGTTTTACACATAGGAAAAGGACCTAATTGTAACAAATGGATGCTGGAAAAAAGGAAGCACTACAGGAATACAGAAAAACAAGAGAATGCTACTAATACAGCAGAAATTCTTAATTTTTAATCCAGTGTCCACGAAGTTGTCTTTTTATTTTAAAATATTTTGATAAATGCACCTCAATATAATTGGTTTTCTTTGTAATAACATGTATTTTATTTTATGCATTTAAAAAACATAACTATTCTGATGCATGTGCCTCTTTTCAACAGTGAGGTAATTCAGGCCAGTTCCAATGATCCTATAATGGAGAAAGCCATCTACACCCAGAGAAAGGACTGTGGGGACTGAGTGTGGACCAGAACATAGTATTATCACTTTTTTGTTGTTTGCATTTTGTTTTCTTTCTTATTTTTTCCTTTTTTATGTGACTTTTCTTATTCAGCGCGATAATTGTGGAAATATGTATAGAAGAATAGCACATGTTTAACATATACTAGATTACTTGCCGTCTAGGGGAAGGGGTGGGAAGAAGGGAGGGAGAAAAAAAATGGAACATGAGGTTTTGCAAGAGTGAATGTTGAAAACTATGCATATGTTTTGGAAATAAAAAGCTTTAGGAAAAAAAAAATGACCAAGGATGCCCACACAACACACAAAATGGTTAGAGTATAATAGCAAGATGAGAATGATTGGACCCCAGAATCTCAGTTCTAGTAGGCACCTTGGTATGCTTTCCTCAATATCAATCTCTTCCCATTCAGTACTAGTAGTCATGAAGATTCCACCTGACATCCTCCAATGATGGGGAACCATTTACGTCCTCCAAGAAGGCCATTCCATGTTAGAAAAGTTCTCTCAGTGTTGGAAAGTTTTTCTTTCCATAGAGTTTAAATTGGCCTCCCTGTACCCAACCCAAATTCTCCTGGTTCTACCCCTTCAGACCACTAAGATTGTTTAGTACAAGGACCAAATGGAAGAGTGACTTCCTCTAGATGGTAAAGTGTTCCAGATGTTCATGTTTGTAAACCATGTGTTGATTACATCAAGCCTTGGAACATCCCAGAGCCTTTTGAATGAGATCCCTAAGAACTCAAGAGTTCAGTCTACCTATACACACAGAAAAACATAAAAAATATTTAGATGGACAACCCATACAACTTGTTGGCCAGTATATTTCTCACTAACAGACACTACAGATCCAGAACTGAACAGGAGACAATGCTGAATTGCCTTTGATAAACTGTCTAGCATTTTTAATCACCCTAAGTTTCTTCTTGAAATAAAAGTCCATCTATTTTTTTTTAAGTAAGGTACTACATTAGGAGAGGGAGTTTTTTCACCCAGGAGCTCTCTATGCCAATGAAATCCCAGTTGTAGTCCCTATACTCATCCTACGTAATATGGTTCAAGGCATAGAATTCCATCATCTTCAAGAAATAAAGATAAAAGTTAACCAAAGAACACTGAAGGGGAACATGGAAGGCATGAGTAACCTGCATCACGTCAACAACAAAAGCTCTCAATAGAGAAACAGTTGAAGAATGTCCTCAGAGAGATGTATGCTGGAAAAAGATGATGGGCAGATGATGTAGCAAGAGTGAAGCACATTTAATGTGCATCCCACAAGTCTTCACTACAAGTTTTATGACCTCAATAGAAGGAGAGGAAGGTACCCAGAATCTGGAGTGGATGTCTTGTGGAAAATTCATGAAAGAACATAGACAATTTGGCAGATTAAGGAGGCATATGAGTGAAGTGAAATCTGAAACACTGGAAAATATTCCCTCTGGCAGCATTGTGGTACAGTAGAAAGAGCATTAGTTTTAGACTCTGCCAACCCCACATTTAATGTTTACTACCTGTATAACCTTGAACAAATCACTTAGACCTTCTCATTTTGTAATCTATAAAATGGGCAATTTGAGCTGAGATCACTTCCAGCTCTAGATCTATGGTCCTCCCAACATGGAGGGGTCGACTGAGGTACTGAAGGGATCTGCCAACTTTTCATTAGTCTCCATGCCTGGGAATTGATCTAATTAGAAAATCATGGCCGTTTAGTCAACAAGCATTTATTAAATGTAAGGCACTCAGGATACACACACAAACATGGGTGGGTGTGTCCACTTACACACATCCACACGTGCACAAAAGCATCCCAAGGAACATCAGGAATTCTGCTAGGGAAATACAACATGAACACAGATAAATAAAAAAAGAGAGAGATAACTTGAGAAGAGAGCATTAACAGTTTGAAAATAGGGGAGAAAAGTCAGGAAAAACTGAGGAAGAAATAGAAGATGGGATTCTTTGCAGACAGAGATGGAAAGAGGCCCTTTGAGATCTAACGGGGTAAGTAGTCTGGAGAAGGCACAGAGCCTAGTGATAGATATGGAGAAAGCAGCTAATCATCTGATTTTGTTGGGATATAACATATGTAAAGTGCATGTGTAATATAAATAGTATCTTACCAGGATAAAGAGTGTTATCCCTTTTTTAAAAAGATGATTTTGGCATATTGGTGAGGATAAATTGGAAAAAGGAGAGCTTATTCCTTATTTGTTTCATTTATATACATTAAGCCTTCCCAAGAGCCAAGACCATTGCTTTTTTTTTATACCTGCCAAGAACACAACCTAAGCTTGGGCACAAGACTTAATTTGATATAAAATTAAGATTGGGTTGATCTTTACATAGGAAGCAGCAGAGACTGAGTGAATGGAAAAGGGTTTTTGTCTACCACTGACCTTGTCTAAGTAGAGTTAAGACTGAATGTGATTCAAGGCACAACTCCCCCCTCCACCCCCCAATTCCTACCAAAGATCAGGGGATTTAGAGCTGGAAGAAACTAAATTAACTCAACAACAATGTGCCCAGGATTATACTAGGTACCCAAGAGGATAGAAAAGAGATATGGTATCTTTGCTACTGAGATCATCTGGCCCAGAGGTGTCAAACACAGCCAGCAGCACTCTTAGGTGTGAGCAAACCAGACAAAACTGCAATTGGGAAATATTTCACAAAATAAAAAATATGATAAAACAAAGACAATGTTAATATGTGGTTTTCTAAGCCAATATGAGACCTGCTGGGATGCTTACTATGATGCAGTATCCTTTGTTTCTATCTGAGTTTGACACTGAGTCTTAAGTTCAAGTCTCCCACTTTAGAAATGAAAAGTGAAGAGATATGTCCAAAGTCATACAATAGAGACAGAGTTTGAGCTTGGACCCTCCAACTAGAAATCCAGAGCTCTTTCCCTTTTACTAATTTTGAAAGCCCTGAGGGAGCCAGATAGGCCATCTGTACCTAGCAAATTATCCTAGTAATGACTCATTATTTCACTCATTTTCACCTGTTTGGAGCCTTATACTGATTAAATGTCTCCAGCATCATCTGAACAGTTCCTAATGAACCCAAGAGCTTTACTGGTATAATGGAAAGAGCCCTGCAAACACAGGCTAGGTACCCCAATTGGAGGGCCAGCTGTCTTTGAGTTCCAGGGTGACTCAGACACCAAGCCCAAATTCTTCTCAGGCCTCAGGTTCCTTACTGTAAAATGAGGGGGACTGGTCAAACTGATCTAAGGTGCCATTCAATTTTAAAATCTCTGATGCTATGACTTATTTTACCTTTCATTAATTCCATATTTACTGAACATCAACTATGTTCAAAGAACTGTGCTAAAATGCTTCTCCTAAAACTTTACTGCATATAAATGACTACCAAAAAATCTTGTAATAGTAATCTACTATTTGGGGGAAATTATACAAGGGGAGAGGGTAAGTGTCCATATATTGGTTTCACCCTTAAATTTCTAGAAATGTGTGTCTTCTACATTTTAGAAGGGAGTTGTATCTTTCCTACATTTCATAAATAAAACTAGTATCTAATGAATAAAAAGTTAAAAAAAAAAAAAAAAAAAAAAAAAAAAGGAAGATGCCCAAGCATTCTCTTAGCTATTTCCCCTGAAACCCAAGAATGAGGTGATAAACACTGGGCCTTTAGGCATAATATCATGCAGCCTTCAACAGATATAATATTTGGTTTTATTCTATGAACCACCAGCCAGGAAAGCATGGAACCCAGGAATGCTAAGGTAGAAAAGACTTCTGAGTTCATTTAGTTCAATATCCTAATTTTACAAAGGAAAAAAAAAATGGAATTCCACAAGGGCATAGTTATGTGTCCAAGATCAAACAGCTAATAATAATCAGAGTTAGGAAATGAACCTAAATTCTCTGAGTTGTAACCTCAATGTGCCTGAGCTAAGGATTACATGTCCTGGGCAGCTACCCATTGCTCAGATTATTCCTGAAGAACTCTTTCTGGTGTTCTTTGCTCACTAGTGCTATTCCTTTTCTTTACCTCTCTGTACCCAGGATAAGAGACTAGGAGGTGATCATGGAGTTGCAGATCTGTATTGGTGGAGGAAAATGGCATACAAGGAAACCTACACAGGTGAAATCACAAGTCCAGACCAAAACAACACAATCACATATTACACCGAATGGCATCAAGTAGTAGAGATTAAGCTGGAAGGGACGTCCCGCCCTTTACAGAGGAAGATGCCTACAGACCAAAAGAACTACCTATGATTTTTTTAAAAAGACTTAAAACAATGCAAGAGAAGGCTTATTCCCAATGAACTCTCAAATACTGTTTCAGAAATCTGGAAACGAAAAAGTAAGGCCTAAAGCTTTTTTTATATCAAAATACTAGCAAAATGACTGATCTCTCTAAGTTTCCAAGGAAATTTCTAAAAATTAACAAGTACTTTTTTTTACATATATGAGAAACCTTCATAAATCCATAAGATTTACTTTAAGAAAAAAAAATTAAAGCTTGAAAATGAAACCAGATCAGCTTAAACTTCCCCAGGGAACAAATTAGGCTTTCAGCAAGTAGTTGGGGATAATGCCTGACACCTTACTCTATTGCCCATGATTCAAAGGAATAGTGCCATACATAGCAGGACAAAATTAGTTTCCCACTAACACTGATCCTAGACTCTTACTTTCCCTTAATTCTCTGCCCCAGTTCTTCCTTTCTTTTCTCCTTGCTAGTGTCTTTCTTTTTCTCTTTTCCAAGGCTCTACTTTTCTCTTCCCTGCCGCCCCCAACCCACCTCTCTTTCTTTACTGGTCATAACAAAGGCAGAGAACTTTAGCCGGAGAGCTAGATTCTGGCCCTTGTTCTAGATCAAGATTGATTTTATATTATTTGTTTAATCTTACTCTCCACTAAGTTCTTCCCCAGAACCTGGGGTCTTTTAAAGCTATCTAGA
Source organism: Sarcophilus harrisii (assembly GCF_902635505.1). Taxonomy (NCBI): domain Eukaryota; kingdom Metazoa; phylum Chordata; class Mammalia; order Dasyuromorphia; family Dasyuridae; genus Sarcophilus; species Sarcophilus harrisii. Next base: position 51,965,247 of record NC_045426.1, read on the forward strand.
ACACTCCAAGGAAATGTTTTTATAGTGAGGGTTCTCCTGGACAGTTATTTCAAGCACTGCCAAACGGAGCAAAGATTTCCAGCAGAAAAAGCAAATAATAATTCTCTGTAGGATAAGCAATATTTTGTCAGTTGCCCATCTGAAAAACACATGTAAAGACAAGTATTTTCAATATAGAAGAGAGGAAGGGAAAAAAAGGTGCCAAATGTATGCCTCTTTAATGGTGTTACCTTATAATTAAAATTTTGCTAATTTAAAAGGGGAAAAAAACTCCTGAGATTTGCACTCATCACTACCTCTACTATTATCAGTCAGGAATTATAGGCTCTGTCCTGCTGGCTTATGGGTAGTGTAAACAACTTCGCTAAATTGCTTGGCAGAGTGCATATGCAACAAGCATATTAAAATTTGGAACTGACTCTGCCAGAATCAAATCATAGTGCTCCATCTGCATTAGTGTCTAGAAAGAACTAAGAGGCAACTATTTTCATGCAAAACAGATACAAAATAAAAATCAAAACCAATACATATGGATGATTCTTTTTCATTCATAATTTCAGAGTGTACACAATGCATTCTGTTGTTGGAGGTCTGGTCCTTTTGAACAGTCCTCTATACAATGTAGTGTATTGTTTAAACACTGGAGCAATTTAAGCTTTTTTCTATGTATCCAGAAAGTCCCTGGATTTAAATCCAAAGAAACCTGGCACTGCCACAAAGTTGACTTGTTAGTAACAGTTGCTGCCTTTAAGCAAATTGCTTATTAACGCAGAACTAAACTTGCAGCTTACAGACACTAATTAAGCCACGAATTTCCAAAATGATTCTCTACTTTGTCCTTTCCACTACGCTGCTATTTGTGCAATATATTTCTTCCCAGTAAACATGGACTAGGGGGAGAGAAGGGGAAAGAAAGGTAGACAGGCCCATTATAGCACCATTATTGGCCTCTATGGAGTAAACTGTGGAAATGGAGGTGAAGGAAGACAGAGAAGAAACTCCAAGATATGTATATGGTAGGATCCAAGTATCTTTTACTGATTTTGTGTTGAGCAAAGCCATTCTCTTGGTAGTCCCTGCCACTTTTTCTTCTTGAAAAGTCCTGGGAATTGAGTGTGGAAGGACATTATGGAGTTTCCTCTAATCATTTACTAAAACTATTTCAGTGAGTTATGTTTACTTAACTTCTTTGCAAACAACAGAGAGAAATGTAAGCCTACTGAAAGATCATATAAATAGCAGCAAACTAGAGAGGACCTTAAGAAGATAAGTTATATTTTATTTGAGTAAATAAACACCCTTTCAACTACCAGGAATTGGCTCATAGTTAGGGGTAAAATATAATGTAGACACAATACACTAAAATTAAAACAGCCTACTGAGTTGAGTAGAAACTGATGTTCTAATGCAGGATAGAAGAGGCAAACTGATGGAAATCATTCTTCAGAACTCAACCCAACACATGATTTTTAGGAGGGAAAGAAATGAGCAAATGGAGTTGGTAAATTACTTTCAGGCTCTGCCTTTAATATTAAGCTTCCCCTGAATTGTTTTGGAATGGATACATGATCTCTCTGAAAAAAAAAAAAAAAAAATTGGTCCTAAAGCCTCCAATGCCAGGCAAGGCTGATACTGTGGGCTAAATAATAAAGTCATGAAATACTAAATATGTAATACACAATTACAACTAAATCACATCAACAGTGCCCTGCTCTATTTCTGTGTGTCTATATCTATATATAATATTACACACTCTCCCTCAGAGGAACTGTTTATACACATAGACACAAGATAAATCTGTATCTAATTTTCATCATAACAAAACCCAGTTTTCTATGACATCCACATGATGAAGCTTTAAGGAGGTTGAGTCTCCTCACATGCTGGTGGAGATTTCTTTGTATCTTTCAACATTTTTTTTCTATCTCTCCCTGCAACAAATCCAAAGGTCCAGGAACACAGCAATAGCATACATCTAAACAATAGAGATTGGGGGGGGGGGGGGGGGGGGGGGAGGGAGTTAGGGAAGAAGGAAGACAAATCTGCCTTCCCAAATAGAGCCATCTGTACACTCCAAGAGATAAACAGCCAAGGAAAATTATCTGGGGACACAGGGTGGGGAGGAGTGGGTGTAAATTGGGAAGGGGTGGTGATGAAGGCCAGCATAAGGATAAACCAAATTTTAGTGTTCCCAAACTGTAATAAGGAGAAACTCCAACCAACTAGTCTGGCTGCTGGAGGTATCCATATTCCTGGCTCACCTGGTCATATTCTAGAAATCCAAACCCCTCCCAGTGACCTCATTCACATGGACTCACACTCCCAGGGAATAACTTATATGAAGTTAAAGTAAAATTAGTTTCCACAGTAAAATAGTTACAGATGTTCTACCCCAGAAGATTACCTCCCCACTCTCCCTGCCGGCTCCCCCCAAATCAAGCACTTGTCATTTGATCTGCCTCTGCCGCACTGGGGAGACCGGGGTCCAACTAGTTCTGCTCCATGGCCTTTTCACCTCATGAGGGCCCAAAGCTCCCCTCAGCTTCCTGATGGCTGAACTAATTAGAGAAAGAACAATGAAAATGAGACTCCATTACACTGGGAGCTCTTCAAAACTGCCCCCCCCCCCCATTCACTAAAACTCATGGAAATCCCAATATGGGAATCTCAAATCAGCAACTCCTAATCTAGATGGGGAGGAAACTCTTGATCGTTAATTCTCTTTTATTCTCGAACAATGAATAGTTCTAAATCTTAACATGCTTCTCAATGTTTAAGAATACTATAAAGTGTGACATATTTTGGTAGTATAAATCACATTATTAAAAGGCAGACAAATTTTCCACCAAGCAACACACAAATGCTTCAAAGCACACAATGAAGGCAACATTAAGAGCAGTTTAAAGCATAATCCAAATAGAAATGCATTGAAAAGGCTCTAGGATCAGTATTACAGTTGGGAGGGAAGCTTCCTTGGAGGCTTTTATTGACTCTGAACTATCCACAGCTGGAAGGGACCTCCAAGATGATCCAGTATCAGAGAGATACAGACAGACAGACAGACACACACACACACACACACACACACAAACACACAAGAAATGGGGAAAGGAGAAGACACACAGAGGGATAGAGACAGACAGACAAAGAGGGATAGAGAGAGAGAGAAAAGGAAACAAAGAAACACAGAGAGATAGAGTGCATCATGCCCCCTTCTCAGAATATTGCTTTTAAATGCATAAAATAAAACACAAAGGATTATCAGAATAACTAGTTATACTGAAATGCAGTTGGAAAAATTTTTGTAAAGACAAAGTTCATGAGCCCCGGTTAAGAACCCCTAATCTAGACTAACCCTCTTATTTTATAGATGAGGAAATTAAAATCTAGAGAAGTTTTATATGTAACTTACTCAAAGTCACCCAGCTAATGTCTGAGGTGAGATTTGAATACAGATTCCTTTGACTCCAGAGCTGATGTTCCTTCCACTATACAACTATTTCCTTAAGTCCCAACCTTTCAAATTTATAGAGAAGACTGTAGCCCAGTGAGAGTGACTAGTCCAGTCACACAGAGTGACAGAACAAACATTTGAGCCCAGGTCCTCTCTCCCCAGATCTCTCCTTTGTGTCATGTTGCCAATCTGTGAACACCAAGAAGTTAAGCAAACATAAGTGGTAGCCATCTTAGAGGAAATGGATAGATTAACCTTTACTGGGGGATGTTCACCCTCATTTGTGGCTATCCTACCTGGTATGGGAAATAACAGGGCTCCACTAGAATTAAGGATGCCTCCATTAATGATGGTGATAATGGCAAGGATGGTGAGGATGATGATAGCTTCATTTACAAAATACTTGAAGGTCTACAAAGTGTTTAACAAGTATTATTTGACATTACCTCATTAATTCTTTCACTGCACAATTATGGAAGCAGAAAGCAAACCCACTAGGTAAAACTGGTTGAAAAGCATACCCTGATGAGGACAACCTAAGGAATTAACCTAATATTGGTTTTACTTTATATCTGAGGCAAACCACCAACATCCAAGGTGCTTTGAGGAAGAGAAGATTCCTCTCCTTTGCAAATCAACAATTTTTTCAAAGAGCTTCTCATCTAAGAGGTAAGACCATATAAACACACATGAAATGTGAAAAACAAGAAACCAGAGCACATCCCTAAGTGACCAAGTGTGCCATGGCAAGATTACATGGGAATGTCAGGGTTTCCAGCTCAGTTCTTCCCCAGGCCTGAAATTCACTGCCTGCTAGTATCTTCATCCTCATTCAGTGCTGGATTAGGGGTTACCTCTCACATGAATTTTTCCCAAGCCAAGATAGTAGTGCTGCCTTCCTCAAACCAATCCTGCACTTATTTATCTATCTATGCATGGATATTCTCCTCCATGCACACACAAGTATGAGAAGAGGGGATATTGTTTTTGTCTTAGGATCCCCAGCTCCTAGCTATGTTCCTGGTCCATATGTGATAGATGCTTAACAAATGCTTATTAATTTGTTGTGAGCAAAGAGTGACATTATACATAAGGATTCCCAGAAGCAAGACTTGATTTTAGTTTTAAAAGACTAAGGGAGAAATAAAGATAAGGCCCTGGACTTCATAGGTAGAAGGAATTCCCAGGGAAGCAAACTCACTCTCCAAGGCATATCAGCACCTTTTCTGCTACTTCTAGATTCAGAGAGAAGTGGTCTAGGGCAGAGGTGTCAGACACTGGTAGCATGCACTCCAGAATACCAGAACATACTCAGAAAATATTTAACAAAATAAATAAAAATACAGTAAAACAGGTATTATTAACTTATGATTTTCTAAGTTAATTCCCAGCCAGGATCTTCATGGATGGCTGAGTAGCCTTCAGTTCAATTTGTGTCTGATACCCCTTCCTATACTGCTGAGAGGTTCAGAGACTTTCCCAGGATCATAAAAATGATCATAAAAGTAGCACTCAAACCCAGATCTTCCTCTCTAACCACTATACTATCCAGCCTCTATAGAATCTATCTCTCATTGTTGTTATGAGGATAAAATAAGATGTTTGTAAAGCATTTTGTAAACCTCAGATACTCTACAAATGCTAGTTATTGTTGTTGTTGTTGTTATTTAAGGAAAGATAATAATAATGAGAAGCAGTATGAGAGTGGATAGAGATATCCAAATCATGGAAGCTCTCATTGCTCTTAGGAAACTCTAGAGCCTAGAGTGCCATGGAGAGGGTGCCCAACTGCATCAGAAGTTACTCACTTGGAACAATCTCCTCAGATAAAATCACGAAGCCCATACAAAATTAAAAAGAAATATGTGGCTTTCATGTTTTAAAGTTATTTTCATAATGACCCTGTGCTTACTATAAGCACTGCTATTCCCATTTTATAGGTTTAGAAACTGAGGAAAGTACCCAATATCACATAGCAGGTGAGCAGGTCAAGACCAAAATTGAGTTCTTTTAAGACCACCTCTCTTTCTAATGCACAACACTGCTTTCCCAATGACCTCTATATGGAAAGACATAAATAGAAATGCTTCTATTTATCCTGTTGGTCTAGGGCTAACTCTGCTGGGTTTTGGGGGGCTTTTTTTTTTTTTGGTGAAAAACAGGTTTAATTATTCTGCTAATTTGTAATGAGAAATTCAGTTGCTAGACATTATCATGAACATCTTTCCCTCTCCTTTGAGCCCTTCTCCAACTGCCTCTCCTCTTCCACTTAACCCTCACCCCTCCAAAAACAACAATAACAACAACCCAAACACTATGGTTAGTTCTCTCATTTCTTTTCAATTTTTCAGACTTGGTCAGCCAGAATCAGACACTGAAGAAGTCAAGTTTCAGGCAACGTTTAGAGAGCAGTGCTATTCTCCATGCAAGTCAAGGAAAGCTTTCATCTGGACTACGTTTCAGAAAGGTCTTGAATGAGTAAAGAACAAAGAACTGGCTAAGTAGACTTAATAGTTCTAGAATTAATAAGAAGGAATGGAGAAAGCTTAAGGAATAATGAGAGTAGTCAGACACCCTCAATTCTCCTAAAGTTTGTAGTTTCTTTTTTTAATGCTTAGAACAAAAAATAAGTCAATGAGAATAACTTATCAAGAAAACTGAAACACTTTTTTTTAATCCTCTGATTTATAGTGCCAACATCTATTCCTATTTAAGAAGAGGCACGGAATAATAAGTGAAATCAAATAATACCCAGGGACTCCCATACATCTATTATAGGAAACAGTACAGCAGAGCCCAGACAGGGCCTTCCAGCTACAGATCACAGTGACAAAATGACTTCTCTGAGCTAGGTAGCTGAGCTCAAGTTTCCTCCTCAATGGAACCTCATCAGCAGAAGGCCCAAAGGATCTACTTAATAAGTACAACCTGGCAGTGACCTTGGGAGCTCTTAAAGGGACCTGGGGCTGACCCAGGGTTCTTAAAGGTGAAGCTCTGGCTGGGCAGGCCCTAACCTAGCAAGAAGGACTTCCCCGACAGGCCCAGATCAGCCTACCTAAGTTTGGGAAGGCTCATCATCAGAGGCTTGTCATCAGGTAATTAGGAATATTTTACAAAGACGATTTATTGAGACCTAGAGGAGTCTTGACCTGCTTCTGTGCAAGGAGTGTCTTCACTGATTAAGCCAGGTACCCTTGAAGAAATCATAAGGTCTGGCATGAAGGATCCGTGCTTGACTCCAAAAATTACCCTTTGGGGTTCAGCGCAGCTGTGAGCGGTGTTTATACGGAATAAACCACCAGGACATAAACAGCTCACTATAAACACCACTCACATTTTGCTTTGCTTTTCTTCATTTCCTGTGTGTTTATTTTGGTGTTAAATAATGTTAACGTTCATAATAAGGAAAATAGTAACAGATGCTTAAGCTAAACAGACTATATGGCCTATTATCTCCTGTTTCCCATACATCTATTTTACTTTCAAAATCAGAGTCTCTTATAAAGTAACAGAGGGACCAGCAGAAAACTAGAGCTGGGACTTCTCATTCCTACACAAATAGGAGTGAAACCACTCAGACAGGCCCTGCAGCAACTTAGCCTCACCACTGCCAGCTGGGGACATAAAATATTAATTTGATATCAGCTTTCCTAACAAGGTTTGGCCTTATCTAAAAAGATTGACAGCTATGTTGTGAGAGGACTTTTAAAGAAACTTTATTTACTCTTTATGGGAAGATAATCACCCAGTAAGGGCAGGAGAATGTGAAACAAAGGTTTGTGTTCACCAGCTATTGAAGGAAAAAAAAGTTTCAAAAACAAACTACAGTGTATTAAGATACCAAGGAAACAAGATGGATCACTTACTGCTTACACCATTCTTTAGGTCTGCCCTGTAATCTGAGCACTTAAAAGGCAAGTCAATACTTTGTGCAGCAGATTCAAAGAAAGCTTTTCACTGAAACACTCCAACCTACAGTAAGTAGGGAAGGAGGGGATTTCTAGCTCCAAAATACCAGATCCTTCCCCACAAGGACAAAGAAAAACAATCAACTTGAGCAAGCATTTTGTGTTTATGTTTTCAAGGGAGGGAGAACAGGTTTGTGATTGGTTTTAGGCAAAGAGCCTTTTCCTTAGGAATATTCCCAGCATGTGATTTGAATTCATAGAATCCTCCAGTGGATTATAGTCTCCTCCCCACCCCAACCCCCATATCGTTCTTGTCCAAGAGAAATGCTAACTTTAATTTCTAAAAGAACATGGAAAATGCTCTTCTTGAATCTGCACTATTTGTATGTGGTTACAACAAAAACACTCCTACTGCCAAGCCAAATCCCCTCACTGGTGCCTTCCTAGCCACTCCAAGGCAGGCCATTACCCCCTCTTCAAATTGCACGTAGATAATGCCAATTAAAGAAATAAGATTTTTTCCTTTTACTACAACCAGAGAGTTTAAAAGTGTTAAACATTGAAAAAATGACATTAAAATCTGGGGGTTTTTTTGTTTGTTTGTTTGTTTGTTTTTGTTAGCTCCCTCCTTCAAATCTCTTAAATTTGAAAACTTTTTTTTTTTTTTCTGGGGTGTTGTATGTAATTATTTCCACAAGAGCCCAGAATGTGGGGGAGTGGGGAAGGGAGGAGAAACATCCTTCAATGTCAGAATCCTCTCAGAGCTATACAGGAAATGAGAAATCAAACAAAGGGCCAGTCTGTACTATCTAACATGGGTGCAGTACCAGTCCTCCAAAATGAATGGCAAAATTCTTTATGGTTCTGTGCCATCACTCCATTAAAACAAAAAGCCACTGTAACTTTTTGTTCTCAGACACAGGCAGATTAAAAACAACAACAACAACAAACAATCCCCGAGTTCTGGAAGGCCTAAAAATAGCGTATGCTATCCAGAACAAATGCCAGACCCCTACCATACCAAGATATAGAACACACACTCTCGCAGTTGGAATTGTACTTGGATACTAAAAGGTCTCTTTGTTCACAGGAATAAGTGATAATGACGAGACCGATTTCCCTCCTCCTCCAACAAATCTCATATATGTATTGATACACGTATCACAATATCAGTTCATAAACCCACATGCACACAAATCAATCAGTATCCGGTGGTAGCAAGCACCCAGCAAACTCTTCCCTGGGAGTATTTCAACCAAGTTTCCCTCTTCAAAGCCACCGAACGCCAAAAGGCAACTTTGTTGCCTCGGAAAGAATAAACGGATCCCCTCCACCCCACCTCCCCCAGCTTTACAGGACCCCGGAAAGCCCCAAGTGGAGATCGGCGGGCTACACCGACAAACAGCTATAACAACCTCCAAGACAATGTTATTAGAATACTAATCAGAGGGAGGGGCCTCCCCCAGGCAGACAGACAAGGAGTAAGGTCATTTTCTCCCAGGAGCCGGCGGTATCTACCTTCGTAGCACAGAATGCCGATATTGTTGTTCATCTTGTCCAAGTACTGGTAGTTCAACAGGTCCATCTTCATAAATAGCATTTATCGGGCTTAGCAGAGAAAACCAGCTTGTTTGCTTTTGCCCCAAAAACGGTAAAGAGGATTCCAAAAATCAATTATTGCTCCGGAGCGCCTGGCTCTTTTTGTTAATTTCACCAAAAAAAAGGGGAAAAAAACCCTCAAAATCAAAAACAAACCGAGAGGTCCAGCCTCAAACTATCAAAATAAAGTACGTAAAAGTTAAAAAGAGAAAAAAAAGCACGCACACAAAAAGAAACCTCAACGCGCGCGCACACACACTAAACCCCTCAAGGGTTGATTCGGAAGCTGGATGTGTGTCGTTTTCCTGGACTTGGAATTCAAATGCAGTTTCAGAAGTCTTTGCGAATCTTTCTTCGAATTAAAAAAGCAATAAAAAAGGCCCAAAAACGAGGCACATTTCCTAGGACAAAGACACGCTAGTTTGCCTCACAGCCCCGCTGCAAGTTAACTGCACTGACATGCTGGCTATGCTTGGTATGACTCCTATGTAAACTAGCTTCCTCTTTCTAGCAGGAGGGAAGGACTGAGCATGCTCACTGAATCCCTGGAGCTCTTCAAATGTCAGGGATATTTTCTGCACAAGATCAGGCTCCAAATGGATTGAGTGTTTGAGAAAGAAAGAAGAGGAGGAGGAGGAGGAGGAGGAGGAGGGAGAAGGAAGAAGAGGAAGGAGGGAGGAGGCAGCAAGGGGAGGAGGGAAGACGCAAAAGCACCAAGAGGAGGAGGAGGAGGAGGAAGAAGAGGAGGGAGGAGGCAGCGCGAGGAGAAGGAAAAGGAAGAGGAGAGTCTTTACAGAAGGAGCCATGTCAGAGGCTCTCTTGATAGGACGCAGCTCTGCCACTGCAAAATTTTAAAAGAAAAAACAACAATAAAGACTTTTTCTCCCCCAAGAGCTAAGTAGAAAGTAAAAAACCTAAATCTATCGTGCAAGCAAACAGAAGGATTTAACTTTTGGAAAAAGTTTGACTTCAATTCTTCAGCTCTAAAAATATTCTAAGAGTTCAGTTTTTCTGAACCTAAACTTGTTATGCTCTTTCTGAGCTTAGTATTTCCATAACCTTGCTACAATAAGAATAATGAGGATATCCTAAAAATCTCAATGCGATTTTAAAGACTTAAATCACATAAAACTGTACATTGTAACAATCCATATCTATAGACATGTATAAATATCCTTATTATTATTATCATATCAAGTTAGTTTTTTTCTTTGTCTTTGTGAAGGAGGAGCTGATATTTTGGAGCTAGAAATCCCCTCCTTCCCTAGTAGGGAAAGTTGGAGAGCTTCAGTGAAAAGCTTTCTTTGAATCTGCAATATTTATTGACTTGCTTATTAAATGCTCAGATTACAAGACAACCCTAAAGAATGGTGTAAACAGTAAGTGATAGATAGGGATAAACACACACAATGCATGTATATATGTATACACACATTTAACACACACCTATGTACTTGCTGAATGTTTTTTCATCTGTTAACTTGCTGGGTCCTAAAAACCACCATATAAGGAAAGTTGAAACATACTCAATTTTTCAGATAAGGAAAATGATAAAGAAAGGTAGAATGACTAACCTGCCCAAGAGCATAAAGTCAGTTAGTACTACTAGTAGCAACATTATAACTAGTGACTAGTATTATTACTAATTACTAGAACTTACATCTCCTGACTTCTACTAATCACTTGCTTTCTGCTACAATAAACAGACTGCTCAGAATTTAAATAAAAAAATCTTAAATATATTAATGAAAGCCCTATTTTAAGCTACAGAAAACCCAAAAATTATTTTTCTAATTTCATCCTTCTGTTACTGCAGATGGTGACCTGCCTCCCAACTTTGTATTCTAGGTTCGGTTCAATTCAACTGATTAAAGACAGAGGTGAAAACCTAAAATGTAACCAGGTTTCTTGAGGATCAGAGATGTTCACAAAGGCTCACAGATTGCCAGTGTCATACAGGAAAGCGAACTCCATGTCCTTGGATTGCAAATCCTGCATTTTGTAGAAGGATAACTTGAATGCTAGGTTAGTAACACTCTACTGGGTTGTCCTTTTGTGAGACAGTTGGGAACTAAGGATCTAGTTTCTCGGGATTTTAAGGAGATATGAACAAAATAGAGTCCTTATATTTTAGTCCTGCGTCTCTGAATATTTAGGAATTATATTCTCTACACTGTGTGCCACCATTTAAGCCATCCTCCCATGTATAGAATGAATCCTTCCTCATTTTCATCTCCTGTCTGTTGCTGATTTCAGGCCCACCTAAGATTCTATCTCTTCTGTAAAGCACTGTTCCTCCCCTCCAAAAAATCCCCCAAACCCAACCTGACAAGTGATTTCTCCTCAATTTTCCCATAACACATTGCTTGTTTCTCTGCTTCACATTTATGTCATTCTTCCTTGTATCACAGTTATTTAGGTGCAAGTCTTTGCTCCATGAAACCATATCAGGACATCAGGCAACTAGGATGAAAATTATAAAGTCCCGAGTTAATAAATTCCTACTTGACACATACTGGCTGTGTCACCTTGGACAGGTCACTTACCTTTCTGTATTCTAAGTAAATCTCTATAACTAAAATTCATATGTTTTTCAGGGGACCATATATACCACTGAAACCACAGATCTGCATACCCTCACCCTTAAATAATGAACTCCAAACTCCAATCTGAATGAGGTAGGTATGCTACTGATAAAATTTATATGGGATTTTTCTTTTTTGAGAGTCTCATTCAAATAACCACTAGGAATAGCATTGGTAGTTAAAGAACTAAAATCAATTAGAGGCAGCTAGGTGACACAATGAATAGAGCCCTGGGCTTCGAGTCAGAAAGAACTTAGTTCAAATTCTGCTTCAGATATGAGCTATATAAACCTTGGATAAAACACTTAAGCACTCCCATTCTCCATCGCCTCATCTAAAAAATGAGGTGACAGTTGCACCTACTTCCTAGGATTGTTGTGATGATCAAATGAGATACTATTAGTAAACTCTTTGGTATACTGGCTGGAAAACAGTAAGTGCCATATAAATGCTAGCTAGTGGTAGTAGTAGTAGTGGTAGTGATAGTAGTAACAGAGCAATAGTAACAGCAGCAGCAGCAAGGGCAACTGAAAGATAAGAGAAGCAACAGAAATTTAAAATTCTGCATATGGGAGTTTAACATCAAAGATTCAGATCTAAAAGGGATCTTCATATCTTTTAGTTCAATTACCATTTGAGGAAGTTGAAGGTCATAGAGACCAAGTGACTTATTTATCACATCACCCAGAAGGAGGAAAAGCTGAAATTTGAATCTAGGTCTTATAATTCCAAATCTAGGACTCTGTTCACTTTGCTAAGATCAAATATACTGACTTTATATCCTGGTTTATCACTTCTATAACCCAAAAATCTCTGATTGATTTTACTGTAAAGAAATATGTTTGTAATAAATTTATTAAATGCAATTTTGAGAAACATCCATTTGGGTTTTTGGGAGGGCTAAAACTTGGAGAGTGCTTCTGGTTTATTAAAATAAATTTTTAACTTCTTTAGGTATCATAAATATTCATGAACCAAAAGCAATCACCAGAAACCTCTGAAGTAATTTTTGAGCATTTATCTCGTGTGCCTTCCACCATCTGGCACGTTGGGCCTTTCAGGCCTCTAGCTTTCACTGGTTAGGTTCCCACAAAAGCCTCCAATTGACAGGGTATACAAACAGCTATGTTTTCTTCTCAGACAGCCCCCTCCACTAAGTTATCTTTGTACCCCCCCCCCCCGCCCCCATTCTTTGACATATTATCTTCTTTTAACAAACTGCCTTTCTCCATTAAAGTATAAGCTTCTGGAGGTCAGGAACTATCTTTTCTTTTGCTTGTATTTTTTTCCCTAGAACTTAGGTGAGTGCCTGGAACATATTAAGTTCAGAATCAATACTTGCTGAGTAACTGACTGACCTTATAGAATAAGAAGCAACTGACAAAATAGGAAAGAGCTAACTCCTTGACAAAAGTACCTGGATTCCAATTTTTATGGGGGGAAAATATAGAATATTACAAAGGATGTGGATTTAATAATATTTTAAAATAAGAGTAACAAGGATATGGTTAGACTTTGCTGTGCACCAGAGAAAGGCCTGGCTACACTGAGGAAATCACTGAAGTACTGAAGGAGTGGGAAAGTACCAGATCTGAACTAGGTGATCTCTAAGATTCCTTTTGAGCTCTCAAGACTTATAGGCCCTTTACCAGCAATGTGGGCAAGTCACTTAACTCTGACTGCCTGCCCTCACCAAAAAGAAAAAAAAAGATTCTTTAGGTTTCTAATGATTAAATTTCTCCTCTTAAGGGAACAAGCATCAACTCTTCTCACTACTCTCCCAAATGATCCTTTATTTCTGGTCAGCCTCCACTGACCAGCCATCATCCTCCTCTCCCCAACAAACTCTACTTGAAGACTCTTTCACCACCACCACTATCCTTCCACCCCCCAGACTTTTGCTCAGGACTGGAATGCTTTGTTTTCCTTCTCTTCTCTTCATTTATTCAAATTCTGTTCTTAAGAACCAGCTGAAGGAAGAAGGGTAAAGCCCATATAAATTTCTGTGTGGTGGCTATAATCAACTGGGGTCAGAAAGACCAGAGTTCAAAATCTGCTTCTGATACTTACTAGCTGTGTAAGCTGGGGCAAGTCAGTTAACCCCACTCAGCCTGTTTCCTCTTGTGCAAAATAAAGGGAACCTGCTTAACCCTTTTCAGCAACCACTGATTCACAGCCTGAATAGGATTAGAAATTAACACATTAGCTATCATCCCCATAATAATAGCCCCATTATTAAAAGAGCAGTTACCTCACAGAGCTATTTGAAGGCTCAAATGAGATGATACAGGTGCCCACTTTGTAAACTGCAAAGTACTATATAAGTGTTAGCTCTCATTATTATTAATACTATTATCATTAGAATTATTACAAACTTCCATGAGGAACCTAGCATAATTGTCTAGCACTTCTATAATTACACAAACTGTCACTGATTGTTGCATATGTGAAATGTAAGCTTCCTGAAGAAAAAGACTGACAAACCACACACACACACACACACACACACACACACACACACACACACACAATTGTTAGCACTGAAGGCATGGAAGCTGCTCAAGATTAATAGCAGCATTTATATACCTCTGAAATACTCAGTTGATCTTCACAATCCAATGAAATAGGTACTATTTGTTTTACTCCATTTTACAGATGAAGAAATTGAAACTGAGAGAGGTTAAGAATCATGGAATTAATAAGCATTTAAAGCAAAATTTAAATGCAAGTCTTCCTGTCCCCAAGCTTCATATTCTTATCCACTGCCATTCATAAATAAATATTTGTGGGTTATCAGTGAATTTGTGGTTCTCCCCAGGAGAGGAATCACTAATTTAAAATCTACTATCTATTAGTTTTTACTTTCCTAAAACTTTGGATAGCTGTACATTAACCAGTTTCTGAAAATCATTCTTTGGATGAAATTTGGTTTTTAAAAATGTAACTTTGGTAAGCTAAAAAAAAATGTTATGAGACATAGTCACATGCTTCTGGAGAAAGGAAAATTCCGAATGTTTAAGGTAATTGCTGCTTCAAAGGGCCTTCAAAGGAAACAAGACTTTAAAAGGACAGGGGACTCAGTTTCTCCTTTGATGCAAAAGCTTTCTGCATTTCAGCAAGCTAAGGATGCTAGCTTTTATGTATACCAGTAAGATTTTTTTTTAACATAAATTTTCAAAAGTATTTTCTCAACATGAATCAAGAATGATAGAAGAGTTCTCAAAGGGAAAGCAAACAGTTCTCTTTATAAATTTGTCCTATACATCGATTCATTATTCATTAAGTGAGTACAAATTTGAGAATCTAAATGTCACACTTTGAAGCACCTACAGAATTCACTCCTACATATGCATATGTTTATATATTTATCAGCAAAAAGATACAAATATTAATCATTCTGTTTGCAAACAGAATAATTTCTGTTGCTTGGTGGCAGGATAAAAAGACAGAAGAGATGACAGTTACATTTAATTCATTTCTTGATTTAAAAAATGGATATAAACTATGATAAACAGCTCTTCTCAGCAATGCTGTGATCCAAGAGAATTCCAATAGGTTTGGGACGGAAAATGCTATGCACATTCAGAGGGAGAACTATGGAGACTGAATCCAAATCAAAGCATATTATTTTGATCCTTTTTTTTTTGGGGGGGGGGCGTTATTTGCTTTTTCTTTCTCATGTTTCTTTTCCTTTTGTTCTGATTTTTCTTTTACAATATGACTAATATGGAAATATAATTTAAATGATTGTACATGTATAACCTATATCAGATTGCTTCTGTCTTGGGGAGAGGGGAAGTAAGAGAGAGAGAAAGAAAAAAAATTTCAAACTCAAAATCTTACAAAAATACAGGTTGAAAATAAAAAAAGGGGGGGAGGGGGTAATGGTCTGGGATTTTTTTTCAAAATATTTGAGGAATAAAATGACAGTTTGAAAAATATATTTATTTAAGAAGGGAGAAAAATCACTCTCTGCAAACAAGTAACTTTTAAAAGATATGGTAAGTTCAAGTATAAAGGTAAGCAAAGAATAGTTATCTACTTTGTTAGGAATGATCCCCAAAGCCACTTCAGCTGGCTCTTCCTTCCAGTGTATGCTGGGCCCAGCTCCACAAGCCATCTGCAATGTCTGCATAAGAAATATGTACTAATAGATCAACCATGGGCTGTCCATCCAAACACAGCAATCCTAGTCTGGACAACAGGCATTCTTTCTCCATTTTTTTCTCTGTGGATGGTGAAGTCTGACTGTTTTTAGAATTGTTATTAAACTCTATTAGGAAGCTCTCTGGTAATCCAAGGCTTGACATCTTGATGTCACTACAATGTTGCAAATAAGAATATCTGGGGGACCTCCTCATTGATAGGAAGCTTAGTTGGATTAATGAACAGAATTGTAGATTTAGTAGAGTCAGGGAAACCTGAGTTTGGATCGGCCTCAGAAATTTATTTACCATACAACCCTAGGCAAGTCATTTAACTTCTCTATCTGCCTCAATTTTCTCATCTGCCAAATGGAAATAATATTAGGATTTACCTCTCAGGACTGTTGTGAGAGAGGACAATGACATTCATAATATGCTTTGCAAACCTTAAAAGCTAAATAAATTCTATTTGTTATTCTTATCTTTAGGAAAATGCATGGCAATTTCAATTTTCCCAATTTCTTCCCTGGAACAAAAAATTCATCAATATTCTAAAAATGATGCGTATGGCTGCAAATTATGGAAAACCACAATTTCCAGAATCAAAAGGACAAGGAAACGGAGTGGGCAAAGCTCAATTAGGACAGAAATCATTTAACTGGGATATTGAAGATTTATAAAGGAGGTGTGTGAGTAAAGGATAATTAGATGGACAGTCCTTAAACCACAGAACTTTAAAAAGAGATAAAGAAAAGTCTTCAAGATATTAGATGGTGCCTTTTATCAGGAATTATGGGACAAAAGTCTCATAGATTCCTTATAACATTAAGATATCAAAGTACATTGTCCACTGAATCATCAATCTGCTTTTCTACTCATCATGGGCATGTTATCTATGGGCATGAAATCACATTAAATGTAAATGGTATATGTAAAAATGTACTTTATTAAATAGTATCTTTCAAGTTTTATTATCAATGAAAGCCTAATGTTCATAGGGCAATATCCTTTTAATGGCTATTAAATGGCATTCTGTATCAGATGATCTACTATTTTATATATTAATTGCTTTAAAAATCCAAATAAATATTTTTCTTTGAACTATTTCTACCTCCAGTACCAAAGCCTTGACTTTCAGTACAACAGCAACCCCTAGAGGTTCCTTAAAACTTGCACAACTTAGTGAAATTTTTGCCTCACAATCTTACCTTTCACATGATTATGAACTTGATTTTTTAAATTCATTTTTTATCAAACTATTTTAGGAAAAGATTGTTAATAAAAAGATGAGCTTTGAAAAAATTACAGCATGACTGACAGCAACTATTTATTATTATGGAAGGAGAGCAGCTGAGAAGTGCTGCATTTCCAATGTGACACTGGACAAATTTTTGAACTTCAGTTCATGAAGTGTTTGACTTAACTTTCTATTTATTCAGTTGATTTGGAGGGAAGAAGGACTAGTGAACGCTAATGGAGACACCTCCACAATATAAGGGAAAGTGCATTGGGAAACTTCCTTGTGCTCTTGTTCTCATTCTTGCTTCCACAGCTATCTATGTGCCATTAAAAAAAAAAAAAAAAAGAAAATCATCTCACCTGTGTCTAAAGTAGCAAGAGTATAACTTACCTATAGCTCAAAGGTCAGACTGATTCTTGGACAATAAAATCAGAAGAAATCTTTCCCCAAATAGAGAGATGAAGAAAGTGTTTATGGAAGAGGTGACTGAATTGGGCCCTAGAGGATAGGATATCAACACACACATGGAAGGCATTACTATGATCAATCGGATCTATTTATTCAGCCCAACTTTATTCCTGATTTCCAGTCTTGCATCTTTTGACTGTTTGATGGAGTAAGAAGGCAGACAAATTAGTCAAACAAAGTGAATGTCTTGTAAATACCTTAAATGAAACATGTCTAAAACTGAACTAATTATCTTTCCTTTAAATCCTTCCCTCTTCCTAACTTTCCTATTATTGTTGAAGGTCCCACCATATACCCAGTCCCTCAGGCTTGAGAGCCAGATGTCATTCTGTCTCTCTCTCTCTCTCTCTCTCTCTCTCTCTCTCTCTCTCTCTCTTTCTCCTTCCCACTTACCTACCACCCTTACCAATATTAGTCAGCTGTCAAGTCCTGTCCACTTTGTATTCCAAACACTATCACCACTTTGGCAAAAGCCCTCAATACCATGACCACTGCAATGACTTTCTTGGGATTAGTCTCCCTGCTTCAGGTCTCTCCCCACTCTAATTCATCCTCTACTGTGCTGTCCAATTTATCTTCCTACAGTGAAGATGTTACTCCTCTCTTCAGCCAACTGTAGTGGCTCCTTATCACCTCCAGGATCACAGAGAAAAGTCTTTAACTTTTGAAGAATCCTTTCCTAATAATCCTATGCTTCTCTGAACTCCCAGTACTTATTTTATCCTACACAATAATATTCCATTTTATTCATATGCCAGAATTTATCAAGCCAGTCTCCAATCTATGGGAATCCATTTTCCTTCCAGTTCTTTGCTACCAAACACACAAAAGCTGTTATGAATACAAATCTTTGAAAACAAATCTTTGTTTCTTCATTTGTAAAAGTGCCATCTTTAAGCAGTCTTTAAGGTCTAAATTTTCTGGTCAGTCAACAGTCATTAAGCACTATTTAGTTCTTGGGATGGAGTCAAAGAAAGACCAATAAAAGTTCCTGCTCCAAAGAGCCCAGCTTAATGGCTGGGAGATAGCATACAAAGAAGTGTGTATAACACCAGTGAGAGAAAACACTAGCATTAAGGAGAAATCAGGAAAAGCTTTGTGCAGAATAAAGAAATGTTCACGACATGCTTTGTGATTTTCAGGATATTGTTCACATGAGCCAATATCCTGGAACACTTTACTCTCACATTTCAGTCAACTGAAATCCTATGTACAGAATAAAACCAGACTCAAATGTCACTTTAGCTAATTCATTTAACTGTTCTCAAGGACTCTATTTCCTCATTTGCAAATCAGGGGTTGAATTAGGTAATCTCTAAAGTCCCTTATAACTCTGTTATCTGTCCTTGTAAAATTCCCTGTGTTATATATCAAAAAGGATATCTGCCCTAAGAACTCTCAAAGCCCTTGGTTAACATCTCATAAGCACACTCTATTCATTGATCTGTTTTATGTTGTATTTACTTTTATGTAGGTTCTTTCCCCTTATTAAATTGCAAATTTATTGAAGGCGGGGATTATGGCTTATCCCTCTGAGAACTGAGCATGTTACAGTTTTGCATGGGGCAGACACTAAATAAAGGTTTACTAAATTGAATATGGACAATAAAGGATTTTTTCAAGTTCTATATTGCTTTTTTTCTTAAGCTGCCTAAAGGTGAAAGGGCAATTATTCCTTAACACATAGATGGCATTAAAAATCTTCTGTGCCAGAGTAGCTAGGTGACACAATGGGTAGAGCACCAGCCCTGAAGTCAGGAGGACTGGAGTGCAAATTTGACCTCAGACACTTAACATTTCCTAGCTGTGTGACACTGGACAAGTCACTTAATCCCAACGGCCTCAAAAAAAAATTTTCTGTACCAAAGGAATTTGTTCCAACTGGAGTTGGAACTTCGATATAAGGAGCTTAAGTCATTTTCAAAAGTTGAGGGGACCTGCTTTGATAGTGCTGCTTTTAAAAATCTATGAAAGGATGGGGGGAGAGGTGTTCCTCAAAAAGGAACCGCAAAGGTTCTTCTTTTGCAGGTTTTCCTCCAACACAAATACAGTTTTAAAGTTCTCATGTTAATGAATATTGGTCATTGGGAATAGACAAGGGAAATATTGATTCTTAAAATTCAAAAGGAATAATTTTTCTAGAAAAAAATTTGCTAAGTTCTCTTCACTTGAGGTGATAGATGTCTGTTTGGAGACAATAATAAATAGTCATATGAAAACTTCCAGTAAAGAGTCCAACCATGGGCAGCTCTCCCTATAATTTCTGAAACCACAGTAAGATATCTAGGCAAGTGAAACAGAAGAGCATCAAAGGAAATGCACAAAAAGAATCCAGAGTGAGGTGGGAAAGGAAAAAAAGAGAAAACAATTGAAAAATGTTGGTTGGAAATATAACCTGAGGTAGTATCCTTCATTCAGTTGACTAGTCTCTTAAGGGTAACAGCAACAGCAGAAAGAAGGGGATTGTGCCAAATTCAGGATGATCATATTAAGATGTGAGGGACTGAACCATGGACAAAGGACTTGAAAAGGGAATGTTAAGACAATTGGGAGGCAATTCGGGAGACAGGAGGGTCACGTGATTCATTCAGTATCTCAGTTCTATTCTTTCAGACTGACTCCATCCTTTGTGCAGCAAGGGTCAGGTCCAGCTGTAGTGTCATTATAACTAAAAGCATCTTGCTATTTTGGGAGCACAGAGTTGGGTGACGCAGGAGTCGTCCAACTAAAGCCAAAAAGTCCTGAGGTATCTCAGCAGGCTTCCCCAGTCTACTTCTGGGCTCTTTTTTACGGCCACATACACTCCTGGATTTGTAACTTCATCTGTGTGCTCTTAACACGATCAAACAGGAAAACGTTACAGGAATAAATGCATACAAGGCTCTTATGTCTGCACACTTCTGCTCTACCTTTGTGGGACCATAACCTTGAAGTCAAGAAGCACCAGATACAGGGACAGGTATTTTGTCTGAGGGATGAGACCAAGAGTCCCCCTTAAGGTAGAAAGGCTGATCAGCCCCAGGGGAACACAGACAGTAGGATAAAAGTATAATAAGAAAAGCATGAAGATAACCCTAATCTTTCCACTGCTATAATTGACATTACCTTATTTCTCCTTCTTAAAAATGAACAGACCACTAGTATTTGGGGTACATGATAGCATTTCCATACTAAATAGGTAAAATAAAAGATAGCTAGGTAGTACAATGGATAGAGGACTGGACTCATCTTCCTGATTCAAATCAGGCCTCAGATACTTTCCAGCTGTGTGACCCTGGGCAAATCACTTAATCATGTTTGCCTCAGTTTCCTCATCTGTAAAATGAGCTGGAGAAGGAAATGGCAAACCACTGTGATATCTCTGCCAAGAAGACTCCTATTGGGATCACAAAGAGCTGAATATGACTAAAACAATTAAACAAAAACAAAAGCATAGAAAAACCTATTGCCAAAAAAAAGCAATAAGTAAATTTACTGCCTAGATCCATCAAATCATCTTCAACTGAAGGATTGACTTTTTTTTTTAATAGAAAAGTGGGATAATACTTATCTTTTTAAAGATTATCAATTTCTTACTTGGGTCTTGGTTAAGTTTCTTAAAGGTATATTAAGTGTAATACTAAGTGTCATGGTTACAATTTTCTTTATTTCCTAAGAAAGGAGAATCTCTTTTTGGCACTGTTAAAAGAGGAGACAAGGATTTACATATCCTTTTTTTGCTTTTTATATGTACATGTATGTGAGTAAAATATTAGCAAAGTGATTATAGAAAAATACTTTTAAAATTATGCACTGTGATTGGTTTGGGTTTGTATCAGGAGTATAGGGTTGGTTCATTAAGAAAACTAAATAGATCATATTAATGACAAAAATTTTAAAAATCACATGATTCTGCATTTTTGATTTCCTTCACAAGCTAATTGTACAATAATTCAGAGTCTGATTCTTTTTGTACAGCAAAATAATGTTTTGGTCATGTATACTTATTGTGTATCTAAGTTATATTTTAATATATTTAACATCTACTGGTCATCCTGCCAGGGGGGGGGGGGGGGGGGGGGGGGTAAGAGGTGAAGGATTGGAACAAGAGGCTTGGCAATTGTTGGTGCTGTAAAGTTGCCCATGTATATATCCTGTAGATAAAGGGCTATTAAATAAAAATTAAAATTAAAAAAAAAATCACGATTCTATCAATAAAAAATTTTTTTAATCTTTTAAGAAATTACTTTTATGTTAAAAAGAAATAAAAATTATTTTTAGTATCAATCCAAAACCAAGATCAATTCTCAAGTATAATGAAGGATAATATAGGCAGCTAAGTGGCACAATGGATGAAGTTCAAGGCTTGGAGTCAGGAAAACTTAGCTTCCTAAGTTCAATTCTAGGCTCAGACAGGTATAAATGGTGTGACCCCATGCAAGTAATCAGTTCCTCATCTGTAAAATGGGGTAGAGGCAAATCACTCTAGTGTCTTTGTCAAGAAAACCTCATTAAAAAGGGGGGGGAGTCATTAAGAATCAGACATGACTGAAAATATCTAAATAACAGCAGCAATAACAAAAAACATGAAGAAATACTAGCAGCCTTTTCAATTAAATCAGGGATATAAACAAGGTTGTTCATTGCCACTACTATTACTTGATATAGTTCTAGAAATACTTGCTATAGCAATATGATATTGAAACTGAAAAAAAAAAGAAAAAGAAACTAAGGAATAAGTATAAAAATTACTGCTTTTTGAAAATAACAGATATGAGGTAGAACTAAAATTGAGGAGTAAAGACAGGAATTGCTGAGCTCTTCCCCAAAACCTTTCCGAATTCCTTTAAATAACTACAGATTTTAGAATGTCAAAACACACAAAAAGAAGAGTGGAACATTTTTCTGGTCAAAGATAACTTAGAAGGTCAGCAGAAAAGGTCTATTGCACCAGAGTAGCAGTTCAGCACAGTCCCTGCCACAGCAGCATACCCTCAGCCCAGAAAGCCAGGAGCAAGCCTTGGGGCCTCTATATCAGAAGCAGCACTGGTGGTTTCCAGTTTCTTAGCCCACAAACAACAAAGATGACTTCGAAAGTCAGCTAGAATAAGAAGGCCTTGGGAAACTAGGTCTGCAGAACCACTGAATCAGCATCAATGGCAGTGGTAGTCTGTGTCCTCAGATTTATTAAACACTCAGGCTGTTACATTCTGTTATTTCTGGATCTTGTGCACAATCTATTCTAATGATCAGTTTTTCCATTTTTTAATTAGTACCAAAATGTTTTGCTGATTGATGCTGTGCAGTATAGTTATATATAAGATCTGATATTACTAGATGCACAACTTCCCACATTTTTTTCATCATTTCCTTGGAGATTCTTGACCAGATGAATTTTGTTGTTTTTCAAGTATAGTATAGTTTCTATACTATAGTATAGTATTGTTGGGTAGTTTTGTTAGAGCACTAAGTCTGCAAATTAATTTAGGTAAGATTATTATTTGCATTAGCATAACCAAACTGTGAATAATTCCTCTTCAGCTATTTCTTTTTATATCTTGTTTATTTCTGCCATTATTTTTTAGTAGTCTAACTCTAGGACCCATCATCTAATAAATACAGGTAAGAATACAAAAAAATAATGGCAGAAATGAGATTTAGACCAATATCTCACGGTCAATAACAGTAACTGTAAGAAGTCACATCATAAATAAATTAAATGATAATGGAAGGTTATGTTTCCTAACTATGAAAAAGGGAAGAATTTTACACTAGACAAGGGATAGAGGGGAATCACAGGTGATAAAATGGACAATTTTGATTACATAGAAAATTGAAATTTGCCTTCTGACCTCAAGTAAGTAAAACTGCTCTTTCCAAAGTTACTGTTGATTTTTTACTTTAATTCAATCCATGTCCTTTCTTACCTCTCTATAGCAGTTGATAGTAACTAATGTCTCCTTAAGGATTCTCTTGTTTTTTCCCCATTCTGTTTTTTCTCTGGACTACATCTATTTGTATGACTGCCCTTCTTAGTCTCTTCTGCTGAATCATCATATGTAACATTTTTTTTAAAGTGCTAATGTACCCTTACCTTCCTGCGCTCTCTTCACATTTTCTCTCTTCGTGATCTCACTAGTTTACATATGTTTAAAATTTATATCTATGATGAAAATTCCAATTTACACATGTAGCACTAGTGTCTCTCCTGAACTCCATTCCACATAAATGAATATTAGTTATTTCAAATCCCCTTCTGGATCATGGTCTTCCCCACAGCACTGTATGGTTGTGAGAGTTGATCTATAAGGAAAGCCGAGTGCCATAGAATCAACACTTTTAAAGAAAACTTTTAAGAGTCCCTTGGTTTTCAAACAAGAAGATCAAATAGGTTAATACTTAATGAAATGAATCCAGAATATTCAATGGAAGGTCAAACACTTGACATGGAAGCTTAAATACTTGGGCTACATAATGAGACTCATTGGAAAAGACTCTAATGCTGGGAAAGATTGAAGGCAAAAAGAAAAAGGGACAGATGAGATGAATAGACAGTGTCATGGAAGCAATGCACATGAGCTTGGACAGACTTCAGGAGACATTGAAGTACAGAAGGGCCTGGGGTATAGTGGTCTACAGGGTCGTAAAAAGTCAGACTGACTGAGCAACTCAACAACATTTCTGATGTTAAATCCCAGAAATAGATCACTATTCAACATGGTAAAAACAAAACAAAACGAAATGAAAAAATCAACCCAGAACTCATTAACTTTATAATAACTTCCTCTGACATTAAAATCAGACAACACCCCAGCCTGTATACACACAACTCTCCAATTTAGTCAAACCAGTCTTCTTGTTGTTCCTCACTAATAATAATTATAAAAGCATTTATATAGTACTTTAGAGTTTAGAAAGTGCTTTACCAAATGAAGGTGGCCTAGCTGAACCAGAGCTAAAACTATATTATAAAGCAGCAGTCATCAAAACAATTTGGTATTGGCTAAGAAATAGAGCAATCAATCAGTGGAATAGGTTAGGTTCACAAGACAAAATAGTCAATAACTATAGCAATCTAGTGTTTGACAAACCCAAAGACCTCAGCTTTTGGGATAAGAATTCACTATTTGACAAAAACTGCTGGGAAAATTGGAAACTAGTATGGCAGAACCTAGGCACTGACCCACACACAATATCATATACCAAGATAAGGTTGATATGAGTTCATGATCTACACATAAAGAATGATATTATAAACAAACTAGAAGAACATAGGATAACTTACTTCTCATATCTATGGAAAAGGAAGGAATCTGTGACCAAAGAAGAACTACAGATCATTATTGATCACAAAATAAAAAATTTTGATTGCAGACAAGATGAGAAAGAAAGCAATAAACTGGGAAAACATTTTTACAATCAAAGGTTCTGATAAAGGCCTCATTTCCAAAATATATAGAGAATTGACTCTAATTTATAAGAAATCAAGCCATTCTCCAATTGATAAATGGTCAAAGGATATGAACAGACAATTTTCAGATGAAGAAATTGAAACTATGTCTAGTCATATGAAAAAATGCTCCAAATCATTATTGATCAGAGAAATGCAAATTAAGACAACTCTAAGATACCACTACATACCTGTCAGATTGGCTAGGATGACAGGGAAAGATAATGCTGAATGTTGGAGGGGATGTGGGAAAACTGGAACATTGATGCATTGTTAGTGGAGTTGTGAACTGATCCAACCATTCTGGAGAGCAATTTGGAACTATGCTCAAAAAGTTATCAAACTGTGCATACTCTTTGATCCAGCAGTGTTTCTACTGGGCTTATACTCCAAAGAAATACTAAAGAAGGGAAAGGGACCTGTATGTGCCAAAATGTTTATGGCAGCCCTGTTTGTAGTGGCAAGGAACTGGAAACCATGTGGATCCCCATCAGTTGGAGAATGACTGAATAAGTTATGGTATATGAATGTTATGGAATATTATTGTTCTGTAAGAAATGACAAGCAGGATGATCTCAGAGAAGCTTGGAGAGACTTACATGAACTGATGCTAAGTGAAATGAGCAGAAGCAGGAGATCATTGTATACAGCAACAACAATACTATATGAAAAACACTTCTGATGGATGTGGCTCTCTTCAACAATGAGATGATTCAAACCAGTTCCAATTGTTCAGTGATAAAGAGAGTCATCTACGTCCAAAGAGAGGACTGAGAGAACTGAGTGTGGACCACAACATAACATTCTCACTCTTTTTGTTGTTTTGTTTTCTTTCCCAGTTTTTTTCTTCCTTCTTGATTAGATTTTTCTAGTGCAGCAAATTAACTATAAATATGTATACATTTATTGGATTTAACATATATTTTAACATATTTAACATGTATGGGACTACTTGCCATCTAGGGGAGGGGGTGGGAGGAAGGAGGGGATAATTTGGAACAGAAGGTTTTACAAGGATCAATGCTGAAAAATTACCCATGCATATGTTTTGTAAATAAAAAGCTTTAATTAAAAAAAAAAAATTAAGACAAGGTTACAAAAAAGAGAGAAATGACTCTTATTTCTATAAATTTGACTGAGTTTTCTATGTTTTTAAAAATAAAATCTCTATCAGAAAAAAAAAAAGAAAGCGCTTTACAAATATTATCTCACTTTATTTTCAAAACAATCCTGAGTGGTAGGGAATATTAAATATTCCCAATTTACTGATAAGAAATGGAGGCATGCCAAAATGAAGTGATCTACCCAGAGTTACACAGCCAGTATCTGAAACTATATTTGACCTCAGATCTTCCTGATTCCAGGTAAATCCAGCACTGATTGAACTACTTAGCGGCTAGAAAGGCTTATCCCACTAAACTACAAATCCCAGAATACTTCTCTATTTTGCATCTCTGGTTTGCATCTCATATTTTCAACACTTACACAGTGCCTGACATAAAGTAGACAAGAAATAAACATTTCTTGATTTAAGAACCAGAACAGAACTGACTTTTCTCTTTACCCTAGGAATAAAAGTGTCTTAAATGTTTGTGGTAGTTACTAAAGGGTTAAAGAACCAAATGCTTTATGTATAGCCATTCCAAGAATAATCTTATTACATTTAACTGGCTATCACTCCCTTCTGAAACTCTGATTAGTCAGGAGACAGCCAATGCCCATGACTGTGCTAACAGCCCTGCCGCCTGCCAAACAGAAAATTATGCTCCAGCTGCAGTAAGGACTGCCAGTGTTCATTGCTGCCCTGTTAAATAATTCCTCCTCCCTGTCCCAGCCCAGCCCTCTACTCCATTTTTTGTACTACAATAGGTTTAGTTGGGAGGATAAGGGGGAGAGTATAAATTATAAGTGAATATGACATTGTGCCTGCAGACTCAATGGCATTGAGCTTCCCAAGCAAGACAAATGACATCTTATTGAGAGCTGTTTTCAAGGCCCAGCTGCTCCTAAAGTGTGCATGGAGAAACCTTTCTGGCTTCTGATGGAACAACCAGAGGTAGCTCGTCCTGTTTTTGCTAGACTTGCATGGAAAACGGAAAAGTCTTCGTCCTACGGTTTTATCGGACAAAGCCCAAAGCCCAATTATTTTGACCACAAAGTTGGCCAATGGTTTTGTTTGAAACAGCTGTCAATTTTAATAAAATCTGAAAGTCACAAAGTAGAAGCAAACATTCTCCCTCCTACAACTTTCTATTCTCCTGGATAGTTTCTTCTTTTGCTTAATGAAAGAAAAATTGAGTTTCAGATTGTCTTTCATGAAGACCCACACTAAGTACATGTGCCAATTAAATGATTCTAATAAGAAGTAAAGTTAATATCAACATAATTTGCCTTTGGTTTCCAATTTTCTTTTTAAAAATCTAATTTAATTTTAAAATTACTTTGGATACTTTTTAAAAAAAATACTGCAATCATTTCCAGGTAAATTTCCCCATCCTCCCAACATTTAACATTCCTCTGAAACAAAGAAAAGCCAAATGACACAGTCATCATGTCTGTTAGTACATACAACATTTGGCACACATAGGCTCCCACCTTTCTAGTGACATTGTCTATTCCCAGGGATTAATATTAGTCATTATAATTACTCAAAGTGCTGAGTTTCCTTCATTTATGTTACTGAAGTCACTCCAATATCTTTTTTGTTGGTTGTAATAATCTAAGGAAAATCCTGATTCTTCAATGATTCTACTATCAGAAGAGTCAGCAAGGTAGTCCAGTGCTTGGAGCACTAACCTGAAGGCAGGAAGATAATCTTTCAAATCTGACCTCAGATACTTAGCTGTGTGATCTGGACAAATTACTTAATTTTTCTTGCTTCAGTTTCCTCATATGTAAAATGGAGGCAATAATAGCATCTACCCATGAAGTTTGCTGTGAGGATGTAAAAAAATGAAATATATTTGCAAAGCACTGTGCAGATCTTAAAGAGCTTGTAAATAATAGGTAATAATGGTGATAGCAGTTGTAGTAGTAAGTGAAATTTAATCATTCAGCATTTTCTAATATAAAATGTTAAAGTTTTTCAATCCTTGCAATGAATTTCTGAATCACTTGTATTCAGAAAATTTCTTAAAATGTACTATGATGTTTATGGCATATATATAGTCTATTCAGATTGTGAAATTTCACTGAGGGATTAGCTTACATGTCTCTACATATCTCCATCACAAATGGGGTTTTCCTGGTTTTTAACATCATCATTTTAAAAAATATCCTCAAGGATTTGGGTGTGAGTAAGAACACTGAAAATGATGCTACTTTTTTGTGGTCTTAAAATAGAAAACTGTGTTCCTAAGAAGCTAAAAGACACTGAGCCTTTCAAATAGGACATTCACCTCAGCTTTATTTCTATTACATTGTGAGAAATACAAATAACATTCATTTTAAGAGATACTTCCTCCCCCTTTCCTTTATTAAAAATGTCAGTTTGTTCAAGATGAACAAGATGGGCAAGCTTAAGGAAATTGCAATCTTTGTTGTCAGAGTGCACTTCCATCTGAGGGACTTAAGAGCTGATGAAAAAGACTATTATACAAGAAAACATCTGCTCATAGGAGTAAAGGTTTGAGTCTCTCACTGCCTATTAATTGTTCAAGTACTAGTCAACAGAAGCCTCATGGCTCTTGAATTTTATTCTGAAATGGGAGAAAATGAGTTCTCTGGCTAGGAGATTAGGACTAAATGTAATAAATAATATTTAAAAATGATAGCTCCAAATCGAAGTCCACTTTCATATAGATATATCTATAAAACTGACTGATTCAATTAGGGTTAAATACTCAACACATTAGTTAGCTATAAGGAGAGATGGGAGAATAGAAACACTAAACCAGGGTTTCTGCCTTCAGAAAGCTTTTAATATAGTTGGCGAAGTCAAATTCATTCCAAACCAATAAGGACTAATCAATATGGACCTATTGTGGACAAGGTACTATATGTTAGACAACAATGAAACAGAAAATAGTCTCTGTCTCCAAGGAAGTTACATTTTACAGATAGAAAAGGTGAGTATAATTGATGATTTGAGAAAAGAAGAGCATGTAAAAGTAGAAGATTAGGAAAGACTGTCAGAAGGTGGCACATGAAGAAGAAAAGAAAGGAAAGGAAAAGAGAAGAGAAGGGAAAGAAGGGGCAGGAAATGGGATCAAAAGTACATATGGAAAGCATCAGTTCTTTAAGAAAGATTGGAATAAGAGAGGTGAAAATGAAAGATGATATTGAGAGATACTGAAGTATGGGATAAGGGAGGAGAGAAAATCCATCATATTTTCTACTTTCTTGGTAAAGTAGGAGGCAAAGTCCTGCTGAGAGGGAGCAGAGAATAGATACCATGTCACTGTCATTTTTATTCAGTTGTATCTGACTCTGTGTGACTCCATTTGGGGTTTTCTTGGCAAAGATACTGGAGTATTTTGCAATTTCCTCCTCCAGTTCATTTTACAGAAGAGGAAACAGGATTAAATGACTTTTCTAGGGCTACAGAGCTAAATGTCTGAGGCCATATTTGAATTTGGATCTTCCTGACTCCATGTTCTTTCTACCCACAACTGAAAAGAAGAGAAGAAGTTTACAAAAGCTACAGAAGAAAGTGTTATAAAAAGTCAATTAGAGAATAATAGAAGGACTGATATGGAGAAGGGCAGATCCAGTCAAGATTAGATAACATCTATTTGCATTGGACACAATTACCATGGTCGTAGGGCTCAAATGTACAAAAGGGGAGGAAAGAAGGTGGGAACCCAAGATTGAGACTGAATAAGACATGAGTGGAGAAAAGACTGGGAGGCAAGGAATTCAGGATGAGAGAACAGAGATTAACTAGATAGGGCTAAGACCTTAAAGGCAGCAAAGTGGCAGAGGTACTGGAATGGCAAAAGGACAGAATACTGGAGTTTGTGCTGAGAACAAAGAATAAGTTTAGGAGGCATAAGAATAGATAAGCAGATGGAGGGAAAATGTATACCTGGTTGATCCAAATCCATTCTCCAGTTTTCAAAAACCTAAAACAATTTTTACAAAAAGTGAGTGCAAGTATAGCAATTGGGACATTTCCATGATACACATAAACATCAAGAATAATTCTCACTTCTGGGATGAGCATAATGGGAAGAGCTTAATTTCTAAGTTCTGCATACTATTTCTGTAAACCACAACATGCTACATAAATGTCAGCTACTACATATTATTATTCATGTGAGAAAATTAAAGAGAATGCTTTGCTTGTTCTTTGTAAAATAATTTAATTATAGATATAATTTGCATCCAAAACAGTCTACCAAACAAGAGAATTCAGAATGGAAAAAGAGTCAAAAATTAGAACTAGAAATTACATCGGTCTTTAGATAAAAGATGAAAAAAGGGAAAATGTCAATTTTTAATACTGTTGCAGAGAAATCATTTTTGTTTAGGTGTGCAGTAGGGACAGGGATATGAAGGTCAAAGCCACAAACCAAGATTGATTGGTTTGAAGACTTGAAGTGGTTTGCCACTGACATCAATATTATTTCCTTGCCTAGATTCTTCTATTGTATTTACAAATACTGAGAAGCAAAGTAAATTTCTACTTGGATATGTTTCTTTCCTGCCTTATCCATAACAGGTACTCAAAAGCCATTTCTTTTTGGCATTGGTAAAAATGAATATGGCATAAAGTACACAAGGGGAATTAAATGGCAAATCTAAGGTGTTTTTTCTTTCTTCAAAAATAAGGCTAACTAAGCTAAGAAATACCATTGTTTCAGTGATGCTAAGATATGGTTCAGGTTACATACACTACTTATGTGTTAATAAGACAGAGAAGAAACCTCTCAGTGTTCCAAATAACTCCTTAAAACTGTTAAGTTGTAAATAATTTCCCAGTAAATATTAAAGTAAAACAAGGATCCTCACTATTGTTTTACAAAAATATAGCAATGTTAGAAACAGTAACAAGAGAAAGAAATTAAAAGTAATAAAGATAGGCAAGGATAGATAAAATTACTCCTCTTCGTTAAAGATATGATCATTTATTTAAAGAATCCTAGGAAATCAGCAAAAAAAACCCAATGAAACAAGGAAAAGTTTCAGTAAATTTGAAGGATACGAAAATAATCTACAGAAATCAATAATGATAAGAAAATCTGGGAGAAAATAATGGAAATGGAAGACCCATTCAAAATAACTACAAAATACATAAAATATCCAGGGACCAGGCATATATGCTAAAATAGGCAATGAGGTGTCACAGTGGATAATGTTCTAAGCATTGAGTCAGGAAAGGCCGAGTTCAAAGTCAGCTTCAGACACTTACTAGCCAAGTGATCCTGGGCAGATCATTTAACCTCTGTTTCCCTTAATCTGGCAGAAAAGAAAATGACAAACCACTCCCAGTATTTTTGCTAAGAAAACCCCACAGATGGGATCATAAAAAGTCACACACAAAGGAACAACAACAAAAATAATAAAGTACACTTAATCTTTGTATAAATATAGGTACAGAGTATACTACTTAAGAAGTAAAGAATAATTTAAATAACTGGAAAATATTCTTTTTCTATATTCAATTTTATTTTAAGTCTTGAATTCTCTCCCTTCTAACTCTTCCTCCCATACCCATTTGGAAAGAAAAAAACACAAAATCCATTACAAATATAGTCAAGCAAAACAAGTTCTCATATATCAGCCATGTCAAAAAAAAAAATATGCTCCCATCTGCATAAAGGAATATTCAATTCAATAGTCACGGATGAGCCATGTTGATAAAATAAAAATAAAAATGCTACCAAAATTAAATTTTAGATTATTCTTTACAAAATAACAACAAAATTCTATGAGGAATAATAGGTCTTAATATCGAGGGAAATTTTGGGGAAAAAAGATAGGAATGAAGGAAGAACAAAAGTTACATACAAATTATAAATATTATAAAGTTTATTGTTCAAAAATTCAGTTATTTCGCTTATATATAAGACTTAGTGATTCCATTTGGAGTTGTTTTGGCAAGGTGCAACAGTGGTTTGCCATTTCTTTCTCTAGCTTATTTTACAGATGAGGAACTGAGGCAAAGAGGGTTAAAGTAACTTGTCCAGAGTCACATAGCTAGTAAATTTCTGAGGGTAGATTTGAACTCAGGAAAATGAATCAGCCCAACTCCAGGGTCTGGCACTATGGCACCCCCTAGCTGCCCCAAAAGTCACTTTAGGCTGTATCAGCATTCAGAATGGGAGGGAGTATTGTATTCTTCCATGATCAGATATAACAGCTGGAATATTGTTTCAGTTTGAGAAGCTACATCCATTTTTGTTGGGACTTTAAAAGACCAGGGAGGTCAGAAGTTGGAGTGGAGGAGGGAAAACCTTCTAAGCATGGGAATCAGCCAGAGAGAATGTCCAGAGACCAAAACTGGAGTATATCTGGATCAAAAAGTACCTGCTGGGGAGTAAAGAAGATTGGAAAGATAGAAGAGGGCTAAGTTAAAAGGCTTTTAATGTCAGAGCATATTGCATTTGCTCTTAAAGGCAATAGGAAGCCACTGGATGTGGCTTGTGGATGTGGTTGGATTTGCATTTCAGGAAAATGCATAGGAGCTGAGGAGATCATCAAGTGAGTAGAATAGTAGGAGAAGAGGAGAGGATCCAGGACTGAATTCTGAGGAATATCCAGAGCTTGGATGGTGTAGTGGTCACTTTATTCAAGCAAATCACAGCCCAATGCATAAAATTATACACATGTTACAGTGGAATTATCTAATTCAAATCAGTTCACTACCTAGAAAAGACAGTTCAATGCATTGATAAATAGATCAAATTACCAAAAACAGCTTCCTTGTACTAAGCTAAAATGAGATTCCCTGACATTGAACCCATTGGTTCAATTCTGCCCTCTGAATCCATATAGAACAAATCTTGCAATTACTATAGAGTCTCTATCATCCCCATTCTCCCCGTCCTTCACCCCTCTCCTTTCCAGTCATTTAATCTTATCCCCATTTTCTTTAATCATACCCCCTCAGGGATTTTCAGACTCCTCACTATCATGACCATTTTCCTTTGGTTACTCTTAAAATTTAGTTCTCAAAACTAAAAATAAAAAAAATAAAAAGGAAGATCTGAATAGAGATAAAGGTAAGTCTGTTCTCCTAATGAATGGGCACTGTACTTCTATTAATGAAACCTATGATTGTACTTAGGGTTCAGATATGTATTGGCATAAATGGTATGCAATATGTGCGAATCAAGATGACAAGTTTTTAAAATAAACTTCCATTTGAACTTGGTTTGTTGCTATAGTGTCTAATCTCTCTTTTTTCACCACAAACTGTAAGTTAAAATCATTTTTAAGCCTTCAATTGCCTGTTTTCTGAAAAATCAAAATGGAAAGAAATCAAACAACTCACCAATAAATATTTATTAAGCTCCCATTATATACTAGGCACTGTTCAGCAAAGCAGATTACAAAGAAAGGCAAAAGGTAGCTCCCTTCCCTCAAGAAGCTCACAGTCTAATGGGGGAGGCAGTGACAAAACAAGCATGTACAAAGAAGTTACAGACAGGATAAACTGTGGATAATTAACTGAGGGAAGGCTCTAGAATGAAAGGCAATTGGGAAAGTTTCTTACAGAAAGTGGAGTTTTCACTGAGACTTGAAAGGGCCAGGAGGTAGTGGAGAGTTTACTGGATAAGGGAGTGACAGGATCAGATTTGCACTTTAGGAAGATGCATTTGAGAACTGAGTTGAAAATATATGAGTGGGGAGAAGCTTGAGGCAATTAATCTATTCTAGATTTTTGCAATCATCTAGCATGAGAGCCTGTGCAGGGTTGTGGCAGTGCCAGGGAGGGAAGGGGACAGAGAAGACAGATGCCACAAAAATAAAATCACCAGGACTTGCCAATAGATTGGAAAGAGAGTCAGGAACTAAGCATGGCCTCTAGTCTGGGGAGATGGAAGGATTGTGGTGTCCCAGGCAAATAATAGGGAAGTTAGGAAGACGTCCCAAAATATAAGAAATGTCCAGAGCAGCAATTTTTGTTGTAGCAAAGAACTGGAAATGAAGTAGAAGCCTATCAACTGGAGAATGGCTAAACAAATTCTACACAAAAATGTAATTGAAAATGATAGTGCTGGAAGAAATTATAAATATGAAGAATTCAGAGAAGCAAAGAATGACTTAAAGGAAACATTATAGAGTTAAATAAGAAAACCAGAAAAACAATATGCACAATTTCAATAAAAAGAAAAGAATAACAACAACAACAACAAAGGAAACAAAACAAAAAAACTGAAAGCTATGTGATTATAATGACCAGACTTGGTTCTTAATGACAAAATTCATCTCTTTCTCCTTTGCAGGGGAAGAGGACATTGGATAAGGAACAGGGCATATTCTGTAAAACAGAGCTGATATGTTAGTTTGTTTTGCTGAACTGCTTTCCCCTCCCCCCATTTTTCCTTTAAAATCTATGTTAGAAGGAAGGAAGTGGGGAGAACCTGCAATTGAAAACAAAATAAAACTGGATGAAAAAAAAATAATAAAAATCTGGGTTTGAATGACCAGTAAGGGGAAGAGGAAGGATGTGTTTGGAAATGAAGATGACAAAAAAAGACCCTAAAAGATATCATAAAACAAGATTTTAAACATTTAAAAAATTAAAAAATCAAATTCAAGTTACTTAGCTTATATATTAAGGCAAAATTCATTGTACCTCCATAATCTTCATGATCAACTAACACTGATTCTCAGTTTCAGTTAGGATTATTTGTACACCCAACTTTTCTGTTGCTCATTCAGAGAAAGAATATTGCACATACATTAATTACTAAGAAAATTTAGAATTTTCCATGGCAAATATTTTCTTTAATTCTCATTTCCTGCTTTAAATATGTTTGTAACATTTTCCGCAACAGTGTTTCCAAATGGCTTTGGCCTAGAATGTAACACTCAACTGAAGATACATTTATCTATCTGTAGACTCTATAGTCATAGGTAGAGTGTCAACCCAATCATAAAAAGCCAATATGAGTTTTATAGGTGCAGGTTTCCCTGCAGAGAGAAGACTTGGCCTCTGATTTCCATCTTCTAGGTCACTAAGAAAAAAGGGGGTGGGACAGGGAAAGGCCAAGAAAAAAAGACTCTGAAACTTACCTCTGTATATTGGTCCGAACGCAGAATACAAAATAACTTTTTGTCATTCTCAGTCATTCACTGAAACTTAGTGAGCCTGCATCAAGCACTGTATTACCTATATTTCAAATGTACTCTGTAATTAAGTGTTTATTTATTGAACCTAAGGGAACAATAATCTCTGTCTTGGTTTATCATTAAAGAAAGGCTCACTGCCCTATGTTTTCCTCATTATCTGTTTTTTGGACCATATTAACAATTTGAAACGGAGGCACTTTCTTTTTGTGCTATCATTACTGCCTCAGGAAACTTCCATGGGAATTTGCTCTTAGGGTTTTTGTCATGACTTATATCTGGCACCATTTTATCTAAGAGTTTTCAAGACCAAAATTAAGCAGCTCTTTGTCCTGAAATAACAATCATGAATTTCCTTGAAAAAGGAGGAACAAAAAATTCTAACACTCAGCATGGGAATAATATAGTAAAAGGGAAGAGGGTATTTTAGGCAGATTAATCTGAGAAAAGTATACTGATAATAAGGGGAAGCTGGAGACAAGCAGATCAGTCTAGATTAGGCTATGTTATTTCTTACAAGAGCAAATTCTATGCACTTGTTTCTTTCTGCATCCTTTGTTTTAAAAATACTAGATACAAATACTAGTAAAAATACTAATTTAGAAACTAGAATACTAGTTCCTTTAAAAAAATAGTTAAATTCTTAGAACCTGAACAAAGAATTGTAAATTTGTTTTTGTGATTACAGTGAAAGAATTTCCAGTAAAGAAATGCCTTCTCCCAGTGCAGATGGGCATTGGCTCTCAAATAATCTTAAAGAATTACTTGAGGCACTGAGAGATTAAGAGATTTATTTGCCCAAAGTCACAGAACCAGTATTTCTCATAGACAGGATCTGACCCTCCCACACCTGGGCTGCCTTCTAGTAAATGAATAAGTAAATAAAAGCTGGCTGCTAGTTCACTAAAAACATTATCAATGGACAATGTTTCCAATTTTTTTTTCTTTTCCTTGGAGCAATATATCCAAAAATCACATTACTGCTTTGAAAATACTGTATGAGAAGACAGAAGACAGTATGGTTCAGTGAAGAGTACTAGATTTGGAGGCAGATCTTGGTTCAGATTCTGGCTTTCTTTACCTCTCATTATATATGACTGTGGATAAATCACTTTGGAACTCATTTAAAAATAAGGTGTTGGACTAGGTTATTCAAAAGGGCCCTCCTTCTTCTAAGTCAAAGATTCCTAACCTGTTTTTTGTTCTGGATCCCTTTGGCCAGCTGATGAAGCCATGGACACCTTCTCAGAATTATGTTTTTAAATCACAAAATAAAATACATCAGTTTACACATGTTAAATACTTCCCAACCTAATTCTGGGTGACACTTCCTGGCTTAATTTACACTATTCCTCCCTCACTCTACATTCCAATCACACTAAATTACTTGTTACCTAAGTCAGCATATGATTTTTACAAAGGCACAGGTTACATAGTAGGTTGTCTTCTAGACTCAGAGGTGCCTTCACTTCTCCCTCTCCCTCTTAGAATTCACAGCTTCTTTCAGAACTCAACTCATAAAACAATTCTTGGAATACTTTTTTGATCCTTCTGCTGGTAAGGGATCTCTTTTCTTAAAAAAAAAAAAAACCTAATTTTCAAATTTACTTATTATTATTTTATTTATTTATTAATTGATTCATTTATTTATTCTTTCATTTGTTTCTTTATTGCTGTATACTTCTAGTCTTGACAGTAGAAAATAAGCTTTTTATATGGAAGGCTGATTTTTTTTTTTGATCAGAAAATCACAGATTTAGAACTGAAGGGACCTTAAAACTTCCTGTGCTCAACCTCCATTTTATAGCTATGATGATGCCATTCAGAAAATGTAAAATACTTGTCCAGAACATTCAGGAAATAAGACAAAGAGCTAGGATTTGAACTCAAATGCTCTGACTCTTTCCACGATACAATGATGTCTCCATTTTGTCTTTATATTCCCAGCCCTAATACAATATTTTACACATAACAATTGCTTAATAAAAGTTTTGTGGGATTACAGGAAATGCCTCCCTTTACCAGCAAACCAGCAAACGCTTTCTTTTCCTCCTTTACTTTTTTCCCTGGCTTCCAGACAAAGGCTATTGGGGGTAGCTACTGTGTTCTCCCAAAATCTTTTTGAATAACCCTTAAAAGAGAAAGCCGCAGCCATGCTGTTTGCCAAACAGTGGAATCTGGATGTTTTCCCTCACTCTAAAAACTCCATATTGAATATCGACTTCAAATCTCAACACGCCTTCCTACACCTGTCACATTGCCAAAGTCACTTTATCCAACACTGTCAGCCAGCAACCTGTAGGGTGAGAATGTGGAGTGGGCAAAGACAGCCAGATGGGAGGCTGGGCAGAACAGAGAGGGCAAGCAAACACACACACACACACACACACACACACACACACACACACAACACAGTCAACTTCCTGCCCATGCATGCTAGTATCAAATAGAAAATCCACATGAGGAAAATATCAATTGGGGGGGGGGGGAGTGAGGGGGGAAGAGAAGGAAAGAGACTGGAGGGTAATTTCTTGCCTGATGTCAAAACAGACTTACTCTCTCAGAGATTTTAAATATTACCCATAGCTACCCTGGGTTCTCAAAAGCTCTCTTGGCAAAACACAAGCACCGACAAGCCTCACCAAGCTAGAAAGGCTTTGAGTCTGGGCCAACATTTACAATGCACGCATTGTCTGAGAGCAGCCTCGCTAAGCCCAAAGAGACTCATCACCGTGTTTTGATTATTGGCCAACGGATTCCCAAACTCTCAAAGGCCACCTGCCATGTTACAGGAGTATCACACTCTGTGTCAAGGAGACAATACTCCAACCTCAGATTACAGATCTTTAAAGTGTTCTTAGCCACCCTCCCTGGGGACCTCCAAATCTTCTATTATCTCAACATCTATGAGCTCATGATTATATATTAATAAGTATTTTTATTATTCACATTACATTACACACTTAATTGAATTTTTTTACTATTTACAGCATATATTTATTAGCACATATTTTATTAAGTGCATTTTCTTATTTACACATTATTAGATATTTGTATATTTAATTATTATTTTATTTTGTTGTTGTTATTTAGTTATTTCGGTCATGTCCAACTCTTTGTGATCCTATTTGGGATTTTCTTGACAAGGATACTGGAATGATTTGCCATTTCCCTCTCCAGTTCATTTTACAAATGAGGAAACTGCGGCAAACAGTGTTAAGTGACTTGCCCCGGATCACAGTTCTAATAAGTGTCTGAGGCTAGATTTGAACTCAGAAAGAGGACTTTTCCTGTCTCCAGGCTTGGCATTCTATCTACTGTGCCACCTAACTGCTCTCTTATTATCTACTCTGCTAAATAAAATTTATTTTATTTATATATTTATATGTTCTTTATATATATTTATTTTATATATAATATGTATATACTTTATCAAGTATATTACATAATATATTCTTTATGAAAACATTTATATGTTATTAGTTATATATTATTATGTTTTATTATAGCGTTTATTAAATAGATTTTATTATGTAATTTATTGGGCATATTTTATTATGTTATCCAATGATATGATATTCTATATAAGTATTATATTAAGTATACCTTTTTATTTATACATTAATGGACATATGTATATTTATTATATTACATATTTTATTGAATATATTATTCATGTTATTCAATGTGTGCATATTTATTATATATTATATTCTTTATTCGGTATATTGTATCTACATATTATTAGATATTTCTATATTTATAATTATATACTTTGAACATACTTTATTGTTTCCACATATTTAGATATATTTCTAAATTATTTGTTATCACATACTGTATCAAACATATTTATTTAGCCAAAAGGAAGATGAAAAGTTGCAATGTTTTCAGTGCATAAATGTCCTGAAATCACCTTCTGAAAGGGAAGCTCAGGAAGAGGGTAATATCACTAAGTTGTGCATAAGGGTTAATTTTCCCACTTTGCTTTCTGAGCTCCTCTACCTTTTCCTATTTTTCCCCCTTGTCCCTACCTCCCAAACCCCAAAAGCTGGTCTGCATTAAAGCAGCCTCACCCAACAGGGAGACATTTATGTATTAGAAAGTCCACCACCTTCCTGCTATGGATCTCTTCTTCAAGAAAGGTGATGCTTAGAATGGGCTGCTCAGCTTTCTCAGAAGTTCAGAAAGGAGTTCCAAAGCCAATGGAGATTGAAATTTGTTGAATTAAATGCTCAGTAGTCTCCAGTCACATAAAGGGTGATGGAGGATCACTTCAAACTGAGTAAAAACTACTAAACAAACAAACACACAAAATTGGAGGCTTTCATTAGGTACGTTAATTTACGCTCTTGTTATTTTAAGTAACACATAACAATGAAATGGATCATCTTATAAATTTAGGTTCCTCACATGTAAAGGAATCTATCTGGCTTGAATGTCCCTAATGTTTAATCACTATATGCACTGGACCCTGGGACCCCCCAAAATCACGTGACCATTTAAACACTGGAAAAAAAAAAAGACATGGAAATTATTACAATCATTTCAACATCATTATCTTAATCCAGGCTGGTAATTAAAAATAAAAGAAAACTTGTGTCCCTGCTGCCATTCAAGACAAACCTGTTTAACCTGTTAAGGACAGTACTTCTAATGTGAAGATATTTTAAATCCCCAGGCAATCAACTGGATGACTTTACACAAGAATGCTGGCACAATTTAGATTTTTCTCAAACTCAGCAACTTAATGTTGGATTAATTCTCAAACTGCTTTTCCTCAAGAAGGGCAGTTGGGGATGAGGGAACCAAAATAAACCCCAGCACAAAAATAATAGACTTTAATGGGAAATGTCACACCAAATGTGGTTTAGTTAATGTTGAAAT
The DNA here is from genome assembly GCF_902635505.1 of Sarcophilus harrisii. NCBI lineage: Eukaryota > Metazoa > Chordata > Mammalia > Dasyuromorphia > Dasyuridae > Sarcophilus > Sarcophilus harrisii. Next base: position 52,005,201 of record NC_045426.1, read on the forward strand.
CTAAAAAGAAAGAAAATGTTCAAATCTGGTCTCAGACACAACACTTTCCTGCCTATGTGACCCTGGGCAAGTCACTTAACTCCAATTGCCTCAGCAAAAAAAGAAAGAAAGAAAGAGCATAAAAGAACTAGAAATAACAGTATTAGGTGTATTCCAAAGAGATTAAAAAAAAAAAACAGAAAAGGACCTATGTGTACAAAAATATTTATTGCAGCTCTTTTGGGAATTGGGATTTAAGGAGATGCCAATCGATCAAGGAATAGCTAAACAAGTTGTGTCTCATAATTGTGACAGAATACAATTGTGTTTTAAGAAATAAAGAACAGAATGCTCACAAAAAACATGGAAAGACTTACATGAACTGATACAAAATGAAATAAGCAGAACCAAAGGAATATTGTACACGATAACGGCAAAAATCCAAGACAATTCCAAAGAAATTATGATGAAATATGCTATCTACCTTCAGGGAAAGAAATGATGGAGTCTGAATACAGATCAAAATATTTTAAAAAAAAAACTTTATGTTTCTCATGAGTTTTCTTTTCGATCTGTATTATCTTTCATAACATGACTAATATGGAAATATGTTTTGCCTCACTGCAAGTGTACAACCTATATCAAATTGTCTGCTTTCTCTATGATGGAGGAGGAGAGAAAGGGAGAAAATTTGGAACTTAAATTTTTTTTAGATGAATGTTTAAAATTTTTTTACATGTAATTGGAAAGCATAATTTTTTTTAAAAAAAAGGAACAGAATATTTATAGGTGGGAAAGACCTCTGTATTCTGAGTCAGACAAATCAGATAGGCGTTTCTGTTCTATCATTCTAGCTATGTGACTTTAACCAAATCTCTTAACCTCTATTAACTGGACTCCTCAAGGAAAAATGTGGATGCTGAACTAAGTGTTCTCAAAAGTTCCATTCAGTTATGTGATTTTAAAAGATTTTCAGTTCGCCCAGAAAAATAACTCTGGGAAATGACTAAAAACCATTACATTAAATTCCCAATCCCTATATTTATGCACACATGCATTTTTGATTTCCTTCACAAGCTAATTGTACAATAATTCAGAGTCTGATTCTTTTTGTACAGCAAAATAATGTTTTGGTCATGTATACTTATTGTGTATCTAAGTTATATTTTAATATATTTAACATCTACTGGTCATCCTGCCATCTAGGGGAGGGGGTAGGGGGGTAAGAGGTGAAAAATTGGAACAAGAGGTTTGGCAATTGTTAATGCTGTAAAGTTACCCATGTATATATCCTGTAAATAAAAGGCTATTAAATAAAAATAAAAATTTAAAAAAAAGGAAAAAAAAAAAAGATTTTCAGTTCTCTTCCAAAGATGAAGACTGACTTCAGAGACTTCAGATGAGTTTTTTCTGGTGTTGCTTCATTGAAATTTCATGCAATAATGTTGGCCTTTCTCCAACAAGTTCATGTAAATAATGTCACATTTTTTACTACTGAATATATCTCTCATGTCATAGTCACGTGCTGGACAACACACACACACACACACACACACACATACACACAAAACCCCTGTCAATTATTAATCTACCGGGGATGACTTAAGGGAGAAAAAAAAAGCAAAACTAATACTTAACCAGGGTTCAGGGATGGCCTAAACCAGAAATAAGCTACCAGGTCTCATTCTGCAATTATAACATCTACAAAATATACAGTTCTTACTTCAACCAGTAAAATTCCATGAAAACCAGAGACTGTCTTAAAAATCGGCATCACAAGCTAATTTCCTTTTCAAAATGGGTTTTTAGAATGCTTCACATTTTTCAAAAGACTATGGTATTTGCTTAGAATTCTAACCAAAAAAAATTTCAATGCAGTCATTCCAGTCATTACAGTCATTACTTTCTGGTTAACTACCCTAAGGCCAGATCTTCCCTTCTCAGTTCCCATACCAGCCCTCTCAACTGTTGAATCCTAAAGCTTGTTTGCAGCAAAGAAGACAGGGAGAAAGGAAGGGAGGAAGAAAGGGAGAGATGGAGAAAAGAAGGGAGAGAGGAAAAGAATGAGGAAAAGAGGGAAGGAGGCAGAGAGAAGGAGAAGAGAAAGGGGGAAAGAGGAACAGAAGAAAAGAGGGATGGAGAGAAGGGGAAAGAGGAGAGAGGGAGGAGAGCAGAGGAAAAGAGAGAAAGAAAGTAAGAAAAAACTCAGATTCCAGTTCTACTGTCTACCAAGAACCTCAAGCATCAAGAATACTAATTTAAACAAGTTACAACCTCTCAGGGGCTCAGTTCCCTCATCTGTAAAATAGGATTTAAACTAGATGGAATCTAAAGTCTCACTCAGCCCTGATAGTTTATGAAACTAATTCTTCTTTCTATGAGCCAATATTAGAAAAAAAACAGAGGGAAAGGGAGAAGAGTAAGATTCAGCATCAAGAAAGATTTATTAATGCAACCCTATGCCAGGCACTGTGCTAAGCACTTGACAAGTATTATCTCATTTGTTCCTCAAAACAACCACAAGAAGGAAGTATTATTATCCTCATTTAACAGATGAGGAAACTGAGGCCAAGTGACTTGCCCAGAGTCAAATTTGAACTTGTCTCTACCTATGTTCACCCATCCACCTTTGATGGAGGCACTGTCTCCATCATGCAGGCACACTGGTTTAGCCACTATCTTTAAAACATTCAAGGTGACTTGATAGGAGAGTGGTAGGAAGCATAGCAATGGTGGGTTTTGCCCTTGACTTTCTATGTGACCTTGGGCTCAGTTGACTGATTTACTGTATTAGATCACTGAGATCCATTTTAATTCTCAAATTATGAGGCATTATCAAGAATGAAAAATGGCAGGGTTAGGAAACCTATAAACTTTTCACTTTTCTGAAAATATAAAGATATTTTATCCTGGGGTCCTTGGACTCCCAAGGAGTCAATGGATGGATTTCACAGGGTCTGTGAAACTGGGAGCCAGGGAATTGTATCTTTATTTCCATTGACTTAAAGTCTGAATGTAGACACCAAGACATTACTCTGAGAAAGAGTCTACTGGGGCACAGAAAAGAAATGAAGCATCTCTGTTTGATAGGATTATCCTTTCAAGGCCGTTAGCACCAGGAAATGAGGGCCATTTACAAGCAGGAGGCTTTCTCTGAGATCAGGTACAAAGGATTAGATCGTATAGACATGTCACCTTTTCATACTCACTTGCTTTAAACTCTGGGAATTCATTTAACCCAATATAAATGTCTGGGCAGGAAACACACACTTCTTATTATCGTACCCCACTTTATGTTGGGAAAACAGACATTCTGCCTTTTTTCATCTTTTTAAAAGCTACCCCATTCTAACTTCAATATGCCAAGACCATCTGCCTCTTCAATAACCACATGTTAGCAAGTGGAATTCTCCTCAACTCCCAAATCGTTTTCCAGAACAGAGGCGAGTTTCAACACCAAGTCACAACATGTCCCAGCATACCACCCGGAAAGCCGCTTCTGCAGGATAATTACACACTCATTCCATGACTGGTAGCATCATTTTGATGCTGCATCTTCGCAGCAGTAGACGGGGAAAGGCAGCTGATTACAAGAATACACATCTATTGAATGCCCCCTAGAATTACAGAGCTATAGATCGTTAGGACTGGAAGAGACCTACAAAACATCTAATCCAATCCCTTATTGTGAAAACCAGGAATTGTTCTTTCACCAGTGTGTTATGCCAGCTCAGCCCTCTCCTCCCTCAAGTGGTTTTGAAAAGAGCCCTGGACAACTTAATAACCACTCCTAGCTGCATAGGGGCGAGGGGGAGAGAAAGGGGATGTACATGTGAAATTTACATTAGACAGAAACAAGGGGGGAGATGTGGTGCTCTCCTGAGTATCTAAACATTGAAAATATTTTTTTAAAAATCACTAGAAGAAAAAAGGAATGACATGTGTCTCCGTTATGAAGAGGGGAAAAAATTTTATCATTCAAACAAACAGAAGATTCTAAGAAAATACATGGAAATGTAGCAGAAGTCATTCTGTAAAGCAGATCTGAACTCATCTGGGATACATGGACTCAGAATCTCACAACCATCCCTTGGCCCTCATGATGGCAGCAGGGAAGAGGAGGACATGGAAAAGAGAACTGATCCTAGAAGAGAGCTATCCAGGAGACTTTAACAGGTGTGACTCTACTTTCTGATGCTTTCTTCCATCTGAGAAATGGTAGTTCTGTAGCTTGAACCTCCCAAGTGTGGGAAAACGATACTCTCCCCCTATCTATGGCAGGCGAGGGCAGGTACTGTTTTGGTGACCCAAAGTCCAGATTTCAGCTCTTGGTGGCCTCTTCGGCATCTAGTTCTTTCTCTGAGCACATCCTGAGAGATGGACCCTTCAGAAGTTGACTGATAGAAGACGAATTTTTTGGCACCTACAGCCCTTGTGGGGAATATGACCAGCACCAGGAAAATAGGGCCTTAGCTTGACAAAAAACATGGGACTTTGAGGAAACTACCTGGAAAGGGCAGAGCTGTTTTAAAGGTAAAATACCTATTCAACAGTGATCTCATAGGCTGAGGTAGCAACCTGAGGGAGAATAAAAGAGGAGCCAAAGAGACTCTATCAGGTTTTTTTAATCCTTGGTCAATGCATGATTGTGAGTCTTTTATGTTTTAAACATATATTTTGTGGTGGAAAAAATGAAGAGCTGCCTTATACTTCTTCTACAATGTACATTGAATGCCTTTGTATTCTCTTTAATGGAGACCCTAAAGTTAAGCTATCTTTAAATGGGTTTTCCTCCTCAGAGTTCCAGGATCTGGCCATAAAGAGCTAAAGATTACAACACAGAGGCAGTGCCCTCTCTTGAGAGGTTAGACTCCCCTAAGGTGGAACCTGGTGTCTCTGAGAGCCCAGAATGGAGAAGTCAATGAGTAGGAGATACATTTCCAGCTCTGCTCCCTTCCCCTAAGCCAGCAGTTCAGTTGTTACACAGATTTAAAAAAAACAATAGGATCTCTAAAATTAAGAGAAATAAACATAATAGGAAAAATATTTGCAATAGATATAGTGATCAAATCCTAACATCTAAAATTGATGCATATATAGAAAAGTAATAATTCCAGAGAAAGTATCAAAAGGAATGAACAGATACTTTACCAAAGGGGAAATAGAACTTGTGAATAAGCCCATGAAAATCTAAGTCCCTAAGAAGCAGAAAAATGCAAATCAAGAAAACCTGATCACACATACTTGAATAAGGGCAAAAGGTAGGCTGGGGAGAAACAGGCATTCTAATATATTAGCAGTGGGCCTTAGATTGGTACAACATTTTGGAGACTCATAAAATTGCTCCTATCTTTCAAGCAGCTTTACTGTTAACTTTTTATTTCAAAATTAAAATCATATTTCAAAGAAAAAAATCATACAAAATATTCATTGCTGCTGTTTTTTAAAGCAAAAACATGGAAACAATCTATATGTCTTTGAAGAATGGCTATATAATGATATGATCAATAATATATTAATACATGACTGTAGTGTGCTAAAAAAATTGTATTATATATTATTGGCATAGCCTAGGTTCAAGTTTCATTTCCAGCTTATACAAACTGATTGTGTGACTGAGCAAGTCACCAGTCTCTTTGGTGAGCTAGCAAACTCTCTAAGATTACATGAAATGCAGATCAATGAGTGGAATTCTCACCATCAATAAAATCCCAGACATAACCCCACAGAATATGTAGTCACCATAAAGTGACCTCTCTGAAGCATCAATAAAATATGGAAAGACCTTTATTTACTAGAGGATAGGAAACAAAATCTATGAGAAACAGTATCCATTGGTGGAAGGGAAGTAGGGAAAGGAGGAAAAAAGGAAGGAAGGAAGGAAGGAAGGGAGGGAGGGAGGGAGGGAGGCAGGGAAGGGGGAGGAGGAAAAGGGAGAGGAGAAAAGAGGGGGAGGGAGGGGGAGGGGGAGGGAAGAGGGAGTCTGACAGTCTTAAAAAGGACACAGAAAAAAGAAACATCTTTTCTTGCTTGTTATTTGTTTACCATGTTAAAAATTAAGAGCCCTTAGCAAGGATTTCATTCACTATTTTGCATACTTATTTGATGAATTGTTTTGTTGATGCTTTTTAAATATAAAAAAAATCAAGGAAAAACATAGAAAGAAGAGCTTATTAAGTCTTCATGTTAGTAGAGGTAAAGCACTGTGAGGTGCTTTGGTGTCATTTGGTTTGTTTAACAAAGTCATCATTACCCTTTGTAAATACAGTTAACAGATCCTCTATAGCTTTAAAAATAATTTTATTCATATATCTTCAGAGGTTTTTTTGAATTGAATAGCCCAACAAGTCAGTTGGAAGAAATTAATCTCTATGCTATGCTATATCTGAAAACAGGTAAGAATGCTGATAAAATCAAACTGAGAATCCCATCATGCCTGTGGTCCCCATCCTTGCCTTAAAACTTTATATTTTGCTGATGTAAGAGTCTACTAGAGTATGCGGAGGAAATGTCTAATTTAAGAAGAACAAACACTAGAATATTTATAAGCATATACATACAGATATACATATAAACCACACATGTATAATTCACATGTAATTCCCCATTTGCAAATTTCATTTTATAAAAACATTTGGAAGCATACCTTCCGATTAAATTCTGGAGCTTCTAGTGTCCACATCTGGAGTTATTTTCCATTTTGGTGGGAAGGCACATGGATGGATGCTTGAGAGCTGTGTAGCAGGTGTGACAAAGAACTCCATGGCTGGTCATTTTACCTGTTCTCCCTTCCATCTACTCTACCTTCATTAAAATTAGCTGGCTTGCTGGCTTGAGCTCCTGGAATTTCATCTTCAACACAACCTTGCAACAGCCTTGTGCCTAGAAGATTGTAATGTGCTTCCTCCCAGCTGCCTCTTCTGAACCCCCAAGCTCCTTCCAAGTTTATCTGAGGTGCCACTTTCTCTGGGCAAATTTTCTCTAGATCCTTTGCATTTGGTTGATTCTTCCTCCTCCCCCCATCAGCTTGTTTCAGTTTTCTTCCTCTTTAAATTCTATTGTATAGAGTTCTATGTATAAATCTATCTCCCAAGTAGAAAGTAAATTATTTAGAGTGGTAAACTTTTTTTTTTCTTTTTGTATTTTTATCCCCAGTGCTTTGCTTTCAGTGAGTATTTAATAAATGCTTGAACTGAACATTGAAAATAATATCACAATTGACTTCCAAAAGTAACAGACATAGTACTGCACCTTGCCTCCACTGTCTTGGCTCTGGTTCTCCATTGTAAGCAGGGCCTTAAATACCCAAGAGGTGCCGCAGTTAGGTGGCACAGTGGATAGAATTATGATCCTGGAGTCCAGTGGGAACTGAGTTCAAATTCTAACTCAGACACTTAATGCTTAATAGCTTTGTGACCTTGGAAAAATCATTTTATCTTGACTGCCTCATCAAAAATAAAAAAATAAACAAATACTCAGGAGGTGATCAAGAATGAGAATAGGACACAGCACAGAGTGTCTGGCTCTGAATACTCTGTGAGCTCCTGAGCAGCTCAGCTTCCAGAGCTGTGGTTTTCCTATTGAAGGTTCATTCTAGATCTAAATCTACGATCTTATGTGTATTTTGTTTTTAGATTATCTTGCCCGTCACAATATATTAGAAACGTTATGACACTGGCTCTATATGGCTATTCATTAACCTACTGTATACAAAGATTAACACAAAAGTCTTAGTGTAGTCTAATGGCTTAGCTTTAAGACATGGGAGCTTAAAAATCACACTAAGATCTTTGGGATACCTTGTATCATTCATACTGCAGGCCTCCCAGAATGTTAATCAACTATAATGGTAACTTTGGTTACATTGAATGGTAACATTGATTTGCTCAGTAGTCCTGTGAATTATCCTCACTGGGGAAACTGAGATGCTAAATCACACAGCCATTGACAGAGATATTATACTTGGATCTCAAGCATATTTCAAAATATATTTTTAAAAAATGAAATTTTAGAAATGTGAAATTATATATGAGTAATATATATGTCATTACTCTAGTGGTTTTAAACTTTTTGAATATATGGATCAGTTGGGTTGATTTTTTAAATCTTTTAAAATATTGATTATTATATGAGATGGCTCCTGAGAGAGAGAGAGGGAGGGATATTTGGAATAATTATGATCATATAAGAAACAGAAGACATAAACAAAACTGCTTTTTAAAAGAGACTACACAGCCTCTACCTTCAGTAAACCTGTAGGCTAGTAATAACTCACATTCACATAATACTTTAAGATTTGTGAAGCACTCTCCTGAAAACAAAAACGATCTTAAAAGAACTTAATGAAAATTCTAATTCCATTTTAGGAATGAGAAAACTGAGGCTATGAGAGATTGACTTGTTTGTGATCACAATGCCAGAGAGTTGTTAAAGGCACTTAAGCTAGGACTCCTGGCTCTAAGTCCAATGTTCTACTCCGCATGCCAGGAACAAAGATGATGAGTGACTATGGCTGATTTTTATGATATATATATTGAGTTTCAGGGAAATTTCTGCTGCTTACCCAAATACCACTGACTCATCTACACATAAATTAAGTCAAATGTGTAAATTCAGATATTTCAGCAAGATAACAATATTCTACACAAATTCAAAACCCTAGCAATACTATGAAGAATTGTAAGTGATTTAACTGTGATGACCCAGGACAATTGCAAAGGACAAATGATGAAGCAAACCATCTACATGTAGAGAAAGACCTAATGCTGTTTGAATACAGACTAAAACATACTATTTTCAGTTTCTTTCACATTTTTCTTTTATTTACGTCTTCTTATACAAAATGACTAATATGGAAATGTTTTACATGACTGCACATGTATAGCCTATATCTGATTGCTTACCATCTTAGGGAGGGAGTGAGGGAAGATTACACTTTGTATCTTAAAACTTTAAATAAAATGTTAATACCAAAAAAAAAAAAAAAAAAAAAACAGGGAGAAGGAATCATAGAAATGTAATGATATACCTTGAATCAGATATAGAAAATTTCATAATCAAGGGAAAAAAAGTAATGATTGCTTCTGCTTATACTATGAGTTTCTAGGAACCATGCACTTGGGGTGTTAATGAATTTCCACGGAACTGAATTCTTTCACCCCACATAGTATTTGAAAATTCATAGTTTTCCAAATCTTCCTACTTAATAAAGATAAGATGTGAAATATATGCAATAGTCTTCTAATAAAAGGATCTTTCCTTTCTCATCAAGTTTTAAAAGAGAAAAAAATCTGTTCATTAAAATTAAGAAAAACACTTTATATATAAGCTATATCAACAAGGAAACACTCATAATAAACAGAAAGATGACTACATTTCTCTGTTCTTAAAATCCTCCCAAGAACCTTTATATAAATTATATATATAATAATTTTATATATAAAATATATATATATATATAATAATATATAATAATTATATATATAATATAATAAATATAAATATATATATATATATATAAAACAAAGAGATAATATGGATAGTATTTGGTGTATTCTAAGACGACAAAAACCTAATTGTAGGATCCTTTACCATAAGAACACAGAATAGATTATATTGCACTAGATGGTAATATCATCTAGGCATAGAAGCATAGCCTATTAGGAGGTCTAGGCAGTGTACTTATTTAGGGGGAGTGACTAAAGTGAGGAACATCCAGTTTCAAATCCCATGTCTGACATTGGTCCTAGGATCATGAGTGATTAGTTTACTTATCAGAACCTCATATAAGGAGTCCTAAGACTTTTCCCTTGAGTTATAGACAATTTAGGAAGGCACAGATTCTTGATATAATTAACCTGAAAATAAATTTTGCATTTTCTTAGATTTTTAATCACTTAGATGAATTCCTCTATATTTTTGATTTCCATAAAAATACACTCTCCCCTTAAGACAAATTTTATTTTTTAAAAAGTGTTCATTCCTGGCTTTTGAACTCACAAACCTAGTGAAACCCCTTGAAACACTAGGGACTGGTTCTATAAGAGTTCAAAGCCACTAAATTCATAGTCTTAAGGGTCAGCCAGCTTCATCTACATATCAGTGTTTCTATGGTGCTTTCCTTTGGATACCTGATGCTCATAATGGGCTAAACCTTACAGTCCAGAGGAAAAAGTTCCCTAGGGCATAGAACACATTCATTCCAAGAAAGACAATGCCTCAAACTTACAATACAGTGCCCAGAATCCAAGCCCAACTGGTCCCTGCTCACCCAGTAACAATCCAAGTATTGCATAACAGTACTTTAGAAATGCCTCCTAAAAGTATGATTAAGTGATTACATCAATACCACTAATGTGTTTCAACTTGGTCTACAAAGAAACCTTCATTTTACACTACCATACTCTGAGTATACCACTTTTGTGTAAGGTAATATTTAATATTTTATTTGTAACACTAACAAATATTAACATATACCTAGGTTATAGGTTTCCCCTTTCAAATATGACACAGTCACTACTTCAGTTGGTTTAATATTCATTACTTAATTTCTCACATTGGCTGCACAAAACAACCCAGTTCTGTGAATTTTCCTGCTAGCTATTATCCAGCCAGGGATACTGGGCCTGCTTCTCATTTATCAAGAAGATTTTTTCCCCCTTAATCATAACTTTATTAGAAACAGACCACTATTCACTCAAAATCCAAAGATGCATAAACTAAGGGATAAAATGATTATGCCACTAATCAACAAAGGCAATCTATACAGCCCTTCTGTGATCTCCATTTTTAAAGAGCAGCAACTCACTAATGAAAATATTCCATCTAATTTAGATGGGTTAGTCAAGGTAATGATAAAGTGTACAGTTTAATTAGGTCTTATTCAGCACTTTACATTCATTTAAATATATAGGGATTCTTAATCATTTTGTGTGTCCTGACCCCCTTTGGCAGCAGTCAGATGAAGCCTGTGGGCTCCTTTTCAGAATAAATTTTTAAATATATAAAATAACATACATAAAAACAAAGAAAACTAATGATATTGAAATAGTGCTTTCATTTTTTTTTTAATCCCAAATTCATGGGTCCTAAATTAAGAATCTCTCATCTAGAATATATAGAGATTTCATTTGACAATTTCTAAATAATACTTTAATTCCTTAAAAAATGAATCAATCTGAAACAAATCAGCTTCAATAGAACAGTAATGAATTGAACCAGCTACACCCAGAGAAAGAACTAGGGGAAATGAGTGTGAACCACTATATAAAATTCCCAATTCCTCTATTTTTGTCTGCCTGCATTTTTGGTTTCTTTCCTTGAAATTCCTTCCTTGAAAATACTCTTTCAAAGTCTGACTCTTTTTATGCAGCAAAATAACTATAGGGACATGTATACATATATTATATTTAACATATATTTTAACATATTTAACATGTATTGGTCTACCTGTCATCTGGGGGAGGGGGTGGGGAGAAGGAGGGGAAAAGTTGGAACAAAAGGTTTTGCAATGCTGAAAATTTACCATGCATATATCTTGTAAATAAAAAGCTATTTTAAAAAAAAATGAATCAATCAAAGCATTCTTGTAGATGAACTCTTTCCCTCAGGAAGCTGATTCATTTTCCAGGCTTTAATGATCACCCCGGGATGAAATCCACCTTTAATCTCCAGTCACAAACTTAGCAAAGGACTAATGATGATGCAAACTACCTACCTCCTAACAGAGGAGAAGCACTTGGGGTGTAGGATGAGATATATTTACAGACATGGACAATGCAGGAATTTCTTCATCTAGATTATGCAAATTTGTTTAAAGGATTTTGGTTTGTTTTTCTTTTTTTTCTTTTTGATAGGAAGGATGGGTGGGGGTGGGGGTGGAAGAGTTGGGAGAGAGAAACTAGATTGATCATTAAAACCAAAGTTTTTAAATGTAATAACTTTCATTTACTAACAGTTTTAATCAAGATAGAACTTCTTACTTCATTAGGAAATATGAACAAGTCCAAACCAATAAAAACCTATAATACAGCGAGCAATAGGTTGGATAACACTGTAGCTTCATAACATTAAAATAACATTTATAGAAATGTGTACTTTTAAATTTATCATCCTATTGACTAAACAGCTGAGGAGTGACTTCGTCTTCCCAATCCCAGAAAGAAAGATTTAATTTCAAAGTAAATGTCCAAACCATAAATAAACATTTTTGAAATAGTACAGAATAAGCCATTATGCAAAGCTTTATTTGACAAATCAAATAACAAATCATTGATATGGAAATGACTCTATAGGGTATTTTTTCCCTCTTCTTTACACAAAGGTTATATTTCCTTTCCTACATTCTCTTTTGTTTGATCTGGATTACATAAACATTTCCCATAGGAGTCTATCCTTCGGTTTAGCTCAGTTAGCTGCTCATCATGAGCAAAATTTAAATATATTGTGAAATATTTGGACTTATTTGGGAGAAATGTACTATGTTTTAACATTATTTCCCTAAAAAAAAAATACTTATTACTTGGGGGGGGAAAACACCAAAAACATTATTTCCCTTTCCTCAGTTTTCTCCTACCCTTGAAAACATCCATTTAATATTCAATTATCTCCTATATCTCTAACATTCCTCTTTATTTTTCCTTTCAGGTTATCTTAGAATATGCCTGGGTCTTTAGTACCTTAAACAATTAAAGAAACCCCCAACTTTAAAAAACTCCAACTAAAAAAAAAAAATCACTTTTTTTCAACCTGCTTTGACCCCTCAAACTACAATCTTCTATCTCATTTGTTTTTCAATGTAGTTTTTTTTTTTTGAGTACATGTTCTTCATCATGCATCATAGAGTAATGGAGAAATACTCTAACATTCAATGATACTATCAAAGATCTGGACTCTCATGGACCCAAAATCTATCTTTAAAGCCTTATCAATAATTAATACTCTTCAGCGCTCACTTTGGCCCCACAAAAAGACTCAATCTAGAAACTTCAAAATTTATTTAATTTTGAGTTGGCTCACCTGCTTGCCAGTGATCAGTTCATATTGTGAACACTTTGAATATTTTGTTCAGTCAGTCATGAAAATTGAGGGAGGTAATATACTAGTTGCCCTTAGTAAATGAAATTAGTAAATCCATATAGCCATTTTTCTATTTTAATTTTCCATTAAGTACAATTCCCAACTCCCTCACCTCCCAGACATACCTGCTCAATATTTTCTACCAGAAAATCCTGTTAAATCCTGTTTTTATCACTTAATATGGGCAAGCCATATCACCTTTCTGAATCTGTTTCCTCAACTGTAAAATGAGGGAGTTGAACTACATAGCTTGAAGGTCTCTTCCAGTTCTTGATTTATGTGTTTATATGACTTCAAATCCTTTTCCTTTTCCTTTTTTCATGAGACTGGGTTTCTTTCTCCCTCCTATGCTGGAAGTAGCATAGTCACTCATAGTCCAAAACCAATAATGATCAGCAAGATATTTTAACTTTCTCTCTTTTTTTTCCCAATCTGAGTCACACTGACCCTTCTTAGGCAGCATAATGGGTCTCCACTCATAGGAGCTTACCATATTGGAGCCAGACAGCTTCACTCATATCTTAGAATCTGGAGCTCAAGTAATTTGCCAGTCTCAGCTCTCCCCATAGGCTTGGGCTACCTTACCCAGATAAAGTTTATTTTTTCAATCATAACAATATCCACCACAAATTTAAGCAATAGCACAGGATTAGAGCACACTATGGCTAATGTAGCTCAAATAACTCCATGTAAAATGACTGTTTTGTACCCAATATAACACTAGTAAATACTACAGAGTTGCTCAGATGTTATTTTGTTTTCTCTTGAAAGATTCTTTTTGACCTTTCTTTGAGAAGAGGGCCCCTTCTTCTATTCAGACTGTGCAGAGGGCATTCATTCTCCATAGCAATAGCAAATAGCTCCAATAAACAATTCTACTTTATGCTTTAATACCCAAAATCACATGATCACAAGACCAAAGTCCAACTTTTTCTCTCTATCTGCTGACTCCCTCCTTGCTGCCTATATGTCTAATTCATCTTTAAAGGGGAAAAAAAAAGGCATTTGATTTGGCCATCCCTGTTAGTTAACTTCCTATAGCTCTCCTGAAATAACACACCTAAACTCCTTGATAAAGTCAATTATACCAGTTGCTTCAACTTTCTCCCCTTTCACTTCTAAAGTTTTGCAATATGGCTTCTGACGTTATCATTCACCTGAAACTGCCCTCTCATATATAATCCCTTTTTCTCTTGTCACCTAGCCACAACCTGGCTCATGATCTCATCACCCCTCACTTATACTACTGGATCACCTTCTAATTGGTTTCTCTTCCTTAAGTCTTTCTCTGCTAACCCATCCTCAGTTAGCAGCCAAAGTGATTTTCCTAAAGTTTAGATAGGATCATATCATCCTCTTACTCAACAAACTCCTTATTACCTCTAGGATCAAATATGAAGTTCTCTGGTGTTTACAGTTTTCCACAACCAGACCCCTTCCTAACTTTCCAATCTTTCTTGCACATTATTCCTCTCTGGCAGTTCCACAATCTGGCCATACTGACTTAGCAATTTTTCACATGAGACACTGTCTCCTGACTTCCTGCCTTTCCCATTGGCTGTACCACCCCTATCTGGAATTCTCTTCCCCCTTTACCTTTATTTACTTCCTAAATTCCCTTCCTTTCAGACTCATCTCACCTTCCACCCTTTGCCTGCTCCCTCTCCCCCTCCCTCTGAAACTACCTACTATCTATTCTTTATTTCAAATTTTGTACATGTTGTCTCCTCAGTGTGAATGTGACCTCAGGGCAGGGGTTGCTTTTGCCTTTCCTTATATTCCCATCCCTTAAGAGAGTGTCTGACACATAATAAGTTCATAATAAATGTTTACTGACTAAATGAAACACTTTTATAAAAGTTTAATTTAAATTTTTTTAAGTTATGTGTATGTTCATTTTTAACATATTTTCATATGAATCACGTTGGGGAAGAAAAACCAGAAGAAAAGGGAAAAAAGTACAAGAAAAAAATACAAAAGAAAAGCGGGTGAAAATTATATGTTTTGTTCTGCATTCAATCTCCATAGCTCTCTCTCTGAATGCAGATGGCATTTTCTACCCAAAAGTCTTTGGAACTGCCTTGGATCACCAAATTGCTGAGAAGAGCTAAATTTACCATAGCTGATCATAATACAATTTTGCTGTTGCTTCCTACAGTGTTTTCCTGGTTTTGCTCACTTTACTCAGTATCACCGGCAAGTCTTTCCATTATTACTATTGTAGTCATTGTGGATGATGATGTTAATTCTTCTCATTTCCCTCTGCATCAATTCATAGAAATCTTCCTACTTTTCTCTAAATTCTCTTGGACATGTCAGATTATATGCCAATTACAGGTTATTTCAGCTATTTTCAATGAATATATGCTGATTTTGTCCCCATATCTTTGCGACCACAAAGAGTGCTACTATTAAAATATTGGCACACATTGGTCTTTTCTTTCTGATTCTAACTTTGTTGGAGTATATGATGTCAGAATACTGGTTCCAAGTGGTTAGAAAATTTCACTACTTTCCTTGCCTAACAACAAAAGGAACTTTGCAAAATCATTTTTGTTATATAAATTATAGCTATTATTATAACATGTCTTCAGAAATTTTGATTAGCCGAACATCATGGATACTTTCACTGATAAATTAAACCTAATTAATAACAGGGGCAGCTAAGTTGCATAGTAAATAGAATGCTAGGCCTGGAATCAGGAAAATTCATTCATCTTCCTGAATTCAAATCCAGCTTCAAACACTTACTAGCTGTGTGACCCTGAGTAAGTCACTTAACCCTGTTTGACTCAATTTCCTCATCTGTAAAATGAATTAGAGAAGAAAATGGCACATTATTATAGCATCTTTGTCAAAGAAAATCTCAAATAGGATCACGAAGAGTGACTGAACCACAATTATGACCATAAAAAGGATATCAGCAAAATTCACTACACTACCCCATATACTTTTAAAGTAAAATATTGGGGTTTTTTTAAACATTAGATATTAGTGAAGATAATGTAGAGAGGACAATGTTTTACAAAGTCAACAAAAAACTCTGAGAATAGATACTATTTCTACCTTTTTCTCTTTTTTTCTTCTTTTTTCTGTTCAGTCTTTAAAGGTTCTGTTCTAAAGTATGTTCATTCTACATGCCAATTGCTGCTTAGCTTTACTTGGAGAAATTATTTTCCTGAGTATGACAGATATCAGAATTTACTTTTTTGGAACAATGGTTAGAAATTATTTCCACTATCTTCAGCAATTGTACACAGAAAAGCAGATAGAAAGTGAACTTCGGAGTCCAGAAAACCTAAGTTCGGGTTCCAACTCTGATACATACTGGCTGTGGAATTCTGCATAAATCACTTAATCTTTTGGTTTCCCAGACTATTCTAAAACTGTTAAGTTGTGGAAAAGATACTGGTCTATCCTGGTAGAGGCAGCTTGATCAATTCCTTCTGGAAAGCTCCCTACACAGATGGAAACAAGGGTCCAATTTTTAAAATTTTATATATACATGAGGGGAGGGGTTAATTCCCCCTTCCCAACTCTGTTGTAGTCATAGATGGTGAGGTTTTGAGTGGGTAACAAGGTGTTAAATTAATTATAAAACTTCTGTGAGACCTTGTGATCTTTTTATGAAATGTAAATCCTTCTCTGAGAGAATTAAAAGGGAGGGAGAGGCAGAGTAAGATAAAGAAAGAATGAGAAGGAGGGAGGAAAGAAAGAGAAGAGGGAAAGGAAGAAGAAAGAGAGGGAGGGAGAGAAAGAAACAGACAAACAGAGACAGAGAAAGATGAAGGGAAAATGGGAGATTTTGTTGTTACTGCTGTTTTGGTAAATACTTTTGATGAGACCTGGCTAATAGTAATAAAGTTGATGTTTAATTATAAAATTTCTTCAGACCTTGTGATCCCACACTGATGACCCTTGTTAGCCATAGCTTTAGAAGTACAAATCTACACAGGGTATCCTAAAACCTTAGAGAGCAGTGCCCTCATTAAAAATAAGCACAAGTTGGGTGCTAAGTATACATGGTTGGTTGGTTGTTGTCCTTGATCTCTAAGAGGACCTAAATGACATCACTATGGAGAGTCAAGTTAGTGTGTACCACTGCCTGAACAGACCAATATGAACTTGGAATGCTCTGTCACAGATTGGACACAAATAGTCCCTATGAACAAATGGGAAAGACTCTCTAACTTTGCACATTTCAAGTTCCTTCTGAGCTATTCTATTCTGCTTTTCTCCAAGAGCCCAGCACCTTCTCTGATGGGGGCACACCATACTGGGTAGTCCTGTGCCAGTGTCTCCCATGTCATATCAATTCTAAAGTTTTTAAGAGAAATCGTGAGAGCTTCCTTGTATCGCTTTTTCTAAGTTCTCCATAAAATAGTCTTTTTAGCATTTGAACAATGTGGCCAACCCAATGGAGTTGCACTCTCTGCAGTAGAGTTTGAATGCCTGACAATTTAGTTGGAGAAAGGACCTCAGTGTCTGGGATCTCATTCCACCAGGTGATTTTCAGAATCAGCCTAAAACAATTCAAATGAAAGTGAGTCAGTTTCCTGGCAGGGTGCTGATTTACTGTCCAGGTTTCCCAGGAATACACTTCAGTTCTCTTCTTCCACACTTAACTTTGGCACCTCCCAAACACTAAGCTAGCTCTAGCAATGAATAAGTCAACCTAAATTTATCTACAGCATTCAGAACTTCTCCATCTGCTGTTCCGCTTATGAGTGGTGGCTGGCTGATGGAGCACCTGGGTTTCTTGGTGTTCATTGCTAAGCCAAAATTAGAACAAGCAGCGGAGAAGCGATCCACACTTTGTTGCATCTCGGCTTCAAAGGCTGCACTGAATGCACAAATATCATAAACAAAAAGTCATGCTCCAACACTCCATCTTCGTTTTGGCTTGGAGCTTCTTCAAGGCAGAGAATTTACCATCAGTGCTGTGGCTGACTTTGATTCCAAGTTTGTCCTCTTTGAAGACATCTGACCACAGGATGGCTGTCATGGCTGTGTCCTTGAAGTCATGGGAGCGAGCACACAACCTTGTTTCACTTCACTGAAGCCTGGGAAAGCTCAAGAGCATTGTCCATTGTCCAGAGCTCAGGCAAGCATGCCATTGTGAAACCGATGTATTATATTGATGAACTTCTCTGGACAATCAAATTTTGACATAATTTTTCTAGAAGCTGTTGTGACTAACAGTATCAAAGGCCTTGGTCAAACACAAATGAAGTATGCAGAGCTCTGTTCTGCTCCTGGCAGCTCTCCTAGAGCTGTCCGGCAACTGTTCCTCAGCCTTGTCAGAAGCCATGCTGGCTCTCAGGTTGATGACCATCTTTGAGGTATAAGATTAGCCTATTAAGGGGGACTCTGCCAAGAATGTTGCCAGCAATGATTGAGAGACATGTACACATGTCTATATGTATATGTAGAATACAGTTGTTGCTCATTGTTTTTTCAGTCATGGCTGACTAGTGACACCATTTGGGGTTTTCTTGGCAAAGATACTAGAGTGGTTTGCCATTTCCTTCTCCAGATCATTTTTACAGAAGAGAAAACTGAGGCAAACAGAACTAAATGACTTGTCCCAAAGGTAATAAGTGTTTGGAGCCAGAACTAAATTCAAATCTCCCTACCATCTAGCTGCCCTCAATATAATTACTATTAATCACTGCAGAAGATAATTTTTTCCCTTCATTGCCATTAGAAGATACACTCAAAGGAAAAAGAAACTTGCATAATATGAGAACTTTCTCTGCAGTAACATTTCAATGTACCAGCATTTGTGACAGCCCCCACTAAAAATGATCAACCAAGTCACCTGCATTGATGAAAATGCTTACGTTGACTAGCACAGATCTTTAAGGTAGAGGCACGGGTAGGAATAGCAGAGCTAGATTCCTATTCTACTAGGGATTCATGGGGAAATCAATGCCCTTAAATTCTCTTATAAGCTTTTAGGATTATAGGAAGACTAAGAAACCATCTGGACTCTTGATTAAGTAGGATCTATTTCCCCCAAATATTCTTCATCAAGATTTCTATAGAGATAAACAACAAAAAAAAGACGTTGGTTCTTTCAATAATCAAAGATTTTTCTGAGAAAAATGTAAGTACCAATTTTATATCTGGTGATGAATTATTTTCACAATACTATATAAGATTAAAACAAAAAAGAAAAGATGTGAAGTTTTTCTCAAATACAAAATATCACACAGGATAACTAATGTTTAAATAGTTCATTAAATAATTCAATAGATGCTCGTCATTTGGGGAATGGCTGAATAAGTTATGGTATTTGAAAGCAATGGAATATTATTGTTCCACAAAAAATGATGAAAGGCCTGAAAAGAATTACATGAACCGATATTGGATGAAACCACCAGAACCAGGAAAGCATTGTACCAGCAAGAGCAAGATTGTGCAATGATCAATTATGATGAACTTGGTTCTTCTCAGTAGTTCAGTGATCCAAGACAATCTCAATAAACTTTGGATGGAAAATGCCATCCACATCCAGAGAGAGAACTATGGAGACTGGATATAAATCAACACTTTTTGTTTATGATGTTTGTGCATTCAGTGCAGCCTTTGAAGCCGAGATGCAACAAAGTGTGGATCGCTTCTCCACTGCTTGTTCTAATTTTGGCTTAGCAATGAACATTAAGAAACCCAGGTGCTCCATCAGCCAGCCCCACACCACTCATAATGTGGTTTTTTTTTTTCTTCATCTTTTTTCTTCTCTTGTGCTTTTTCCCTTTTGTTCTGATTTTCTCTCCTAACATGATTCATAAGGAAATATGTAAAAAATGAATGTACATGTATAACCAAAAAATGTTTTTGTTTTACATGTAACTGAAGAAAAATTTAAAAATATTTTTAAAAGACAGTTCATTTCCTTTAACTTCATTTGTTTTCGATCATAATGCTGTCTTTAATATTGAGATAGCTCACACACACATACACAAGTACACATACAAGCACATGCACATACACACACCCCTGATTCAATAAAGTTTAGTAAAATAATCAAATAAATTCACTCTGTAAAGACAAAAGTATTCTCAACTAAGTTAGCTACCTGACAATTCAATGAGCCAAAAGTCAGCATGGAAGCAAATAAATAATATAGATTGTTGTGAAACAATATTTTATAAAATATCCCCAATATTAATTCATACACAAAATTTCTAAGCTAAAACAGGGGCCAATGACTTTTAACCTCACCTTCTGATTTTACAGATGAGGAAACTGAGAGGCAAAGTGACTTGCTTTAATCATTAGTAGAACCAGGATTTGCACTTACATCTAAACACTAAAGCAAACTATCATGAACTCATCCAATAAATTCTTTTTAGGTGCTTGTTGTGAGATGGCCAATGGTTAGGTGCTTTTTGAGTTCAAAGAACACTCAGATCCTACTCCAGTGCCCCCTCCTTGTGGCAAGGAGGGGACTCTGACCCCCATGTTCAATCCCAACGTACCACAGCTCGGTCACGTCCTTTCCTAACTGGAAGGTCCTCAAGAGTGTTCTGGTACTGAACTTTGTGTGTGTCTATTATCCAAGGACTATCTGATCCCACTCTGGAGACCAGTGATGGTTTTTTTTTTTTTTTCCATAGCTACACAAGAAACCCAGAACTTCTATGACATAGATTTCTATTTCAAGGATTAGAATATTCCTGCCAGGAGAAATCACCGAACTTCAAGTGTCAATAGCAGATGCTGTTAGCACCAACATACACGTAGAGCACTGAGGATGGTACCCTGAAAACCCAAATCCCCAGCTTCTGGAGGCAAGGAGCAGCTTGGGAAGAAAAGCCCCGGCCAGAGCCACCCGCTCGGTGGTAGCGCGCTAGGCTGCCCCGCCGTAACGAGCTAGCAGAGGCGAGCTACAAATGAGAACTTGTCAGAACCGCAGCAAAGGTTACAGGGGCCAAGATCTTTATCCGCCCGCATTCCCCTACCTAACTTTTGCCCCACGAACCTGTGAGCAGCGACACTAGCGTCACCCCTGCCGCACCCCAAGGACCATCCCTGCCTTTCCTGATGAAATCCTCTCCCTCCAACCAGCGGCTGCAGAGGCTCTCAGCCAGGGCAACCCCGGCATGGGGCGCACGGAATAGATGATTGGACACGAATGACATCATTACATTGTTTTCTTTCCAGGGTAATGAGGACTGGGCGCACCGATAATAAGCAAACAATGGCCCCTTTTCGGGAAGCGGTCCTTTTCTGTTTCGTGCAGGCTTTTGGAATCAGTGACCACAGAAAATAGCCACTCTTCAGTGGTCAGCTATTCTCCCGAACAGCTCCGGCTCAGGGCTGGTCAGTGCTTAAGGACTTCCAAGGGCCAAGCAAGTCACAGGAGCTGAGGTCGCTGGGTCCAGTGCTTACACACACACACACACACACACACACACACACACACACACACACACACAGAGTCCGCCTCATATTTCTCTGAGGAAATAGGATTACAGGATGAGGAGTGTACTTTAGATGGGGGAGGGCAGGAAAGGGAGAAGGAAAGAGCAGAAGGGGAGAAGGGAAGGCTAAGGAGGAGGTGTCAGCATCTCGGCGGCTCTAATTAGAGAGAAGGGCTCGTTAAAAAAAAAAAAAAAAAAAAAAAAAAAAAAGGCACATCAAACAGCCCCAGCCCAAATACGTGACCGCAAGCCTCGGCTTTATTTACTTAGGTGCACCTAGAAACAGAACTCAAATGTCTTTAAGGACTACCTGGAAAAACAAGAGGTAAGGGCAATGATGTCATCTTCATGACTTAAAAGAAAACAAACAAAAACATGTAACAACATTTGCGATGCTCCAGATAGCTCCCAGAAATGTTCCTCGTGGAAGGATTCCTTCAGTAACAGCAAGAAACTACAAAAATATTTAATGCCCTAAATTACACGAGTTCCCATTTACGGAAGGGCTCACAACACTTGCCAACCAACAACCTTGTAAAGTGGCCTGTTATATAGTTCTCCCCATTTTACGGGAGAGGAAACAAAAGCTCAGCGAGGCTACATGATTTGAAGAGCTTTGGGGAGGGAGTAGGGAGTGTGGACTTGTCCCAGATCCTCTGATTTTAAGTCCAATGATGCTTTTGCTATCTTAACTCTCATAAAAATCTTTCCCCCAAAGGAATTAATCCATATAAGCAGTCGTGACATTTAAAGAGCTGTGAGTTCAAAACTTCCTCAGTATGCATCTTAGGTTTAGATAAATTGACCCCAAAGGTTATTTTTCTATTCTCCATCATAGTTTTCTGTAGCCTCCTCCGCATAAATATCCTAAAGGACATTGTTCTTTCAAAGAAGTGATTTTTCCTTTAAGTCAGAAGATCAATACCTTTGGCCAATCAATTTCTCCCCATACCCAGAAGGTACAAAAACAAAGTACCCAGAACCTAATTTACCCCCCAAACAAGTCAAGTCATTAGGCATTTATTAAGAATTTGTGGTTTAAAAGTCACTGTGCTAAGCATTGGGGATATAAAGAAGGATAAAAGACAAGTGCTTTCAAGAAACAAGTTGGGGGGGGGGGGAGAATATGTAAATAATCATGTGCAAATCAGGTACATATAGAATAAACTGGAAATAATCTTCTAAATGGGTTAGGGTTAGAATTAGGGAAGATGACTTTTAAAAGAAATCAAGAAAGCAACAATATTGAAAATATTAGATATATCAAGGTTTCACCAAAGAAGAAAACAATTTTCAAATGCGTTATTGCCCTTCTTAATCAATCATGAGTCAGAAGAAGAAAATAGTGAGAAAAGCCGGGGATTTCCCAGTGCCTATATTAAAAATCACTGCGAAAACAACAAATGAAACAGTTTACTCAAATTCAAAACACCCGTAATACAAGACCACCAATTTGAATATATGTTTTCATCAAAAAGTTCCCAGCACTGTCCGGTGCACTGATTAAGTTATGCCCCCTAGAATGGAACAATGATAATGGTGTAACCAGGGAAGCCTTCACTCAGTTCCCACCTTGACAGTTGGGGATTGTGTGAATTTGAGCAAGTTATTCCATTCATCCAAGCTCTGGACATTCCTCAGAATTCAGTCCTGGATCCTCTCCTCTTCTCCTACTATTCTACTCACTTGATGATCTCCTCAGCTCCTAAGCAATTTCCTAAAATGCAAATTCAATCACATCCCCTTCAGTAATCTCCAGTGGCTTCCTATTGCCTCTAGGAGCAAATGCAATATTCTCTGACATTAAAAGCCTTTTAACTTAGCCCTCTTCTATCTTTCTAATCTTCTTTACTCCCCAGCAGGTACTTTTTGATCCAGATATACTCCAGTTTGGGGCTCTGGACATTCTCTCTGGCTGATTCCCATGCTTAGAAGGTTTTCCCTCCTCCACTCTAACTTCTGACTTCCCTGGTCTTTTTAAGTCCCAATAAAAATCCCACCTCCTATTGGAAGCCTTCCCCTAACCCTTTTAATTCCAGTGTCTTCCCTCTCTTAATGATTTCCTATTTATCCTGTATATAACTTGCTTTGTATTTGTTTGCATGTTGTCTTCCCCAGTTAGATTGTAACTTCTTTAAGGGCAGGGATTGCCTTTTCCCTCTTTTTGTATTCCCAGCATTTAGCAAAGTGCCTGACACATATTAGGCACTTAATAAATGTCTGCTGAATTGAATTGAACTCTTCAGAACAACATGTACATTTGATTAATTCAAAGCAAAGGTGGGAAAAGATAAGAATGGAAAGTAATAAGTGGGAAAGTATGGTAAAGAAATGGGAAAGACTAAAGACTTTTAGACACACAACACCCTCAGACGGCTATATCAAGAGACTTGTATAGTCCCCCCCCCCAAAAAAAAAAAGCTTTCTGGACTCAGCAAGCATCCAATAAAACCCCAATGAGAAAAACCACCCCCAAAGCACTGAATGCCTACTATGTGTCACATACCATGTTAGGTATTGAAATTCAAGAGACAAAAAGGATACAGCCCCTTTCCTCAAGGATCTCATATTTTAATTGGCGAGGATGGAGAGGAAGGCAATGTTTGTGATATGAAGGGCAACAGAAACTTCAAAGAACAGAAATAAAGGATTTCATTAAGAAACCATAGGACTGAAAAAGAAAATGGGCAGCTTACATGGTGAAGAGGAAGATACAGCAGGGAGATGGCCAGAGTCCTCCACTGCTACCCTCTCTACTAGTGGGGGTGGGGGAAAAAAGTGAGTAATATCTCCAGTATGGTGGCTGGCCCCTCCAAGTGCTGAGCTTTCATGAGGATTTAAATAGGATGCACAGGATGAGCAGGTCTGCAGGACATGTAATCTGTGTGGTTGGAAAGAACTCCTGAATTGTAAAACCATGGATATTTTAAAGATGTAATTACAAGTAACTTTGGAGAAAAAGGTCTTAGCAATGACAAATGAGGGCTCTTGTTTTCTGCTCTGAATGGGTAACATTGCCTTCATTTTGAATATCTTATGTTTAGCTTTCCCAGCTAATGCTCCTATTGCTTCCTATTCAAGAAGCAAGTCTCCTATAGAACTGGAACAGTAATCTTCAGCAGAGAGGGAGATAGCTCTTTCCCCATAGCTCTGGGCCTTGAAGTTGCTAGCTACGCTTTCTAAAAAACCTTCTGTTCTTTTACATTCATGTCCCACAACCTCCCCCTCCATATAAAGAGCCTATACCAGTAGATATGTAGTGTTTTTCTTGGACATTCAAACAAAAAATAGGTCCATTCACAGAGAATTTTTCGGTCATTTATTGCTCCCCTTTCCCAGAACTTGTGCAATCAGCATCACATTTGTACCCTCACCACATTCTGGATTTTTGGTTTTGGGAAAAGTACTTCTGTGATTTCGCTGGAATCTTTCATCTTTCTTTCTTCCACTTTCTTCTAAAGTAACTGGAGTGGACTATAACAGCAAGCCTTGGGCTATTTCTTACAGCCCTCCAAAAAGAGGGGGTGGAGGGGGCTAGGGGCAGAGCCTAACTACACCTCAAAGGAAAAGGGGAAATTTCTCCTTACATAACTTGGGAAAGCAAATTAGAACATTTTTCTGGTGTTTAATTGGAGGATGTGCAGACCTCTGGTTACAATGATGTAGGGAACTTCTAGTTTGGAAATTCCCTTCATAGCTGTAGATCAGCAGCTTGCCTATAACTGGTATCTTACAGTTGTTTGAAGGCAATTAGATATTAAGTGATAGACACTGGTCACTCAGTTAATATATGGGTTAATGATAGACCTGGATTCATATCTTTCAGACTCCAAGACTAGACCTCCATCCACTCAATCAGAGTTTTGGATAAGCAGGACTTGAAGTGAGAAAAAAGGATTAAGGAGAGTGATATCCTTTAGTTAACCAAAGTTAGGACATATATATTTTTTAATCAAAGGAAGGAGATTTTAATCTAAGTTTTATAGCTCTCAGGAATCTTGGCTAAAGACAAAATCAAATAGGAAGGTCAGGATCTACAAAGAGTGTGATTTTTTTTTTTAACATGCTCACAATTTTGGTAGTGGGAAATGCCATGTAATCTTTGGACTCTGACAGTGTAGGGTGATGTACATGGTTCCAAAGTAAGAAAGGATTTCCCAAGGTGTCAACATTAATAATTACATCAATGAAAATGATTGCACCATTGTAGAATTCTTCACACTTTCCCTCCTTCTCGTGATGTGGACTAAATAAGCTAAAATAATGACAGTTATGGCAGGATGATGTCAGACCTTCTTCTAAACCAACAGAAGCAACAGTGGAATCAAAGATTATTTTAGTGAAGACCGTACTATGATTGCAGTGACCTTATATACTCATCCCAGTGCTCCTAGCTGCTTATCAAAATTTGAGCTTTTATAAGCATAGGAGAAAAGGAAAGATTACTCTCCTCTCTTTACAATATGTAGAACAGGAATTCCCCAGTTGGAAACTAGAAGAAACTCTTGGAGAAGATGAGATCAGATCATCACCTGTCATCTGCACCCAGGATACAGAGAGGGAAATTAACCTTGTCTTTTATTTTTTATTTACTTTCTAGTCCAAAGGAAGAAGGAAGGAGTCGGTATAAGAGGAGAGGTCCAATTCATTCATCCTACTGTTCCCACTCCAGCTCTCTGATGTTTGGGGGTAGGGGTAAAGAGGAAAGGCAAGCTGAAAGTCAGGAGTGCCACGATGTGGAGATGCTAAAAGAGAAGATCCACGTGGCAGCATGAGCTAGCAGAGGACAAAAAGGAAAGGAGCCACAGGAATATAACCACCTCCCCACCATGGCAGCACCCTAAGGCAAAGACCTCTCTGGTTCTGCCGCCTACCAAGATGAAAAGAAAATACTATTCTACATTATCACTATTCACTCTCTTCCTCATTCCCCTTTATCCATGATTTTCATTATGCCCTCTGAACAAGAACTCCACATTGAAATGCCCCTTCATCCTGGTTCTCTTCCATTCTTCTCACTATAGAAAGAAGCCCACTATCTCTAACAGAATCCATCCCTGGCCAACTTCTTCAATGAAGGTTGCTCTAAACCATAATATTGATCCAGGGTGAGAAATAGGTATAAACCTCATTCTTTAACATCCTCCTTCTGCCACCGTCTTTCTGCAATTTCTTTTCCATTAATCTATATTAATTGCCCAATCTAGATCTTTTTTGGGGGAGTCATATCTATTGATATCTAGAGGGTTTGGGTGCTCTTGTGCTTACTCTTTCCCTTTCCCTCTATCCTTCCTTCCCTCCCTCTTCCTTTTCCCCTTGTTTCCTTCCTTCCTCCTTTCCTCCTCTCTCCTCTTTTTCCCCTCCCTCCTTATCTCTTTCACTCAAGTAACTCATGAACTGCTGTGTGTCACAATAGAGAAAGTAACAGGCCTATCTTCAGGAAGATCTGACTTCAAATATGACCCCAGACTCTTATGACCTGTGTGACTCTGGGAATGTCATCACTTAACCCTGTTTGTCTCAGTTTCCTCATCTGTAAAATGTACTGGAGAAGGAAATGGCAAATCATTTCAGTATCTTTTCTAAGAAAATTCCAAATGGGGTCAGAAAAAGTTGGACTTTTTGTCCAACTGAAATGACTGAACAATAAACTAACTTGTAGGTGTGCTCTCTACTCAACTCCTGTACTCACACTTGGAGCCTTTAATATACATGCTGTTTGTTGTACTCTCAGCCTCACAGTTGATCCCATGAGTTTCATCCACCTACTTAAGCTATCTATAAGAGTGATTATATTTTTGATCTCATAATTATCCCCTAAATGTGTCATCTCCATTATACTGAACTCTGAAATCCCTCTCACAATCTTCTTTTTCTCTCCCCCCACTTTTTCAGCTCCCTCTCCTTATTCTCCCTCCTTTCCTCTCTCCCTCACTCCCTTTCAATCCTCCCTGTTGTTCTGTTACTTCATTCCTCATTCTTCTACTAGTTCCACCAAGCCTACTTCCAAATCACTTTCCCTTATTCACAACCATGGGCAGTAGACTAATTCAATAGACCCCAACTGTGAATCCCTTGCTTATTGTCTGACTATTAAGCACAATCAGGCACTCCTTAAAGCTGGCTGGCCTCTGCCATCTACATCCTGAACAACCCTTCCCAGGCAAGGGAATGCTACCAGAGGATAGAGGATGTCATACAACTATGTCTTTTGAGTCCACTTCAAATGCATGTCACTTAATCTCAAGGGCAGCACAATGATGCTTTCATTCTTTCCTGATTGACTGCCACACTTTCCACAGCAACTGCTCTAACCCTCTCTTCTCTACTCAACCCCACCCCAAACGCCACCCCCGCTTCCACCTTCTTCTGTTTAACTAAGAAATTGAAGTCAAGCATCACGTGTTTCCTCATCTCCTTCAACCCTTTTTAGATTTTCACCTGTCTTTTATTTCTTTGCCCTAGTCTCTGAGAAAAAGGTAGGCTTCTTAGCCGAGATCGACCCTCTTATTTGTACCTTTGATCACGTTTCCTCCTTGACCAATTCCTTTGAGAAACTACTCTATTAATCCTCCCTTTCTTCCACCCCATCTTTTCTCTCCCTTCTCTCTGTTCTCCTGTCTCACTCTTTGTTCTCTCTTCCTTTCCTTCTCTCCCTTTCTCCTCTTCCCTGCCCCTATTATTTTTCTAAACTTAGTTTCCTTCCAGCTGCCTAAAAGTACTTTTAGGCCTTCCCCAGTCAGACAAATGCTTCCCTTGACCATATTCCCTTGATCTGTCGTCTTATATTTCTTCCTTTTTGTTGTAATGTTAAGACTTATCCTATCCCTGGGTAATTGCTTCCTGGCCCATCTCATAGATGCAATGTATTTAATATGAAATATAGATTATTAAGCCTAGGTGAATGTTAATCTGTACACTGTGCCTATAGTAAACTTTAGGAAGTGGGCATCAAGAGTTAAAACAGAACATATTTAACCTGTATCAGATTGCTTGTTATCTTGGGGAAGGGGAAGGTATAGGAGGGAGAGAGAAAAATTTGAAACACAAAGTTTTACAAAAATGAATGTTGAAAATTATCTTTGCGTGTATTTGGAAAAATAAAATACTAGTAAAAAAAAAACATACACTAGAACCTTGCACAAATTCAAGCCACAAATAAACTTTAGCACCTTTGTTCTTAGCAGTGAATTCATGACCACCTGTGCAGGGAAGAATTTCTGAGTCTTTCCAAGATCTGGAAGAGCAGGCTGTTATCTCTATAAGAACAGACCCAAAAATAGACTGTCAGATTTTCTCCCTACCTACCCTTTCACCTTCTCCATGCTCTCAACCAATTAAAATATTTGAAAATTGCAAAGCATAGTTATGTGAGTAGAGGTTGCAGATTACACCTTGTTTCCTACCTAGTTTGTAGAGATGGATTTTATCATGCATCCAAGACATAAAAAAGCATTATTTCATTGAACAGCTAGCCATTTTAAACTGCAGTACTCATAAGTATTTACCAAAAAAAAAATCATGAAAAATTATGTATTAATGTTTGTTACAGAAAATGAACATGTAGAGAAATTTGACCAAGACCTTCATAAGATCCTCCAAATTAAGTCAACATATACTTTGGTACTCAGTAACTTCATTGCAAAGGAGGACATAGGGAGAATGGTAAAATAGTATGATTCAGGAATAAGGAATGAGAGAGGGCAGGGCTTGGAAATTTCACACAAGTCATATCAATCAACGAAGAATGATTCTAGAGATAAGAATTAGGAATCAATGAAAACAGCATGCACCAATAACACAACTCACTAAAGAGAAATTCATCATTCATGTACATGCTCTCTGTACAGTCAGATCGCCAACTTCTTAAAACATAAAAAAGTAACATAAAGCTAGAAGAACAAAAATCAATAAAGGTGTGAAGTACAATTAAAATTGCAACCTGATTTGTTTAAAATTAATTACTGGTCCTGAAAAATGGGAAATGGAGGGAGGAAAGAACCTTGATTGACACAATACTTTCCTACAAAAATTTAATCAGTATAAAGCTATACCAGGAATACCAAAAGATCCTAAAAAACCACCTCATCTAGCAAGTACTATAACTTCTAACCAAGTGGATAGATATGGTAGTCAAGAGAAATATTGATATAGAATATCAATTGATGTTATTTATTTCCCCCTAAGGCAATCAAGTTTAAGGTGATTTGCCCAGCATCACACAAGTAGGAAATGTCAAGTATCTAAGTATCTAATATGAACTCAGATCCTCCTGACTCCAGGACTAGTACTTTATACCCTATACCACCCAATTGCCCCAAACATAAATTTATTTAGAAAATCTTACAGAGAAGAACGGTGGATTGTGAAGACTATTGTCTCATTAAACTGAGGAGTAAAGGGGAGGTAGAGTGTAAAGAAAACTATGAGAGCTACAACAAGAATATAGAGAATAAAACTCCAAGGAGAACACCACATAAATGAAGAATGGAAAAGATATGTGAAGATTTTTATTATAAATTCTTTTCATCAACAAAAACAGTGGAATCACTATATATGAACTCTTAACATCACAGCTCCAAAGTCAGAGTGAGATGAAATAGAAATTGTACTAGAGAAAACAAAGATGAGAAAGACAGGAATGCCTCGGGACCTTTTCCCTGACTGCCCCTCATGCTTGGAATACCCTCCCTCCTTTCTCATTTCTGTCTATTGACTTCCTTTACATCTAGCTAAATTCCACTTTCTGCTAGAGGGCCTCTTAATTCTAGTGCCTTCTTTCTGTTAATTATTTCCAATTTATTCTCTATATATCTTGTTTGTATAAAGTTACTTGCATGTTCCATCTCCTATGTGACTTACTTGAGAGCACGAACTCTCTTTTACTTTTCTTTGTAACCCCATCATTTGGCACATAAAGGCATTTAATAAATATTTGTTTGACTTGACTGACTGACTATACATACAGAAAGGATCAAGTGGTTGAAGAATGTCTATTGTCCAATCTCTGATACACAGATGGACTGATAGCCTCCAGGAGCTCATCCATTAGTACCTGTATCTGAGACAGACAATGCAAAAGGATAATGAATTTGATTCGGTGAGTGGACGGGAGGCTGGATTACCTTGGAAGATTAGCTATGGCTTGACTGATGCCAAGTTCCTCTGTGACACAAAGACCCATGTATGTAATACTTATATTGTCCCAGTGATGTTGTGTAGAATACCGTAACATCTGAAGAAATGAAGGGAAATGGAGAAGTGCTTGGTGAATGTAAGCTGGCTACAAGTTAGAAATATTGGAGAAGTGGTCTAGAGGAGATCACCAGAAAAATATAGAACTAGAAGGAAAACAAAGGATAAGTCAGTCATACCCCACAAGATCAAAGGCTGCCAGCAGTCCAAGTATTCCACTGGGCTATAGGCAACATGGAAAGAACCTAAGAAATGTATTTGCATATTCTTTGCATAGAAGTGTATTCCTTCTTCTTGTTATTGTTTGTCCTTCATTCTGGGAAATTACCATGATATCAGAGAGGTGGAATCTCTCTAATATCATGACATTCAAATTTCTGAAGGTGTTAACAAGAGTTGTCAAAGGTAGGGAAGGTATGGATAATTTTGATCTACATTGTAGGAGGGAATACTAAATTCGTTACATCATAGATTATTGGAGAGAAAATAAGATAAAATGATGAGCCCTCATAAATAAACACCCATATTAAGAGTATTCAAATATGCTGATAATAAGGGAAAAAATAAACCATACTGATGACTACCACATGCTGGGAATTGCAGGAAGGTATATTGTAAAGTACTTGTGAAACAGTTATTGACTTACGTTTTTCATCATCAGCATGCACTAGGGATGCGGCTCTTGACAAAACATCCAATGGGGTCTCCATTCCTGGTTGGAGCCTGAAAGAAAAAAACACTACTAAGATTTGGAGTGAACTACTGGGTCTGTATCCCAAATAGATCATTTAAAAAAGGGAAAGGACTCACAAGTGCAAAAATGTTTGTAGCAGCCCTTTCTATAGTGGCAAGGAACTGGAAATTGAGTGGATGCTCATTAGTTGGGGGATGGCTGAATAAGTTATAGTATGTGAATGTTATGGAATATTATTGTTCTATAAAAAATGAGGAGGATAGGGATTTCAGAGAGGCCTGGAGAGACTTACATGAACAGATACTGAGTGACATAAGTAGAACCAAGAGAACATTGTATACAGTAGCAACAAGATTATGTGATAATCAACTGTGATGGATTCGGATCTTGGCAACAATGAGATGATTCAAGCCAATTCCAATAGATTTGTAGTGGAAAGAGCCATCCACATCCAGAAAGAGAATTATGGAGACTGAATATGGATCAAAGCACAGTATTTTTACTTTTGTTGTTACTCGAGATCAACCAAATCATTTCTAATGGAGCAGTAATGAACTGAACTAGCTATACCCAGAAAAAGAACTCTGGGAGATGACTAAAAACCATTACATTGAATTCCCAGTCCCTATATTTATGCACACCTGCATCTTTGATTTCCTTCACAAGCTAATTGTACAATAATTCAGAGTCTGATTCTTTTTGTACAGCAAAATAATGTTGTGATCATGTATACTTATTGTGTATCTAAGTTATATTTTAATATATTTAACATCTACTGGTCATCCTGCCATTTAGGGGAGGGGGTGGGGGGGGTAAGAGGTGAAAAATTGGAACAAGAGGTTTGGCAATTGTTAATGCTGTAAAGTTACCCATGTATATATCCTGTAAATTAAAGGCTATTAAAAAAAAAGAAAAAAAAAAAAAAAAAAAAAAAAAAAAAAAAAAAAAACTTTTGTTGTTACTGTTGTTTGCTTGATTTTTTTTCTTTCTCATTTTTTCCCTTTCGACCTGATTTTTCTTACACAGCATGATAAAATGAATTTGTAAGAATTGCATATATTTAACCTATCTATATTGGATTCCTTTTATCTATGGAAGAGGGAAGGGAAGAAAGGAAGGAGAAAAATCTGAAACATAAGATTTTTCAAAGGTAAATGTTGAAAACTATCTTTGCATATATTTGGAAAAATAGAAAGCTATTACAAAAAAAAAAAAAAAGGATTTAGAGTATAAGCTCCATGGAAACAGTAACTATGCTTTCTTTCATTAGAGAATTAAGGAAACCAAGAGAGAGGTTGACTTGCCTATGGTAACACTGCTAGTAAGTGTCAGAGGCAGGTTTTGGACCCAGCTCTTTCTAATATCCTAGTCCAGACCTATATCCATCATATTCATCAGTAAAGACTGTATAGAAAGCCTTCCTGGATTGGCACAGATTGCTGCACCTCACCCTATGCAAGTTCAACCTTTGAGAAACCAGGATTATCTTCTTATTATGGGAAGGCTTCAGACAAAGATTTTAATGCAAGCCATAAATCTTCATCCTCCTTTTCAATCCTCTTTCTCCTTGACCTTCCTATAACTTCTAAGATTGTAACTCACTCTCTTCTCTCTAGTTTTTGTGACCCTGATCTGTTGTTTCTCCTCCTTCCTGTGTGACCACACTTTCTCTGTTGGATCTTCATTCAGGTTATACCTTCTAAGCATAAATAATCCCCAAGATTCAGTCCTAGACCCTCTCTCTTCTTTTATGTGGTTTCCTTCCCTCTGTACTGATTGTTCTCTTTTTTTCCTCAATAATACTATAGTTTTCAAATTATATATAAAGATAGTTTTCAATATTCATTTTATTATTATCATTATTATTATAGCTTTTTATTGACAAAACATATGCATGGGTAATTTTTCAACATTGATCCTTGTAAACACTTCTGTTCTAGCTTTTCCCCTCCTTCCCTCCACCCCCTCCCCTAGATGGCAGCCAGTCCCATACATGTTAAACATGTTAAAGTATATGTTAAATACAATATAAGTATACATATTTATACAGTTCAACATTCATTTTTGCAAGATTTTGAGTTCGAAATTTTTTCTCCCTCCTGCTCTTATCTCCCCCTTTCCAAGACAGCAAGCAAGCTGATATGAGTTATATACGTACAATCATTTTAAACAAAGTCATGTTGTAAAGGAAAAATCAGGAGAAAAGCGAAAAGCCACAAGAAAGAAAAAGCAAACCCCCCCTCAGAAAAGGTGAAAATAATATGCTTTGATCTGCATTGAGTCTCCATAGTTCTTTCTCTGCAGGTTGATGGCATCTTCCATCCCAAGTCTATTGGAATTGTCTTGGATAACTATATTGCTGAGAAGAACCAAGTCTATCATAGTCAATCACAACATAATCTGTTACTATATACAATGTCCCTGTTTCAGCTCACTTCACTGGGCATCAGTTCATGTAAGTCTTTCCAGCTTTTCTGAAATCGTGTGCTGATTATTCTCAAATCTATTTATCCAGCCCTAACCTCTCTCTTTACCTCCATTCTTGCCTCTCCAACTGCCCATAAGGGCACCTCAAACTGAATGCCATAAACATTTTAAATTTAATGTGTCTCAACTGAACTCATTATCCCCTTCCCCCAAGCCCTGTCCTCTTCAGAAGTTCCCAATAACTGTTGAGAGTACTCAACACTCAAGTCACAACCCTTTTTTCATTCCACATCCAATCTGTTGCCAGGACATATCAATTCTACCTCTGCAGCATCTTTCTAATATACCTTCTCTTCTCTGGCACTGCCACCATCCTGATCCAGGTCCTTATCACCTTTCACCTGGACTATTTCATTAACCTGCCACTTGCCCTTCCTGCTTCATCTCTCCCCACTCCAGTCCATCCTCCACTTAACTATCAAAGATATCTCCCTAAAATAATATCCTCTTCTCCAATTTAATAAACACCAGTGAATCCCTGTTATCTCTAGGATCAGATATAAAAACTTTTGTTTGGCTTTTAAAGCTCATCAGTCATACTTTACTTTCCTCCACTTATCTTTATGATTCAGTCACATTGGTTTCCTTGTTGTTCCTCAAACAAGATATATCATCTCTTGATAGCTGATTTTATTTGGCTGTTCCTATACCTGGAATGTTTTCCTACCTCATTTCAGCTTCAAGCTTTCCTTCAAATCTCAGCTGAAATACTACTTTCTGCAGGAGGTCTGTTTTAATCCATCTTAATTCTAGAGCCTTACCTTCTCTGATAATCTCCAATTTATCCTGTAACTTGTTTTATTTGCATATAGTTAACACATCATTTCCTTCAAGATAGGAAAAGTTGTTTTGTTTAGTTTTTTTTATCTCTTTATATCCCTTGCTCTTAGCACAATGCTTAGTATATAATAACACTTAATAAATGCTTAGTGATTTGACTATCTGATAAAGGATTCTGATAGTAAGGAGAAAAAAGAATGCTCCAATATCAAAGTCTATAAAAAAAAAAGGTCAATAAAACTAAGCACTTTGATACAATAAGAACAGCTCACCTAATAAAAATATAATTTTAACATTCTGGAAGTATATCCTCCCCCTAATGTCACTAAATTCTACAGTCTTTAACCAGAAGTACCACTCCTAGGCACAGGCACCAAAGAGTTAAAGACAAAAAGAAGGGCCAGATATATAAACATTGAAAATTAAAACGATTCATTAATAATCTTCTGTTTTTACAATACTTCCATTTAACATTATGCCCTACCCTCCTCCTCCGCTTTATAAAGACATCCTTTATAAATAATAGCTTAAAAATTCACTTGGTTCAAGACTAGCCAATTCAGCAATCAAAACCATCCCCATATATAGCATTTTATATTCACAGCCCTGGTTCCTCTGAAAAGAAGGGAACCCCCAACGTCTTATCTTTTCTCTGGAATCAGGCTTGATTGTTCAGGTTCATAGCAGTGCATTTTTGTTAAATTTGCTAGGGTTTTTTTTTTTTCATTTACATTGTTGCATTTTTTATATTGTTTTCCTGATTCTGTTTACATTGCTTTATTGGTTCATATATCTTTGAATGCTTCTCTGCATTCATCCTATTATTTCTCACATCACATAATATTCCATTATATGACCTAATTCAACTTTAATTGATGAGTATCTACTCTCTTCTCAGGTCTTTGTAACTATAAAAATTACAGTAATAGGAAATTAAGTAGTTGACTATTGACTGGAAAATAAACAAATTTTGACATATAAATGTAATAGAACATTTTTATTTCACGAGAAAAACAAATATAACAGATATCAGAAAGATCTGTATGAATTGATGGTGAATAAAATAAGCAAACGGTGGAAGACAATTAATGCAATGATCTCAATAATATAAAAGAAAACAACTGTGAATGATTTTAGGACTGCTCAGTTTAGTGACCAATCAGTGACCAAACTAATGATGAAGCTGGACCCCCACTTTTTGTCAGGCACATAACGGACTAAAGAGATACAAAAGGAGCTACATATTTTCAAACATGGCCAGTGGGATAATTGATTTTGTTTGCCTGTTTCTTTGTTAAAAACTGTTAAAGCATTGCACTCTAATATGCCAGCAGATTTGGAAAATATAGCAGCTGCCACGATTGGAAAAAATCAATTTATATCCCAATCCTAAAGGACAATGCCAAGGAATGTTCAGAATAATGCTGAAGATTCTGTAAGTTAGGCTTATAAGGAATGCTGTGTGCTGCAAAATTGATGTTTTTAAATTATGGTGCTGGAGAAGATTTGTGAGGGTCTCTTGGACACAAGGAGATCAAATCAGTCAATACTTAAAGAAATTAATTCAAGCTACTCACTAGAGGGTCAAATACTAAAACTGAAGATTAAATACATTGGTCATATAATGAAAAGACAGGATTCATTGGAAAAGATACTCCTGATGTTGAGAAAGATTGAAGGCAAAAGGAAAAAGAGATGACAGAGGATGAGATGGATAGATGGTGTCATGGAAACAATGAACATAAACTTGGATATACTTCAAGGAGGGCAGAAGGGTCACAAAAAGAAACTCTTATAAATACATAGATTCTATAATATTGCCATTAAAAATCTCTAGTTGGATTGAAAAACAATTTGTCATAAGGGGAAGGGAGTTTCTGTTAGAGGCTGTGAATGGGTCATGAAAATGAAGTTAAAAAAAAAAAAGAAAGAAGCATCATCAAACATACAGAACAAAACAAAAAAGTTCAGGAAAAAAGAGCTCAGATATAACTCACATGAGGCAATTTTTTTTTACTCTTATTAAATTTAACATGTACTTACAAAGACAAATTGTATATAATAAAAGTTCATGGATGTGTGTGTGTAAACTTGTGTTTTGGTCCTTTTTATGTTGAAATATTTGTGTTTATTGATGGTTAAATTCATAAAAAAATAAAAAAAATTTAAAGCTATTTCAACCATTTCAATGGAATATAGATTCCTTGAGAAAAGGAATTGTTTCTTTTTTTACCTTTGTACCCCCCAGTGATTTACAAACATTTAAGTCCTTAATATTTGTTGAATCACAGAATCTAAGTGGGAAAAAATTTCAAAAGACATTTAGTCCAATACCCACCAAATCTCACCCAGTTTTTACTTAAGACCTTTAGTAAAATCAAGTCTATTTCCAAGGCATCCTCTTCCACTTATTTCCAGAAAGCTTGAATTGTTCCAAAAAAAACCAAAAACTTTTTCTTTATCTTGAACCTAAAACTACCCGCTATTATCATGGAAGCCTAAGAAGTTGCAACGAAGTCAAGAAATAATTTCCTATAATGGCCAGAAAATAGGAGTGGCTTCACAACTTTAAAGAAGTAAAACTTAAAAGGACCTCAGAGGTGATCCAGTCCACCCCTTTCATGGTTTAGATGAGGAACTAAGGTTAAGAGTCTTTAAGTGACTTGCCCAGTATCACCCAGCCAATAACTATTTGGAGCCCCAGTCTCAGAGGAAAGATTAGGATGATAACATGCATGGTAATAAAGTACTCCGTATGAGTATGAGGCAGGGGTGTGTTAATTTACAAGGTAAATGCTTTCATGAAAACCCATGTATTAATTAGGTCAAAATTTAAGTTTAATAGGAAAACTCATAATTTTTTAGTGCATAGCAAATCCCTTTATAACTTTTGTGATACAATTGATACCATATATATGCATATATGTATGTATGTGTATATATGTGAGAATGTCTGTATGTATGTGTATGTGTGTGTGTATGTAATCAAATAACATTTATTAAGTGCCTATTATATGCCAAGACCTAAGCTAATCACTGTGCTAAGGGCTGGATCCATTGTAGGATCCATAATTCAAGACTTCGCAGGAATCTGGCACAGATCCAGCATTTAATTGTGTGATATAGTACTTTCTATGATAAGATCTTTCACCATACCAATTCCTAACTAGAGCATTATTCCTCAATGCAAACGGTTTGAATTTTTTTTAAAATAGAGAATACCAAGAAAAGAAACTCTTATAAATTCATAAAGACTCAAAAATTCCCTAGGTTTTATTTGCCTAATAAATTGAAAAGAAGGCCCAGTTGATAGAGGGCTGAGACTGAAATCAAGAAGTTCTGAGTTCAAATCTAGCCTCAGATATTTATTAGCTATGTGACCCTGGGCAAGTCAGTTAACCTTGTTTGCCTCAGTTTCCTCATTTGTAAAATGAACTAGAGAAAGAAACAATAAACCACTCCATTATTTTTGCCAAAAAAAAAAAACACACAAACAAAATAAAAGGAATCCTAAGGAATTGGAATGACAGAAAACAACTAAACAGTAACAATAAATTAAGAAGGTAATTTGTCAGAATTTTAGAATAGAGTTCTCAAGTCTCAAAAGTAAGAATGCAAAAAGACTTCTAGTTTAACCCCTTCATTTTAAAGATTAAAGGGAAATTTTAAGATTTAAAAAAAATCATTTCAGTGGTTGAATGAAAGCTGCATTTGGAGTAGGGAAAGACTTGAAACCTGCAGACTAACCAACAGGTATTTTTACAACATTTTTTGAGCAGAGAATAACATGCTTAAAGTATTATATTAGATATATTAATGTTCTGGGAGTATATAAAGTAGATAAGAGAAGGAAAAGACTGGATTGAGATCAGCTGGGAGGATTTTGTTGTAAAACAGGTATAAAGTGAGACCAGCTGGGAAATGGTTATGGCAATCCAAGGTGAAGGACTAGCTCCAGACATCAGTTATGGACAGCAGAATTGAACAGATAAAGAGGGCAGTGAGAGAAATAAAATGAAGCCTACAGAATGTCACATTTTATATAATTTTTTTTTTACTATAAGTCAAATGAAATGAAACATTAAATGTAGAACTGTACTACATTAAACGTGAATACCTAGTCTCACAGAATTATGAAGTTGTCTTTAAAGGTTAGAAGGGACCATATAGATCACCATCCCTAAATCTGTCATGCTGGGTACACTAACATCAGAACCACAAAGAATCAATTTTAAACAAGAACAAAAAAAAGATGATAAAGTACTTTTAAAGAGAATGTCAGCAACTCTTAAGCATGATTTTATTATTTTTTCCTGTAATTTCTATACCATTATTTTACAGTAATAGGAATAGAACACTGTACTAGGACTGAGGAATACCTAAATTCAAATCCCATCTCACATGCTTATTAGATGTATGACACTGGGCAAGTCATTTAACTGTGTTGTTTCTCAGTCTCTTCACCTATAAAACAAGGTTAAATCTACAATCCTAGGAGTGACAATGGATTCACCTATCACACATGCTTCTTTGAAACCAACAATGCATTCATATCAGATACCTATGATCAGGAATATTGAATAATTTGTAGGCAATATAAAACAAGTAAAAAATAATTTGGGGGGAAGGGAGAGGGAGGCATCAATTTTGGATGGAAAATTCACTCAAGAGGTTAAAACCTTAAGAGGTTTTAAGAAGCAATATGGTAGAGTAGAAAAAGCTTTGACCTTATAGTCAAAAGATTTGGAATGGAATCCCCTCACTGACATTAGTCATGCCATGATGGGCAAATTACTTACCACTTCTGAGTCTGTTTTGGAGAATTAATGGAGCATGGGACTTAAATTCAGGAAGCCATGAGTTAAAATTTTGCCTCAGTTACTAGCCATATGATCCTGGTGTCAAGTAACTTGAATTCTGCCTGCCTTTCTTTTCTCATCTGTAAGATGGGAATAATAATAAGCCCTAACTCTCAGGGTTGTTGAGGATCAAAAGAGATAATATTTATGAACTGCTCTGCACATTTAGAGCACTATAAAAATATTAGCTATTACTTATTCTATCTTCCTCACTGGGATATTGTGTGATATTTCATAATCCTTAAGGCATGATAGAATGTAAATTGTTATTATTTCTGTGCACTGTATATAAAAAAAGAAACTAGTCCTTTTTTGATCTATCCTTTGGACTGACAACAGAATTTCTTGGGTATAATAATTACAAGAATCACAACAAACTCTACTAAATGTCAACTATAATATCCCATGATGGATCCCGGAGAATACAGAAATAAAAATGATCTAAGGCATGCAATTTTACAAATGCAAAGGAATAGTCCAAAATACTTTTCTTTGTATGCCCAGTACCTAACACAGCATAGATGCTTAACAAATGTTTATTCACTGATTTATTGATTGAGACTATGTTCAAGGGAGAAGGGGGTAATTAATTTCAGCAGTACCTTCCTGCTTCCAAAGAAAATGTAAATTTCTTGATGTAGTATTTTCCCTATGTACTGAAGTCATAGAGCCATAGACCTTAAACAGAGTCAGCATTTCAAACACATATAGATGACTCGAATTTCTTTATTTGCCACTGATCTTTTGAATATAACCTAAATTTTGGCAATCTTTCATCTCTCCATTCCCAACATTCCCCTATGTTCATTGTCTTTGTGCTTTTACTATCTTCATACTCTATCTGGAAGTCCCATACCAATCTATCAAGATCTTTCCCACTTCTAATGACTCATTTCTAATGCCATTCCTTTCTTTCTTTCTTTTTTCCCTCTGAGGCAATTGGGGTTAACTGACTTGTTCCAGATCAACAGCTAGGAAGTATTAAGTATCTGAGACCAAATTTGAACTCGGGTCCTCCTGATTTCAGGGCTGATGCTCTATCCACTGCGCCACCTAGCTGCATTCCTTTCATAAGATCTTTAGCGATTACCATCCTATCTCCACATAGAGATGATCTCTCTCCTCCCCAAATATTCACGGTATTTTGTTTGTATCTTTCTTATGAAATACCATATTCTGTCTTGGGCAATAGTGATTTTATGTTTTGCCTTATCCTTCCTTTCAAATATGAAGTTCCTGAGGACAGGAACTATATTTTATTCATCTTGTATGTTTTCTAGTATGGGAGTTGGGGTAGGAAGAGAAGGAACTTGATTTCTCTGTTCTTAAAAGATCCAGAATATTAAAATCTTAATTTGAAAGGCATTTCAGAGGCTTTTTGAGCTTAATTTGCATCCATCCAAGAATTTTCTTTACAAAATACCCAAGTGGCCATTTAGCCTTTTGCCCTAAAGAGCTCTAATGAGGGCAGAAACCACATTATGCTTCTGGTTTATATGTGTGATTTTGGATCACACATCTTAGGGCCTCAGTTTCATTGTCATAAAACTGGGGGTGGGGAAAGTTGACTTGATGGCAACAAAGATCCTTTCCATCTTTAGATCTACGATTCCATAATCTAGCACATTCCATTTTTGCTTAGCTCTGTTATATACTTTTTATTTATTTACATGTTTGTATCTTCCCTTCCAATATAATATAATCGGCTTGAGGGCAAGGATGGTTTCTAACTCCCCCAAACAGTGTCAATCATGCAATATGTGCTTGCCAAATGCATTAAATTGAATGGGATTAAAATTCTCTTATATCAAACCTAAATCTCTCTGTTACCAGTTATGCCTTCTAGAACTAAGCAGAACCATTTAACAGTCCTTCAAAGACTTAAAGATATTTTCCACATGACTATAGTCTTCTTTTTTTTTTTTTTACAGGCTAAAATACCCCAGTTCTTCTGCTTATCTATGTACTTCTCAAATGTGAAGTTCAGAACTTAACAGAGTATCCCAAATGTGTTCTGATATAGTTATATTTTATTTGTACTAAGCACTTAATCTCTTAAAGATTTTCTAAAAAGTCTTAAAATCACATTACTTTTTTTTGGTTGCCATAAAACACTGCTGAATGATTTTTTTCCAGAAAACTGATATCTGGCTACATCTCCACTATCTTATATTTGAAGTCCAGATTAAGAGTTTATATTTTACTTATTAATGTTTATTTTATTAGTTTCAGCCTTACATCTTGACTTGTTGAGACTAGATGTTGTCATCAGGGTGTCAGCTACTGTTCCTGGCTTTATGTTACCTTCAAATCTGATAAGCACTCCAAATAAATCATTTACAAAACTATTAGATAGTATGAAGCCAAAGACAGACCCAGGGGATACTCCACTATAGGCTTTTTTCTAAGGGGACACTGAATCTTTAATAACTATTGTACTCTGTGGGTCTAGCCATTCAATCAATTTTAAGTCTACTCACTGAGCTATATCTTGTCCACACAAATATCAAGAAAGCCTTTGACAACTGCTTTGCTTACTATGATTTATTTAACCAATAACGTTGCCAAAGATGGAAATCAGGTTTACTTGACATGACCTGTTCATGATGACATTGTGCTACTTTTGTGATCACCATTTCCTTTTAGAGATGTTCACTAATTGTCCCTTTAACAATATGTGCTATGACTTTGTTAATAATGGAAGTTATTTTCACAAGTTTATAGTTTACAAACTCTATTTTTTTTTAAGGTAGGGACAGTGGTCCTTTTTCCTTTCCCATTCTCCCTAACCTAGCCTCCTCCATTCTCCCATATTCCCTAATCTAGCCAAGATAGCTGATGGGTATTCACTAAGCACATTTACCATTCTTTCAATGCTCTGATTCAGGTGACAAGCACATCAAAAGCAACTAGGGGTTCTCTTATTATCTTTCCATTTATCTTGGGTATGAACTCATAAGTCATTTTTGTTCTGTCACGTTAATCACATTATCACTAATAAAAATATTTGAGGCTGAAATAACTCTCATATAGTGTAGTACAAACATTGACTCATACTTAGAAGGTCAATAAAATAAATTCTCAAATCAATGTATATTTAATATATACCTACTGTACAAAGAATATGTGCTGGGAGAGATACAAAGCCAAGATTGGACAGAATTCCTTTCCTCCCTGAACTCTTAAGTCTAACAGAAAAATTTGTTGGATTGTATACAATCTCTGATTTTAAGGAATTAAAAATGAGGATAGGTTTTCTTGTGTGTCAATTAGTTATTAATCTGTTTCAATTGTAAAGACAGCAGAAATGACAAGATTATTCAAGCAAACATGTGATTTGGTAGCTAAGTGTAGAACTAGCCTCCATCAGCAGTAAAATGGATTAGGTACACAATATATAGAAGAAAAACAACTTAGCCTAATTTTTGATGAACTCAAAGGTTCCAGTTACTGAAGGAAAACCTGAATTTGATAAAATAAAAAGTCCTTGAAAAATTGAAAAACAATTAAGCATAAACTAGATTTAAATAAGTACCTCATACCCTATAATAAGGTAAGCCTCAAATAGATACATGAACAAGATATTTTAAACACATATCTTTATACATGTATATGCATGTGTATATTACACAGGAATAAATACTTACATATATGAACAAAGAAGATATTCCCTTTCAGATCTATGAATTGGGAAGAATTCATGACCAAACTGAATAGGATAGAGAGAATATCAGAAGATAAAATAGACAATTTTAATTAAATAAAAATGAAAGTTTTTACATAAACAAAACCAAAGCAGCTAAAATTAAAAGGGAAGCAAATAAAGGGAAGCAAATAACCAGGAAAACATCTTTGCAGCAAATTTTTCTAATAAAGGTCTCATTTCTAAAATATATAAGGAACTTATTTCATTTGTAAGAATAAGTCATTTTTTAATTTTAATTAAAATCCTTTAATTAAAGGATATGAATGGGTAATTTTCAGAGGAAGGACTTCAAGCTATCAATAGCCATATTTTTAAAATGCTTCAAATCACTAATAAATAAAGAAATGCAAATTAAAGTGACTTTGAGGTTAGATTAGCAAAGAAGACAAAAAAGGAAAA
This sequence comes from Sarcophilus harrisii, assembly GCF_902635505.1. Lineage (NCBI taxonomy): Eukaryota > Metazoa > Chordata > Mammalia > Dasyuromorphia > Dasyuridae > Sarcophilus > Sarcophilus harrisii. The sequence continues at coordinate 52,048,806 of NC_045426.1, forward strand.
TGATAAATGGTGGAGCAGCAGGGAAGAGGCACATTGATGCACTATTGGTGAGGCTACAGATTTGTCCTGTCATTTGAGAAAGTAAATATCTATTCCCCAAGAAGTCACTTTGATTCAGTGATATTATCACCACCACCACCACTACTACATTTATACACCAAAGAGATCATAGGAAGAGGAAAAGAACCTGTATAAACATAAAAATATTTACAGTAGTTATCTTTACAGTGACAGCAAAGAATTGGAAACTAAGAAATGCCCATTATTTGGGGATTGGCTAAACAAATTCTAGTATACAGATGTAATAGAGTACTATTGTACCACAAGAAATGATGGAAAGGGATAAGTTGGGAGAAACTTGGGAAGATTTGTAGGAACTGAAGCAGAGATAAGTGAACATAATCAGAACAAAACACCCACAGTGTAAAGAAAAACAACTTTGAAAGACTTAACTTTGATCAATGCAGTGATTAACTTAGATTGCAGATGATGAACAATGCAACCCGTTGACAAAGAGGTGAAGGATTCAAGATAATAAATGAGACATACATTTTTGCATATTGCCAACATGGAATATGTTTTGCTTGACTATGTTTATTTGTTACAAAGATTTTGCTTTTCTTTTTTCTTTTAAAATTGGGAGGAGGGATATGAGAATAAATGCTTATTAATTTTAAAAAGTTAAAAAGGGAATAGAAAAACCTGTTCTCCATCAATACTTCCAACCCTATTTTTATCTCCTTCTAGTTATATTTGCTCCTATTTCTATCTCCAAGTAGTCTCTACTTGTCCTCTAAGACTTCTTGGAAACCTATAACTTTGTTATACTTTTTCCCTTTCTCTCTGTGTTCTTTTAATTAACAAAATTACCATTTTATACTTCTCTAGAGATTATAAGATTTCAAAGTATTTCTATATGTCATTTCATTTTAATTATATCACCTTACCTTTTCAGTTTTCACATAAATAATTTCATGTAAATATTCTGAGGTAGGTAAGGCCAATATGATTATTCCCATTTTACAAAGGAGGAAACAAAGCAGTTAAATAGTTTACCTCAAGTAACACAGATCGAAACCCAAACTTGAAGGACAAAAATGCATTTATGACATTATATATTTTTTAAAAAGACCTTTACTTCTAGTATCATAAAATCAAAGAGTTTTGCAGCTAAAAAACAGATCATTGAATTCACTCCCTTCATTTTATAGAAAAGGAAGCAGATCTAGAAAGACTGTGATTTCCCAGTATTGTTAAGCCAATTGCAGCAAAACTAAAACTAAAACTGAATTCTCCTGATTCCTAAGCAAGTGATGTTGTCACTCTATATTTTGTTTGATCTTCATAACAAAGTTTTGAATATGTAGGTAGGGCAGTTATTAATATTCCCATTTATAGGGAAAAAATGAGACATGAAAAATAATGATTTTTCCAAGGTCATAGTGCAAATAAGCAAAAGAAACAAGACTAGAACTCTTAAATTTCTCTTCCAGTATTCTTTTCATGATCCCAAGTGAGATCCTATTACCTTCTGAAATAAATGAAAAAAAAAATAGTATCTTTTCCCTTCTTAAAAGCAAGGAAATCTTACACACGTTGGGGGTATGGGGAAGAGGATGTGTGGGAGAGAATAATTGGTGGAGAAAAGGTTAACTCTCGAAGACATTTAAAGCTATTATTAGGGAAATTAAATCTGGCAGCAGAAGAAACATAAGAATTTTTTTTTAACGACTAAAGTTATAGCTTAGAAGCTGGTCTGAGTCACAGCTGAGCACAATCTTCAAAGGTTTCCAACTAACTTAAGTTTCAGAGAGAATGAATATTGCTTTCTATTTATCTCTGGTAAAGAAAACTAAGGTTTATATATTGTGATTAATAACAGAGTTTTGTGAGTAATGTACTTAACTTGTACCCAAATACTCCTATTTCTTTAAAACTTAAGCTAAATCATATATAATGTTGTCTACTCCAGTAATCAAATGCATCTGTGACCTCATCCATTTGGATGTTTCCTGTAAAAATTACAAGCCCTCCATGGCTATCTATCCTATGTAAAACTTGGCTTAGGTTTTTCCAATGGTTCATCATACTGGGGCTCACTCAGTCTTCTAAAAGTCTTTCTTATTTTTTTCCCTAATGGCTTGAGGATATCATTGGAGCACTTGAGATGTCTACTTCTGCTAAACAAGTGGCCAACCCATTTTTTAACCTTACTTTTACTTTATGCCATCTTTTTCCTCTAGTTCCTCTGGAAAATCTTCAATTTTAAATGTTGTAGCCCTCCCACATCCTCCATAAGTCTTTTTAGTGCCTTTTGTGTGATATCCATTTTCATTTGTTTTGAGACAATTATGTTCTTTATCTCAGAATAGAATAATAATGTTTAAAAGGTGGGCCTTTATTTCTGGCAAAAAATTGGAGCTACTAGAATAGTTTTTCAATTCCCTGAAGGCAACCCCATCTCCTCTCCCCCTCCTGTTTAGCTTTGAACTGAATCTGTTGTCTATATGCACTATCTGGCCCCAGATAAACATAGTAATGGACAAGCGCCATTGTCCGTGGAATTTCAGGTTATAATACTGGCAATAGACATTCTTCCTCCATTTGTTCTACTTTTTGTGGGTTCTCAGATTAGATCTCTTCCAAAAGACAATGAAATATTCTCAAGCTTGATGTGACTTTGCATGAGAAAGGAGAACATCTGGAGAACTTCACCATCTATAAAGAATTTCTTTTCCACTTAGACTCTAAGCTGGATCTTCTCTATCTTGATGACAAACACCTTTTGTGAATGTAAGTCTATGGGATTTATGCCTTATCTGATATTTGTCACTGAAAAAGTTTGTATATGTTGTTATATCTTTCAAGATACCCTGAATGATGTTGGCATTTAAGTAAAAGATGAATAGCTAAAACATTTATTAAATATTATATGCCAGGCACTGTGTTAAGGATCTACACATATTAAAAAAGAGATAAAAAGATAAAATGCCCTTGTTTTCAAAAAGCTTACTTTCCAAAGGAGGAAGGCAAAACCCAAAGGATTTCCAAAATTAGAGAAGTAAGGAAAGACAGCTTGTAGGAGGCAGGGTTTGGAAGTGATGGCTAGGCAATGATGTGGATCCTTGATTCTGAAAAGATAAAGCAACGTTTACCTATAAGAAATAAGAGTGGACCCAGAATTGGAGACCAAGATTTTGGAAAAATGGTCATGAAGGGGATAAGGATGTTTGCCAGAGTACAGGCATAAGATTTAGAAATAGTAGCCAAGAAAACAATCTTTAAGCCAGAATTCTTAATTTTGTAAAGGCTGATGGACCATTACAAACAATATCTCTTTTCATGAATCAATAAAGAATAAAAACCAATAAACTGATGTCCATCAACTGGGGAATGGCTGAATAAGTTATGGTATATGAATGTAATGGAATATTACTATTCTATAAGAAATGATGAGTGGTCTGATTTCAGAAAAGCCTGGAAAGACTTACATGAACTGATGCTGAGTGAAGTGAAGTGGAGCAACAGCAAGATTATGTGACAGCTGTGATGGACTTGGCTCTTCTCAACAAGGCAACGATTCAAGATAATTTCAATAGACTTGGGATGGAAAATGCCATTTACATCCAGAGAGAAAACTATGGAAGCATATTTTCACTTTTTTGTTTGCTTTTTTTTTCTTGTGGTTTTTTCCTTTTTTCTGATTTTTCTCTCACAACGTGACTAATGTGAAAATATTTTTTAAATTATGGTATGTGAATAGCCTATATAAGACTGCTGTCTTGGGGAGGAGGGAAAAAATGGAACTCAAAATTTTATAAAAAATGGATGTTGAAAACTATCTTTGTATGTAATTGAAAAAATAAAATGCTATCAAAAAATTTTTTTAAAAAGAATAAAAACCATGTTAAAGAGATGCAATGAGGCAAAGTTATCCCAAGGACATTTAAGGACAAAAATGGAAGGACAAACAGAAGACAAGTGTAAAAGATCTGCTAAGTTTTTTGTGGGTTTTTTTTGTTTTTTGTTTTTTTTTTTTTTACTGTGTTCACCTGTGCTCAAAAATCTATCAAACTGTGTATACCCTTTGACCCAGCAGTGTTACTACTGGGTTTATATCCCAAAGAGATTTTAAAGAAGGGAAAGGGACCTGTATGTGCAAAAATGTTTGTGGCAGCCCTTTTTGTAGTGGCCAGAAACTGGAAACTGAGTGGATGCCCATCAATTGGAGAATGGCTGAATAAATTGTGGTATATGAATATTATGGAATATTATTGCTCTGTAAGAAATGACCAGCAGGATGATTTCAGAGAGGCCTGGAGAGACTTACATGAACTGATGCTGAGTGAAATGAGCAGAACCAGGAGATCATTATACCCTTCAACAACAATACTGTATGAGGATCAATTCTGATGGACGTGACTCTCTTCAACAATGAGATGAATCAAATCAATTCCAATAGAGCAGAAATGAACTGAACCAGATACACCCAGGGAAAGAACTCTGGGAGATGACTATCTAGTCATGACTAGATGACTACATAGAATTCCCAATCCCTCTATTTTTGTCCACCTGCATTTTTTATTTCCTTCAAAGGCTAATTGTACACTATTTCAAAGTATGACTCTTTCTATACAGCAAAATAACTATTTGGACATGTATACATATATTGTATTTAACTTATACCTTAACATATTTAACATGTATTGGTCAACCTGCCATCTGGGGGAGGGGTTGGGGGAAGGAAGGGAAAAGTTGGAACAAAAAGATTTGCAACTGTCAATGCTGAAAAAATCACCTATGCATATATCTTGTAAATAAAAAGCTATAATAATTTTAAAAATTAAAAAAAAAAAACTGTGTTCACCATCAAGAGTAGTAGAGCCACCTTACTGAGATGCTAATTAAGAGACTAAATAGTAAACAATATTTTTGCTATTTTCAATGGTATTTGAGAGGTAAGAAATAGTTTATTTCTTCTCTACCTGGAATGCATCCCTTTTTAAAAATCTCTACTTCATAGAATATCTTTTCCTTCAAGGCTCAATGCAAGTACTACTTGGAAACTTTTCTCATCCTCTCCCAAAACCTTTCCATGGTGTCTGAGATAGAAACTTGTAATGATTTTATGTTTGTTCTATATATCTATTTTTGTTATATGTGTATATAGGCATATACATATATATGCATATGCATATTATATAAACATCATCTTCTCTCCCCACAAAAGAATGTAATATCCTTGAGGGCAGGAATTGTTTCCTTTCTTTTCTTTTCTTTTTGGCCTTTGAATTCCCAGGAACTTCACCAGTGTCCAACATATATTTAGTGCTTAATAAATGCTTCTTGGTTATTGATGGATTGAGGGTAAGTCTTTCAATCAGGAAAACCTGGATTCATATCCTGCTTCTGACACCTACTAATAAACGCATGATCCTGGGCATGTAGCTTAACCTGTTTGTATCCCCAGGCAACTCTATAGTTGTAAATTACAGACCAGTTGCTAACCTGAATCAATGAAAGCAGCTTCCAAACTGAGTTAGCTCAGACAAATGAAATCACAGGTCTGAATCCCAATCCCTTCTCTTCCCACCCTACTCTGACCAAAAAAAAAAAAAAAAAAAAAAAGGTATTTCACTTTATTTTTATAAAGCATTCATGGCTCTTTCCTCTTTCACCATGCTCATGGAAAATCTAAAAGGAAGCTAGTATCTATAGCCAAAGGCCACCATTTTTACTTTGGTGACAGCTACTAGAACTTATAAACATAGTAACTTAGGAAGTATTAACTAGTCACTGCCTTACAAATCACAAACTTTCAAACTAGGCTATCCTAAATTAGTTTACGTCTCCTTGCTACTGGCCAAAAAGCATCCTCCCATTAAACAATTTGTCAGAAAATATTTGTTTAGCAACTACTAAGTACAAAATACTGCACTGGATACTAGGATTACAAATACCAAAAAATGAAACATTCCTTATTCCCAGGGAGCTTACATTCGATCTGAGGATACAACATGCAGATATGTATGTATTCTGTATAAATATATATGTATAGATGTGTGTATAATCATAAATATATATGTAATACATATATATACATATATAACACATAATATAATATAATGTAACACATAATAGGAGTATTTCATAGTATGCTACAATGTAATAAACTATATTATTTATACATACTATGGGGCTACTAGGATACTGGATCTAGAATCAGGAAGATGTATCTTCCAGCATCTTTGCCAAGAAAACCCCAAAATGGGCTTATGATGAGTCAGACATGACTGAAAGATGACTAAAGAACATATATAATAAACATTATATACTTTATTATACAATAAACATCTAAATCAATATTAATATTATATACATAGAATAAGTACGTTACTAATAAATGATGGTGATAATAATAGCTAATATTTATAAAATATCTTCGGATAACTATGTGTCACAATGAACAGAGTACCAGGCTTGAGTCAGGAAAATTCATTTTTCTGAGTTTATATCTGGCCTCAGATACTTCCTAGCAGAGTTATTGTGGGCAAGTCATGTTATTGTCTGCCTCAGTTTCCTCATCTGGAGAAAGAATGGCAAACCAGGCCAATATCTCTACCAAGGAAATCCTTGAGCTCATGAAATGTCCGTTGAACTGAAAAGACTGAACAATGACAAAAAAAAAAAAAAAAAAAAAAAAAAAAAAAAAGAATCTAGAAAGAAAGGGCTGCATGCAGATTGTGAATAGAGGAATTTCTACTTTATCCCAACCACTCTAAGGAATCACTGAAGTTTATTAAGTAGAATGGTGACACAGCTGAGGTTTTTTCCCCAAGTTTTGTCTACCAAAGTGCTACTTGGGGAAGCAGGTTACAGAAAAGGGCATTTGATTCTTAGCCAGATAGAGAAAGAATAAAAGAGCAAATCAAACTCATATTCAACTAGTCCCCTGTGGAACATTAATTCATTATCTTCTCAGGACTAGGTGCTAGAATCTTCTCCTTCATCTTAATTGCAGATAAACCTTCCCTTTATTAACTCTTTTCAAGTCTCTCTTTACTTATGGGACTTCAGATTTCCAGAATTACTTCTTCATCATGTGGGTTACAAAGTGAAAGGACATACAAAAGTAATAACAGCAAAAATAGTAGCTAGCTTATGCTATTGTAATATTTGAAAGTTTACAAAATGCTTTCCTCACAAATAGTACAAATATAACCAGCCCATTCCACCAATGTATAAACTAAGGCTCAGAGGTTAAACAACTTGCTCCTGATTTCATAGCTAGTACTTTAGGCAGATTTTTATTCAGATCTTTTGGCTCCAAATCCTACATTCATAACTACTAATTTATGAGGGTATTTCATTTGTATTTGAGTATCTGGTTCCTTATGAGTTTTTTACACTCCCAAAATAGGGTGTCCGATCAATTTAATTCACTTGGAAAGAAGAGACCTACCACCTCAAAGATTAAAAAAAGACAAGAACTGAGAACATATTACTTTGCTGGTAGGCAACCCCCTTATCATAGGATCAAAGGATTTAAGAGTTGGAAAGGACCTTAGAAAGCATGTAATCCAAATCGCTTAATTTACAGATGAGGAAATAGAAGCTTGTAGGTACTAACTTTCATGTAGGTACTAACTGGCAAATGTAAGCTCGGCTTCGGATCCTGGGCTTCTTCCATTAGAGTCAGTATTCCTTCCACTCAACCAGGCCCAATGGGACTACTCCGTTTAGAATCACAACACAAACCTCCCTTGGGATGTTTCTGATCTACTTGAGAACAGCGACTGTCTTGTGTTTCTATTTGCTATCTCAGTGCTTAGCACAGTACTCTGAACACAGAAAGCACTTAATAAATACTTTTTCTTTCATTCATTCATTCATTGATTTCCTCACAGTGACTCTAAAGGGAATGTACAAGTCTAAGAAAGATAATTCTCCATTTTTTTTTTCCTTTTAGCTGATTCAGGACTAAAGGAAAGTTGTTTAACCTAAAACATACAGTACTGTTAAAAAAAAAAAAAAAAGATTAGCACTAATGAATATTTGGTTATCAGACTTGAGCTCATGAAATACATCCTGTAGCATTTTTAATTGACTGTAAAACAGCTTGCTATTTACCTCCAGCCCAAAACATGGTATGTCCCTTTAATTTTTCAGGGTCTCCATATTCATCCTCCTTCCTTTTTCCCACCTTGCCAGACCATACAGTTAAAATACATTACATATTTCTAATTTCCTTTTTGGTGTCTTATCTTAAAAGGTTATGGGAAAAATATAATCCCCCTATACCGGATTTTAAACTCTTATATATGGATTTAATTAACCACAGGACTCTCCAAAAGAATTGTAAATGTACTTCTCTTAATTTGACTATTTTGCCTGGAAGAAATTCTCTTTTCCTAATTTTTGGAGCTATCATAAAGTTGAAACCTTTCCCTTTTCACTAATTTTTCTCACACATATGATACAATAATCCAACAAAGCATTAAGGAGACCACAACTTTCACAATCACCATAGTCCCTTAAAATCATTACCACATGAATCCCTTGATTTTTAAACTACACCAAGGTTTTCCCATTTACTTGGGGATTTTTCCTTCTAAGAATTCATAGTTCCTCATACTTGTTATTATTACTATTGCATTTCAAATGCAATACAAGTTGGGACAAAAAGCAACTTAGATAATTCAAAGTCTAAGCCAAAAGCCAGATGCCTTTTTAATATTTACTACAGCATATCTATCCATCTATCAACACATATTGTTAGAATTCTTACAAGGTGTTAAGTCAGTGGAATTGATAGAGATAATGGTTAAATCTAATTTAGCATTGATTTAATCCTACAACAAATAATGGTTTCCTGGTGATGTAACGATTGGACTATACTCAGTGCACAGCATATAAGCAAGAAGGTCTCAGGGCCAGACACAGAAGCCTACAACCCCACTCTCAGAGGTGGAGTCAAGATTCATTCCAACTTCCACCTTTGTGCTGGCTGGAGATTCGGAGGAAGAGAGGCTGAAGCTGGCAGACACAAAGGACTAGCAGCAAGAGCTCTTGGAACCAAGGAGAGAGATAGGCCTCCAAGAAAGCTAACCAGGCTATTTTGAAGGAGACAATAAAGGATCTGGACTTTAACTCCTGGCTGCATTTGGGGTGATTACACTGAACTGAAATGAAGGCTGCTCCCAGAAGCCCCCCAAGAAACCTGCTCCCAGAGAACATTATATTTTAAAGAAGAACACTACAACATATATCCATATAAACATTTATTTAGATACACACATATCTATATGTAAATATATCTACAGATATCTCTATTTATATCCATCAACAAATATATCTATCTATACATATATAGATACACATCTCTATCTCCTTATATACATATATCTATATCTATCTTATGTTAACACTATAAAGAACCAAATTTCTTTTAGTTCTTCATAGAAAGTTAGCATGAGAGATGTCTTAGAATGCTCAGGGAAAACCCATTTGTATATTTATTTTACATAGTAAATGTATCAAAAACTAAAGTATGAAAAGTTCAGTTTGGTCATAAGCATATCTGTAGAAAATGACCAAAAACATATCTAAAAGTAAGGTTTCTTCCCTTCCATATTCTAAATAAGCATGCGACTTATCATTAGTATATTCAATTGTCACCTTTCCATATAAAAGACCAGACAGGACATGCTACTATAGAGGAGAATTTTGTTTTATTATATGCTACTGTAAAAGTATTAGCAAAAAGTACTAGCAAAAACAATGACAATTCAATTTAGCACCTATAAAGTTTAAAATTCAGTTATCTAGCACTTTATTATTTTCACTCACTTCCAAATAGTTTAAAATAAAATAACAATAATCTTTATTACTCTTGTATCTTGTGCTTTTCAGGAAATGTATTTAATCCTTAAAATTAGGATGGGTACTGTTATACCAAGTTTACAAAAGAGAAAACTGCATTCTAGGTAAGTTTAAATCCAGTTCTCCCACTAATAAACCAATGATCTTTCCACTAAACAAACTATTTAGAGTTCTATTTGGAAAGTATCCCATGATTGTTTTTATAACAAATTTATCTTCCTGAATTTTGTTTGGGTCAACATTAAAACTAGTTTGCATTTCAGTCCAGAAGTAATTAAAATTTTCCCAGTTAATCCACAAATTGGGCAGCATACCTCTTTATAATGAGGGGGCTGTTTCGCAGCCAGCCCTAATAAGAAAAAGCTCATAAGAATGTCTACGCTCTTCATCAACTCTGCAGGGAGCACAGCTCAAGTACAGTAAGAACTCAATACAGATGCTTTGTCTTGTCTGTATCTAAGGACAGAGTTCAAGATTAGTCGAGTGTGTATAACTGAACTTTGAATCTTAGGAAGACACTTGGCATCGATGATGGATTTCTAAAAATCCTCAGGGGAAACACCTCTGGACATTTATTTTATATAAGAGGGGAGCAGGGTTTTGAACTGGAAAACAAAATACTCCAAGACGCCAGATCACTCCTGAGAAATGGGTGACTAGCTTCTGAAATAAACTAAAAAAAGACTACCAGGATGCTAGTTTTTATTAGGCAGTGAAGAAAACACAACTAACAAACAGGGAGGGAAGGAGGAAGGATAACTTTTCCCCTTCAGTAAAGTCTGGTCTTTGAATAAGAAATGGGAGTAAGCAGTTGGTACTGGAGGTGCTTTTATTTTTGTTTGTGTTTTTTCCTCAGGTACTGGAAGGATAGATGAATGGAAGGGAGTCCCTGTTGCCTAGCACCACATGAAATTTCATTCATTTCCCTCCAAACCAGTATAGACTGACCTGCATCTCAGGCTTCCAGTAACCTCTTTCCATAGCACTACATAGTTGGAGTCACAACTTCCCCTTCTAGTTGCCTTACGGCCCTCCACCAAATATTCCCCCTCAAGCCCAGTTCTCTTCAAAATTAGGAAACTTCAGGTTCTTCCACTCAGACACTGGATCAGCTCAGCTGATTGTCACCCCTACTTACACGGAAGGTATTTATTTCTTCCAGCTCTTTCCCTTCTCCTCTTCCCCGCTTCCTCTCTTCCCAAAAGGGATTCCGTCAGTCTTCACCCACCATATCAAAAAAATGCCATTCGTTCTCCCTTCTCCAAGGAAGACCCTATTCGGCTGTCATCCAACCTCACAGAAAAGACTTTCTAAACTCCTTCCCCCTCCATTAATGGAGAAGAGACTCCCTTCACGGAGGTTCACACTTCCCGACCCTCAGAGAAAGAGCTCCTTCCGATGCCCTTCTCTCCCCCCGCTCCCGGCTTCTTCCCTTTGAAGAGGGGGAAGTCATCTCTGAGGTTTCCCTGGATTCTCCTCCCCACCTAAAACAGGCCATCCCTTCACTGTCCCCTTCCATCTCACAAGGACTGCCTCGCCTCTTCGGAGGGACCCCTCTGACTCCTCCGGCCCCCTCAGAAAAGGGAGACCTTCCCCAAGATTAGGAATCCCCTCGTGGCCTCCTTCCACTTCAGAAGAAGGATCCCTGGTTCCTCGTCCGCTCGGAGGAAAGCCCCTCAGAGGAGGGATCGCATCAGCAGGGAATCCCCCAGTCCGGGAGAGACCCTTAGAGCCTAAGCCGCTGCGGGACCTTAGGGTGCCAGAGTCCCCGGGCCAGTCCCGCAGCTCCCCCCACCCCGCGACCCCACGTGCTTGCTCCTGCCCCCCACTCCCCCTCCCAACCTCCGGCCTCCTCTCAATGTCTCTCACTTACCCGCCCGTGCGCGGCTCCGCAGCCGCCACCTCCGGCCCCGGCCCGGCCGCTACTGGGGGGTGTGACTTTCGTGGGGGCGTGGCGCTGGCGGGCGGGGTCTGGAGGGGCGCTCCCTTCCTTCTCCTTTCCTCTCCCCCTCCCCCCCCACTTTCCCCCGAGAGGGTGAGGGGCCAAGGCTGCAGCCCCGACTGGGCTCCTCCGGGGCGGGCAGGCGCGAGCGGCCGGCGGGCAGAGTCGGACCCACAGACGGGGGCGGGATGGGAGGAAGGACCGTGCGGCCCGAGCTGGAGCGGGAGCAGGAGCGCCAGGAATCCCAGGAATGAGGAGTCGTCGCCGCCCGCTCTGGGCCCCGCCCCGTCCCGTCCAGCCGCCGCTGCGGAGCAGGTGGGGACGGAGACCTGGAGGAGCGAGTCCCCAGCGCTAGCGGAGAGCCCGGCCGGGGGCCGGGGGCGGGACCGGGCAGGTAGAGGGGCGGGGCCTTCCCTCCCCAACCCCCCCCCCGACATGTACACACCGCGTACGCCCCGGGTGAAGGCGCACCCACTCTCCCATCCCCCCGCCACGTGCGCACTCCGCATTACACCTGCCCCCAACACTCCGGGCGCGGACACCAGCACACACACACACAGAGGTGACCAGTGGGCCCGTCCTATATACATGCCTATAGTCATACATGTTGGCCCGGCCCTTACCCCCTTCAAAATAGGCAAGTAGAAATAAACGCTGTGCTTGTGTTCAGTCCCATAGCCTCGCAAAGACTTTTTGGGTAGAAATGCATCGTTTCCACAGACCCTGACAAAAACTCCGCTGGCCGCCTGTCAGTTCTAAACCGATCATTCCCACGCTCACTACCAGCACTGACACCCAGTCTCCACACTGGCCGCGCACGTACACTGTGCCTTGGCCAAGTCACTACACGTAAACACAAGCTCCTGCCTGATAGGGTCGATACCCCCTCCCCCATTCTTCATGACACGGAAAGCACTTGCCCTAAATCCTCTAAAAGACACTTTTCCAAGCGGCGTTTGAGAACATTTTCTGAGCCCTTCGGACGCCAGGCTCACGCCGGCACTGATGGTGTCTGCTTCCGCGCCACACGGATTGGGAACCGGGGAGCAGTACAGAGCATTCACGGAGCTTTGCCTCCTCCTCCCATTACAGTATTGTACAGACATCACTACGATACTCACATACTCACACACACCAGTAAGTCACTCCCTTTCCCTCCCTCCCCAGCCTCAAGGAGGAAGTCAGGGTAAATCAAAACAGTGTGAGAGGTGGAGGGGGGGGGGGTGCGGCAGGAACAGACATTTCGCTGGGAGCAGCTCTCACAAATGCTGGCTGAGTTTGGCAAACTTCTGGAGTCAGCAGCCTGTGTTCTCTGAAAAGTGCCAGGGCTGGAGGCTGGGGGTTCCGAAAAAGTGGGATGAAACACTTCTCATTAGGGTCAGTTTTGTTATTACTAGAACCAAGAACGTTCAGGAGTTGAGAGGATTGTGGTTGTTTTTCCTGTCATTCCGAGGCACTTAGGAATGGTGAGCTTGCAAAGCATTCAGCTTACTGTATATACAACCAGCCAGTCAGTCTACCCTCCAACATCCCCTTTTCCTTCCCCCTCCTCCTCCCCATTGTTCCACTACTGCAACAATTAAGAAGACATTTTATAGCATAAGCAGCCATTAACTGTATAAAATAGAGAGATTACTTCCCCTGTCCCTTCTCCATGTGTATTTGACACTGGGTTTTCATGATCAAACCTCAGCAACTAGTTACAGATTCAGGTATGAAGGCTTCACATGAGCTGGAAGGAAAGATAGTATCAGTGATTTGCTAAACAGAAAATAAGTTACCTTTTGTACAATGTGTTACAACTTCCAAAACACTTTTACATATACAATCGCATTGCTGTTTTGGCCAGAAACCTTGAGGATCTTCTCCCAGATAGACTTTTTTTTTTTTTTTTTTTTTTTTTTGGACTAGGTAAAAGAAGCTATTTTCTGCCTCATTTCTGACCTAGCCTTAATCACTGAATTGGCAATTACTTCAGTAAACTGAGACCTGTCTACTAGACCTAGATGGCGCTGAAGGAGAAACTGAGATTGGTGCTTTGCACAACCCTTCCTCTCTTAAATTCAATTCTTTTGCATATCAAGGCATCCCCACCCTGATGTCCTTCCAGGATGAAAGACAAACAACAATGGCAACCTACCATAAAGCTAGAGCATAATAAGATGATTTTACATATGAGGGAATGGAGACCCCAAAGGGAGAAAATAATCAAGGTTCCAGTCCTCATGAGGGAAGCATCTGGAACTAGACCTAGAACCCTATGATTCCCAAGCCAGTATTCTATCTATCACTATTCTACAAAATCAAAGTATGGAATCCAAAAGGCAGATATTGCCTTATGAATGGCTTTGTCTCATTTTGTCATTTTTATCTCAACTGTGTGTTTCCTAAGGGTATCTTTCTAGTATTAAGATCTAAAGGAACAAATGAGATAAAGTTTAAAATAAGTTCTATCCAAATGGCATTGTTTTTCCAATCAATAATCTTAGGAGTCTTAGTAGTAGCAGTAACAGACTGAGAAATGTTTCCTGCACAGGAGTATTAGGGAAAGAGGCAGATAGCTTGGAAGCGAATCAGGGACTTTAGCAGCCAAAAGAAAAGAGGGGGAAGTGTGTCTGACCTGGAAAGCTGGCCATTTACCCTTCTCTCTCTTTCCTTTGGATTGTTGAAACACCTGATTCTCTTCCAAGCTATCTGTCTCTTTCCCTCTCTTTCTCTCTAATAGTCTAGTGAAAAAGTATTTCTCAGTCTTTTAGTGCTACTACTAAGATTCCTAGGGTTACAATAGGAATAATAATGCTGTTCATGCTCCATTTATTGAAACCCAATTCTGTTACAGAGTATTTAAAAAAAAAAAATAGGTGACAGAAACCTGAAATTGTTACTTGGCAGCATCAGAAAAGGAAAAGGAAGTTATTTCATTATTTGTCCAATTAATCCAAATTAAATATGTATAATTTGTATGGTGCAAGGTAATTTGCATGTTAGTATAGTCCAGAGGGTCTCAGAGGACTCACTATCACTCTTCAGTTTCCTGCTCTGCTTAGAACAATCTTGAATGTCTTCTCAAGACAGAGGTATCTGGCAAGCATGTGACAAGAATTTGATCTTTCATCTATTAATTCCAGCACCTCCCTTTACATCGATATGTCACAGCCTTAGCCATTTAGTTGATTTTTGTGATTGTACCTATTTCAGGAATCCCTATGGAATAAGAATGTAAATTTTTGCCTTTCTATTTTTTTCCTTATAATTTCTTTGATTTCCCAGTAGTTTTTGTGTTCCAGATATTAACTGTTGCCTATCAGTTTGAGACTTCTTGGCCTTTCTCTGAACCCAATGTCCTTCAAATGGTTCTTTCTCTGAAAATGATGCAGTAGAGGGCAGATAAACACAAACCAAAGTAGATCGGCATCCTGAAATGTTCACTTAGCCAAATCCCTAAGCCTAGCACCTAACTAGTGCTTTAAATATGTTTCTGTGTAGATCTGTGTAGATTCTGTGTAGATCGGTGAATGGGGAATAATTATAAAGCTAGGGCAATAATCAGTTCTGGGGAGAGGGGAAACATTAAGTTTTAGATGAAGGATTTTCATTTTAGAGAAAGTGGCAGCCTAGAGAGTCAAGATACTGGATGCAGGGAGAACCACCAGGAAGCTATTACTACGTGAGTCAGACTTGGTTACTGCAGAGCATCTCAGAGCTGGAAAGGACCTCAGCAGCCAACTGTTTAAGATTATTCCCCGAGTAGTGGTCATTCAGCTCTTACTCAAAGAGTGAAGGGGAACAGACCAGCTTCCAAGATGGCACATTCCATCAGTGGACCTTTTTCCTTTTTGTCAAAACAAAATTTGTCTCTGCCACCCATTGTCATTGAGTCAAACCATTTTCCTACCAGGCACTGTGCTAAGAATACAAAAAAAGGAAAAAAAAACCCAAATAAAACTCAACCCAAGTTTCCAAATCCCCCACAGTCTCTGCTCTCAAAGAGCTTGCAGGGCCCAAGCAAACCAAATCTAATTACTTGTCCTCATGACAAGCCTTTGATATCCACAGTTATCCACCTCTGCTCCTGCTTCCCACTAAACACTCCCAATTCCCTCAACTAATCTTCATAAATTATGTTATCCTCTCACCAGTGGGGTCATTCTCTTCTAATTTGTCTATATTTTGCCTAAAATATTGTCTCAGAATTGAGCACAGGACCCCAGATCTACACATGTGATCTAATAGGCAGAAAATAACAGAACTATTAGGGTCCTCTTTCTGAAGGTGGATGCTGTGTCTTGTTAAATGCATTCAAAGCTGTGTTTATCTTTTTATATTTTTGGTTGTTATGTCATACTGATGGCTTATATATAACTTCCAATCCCCCAGAGCCCACATATCTTTTTAAATTAATTTTTTCAATTAACAAAGATATATTTCTCCCTCTCCCATATTTTCATCATTCGTCATCAAAAAGAAAAAAGAAAAAGAAAATCTTTGTAACAAATATGCATAGTCAAGCAAGGCAACCATAACCGTGTCCAAAAATATATTTCTCAGTTTGAACCCTGAGCCGATCACTTTTCTGAAGTAGGGAACATGGTATCATCATTAGTCCTTGATGATAGTTGGTCATTTGATTGGTCAGAGTTCTTAATACTTTCAGAGTTATTTGTCTCTGTAAAATCATTGTCATCATATAAATTGTTCTCCTGATTCTCCTCACTTCACTTTGTATTAGTTCATATATGTCTTCCCAGGCTCTGTTATCTTCATAATTTCTTATAATACAAATAGTATTCACTTGCATTCAATTTGTTGAACTATTCCCCAATTGATGGGAAATTATTTGTAATCTTTTGGCAATACAAAAAGAGCTATTGTAAATCTTTTATGACATAGAGGTCCTTTTAATCTTTCTTTGATCTCATTGATACACGCTATAGATTTATACAGTGGGTCAAAGAGTATACACAGTTTAGTAGCATTTGGGGAGTAGTTCCAAATTGCTTCCCCAAGTGATTGAACCAATTCACAATTCCTTAAATAGTATATTAATTTACTTGTTTTCTCACAGCCCGTTCAGTATCTGTCATTTTTTGTTGTTGTTGTTGTTGTTAATTTTGCCACTCTGGTAGGTATAAGGTATTACCTCAGAGTTGTTTTAAAAATTTGCAGTCCTTTCATTTTTAACGATTTGGGGCATTTTTCATATGGCTATTGATAGCATGAGTTCCTACCTCTGAAACATGCCTGTTCATTTCCTTTGACATTTGTCTTATGGGGCATTGTTTTTACTCTTATTAACTTGAATTAGTTCTCATATATCTTGGAAATGAATCCTATACCAGAAGAACTTATAACAAAAATTTCCCCCAGTTTGCCCTGCCCTTTTAATTTTAGCTGCATTAGTTTTGTTTATGCAAAACTTTTTTCAACTTTATATAATCAAAACTGTACATTTTATCTTCTGAACTCCTCTCTCTCTCTCTCTCTCTCTCTCTCTCTCTCTCTCTCTCTCTCTCTCTCTCTCTCTTTCTCTCTTATTTATTTATTTATTTTTTGTTATGACCCTTCCCCCTATCTGAAGATCTAAATAGTATCTGAAAGAAATTTTCTTCTTTGCTCTTCTAACTTTTTTATGATGTCTTGCCCTATCTTTTGCAAAGGAACTAATCAGAATTTCCCCAATACTTATGAAGTTAGTTTTCTTTTAAAAAAAAAATGTTGAATTTTACATTTACCTCTAACTCCTGGAGCCTATCAGAGAGGGATGTACCAGTTTAACCAATGCTTCTCTTTCTTCTCCAATGAGATCACAACTTGAACTTTACCATTCCTTGGCATTGGGGAGAGTGAAGGAATCTCCTTTCCATCTCCTTTTGCTGTACAAAGAACCTTGGAATCAGAGAATTATATTCCCATTTCTTCCATTAACTCATTCCCTCCTTGTATCTGTTTCTTCATCTTCAAAAATGAGTGTGACTATATGATCTCTAAAGAGCCAGACAATACTAAGAAGTTTATGACTATGACTCTTCTAATTTTTAAAAGTATGAATTAGGAGGGGCAATATTTTTCCCCTCTAGTGATTATAGAACCTGCTTGCTAATCCAAGGAAAAGACTGGACCAGTCTTGTTTCTAGTTAACAGCTCATGGTGAGTGGGGAACAGATTTCAGACATTAAAGGAACAGAACATAGTAAAATATGAGGCTCATTTAAAGTATTAAAGTGTGCAGCACCTAGGAGTTTCACAACAAATACCATCAATCTACAGAAACCTGGTGCTATGGCTCCAACCCCAGGCTAGGGATTTCATCTTCTATTGGACAGTATGGACAGAGTCCAAGTAAATGGAGGAGGAGGAAGGGGGACCATTTTGAATGGCAGTAACCTAAGCTTCACATCCCTTGTTGAATTAGGGGATTATCAATTATCATTCAAGGCATCGTTCCAAGGTTTGTGGATGGACTATTTGAAACCTATCAAGGATTCAAATTGTTAGATATTTTTCTGAATGTCAGTTGTTTTAATAGCATCATTCTGAGTGAATTCCCTTAAATCAGGCCAGATTTATGATTTGAACAATCACTCCAGACCTCAAATCCCACAGAGAAGTTTAACCACTGTCCCGAAGATGGATTTGTCTTTACATGACAGATTTTCCTTAAAATAAGACATAGCAAACTTGCCTTTGTCCTATATTTTAATTCTCAGCCTTAGTTGTTTTAGAGGTGGTCACTTTGGTACAAATCGCATCCAGGATAAATGAGTCTTCTTTTCAAAGAAAAGATAAAAACCAAGGATCCCATTTTCACTGATGGAGGGGGAGTTTCCTCTTGGTTTTAATAAACCACCTCATCACATCAAGATGGCTTGAATCGGGGAATGTGCCAAAAAATGGCCATATGTTACTGTTCTCTGAAGTGTGGAATCTGGAGGGCTATATCACCTCCTAGAGAATGCTTCAAATCTTGACATTCCTTTTTTGGCTCCAACCTCTGTCTCCAGATAGTAACACACACTAGAAGCAGAAAAGGAATACGCCAAACAAACAACCAGGATAAAGCTTTTTGGATTATTTCTGAAGGAACAAATTTATCTAATCTAGAAGCAGCCAGCTGGAAAGCCTTCACTTCTGAAGGAAAAAAATTCCCAGTGCCTTTTCCTCCCCTGTAGACTATTCTTCATTCCATCTCTAAAATTTAATGATTATAAGCCCTCAAACATGTACTTACTACAAATGCTGAAGATATAACTTGTCCTGCACAATTTTTCTGGGCAATTTCTCCATTTGGCCAAAGCTCAATTTTTCAAAAATCTAATTCTAAAGTAATAGATGAGAGAAAAAAAAGAGACTATATCTATGATTTCATTGGTGTGGTCAGCACCATTTTTGCAATTTGTAGTCTTAGAGAATTACCTAGAACACTGAGATTTTTAGTTGTCAAGCCAACAAGTATATATTAAGAACCTATGATGTGCAGGGCACCGTATTAACTGGGATGTGAAGAAATACAAAACTATGGCTGACTTATAAGGAGCTCACAGTTTAATGGAGGAGGCAATCTGCAAGCAACAGGTATGAACAAGAAATAGGATAAAATGATGATAGTGATAGGGAGAAGGCAAGAGTTAAGCTGCCTTTCTGCTTCTTCTACCACCCTATGTGTGGTAAGAGGAAAATAAGAAAGAAAAAAGAACTCTGATTTCTAGCCTTCAGGCATCTTTGCAAATAAAGCAATTGCCCTAGAAAGCATGCCTTGTTCTGTTCCTGCAAGGAAACACTTTCAAAGGTAAGAATGTACAACCAGAACTGGATGAGTAACAATTTTATAATATGTTGAATCCAAAATAATTCCTCAGAAAGCAGGTTCTCTTCAGAGTTAATTGCAGCCATATGTAAAGTCAAACATTCACAGACAATGATTTTTAGCAGAGTTATTGGGAAATTGGACAAATGCTTCCCATCTCATATGCTCTTCGTACGATGACAAATATGGGAGTATTGGCAAATAAAAATACCCCCTTTCTGGTTTTTAGACCATTTAAAACAAGGGCCTGATGCCTTTGGGATTTGATATGAAAAAAAAAGATGGACAAAATTTAAGTCTTTTTTTGGAGAAGGAAGGAGGGGAGGATGCTTGGCACCAAAACACAGAAGGGTTTTTCAAGTTTCATAGTTAATTTACAAAGAGCCTTCCTGGCCACTCTCTTAAGGGTCATAAAAAAAAAAAAACTGGTAGAATAGGGATCTTGGGATCAGTGATTTATTCATTCAATAGAACTAAGCACCCACTAAGAGTACTGGGTTAGGGGAGACTATCCAAAGATGAATCAGACTGTGAATTTACCCAAAGGGAATCTAATCTAATAGGACAAAGGCTTTTCCCCCCCTTCAGTCTGGACTTGTGATTTCATCAGGGCAGGGAATTCCCCAGGTGGAAACCACCTCCAGAGGATACCAATGGCAATTCACTTGCAACTTACAATCATTAGTGCCTGGGGCACTGTGACTTTTCCATGGTCACAGAACTAGTCAATATTATATGTGGGAAAGCTGGGACTTGACCCAATCTTCCTGAAAACAAGACTGACAATTGCCTCATGCTGCCAGCTCACATACATCAATAAACTCTATGTACAAACTTCTATTACATAGAAGTTCCTAAGAGAAGTCAAAAGTACTTCCAAACCAATGGAAGAGAAATCACTTTCAGTTGAGGGATAAAGGAAGGGAGTAGAATCAGGGAAGACTTCGGAGAGGAGGTGACATTTGAGTTCCGCCCTGAAATATGGGAAGATGTCAACAGGTAGAGATGGTCCCTCTTGGATGCTAAGCCTTCTGCAGAAACAGTGACAGCAAACCTGAAGCCACAGAAGAGATTATGAGGGGCACCCTGATTCCTTCTGGGACACCCCCTCTTTTGTCAAGGATAGGTATGTACTAGTGGATTTGTCTGAAGGAATTATTTCTACTCTTGTCGGAAAGGCAAGACAACTAGAAACAAGCATTTGGTAAGTTCCCACTATGTGCCAGACACTGTGCTAAGTGCTTAACAAATGTTAGTTCATTTGATCCTTACATTGAAGTAAACAAAAGCTAAGTTATCACAGCTAGTACTTGTCTGAGGCTAGACTTGAACTTCACAATTCCAGGACTCAGACTGTATCCATAATGCCACCATATTGTTGTTATCTGGCCTAGATCCTTGGTTTTTATCTTTTCTTCGAAAAGAAGATGACTTTATATAGTATATATATATATATATATATATATATATATATATATAGTTTTATATAGAGAGATTTATATAGTTGTTATCTATACTACATATAGTAGTTATCTAGTTATCATACCCAGACTCTTCATGACCCTTTCTGGATCATAGCACTCCAATGCTGTCTATGGGGCTTTTTTTTTTTTTTTTTACCCTAGTGGTTTGCAGTGGCAAACCTTCTCCAGTAGCTATTAAGTTTCTGAGGCCACATTTGAACTCAAATCTTCCTGTTTTCATTGAGTCACCTAGTGCCCTCTCATTCCTTACTAGCCCATCAACAGGTAGATGTGTTCTCTGTTGCTAATAATGACATAGCTACTGATGCATTTAGTAGGAATTGTAGCAATTAATGACTCATGTTTATCTAGGACTTTGCAAAGGGCTTTTGTATACATTATCTAAGCAGTACCCTGGAGAAATAGAAGGTATTAGGTTTGGTTCTAGTAATGGCTTTGTCACTTACTTGTTGAACCTGCCTTTCTTCTTCTGTAAAATGAGAATTTTAATAGCTCCTTTTACATGGTGTTTTTATCTATGTAGGTCCTAAAGGTTTTGTAAAGCACTTGGAAGAACTAAAGAAATGTGAAACAGAATTATTTCCTTGTTCACATATAAAGAAACTCTTAGCGAAGTGAATTGACTTGAGTTAGGTCATACAGTGGACTCCAGATTGTTTTATTCAAGGACTACTGTTTTATCTGTTGTCCCATGTTCCACAAAGTTGTTGTGAGGCCCCCCAAAGCTTATGCCAAGTGCTCTGTAAATGTGAGTTATTGCCTCTTCCTTGTGATAGGCCTGAGCCAAGAACGAAAGTCTCCCTTTTCCAGTTTAGATCAGATTACCAATCACAAAGAACTACACACACACACACACACACACATACACACATGCACACACACAGACACATTTTAATTTTCTTTGAAGTGATGAAAGTTTCCAATGGTAACTTAAAGCAAAGTGAAATGGTATCAAAATTGAAACTCTACTAGGTACAAAGCACTTTGCAAGGTAATGTAGACAATATCTCATTAAAAAGCCCAAATCTTGCCCTAAAGATGCTATAATCTAATAAAGGGAGAGGAAGACAAAACAAATGTTCCAAAAGTTAATAAATGGCAAAAAAAAAAAAAATCCTACAAGGATTTAAGTATTATAATGTTCAAGATCTCTAGGTAGATGTCATCACTTTGCCATAAGGGACACAAAGCTGGGAGAGTTCAGAGGAAGAAATGATTTATTCAGCCAGGGACCATTAAGCAATGGTTTCCCCAGGAGGTGAGAATAGAGTTGAACCTTAATGGGTGACCAGGATCTATGTAGGCAGCCAGGTGATGCAACCGATAGAGTACAGGACCTGAAGTCAAAAGGTGTTGAGATAGGGAGCAGCCTGCTAGGGGCTGCTGAATGTTATGGGAGCCACCTGCCAGTGGCTGCTGGGGATCCAACTCAGACCAGCAGATTGGATCCCTTCAAGTGAGAGGATAATGATAATACAAGGAGATTGAGAGGCAGTTGCATTCTCTGACCTCTCTCTCCTCTTCCTTCTTGCCTCCAACTTATTTTATCCCCAATCCACAAGCAACATCTGTGTCAGTAAAGGCTAATTTGCAATTCCTTCAAGTATGTTATGGTTCACAACTGTGGGGGCTTTTAGAGAATCGATCTGCCCCTTCACATTTAGGCGTGGTCCTTAACAAGAAGGATCTGAGTTCAAATGTGGTCTCAGACTTAGTAACTGTGTAATCTTAGAACTCTGTTTCTGTTTCCTAATCTATAAAATGGAAAAGGAAATAATAAATCACAACAGTATCTTTGCCAAGAAAACCTTAGATGTGGTCATGAAGAGTTACATACAACGGAACAACAATCCAAACCTTTCATTTTAGAGATGAGGAAGTCCAGAAAGAAGGCAAGTAAGTTGCTGGTTACTGGTGATCACAGAGACAGAATCAGCAAAAATGAGATTTCTATCCACATTCTCCCACTCCACATGCCCTTTGTGCCAGACCATGAAAAGTGGCAGCCATGAAGTTAGAAGGCTAAATTAGGGTTAGATTGCAAAGGGCCTTGTATGCTAGGTTGATATAATAAATGACCAGGAGATTCATGAAAAGAATTCTGAGTGAAAGACTACAAGACAAGAAGGACTCATTTACCATCAACATGGCCAAAATTTTGGTTGAGGATTTCCCTTCAGAATCCCTTGAGGACAGGGAAGAGAAATATATGGGGAACATTACTATGATTTACACATTTCTGTCACCTGGAGCAGTTTACTGATGAGAAAGGAAGGCTTGAACAAGCTAGTGGTGCACCTGGGAAGCAGAATGACAAATCCCCTATGTCTGGAAGCTGAGTTCTAACTAGCTGCAGACCCCGTTTCCTTTTTCTTGTGGTTATTATCTTATTAACCCTGAAGAGCCCCAGATCTGTAGCATCCCAAAGTCCAACTGAGTCAGGCACTCTACTCTTACCAGTCTTCAATGCTATCTAAATAGCATTGAAAGGTTTTCAAAGGGCTTTATACACACACATGTGTAAGTATATACATATATTTACATTTACATATACACATATAGGGGTGTGTATATATATATATAGATGTATGCATGTATATATATTTATATATACATATGTATATGTGTACATATATATATATACATGCATGTATATTTATAGTTATATATACACATATGTGAATATATATACACAGAGGTATATGTCTATATAAATATATATTTATATAGACCCACATAGGTATATGTGTATATATATACATATATTTATATTTACACAAAGAGGTATGTATGTATATATGTATATACATATATATACATATAGCTCCGTATATGTGTATGTATAATTTCCTCCTTAGCATAGTAGGTGCTAAAATATTATGTTCATTTATAGAGAGAGAAACTGAGTTTGACATTAGGTGAACAAGCTAGATTTCTGAGGCTAGATTTCAAATGAGTTACTTGACCAAGATCACACAGCTCATAATTTTCTGAGGCTGGATTGGAACTCAGGTCTTTGTGACTCTAGGCCTGACACCCTATTCATGGTGCCAAACAGAGGCAGTCTATTATAAGAAAAATAGACTCATCAAGCCCAAGGTTTTTTCTAGACTATCACAAGAGTCTACTGTCTAAAAAGCATATACAAGTTCCTGGGGAAGACACAAAGCTTAGATAAGACAAAGGTAGGGATTTAATAACCAACAGTCTGAAAAATAATGTACTTCCCACACACTTTTGCATTTAATCTGAATTACTATATTAACATTTTCTCTATTACCCTCTTAAGTCTAGACAATCAACAGAACAAAAAATCATACTCTAATTTGAAAGCTTTGTACAGTTCTGAGATGTAAATGCTCACACTATTTTAACAATCAACAAGAACTGGTATTATTTAGCTCTGGAATACTTCAGGCATAGGATTTGTCCAATATGGTGCTTATGACTTGGAGGGGAATAAGATAAATAGCTATAACATACACTGCATGTATCTAACTAGTTTTTGTTTGAATCCCAGAAGCTGAGAACAATTGGAGCCAGCCTTGTGCTGGCTCAGGGCTGAAGTGAAGGACATGAGTGTTTTGAAATGGTAGTCTGCCATGTTCTTCAGCCCTGAACAACAGGGCCAGAAGCAGATTACTCTCAATAGAAACAGGAAAGACTGGAGAAGGGACAGATTTTGGGAAAAGGAACTCAACTCTGCACAAGTTGAGTCAGAGATACCTACAGGATATCAGGAGGAGATGTCCAGCAGGTTCTTGGAAATGAAGTTTGGAAGTCAGTTGGATTGAAAGATTTAGAAATTGTCTGCATAGATGTGGTCATTTAACTCTTGGGAGCTCATGCTATGATTAAGGGAAGAAATACAGAGAAGAGAAGATGACCCATTGCACAGCCTTAGAAACTTTTGCTTAGAGATCAAGAGATAAGTAATGAACTATCCAAGAAAGACTGATCAGAGGGCGACTCCAGGAAGTCAAAGGAGAATGAGTATTCAAGAGGAGAAGGTTGATAATAGTATGAAAAGCTGGAGAGAAGCCCAGAGGATGAGGTATTAGATTCAGCAGTTCAGCCATCATTAGTAACCTTGGAAAGAGCAGTTTCAGTGTTGGTGGGTAAAAGTGGGGTATGCCCCTAGACTAGATGGGGTTAAAAGTGAACCATTAAGGAATGAAAGCAAGGAGAGCCAATGATTATTTCTGGGAATTTGGCTGTGAGAGGGAAGCTTGGGAGAATGGTGATTTTTTAAATTGTTTTTGTTGATGGAAAACTTTGGATCTGTTTGTAAGCAGCAGGGAAAGAGGCAACAGAAATTGAGAGAGAATCTGAAGTGGGAAAGAAGGAAGAAACTATAAATATAGCAAGAATCTACTGGAGTAAAGGAGATGAGAACAAGGACACAAGTCTGGGTTTGCCTTTGGCAGGGACAAAGTCCAGAATAATACAAAGGTTATCACCTTTATTTTTAAAGTATTTAGGTAGATAATAGGTGCTTAATAAATGCTTATTCCTTTTCCTTATAACCTGAAGTAGATCAATGAAGAATACTAATAAAATCAACAAGATAGAAAACAAATCTGGTCCAGAATTAATATTATTAATAAGCAATATTACTAATGATGCAATAAATAAATATAATACATAACAATAATAGGTTTTATATAGCACTTTAAAGTTTATAAGAATAGGATTTTGGAGAATATCTCTGCCAAGGCTTGTCCCAAAGGATGCTGCAGCTGCTACTCCCCCTTAATTGTGATAATGGTTCTTCCAGTGTCTGACAGGAGAGCTAGGACAAATGGTAGACAAATGGGAACCTTCTGGAAAATCCTTTTCCAAGGGAATTACTGTGTTGCTCTAGGCTCAGGAAAACAGAGGGATCACATCAAAATTTCTGTTTACCTGGAGCCTCAATAGCATGTATGTGTATGGGAAATATATGTTTATATGAGATGTGTTTGTGTGTGTATATACATAAACCTCACATTTTCTCTATAGCTTTGTAAAATACCATAGAGATCTCTAGAGCAATGGCTATGTTTTATAGATGAGACAATTACTCTCTTCTCTCTCCTTTAATGGGTCATAAGAGAAATCAAGTATATTTTTTTCCCATCTCACTAAGCCAAACCCTTGAATGCTTATAGATTCTGTTTTGGAGGCTCTGCAATATTCCAGAGCCTGGAGCAGTTAGTAAAAATGTTATCTGCAAACATAAATAGGCATCTGGAGCAATTCATAATCTAGAGAGAATCCTTCCATTTGGATTTTGTGTTGAACATCCTCCATAATAGCATCAAACGCTTTTTCAGTAGGTGTGATACACCAAGGTCCTCCTCCACCATCACTATTATACCTTAAGCTTTTAATAAAAGTCAAGGAGGCTGATCTTCAGTTTTGACTTTCTCAAGGGGCTAAGCCTCAGACACTTCCCTGGTGAATTCAGATCACGTTGATGTGGCTTCCAGTTTACCGAGAGCATCAAAAGATATCCATAAATGAAGATGGGATCCTTCAGGCTTGGTAACTTTTTGGGAGAATATACTTGCGCAGATGACTAAGGAAATGCCTAAAGGTATTTATTTCCTTTTGGAGGAGAGGGAGGTGGCAGAACATCCACATGTAACCTAGTGGAATGTTGTTTCCTTGTAACCTTTCTCTGCAAGTCCATATCACTCTATGCGGGAGCTAGTGCAATGGTCTCTTATCTCAAGTCTTTCCCCATACCAGCTCATCCTTCATTCAAGAGTCACATCCTGATCCTCAGAAGGCCCAGGTCTGTCCATGTCATCACTTCCAATATGATAAGCTACCTATTACCTCATGATAAAATGCAAGATTTTCTGTTGTCTTTAAAGCCTTATAACCTTTCTCCTCCCTAAGTCTCCAGTCTTCTCATACCAGTTATACTGACTATCTTATTGTTCCCAGCACAAAGTACTCTATCCCTGGCCTCTGGGCACTTTCACTGACTATTTCTTATACCTAGATCTCTCTTCCTTATTTTTGTCTCCTGGCTTCCTTGACTTCCTTTAAGCCTCAGCTAAAATTCTATCTTTTCCAGTCCTTAATTTTAGTGCTTTCCCTCTGGATAATTTCTAAATGATCCTGTATATAGCTTGTTTTATACATAGATCTTTGAGTATTGTTTCTCCCATTAAACAGTAAGCTACTTGAGAGTAGGGATTATTTTATTTATGTTTTTTACTTTTCTTTGTATCTGTAGCACTTAGTCAACAAGTACCCACTCACTATGTGTCAGTCACTGTGGTAAGTACTGAGAAAATAGAGAGTCAAAAGCCCACCCCTACTTTCAAGCATCTCATACTCTAATGGGGGAGAGACCATTTTGAAAACGACTATGTACTAATAAGATCTAGACAGGATAAACTGGAGATACAATAGGCACTTAATAAATACTTGTTCACTTGATGACTCTGTTCCAGCTAAGTAAACTTCCTTTTTGAATGATTGTCAAGCATCTCATTTTATTTTAGTATCACATCTAAGCCACTTGAGGACTAAATTGGGTTAGGATCAGACCACTACAGCTACTCCTCCCTGGGTGGGATATTAGTGTTTTGCTACATCTTTTAAGAAATTTTGTATGACTTTAATATTTGTATAAGAAATACCTTGTTGGAATAAAATCACTGCTCAAACAGATCAAATGCTTTTTAAAAAAGTAAATAAATAAAAATAAATTGTAAAGTAAATTTTAAAAAGTAAATAATAAGATATGCCCAGGGTCACACAGCAAGTTATTTAATCCTGTCTGCCTGTTTCCTCATCTGTAAAATGAATTGGAGAAAGAAATGGCAAACCATTTCAGTATCTTTGCCAAGAAAACCCCAAATAATGGGGTCATGAATTGTGAACAACGAATAATAAGCATCGTGGATTCTTTCATTCTCTACATTTTCAGTCAGTTGTGGTTATAAAGTTGTGATCTTCTATAGTATATTTTTGTGAAAAATTGCCTACTTTTGAAAGATTTTGTAAAGTGGCTGATTGGTAAGGATTCCAGATACTGTCTGGGACTTTATATGAACTTATATATGCCTGGATAGAAAAAGCTCAATATCTTGACTGGATGGGTCACTTCAGACCCATCCTAGAGTCACTTATAAGTTCTGGTTGGCAGGTGTACCCCTGGACCTGAAGTAGAATCCTATAGGATTATATCCCCCCCAGAATCACCTAAGTACAATTTTTCCTGGAATCAAATGCCTTAACTTTTGTCTTATTCCTTTAACATTTATAGGCCACTTGACCACTGATAAATAAAAATGTAGTTGTACTATACATTGTGAACTTTGTCAGGGATATTCTTGAACCATGAGCAGTAAATCAGGTGTTAGAAGTGGGATGCACCATTGAAATATATGCCATTTGTTTGGCATGAATACACATATGTAATCTCTATCAAGTTGCTTGCCTTCTCAAGGAGGAAGGAGAGGCAGAGGGAGGGAGGGAGAGAATTTGGAACTCAAAAACTTTAAAAACAAATGTTTTAAAAATTGTGGTTTATATGTAATAGAGAAAAAAAGTCAAAATTTAAAAAGAGAGAAATATATATCATTGAGAAACACTGAAAAATCTCAGAGGGTTTATTTGGTGGGAGAGATTGTCTCTTGACTTATGGTAACAATGTTTCTTTAAATTTTTTGAAATGAAGCTTAATATCATAGATTTAGGGCTAAAAGGACAATTCCTCCTCCCTAGCACCAAATTACAAATAAAAAAAACTGAGGCCCATAGAGATGAAAGGGTTTGCCAAGGGTTACCTGGGTATTCGGGGGCAGTCTGAATTTAAATCCACTTCTTCTAACTCCAAATCAACAGATTTGTTGTTAAAATACAAAAGCAAATACAAATACAAAAGCAACAGCTTTTCCTTTTGACTCTATCATACTGTTTATAGAGAAGGATTTATGGGCCCTTATCACTGAGGACCAGTCCACTTCCCTGGTTTGTTCTGTGCCTACATTAAGTATTTATTTCATCCCATCAGGGGCCAAGTTGAGAAAACAAGAGCAGAGGCAAGAGTCCTAGTCCCCCTAGACCTAGATGGCAGCCTTCCAACCTTGGGTATGGGATGGTAGGACATACCACTTAATTGAGATTTGTCTTCCTGTCTCATGGGGAGAGGGTAAGAATGCAGTTTTTATGTTGGAGGAGCTGGCTCCGGTGGAAAGTATGAAGTGGAAGATGGTAGGTTAAGATGATGTTTTCTGATGCTTCTACAGATGATTGGGAGAGGATGGACTGGATGGTGGAATGGAGAAAGGAGGTTTTAAATGGCATGGGTTCTCCCTAAAGTCAACCCCTGAGTTCTCCTTGACAAGAAGAAAAGTCAACATAGAATAGATATAACACCAATATATCGGACTTGGCATTCAAACAATATACTGAGGATCAAAAGATAAGACAGAAGTCAACTCCTGTGGCCATTGGACTAGAGTGCTATCCTTCTTTTGTACAGTCACTCTCTGGGTTCTACTGCTGTCCTAGTCAGGCAGATCTCAGGCAGAGTTCACATTCCCAAGACTGGTCCACAGAACTCATCCAACCAAGATGGCTTTCTTAAGTAACAGTGAAGATAACAGAGAGATGCATTCCCTATAGACCTAAATGCCTGAGGAAGATTATTGTTATATTTACCATCCTAGATCATTCAGAATAAATAGCTACATTACAGCACATTTGATAGACACAGATCATGCCAGAGCAAGCAGGATTGTGTGATTCATGAGCTAGATGGGCAATTTTGATGATCCACTCTCAGTCCACCCCTGAATCCTGAATCTCTAGGCCTTTTGCTAAGATCAAGCCCATTAACAGGTTGGTATTATAGTTTATTCCCTTTCTTGTGCAAGCCTGGGCACATAGGCTACCCTTACTTTAAAAAGTGGTGTTAATAAAAAAATTTTTTAACTCATCAAGCAGGTTCTTTTCAGCAACAGGGGAAAGTTAAACCTAACAATACAGAACAATAATAACACAAGTGAGAAAGCAATCTAATAATATATATATTATAATACATAACAAAAACAAGTGGCATTTAAATAATACTTTAAAGTCTTCAAAGTATTTTACAAATACATTATTTCATTTGAGTCTCATAAAAGCACTGTGAAGTAGGGTGTTACAGATATTATTATATCTGTATCTTATATCAGATAATATTATATATTATTATTAAGATGATAAGATAAAAATCACATTTTAGGGATACCTTAGGTGCTAACCCTCAATTAAGTCTAACTCTAATTCTTACAAATGAGGAAACCGAGGTTGAGAGAGACTAAATGACTTAACCAATCAGCAGTGGGATTTGTACACAATTCTTCCTGAATCCGAGTGCAGCATTCTTTTTCTCTCTGACTTATTGTCCTTTTCTATGAGAGATGCTATCTACAGAGACCAGACCCATAAGCAGCACAAATCTCCACTATTCGTACTTGGGCTATTATAACATTCTTTTCTTTCTTTGTGATAGCATAAGGAAGAGATGGAAAAAAATTAGAAAATATCTTTTAAAATGGGGGGGGGGTGTTGCTTGTTCTATACCCCACTCACAATCCACATTGAAGCAAAGTGGATGATATTCCACAGACTACAGGAAGCAGGATATTACCAATTACAATGTGCTTGCAAAAAGTTGGGAAGGCCATGGACAACTAGAAAAAGAGGTTATAAGCCACCACTAATTAGCCTGTGTGTTGCATTTGTCCCACAATATACTAACCCATAGGATGACCACCATCATATTGCATAATATGACCTTTAGGGATTGACTTTTGCCTTTGTTTGCATCCTTAACACTTATGACAATACCTGACACAAAGTAGGCACTTAGCAAACAATTATTGACTCCACCTCTTTAATATACAACCTCTATGACAGTAGGAATTCTTGTTTTTGTAGCCTAAGAACCTGAAACAGCAGATACTTAATAAATATTGCTTGAATGGATTCCAACTGATTGAGAATAGCGCAGAATGAGAAGGTATAGAGGGGTTATAATTTCCACTGGGGAAGTACCCAATTTAGTGTCATGAATTTATTAAACTATCATAGTCAATTTCACTTATGGAATAAAGTTTTATGATCCCCAGTCTTTTTTTAAAATTTTAATAGCTCTTTATTTTCACAAATACAAGCAAGCAAAGATAGTTTCCAACATTACACCTTGTGTTCCAAATTTTCCTCCCTCTCCTCTTTCCTCCTCTCCCCAAGACAGCAAGCAATCTGATATAAGTTAAACATGTGCAGTTCTTCTAAACATGTTTCCATATTTATCATGCTGTGCAAGAAAAATCAGAACAAGAGGGAAAAAGCACAAGAAAAGAAAAAAAAAAGCAAACAACAACAATAACAAAAATGGTGAAAATACTATATTTTGATCCATGTTCAATCTCCATAGTTCTCTCCCTGGAAGTAGATGTCACTTTCCATCACAAGTCTTTTGGAATTGTATGGTTCCTAATCTTAATTTGAAAAGTTAAAATTTCTATCTGATAACCTCTTCAATCATCCAAAAACAAAAGAAACAACAACAAAACCCCCCTGTCCAAAACAAGTAAAGTTCATGAAGACAGATGAAGAAACTGAGTGCCATATTAGATGGCTTTATCTAAGACCATTGGAATGATAAATATTGGATCTAAGTCCTCTAGTTCTAGGGCCAGGGCGATTTCTTTAGTTTCATGTGACCTCTAACTTTGTTTCCCCCCTTGCTATGGGTGAATGATTTCACTCTAGCTTTTAGGTGATGGTGGCTTATTAGATTTTCTGCTGCAGTAGTTTAATCAGGGGTCCCTGAGAATCATCAGATCTTAATATTTCTATTAAAATGCCAGGGACTTAAAAATATTCCAACTGATTGGACCCATACTTTCAACAAGCTTGTGTACCCTTTGATGATAATTGGATAATTGCAGGTGGCTTTTAGCTCTGATTTATTTTTACTAAGATCCTATTTCTTTAGGAATAAATAAATTCATTAAATAAATGACAGATAATATCTCTGAAACATATGGAGAACATAGCAGTCATAGCCCAAAGCCATCTCTATTACTAGCATTTAATTTATTTTTGAAAATTCAAAAGAAAGTCTGGAGGGAAAGAGATTGCCCTCAGAAGCTTTTTAAATTATCTAACCCAGCAAGGTATACAGGAAAGAACAGTAGCTTGGGAGGCTGGCAACTTCTGCTCTATTCCTTACTGTCATTTAGTTGTTAAAGACAAGTCACTTCTGTTGTCTGAACTTCCATTTCCTCATCTATAAAGTGACAGCATCAGATAGGTTGTGGTATAGCAGAGAGAGACCCCCGGATTTGGGATCCAAAGGTCTTGGTTCCAATTCTATCTCTAATACTCATTATCTGTGTGACCTTGGACAAGTAATTTTATCTCTTTGGATCTCAGGGTATAGAACTAGGATGAAAGGTATAGGACTAGATGACTATGAAATTCTAAAGCTCTAAATCCTATAACAGGGCTCTACAAGGTCATTCCCATTCTGATATTTGGTGATTACAACAATTCTTCTCCTTTCATCCTCTAAGGAGTGTCTTGTGAATCCCACTCAAGAAAAACACACCATAAATTAGAAAAGATATACAATTGTCCAGTCGATGCTTCTAGCCTTTAATTAATTTTTCTGGGAAGGCACTTAGGGTTAAGTGATTTACTCAGGGTCACACAGCTAATAAGTGTCTGAGGTCACATTGGAACACAGATCCTCCTGAACTCAGGGCTAATACTCTATCCACTGTACCATCTTGCTCCCCTGTAATCTATAACTTGATTTTGTTCTTCTCTTTGACCTTACTGCCTCAAAAACAAAAGCCAGGTGAAAAGGAAGTGCCATTCAGATGTTCCTATCCTCCTACAAGGGCTTAAGTTCAGATCTCTTGCAGGTACCACTTATTGAAGCTTTTGTAGGACAGCTGTGATTTCATATACTAAAACAGCTTCTTGCAAATCATGGAGACTGGAGTCTGCTGTATTGCAAACACATGCATTTATAAAAAGAATATTAAAAACTATCTCTTCTTGCGCCATATCCATGCCCCATCCAATGTGCCACATACAAAGCAGCCAAGTGCCCATCTGGTCTATTCCTATTACTGGCTTTGGTTGATTATTTCTGGGCTGTCACTAAGAGGAGCTAAATTGGGATAAAGTCAAAGAACTGGAATGGGATTTATCCTTGGGTTGGCTCCATTTATGGCTTTCATTTTCCAGAGCTTAGAAAACCCCAAATAAACTTGTACCTTTATATAAGCACATTTGCTCTCTTTCTTTTGTGTAGCAAGAATGAGTGTCTGCCTTTCAGGACTCAGTTTCCAATTCCTTTTCTAACCCTGGAGACTGAGCTAATGGAACAAGAAGACTTAAAGCCAAGCAAAGGCCCTGGTTTCTAAAGCCGTAAACTTATTTTCCTAGCTACTTCTTAGTACAATCCTCTTCTTCCTTAAGCCAGAAATCCCCAAAGTAGCTTAATAGGAACTCATTGCATTTCACCTTCTGATAATACACTAATATGGTTTCTTCCACTCCCCCTTCCCTGGGCCAAGAACAATCCACTCAGTCTATAATCCTCATTGGAGCATCCTGAAAAGCCTTCAAGACTGCAGACAAATAAGGAAAGCATCTTTTGTCCTTGCAGACAAATAAGGAAAGCATCTTATGAATCTGCTGCAGAGTTAGAGAATCACTTTTAGGTGTTTCTATTCTTAAAATTCTCAACACTTTGAAATTGAAACTTATTTAGACTTTTCTCCTTGTGATGCAGGCCATTGTTGTCAATTATAATTCAGTTTATCAGAGTGGCCTTTTGTGAAATGTCCTATCCTGTCACTTATCAGTCTAGTCATTTCCAAGATGTATAGGAAAAGTGTGTCCTTGCCTGAATCCTCTGTGTTGCCTTTGAACTACATAAGTAGGAACTGCTACTCCTATAAGTCTGACTTGAACTTGACTGTAGGGTGTTAAAAATCAGTCCAAATTCTGATCTGGTTAAGTGTGCTTTGAGTACATGGATGTTTAAAGGGTCAGACAGAGTTTCAGGGCAAGACGGGGAGAGAGCAGTGAAAGGATAATAGAGTAGCATGACTGGAGTATAGGGGCCTGAGAAGCAGCCAGGGAATTAAACGATTCCATCGGAGGTAATAGCCCCAGATAACAGAGATGAAATGGAATAGGAAGTGCTGTCAGTTTTATAGACTATATCCCTCTCCTCTTACAATGGGAACCCAGAAAAGGATGGGGGATTAAGTGGGAGGAGATCTCTGGATGAAGGACATTTATTTGCCATAAGGGATGAAAATGCTCCTGCTTAATGCCATTTCAGTGGCTTCAACATACTTAACCATATTGTTTTGATTCAATGTTCTTTTGTTTTTCATTTTGTCTTTTTCCCCCTTCATATGGTCCAACAGGATGCGTGCAAACAAACCAAAGAGAACAATTTGTGAGAAGTCTTCCATTGAACGAATTTGGTTTGTCTAAACTCAAAGCTGAAGTTCTGGGTCATGAGCTACAAATAGAGACATACACTGTACTCTTTGGTCGGGCACCTGTATAGTGCGTACCCAGCATTGTCCTTTATCCTCTCTCCTTCACTGAAGAAAAGAATCAAAGAAAATTCTGAGGGCAGCTGGGATTCATAAGCCAGGAGTTCAAAGAGAAAGGAAAACCCTCTTCCAGGGCACTGCAATAAATAATGGAAATTTTTTTTTTTTCTTTTTCCCTCAGAAAGTGACATGAAGTGTTAAAAAGAGCAATGAGACAACTTTGTCACCCGCCCCTTGGGAATTAACAGAATCATAAACCATGCAAAGATGAAAACATCAGAGACCAAGAACAGCTTCTAACAGCTATCAAAACGAAGTTGATGAGTTACAGGATATGTCACCATGATGTCATATGCTTTATACCTCTCAAAGGAATCAAGCTTGCTGAAAAAAAAAAATTGGTAATAGAAACTGACAACAGGGGCTGCCTTTAAAAAATAACTTCACTAGAACTGAATTTGGATAATGGGTATTTTAAATCATTCAGAATTAGTAAATTAAGCTTTCACTCCAAATTTTGCTCTTAGTGTTGGAGAATATGTGATTTTGTATTGCCTCATCTCAAAACTTTCCTATCACTTTCATCATAGGTGAGATTAGGGAACTCAAATGGGAAAGTCCATTTGATCAGCAACCATTAATATTTCCCAGGTGCAAACCGGCACATGCGTGGCTTGAATTCACTACCCAACTTTTACCATATAAGTGCAATTTAACACAAGTTAAATTGATAAAATTTCTAGCTGATTGGGATGAGGAGGTAAAAATCTTCCCTCAGGCCTGCTTATCTAGAACCAAGACTGGATTTCTGTAAAATAAATTAAAGAAAACTCTTCAGATTCACAAGTTTAACACAAAACTCACCCACGTTTATTCATCATAATTCTAGGACACATCAAATGTAGTCATTCTGGACTAACGAGTTCCTCCCATCAAGGGAAGCTTTTTTTCTCTAGCCAATTCACTAGGGAGGTTTCAAGACAAAGCTTGCTCTCTTCTCTGTAATATATGCAATTGTCTGCCCTCCCCCAAAGCAGGATTACTTAGAGGCAACCAGCCTACATCCTGTTCTGACACCAACCAATCACAGATCAAAGGAAAGCCATCAGAGAAAAACAGAGCGTTTTCAAAGTCTAATGACCCCCCTCACTGGTGACTAGTCCCACCTGAACTGCCTTCCTAAAGTAAATGACAGGCTCCTCTTCCACATGCCAAGATACCAAGACAGACTTCTCTCGTTGCCAGCTGGAAGGAGCAATCAGAAGACAAAACTTCTGTCAAAAATACATGGTGAATCCCAGAAAGAGATGAAAATAAAGTACCTCCCTCCTTTGTAGGGAACTATGGATGCTCTCAGAGTACTACAACAATTCTTCAGGCAAGGCTTGAGCTGGCTCAAATCACTGAAAACCTTTGGGAGTTCACGTCCCACCAGCTCAAACTCTGTTATACTTGGATGATGTTTTGATTACTTTTGCTAAAAATGCTTCATCCCCAAGTCTTCTTTATATTTTTATTAGAAGGGATTGCTTCATGGGTGGGGAGGATACATTCAGAAATAAAATTGATGTAAAAACAAATGATAGCAGTAAGAACAATGGGGAAAAACAACTTAGCATGGGTTCTCAATTTGGTGGCTTTTAGGTATAATTCATCATTTTAAAAAATTATTTCTTTTCCCCATTCCACATGGTTCCTTTGCTAATTTAAATCCTGCATCTTAAAAAAAAATCTTATAGCTGTAAGGTAGCATAAGTAATAAAACATCTTCCCTCTTGGAAGCTGTGATTTTTATTTTTAAAAAATGGTGAGAGGACTTTTTATTTTATGATATAAATTAGAGTGTATTCAACTGACACTATTAGAAATAATGTCTCAGGAAGGACAGTCTCCTGCACACTCTGTCACTGCTCTCAGAAAATCTCCTAGAAAGTCCTTTAAGGAAATAGCACACCCCAGTCACCCCTCAGCGCCCCGGGGCATGTTCAGCATGAAACACCCAGAGATTCAGACAGCTCAACTTGGACCTCGGGATTTAAACCTTCAAGTCAGGCTCACCCCTTCTGTATTCCATGGCGTCTATGGCTTTTCATTAAAATTAAAAAAAAAAAAAATAAAAAGCCAGAATGCCGGCTTAATGAATTTATTGTCCAGCCCCTCCTCCGCCTCAACTTTCATGGCAGAGAAGGAACAATGGTCGCTTTTGTGCAGCTCTGCTTAATTGCAGGCCCCATAGCAGGAGCAAACTGGGCAGATTTGGCTGGCCAGCTGGGAGGGTTTTGATAGCAGCACCCAGTCACCTGCGAGGAGAGGTCTTAGGGGAAGATTTGAAAATAAATGCAAAACAACCAACCCTTTTAAAGAACGCTTATTTGCATGCTAACTGCTCCTTGGAAAGGTTTTTTTTTAACAGTTGGAAATATAGTTGGGGGAGGGTTGGGAAAGTGAAAACTACAAAGAACATATTAGGAAGCCCAGAAGGCATTAGGGAAATTGTGTAACTGCCCCAGGTCTCAGTTTTCCCTACTTTAAAGCAAGAGAATCTGACTTGAAGGTCTCTAAATTTCCTCAATAACTCTTGAGTTTCTGCTCCTATGAAATAAGACGGCCTCAAAATAGATGTACTCATTTGTCTTCATGCATGTAGGGAAGTCCTGATGAGGAAATTCCATACACCACTGCAGATCACCACCTGTCCCACAATTTATATTCTTAGAAAGTAAATAGCCTTAGAGCACTGAGTTAAGTCACTTGACCACAGTCACAGTGAATGTGTCAGAGGCTGAACAGAAAGCAATCCTTCTTGATCTCTCTGCTGCATTTGGTACTTCGTGATCATCTTCTCTTTCTGAATACTTTCTCCTCCCTAGGTTTGAGTGTCACTATCTCTCTGATTGCTTTTTTGGTGCCTCAATTGGGTCCCGATTCCAGAAGCTGCTACACTAGAGACTCCAAGGAATTCACTGAGCCCTTTCCAACCCTCAGGGATCTCTACCCTGAAAGAACCTTTCTCTCCAAGTTGAAAGCCAGGTTCTCTCTTCTCTTTCAAACTCTTCACACCTTCAACCTTTATTCAGGTATTCAATCTTTACCAATGAGAAGAGTCTTATACAAAATGGCTTTGAGTCAAAAGTTACACAGATAACTGGTGAGCTATTTGGAGCTGTGCATAAAGGACTATAGGAATCATTCATACCCTTTGACCAAGAAATATTATCAAGTCTGTATCCCAAAGAGATAAAATAAAAAAAAAAATAAAAAAGGAGAAGGACGAATGTGTACAAAAATATTTATAGCAGTTCTTTTAGCGGTGGCAAAGAATTGAAAACTGAGAGGATGCCCATTAATTGAGGAATGACTGAATAAGTTATCATATATAATGGTGATGTATATAATACTATTGTATTATAATAAATGGTGAACAGGATGGTCTCAGGAAAAAAACATGGAAAGACTTAAATGAACTGATGCAAAGTGAAAAGGGCAAAGCCAAAGGAACACTGTACACAGTAACAGTCATATTGTATGATCATCTACTACAAATAACAATTATTCTTAGCAAAACAATTCCATAGAACTTGTAATGAAAGGTGCTGTTCATCTTCAGAGAAAGAACTAGTGGGACTTGAATGCAGATCAAAGGTACTTTTTCTTTACTTTTTCTTTTTTCTTGTTGATTTCTCCCCCCCCCCCCAGAATGACTTACATAGAAATTTGTTTTGCATGACTATACATGTATGTCAAATTGTTTGCCTTCTCAACAAAGAGAGGAGTAAGAGAGAGATTTGGAACTTCAAATTTGAAGGGGAAAAAGTTACTTTTTTTTACCTGTAATTAGGAAAAAAATAAAATGTTAATTAAGAAGAGTTTTGCAGATAACTTAAAGACAATAATAATAGTTAACATTTATACAGCACTTACTATGTATCAGGCACTGTACTGTGTTTTATAAATATAATCTCATTTGATCCTGAGATCCTGGCAATCCTGGCAAGTAAATGCTATTATTATCTACATTTTACAGATGAGAAAACTAAGGCAAACAGAGTTTATAAGTGATTTGCCCAGTCACACTGTGATTAAGTATCTGAGGCTGGATTTGAATTCAGATCTTCCTAATTCCAGATCCAGTGCTCTATCCACAGCATAGATACCTGCCATTTCTCTCTCCTGAGCTTTAGGAGAACTCCTATATCACCATCTGCTTATTCAGACTGACTAGCCAGGAAACATCTCAAACTCAAAGTATCCCAAACAGAACTGATTATCTTTCCCTTCCTCCAAATCTAACTCTTTCAAGTTTCCCTATTTCTATAAATTTCAGTCTCAAATTCTTGCGTTCTCCCCTCATATTTCTATTCAGTTGTCAAATTTGTTATTTCTACTTTCATATCTGTTTTCTTCTCTCTAGTCCAATAGCCACCACTCAAGTACAGGATCTCATCACCTCTTGCCTAGACTACTGCAGTAGACTCCTAAGTAGTCTCCATAACTTCCAGCTCATCTTCCACATAGCTACTGATCAGTCACTTTTCAGTCATGGCTAATTCTTCATGTTTCTTTTTTTTTTTTTAATTATTATAGCTTTTTATATATAAAACATATGCATGGGTAATTTTTCAACAATGACCCTTGCAAAAACTTCTGTTTCAATTTTTCCCCTCCTTCCCTCCACCCCCTCCCCTAGATTTCTGGCAGGTAGTCCCATACATGTTAAATATGTTAAATACAGTATATGTATACATATTTTTACAGTTATCTTGCTGTACAAGAAAGATCAGATTTAGAAAGAAGGTAAAAGAAAAACAAAAATGCAAGCAAACAGTAACAGAAAGAATGGAAATGCTTTGTTGTGGTTCATACTCATTTCTCAGCGTTCTTTCTCTGGCTGTAGCTGATTCTGTTCTTTACTGATCAATTGTTACTGATTTGGATCCTCTCATTGTTGAAGAGAGCCACGTCTAAATTGATCATTGTATAGTATTGTTGTTGAAGTGTGTAATGATCTCCTGATTCTGCTCATTTCATTCAGCATCAGTTCGTGTGAGTCTCTCTAGCCCTTTCTGAAATCATCCTGTTGGTCGTTTCTTACAGAATAATAGTATTCCATAATATTCATATACCATAACTTACTCAGCCATTCTCCAATTGAAGGGCATCCACTCAGTTTCCAATTCCTGGCTACTACAAACAGGGCTGCCACAAACATTTTTGCACATATGGGTCCCTTTCCTTTCTTTAAGATCTCTTTGGGAGATAAGCCCAGTAGAAACACTGCTGGATCAAAGGGTATGCACAGTTTGATAACTTTTTGAGCATAGTTCCAAATTGCTCTCCAGAATGGCTGAATGTATTCACAATTCCACCAACAATGTATCAGTGTCCCAGCTTTCCCACATTCTCTCCAACATTCCGCATTATCTTTCCCTGTCATCTTAGCCAATCTGAGAAGTGTGTAGTGGTATCTCAGCAACTCTTCATGTTTCAATGTGAAACATTTCCTTATACCCACAATCATGAGGTAAAGGAAAAAAATGAACAAACAATAAGGGGAATTGTATTTTCTCCAGTTTATTTAATACATATTTAATCTATAGCTAAGTGACTGTGGTGGATAGAGTGCTGGGTCTGGATTTAGGAAGATCTGAATTCAAAATTAATCTCACTAGTGACTAGCTGAGTGACTTTGGCAAGTTATTTAATCTCTATTTGCCTTATTTTCCTCAATTGTAAAATGGGGGAGATAATACTTCACCTCCACTCCCATCTCCAAGCCCACCCCAGGTTGCTGAGAGGATCACATGAGATGTTTGTAAAGCACTTAATACAGTGCCTAGCACATGGTAGTAAATGTTAGCGATTATTTTTGAATAATATTTAATCAATAAGAGTGGGGGGTCATAGCTATCAATTAATGAAATGTGAAAATTTTAGTAAATGAATGAAAAAACATCAAACTATGTCCCTGGAATATCTTAGAACCCAGAATAAAAATGAGTGAGGAAAAAGGACTAAGGCAGGTAGAGAAGTGATCACCAAATTATATACCGGATGTTGTTGTTCATTCAATCATGGCCAATTCTTTCTGACATCATGGACCTCTGTCCATGGTGTTTTCTTTTCTTTTTTTCTTTTTTTTTACTTAAAGCTTTTTATTTACACAGCATATGTATAAGTAACCATGGTGTTTTCTTGGCAAAGATACTGGAGTGTATTCTATTTCCTTCTTCACTAGCTTGCTGATTCATAGGTAAACAGAGGCTAAGTGACTTGCACAGGTAGTTATACAGGTAGGATGTTTCTGAGGTTGGATTTGCACTCAAGTCTCCAAGACACTTTGCTACTGCCATGCTTAAATATATATGTAACATTCCCTCTGGACTATTTCCCGAATTCATACAATTGGATTGGGTCCCAGAGGTTAACTCCTACCTTTGATTCTCTGGACACCTGTGAGTCCTAACTTCCCAAACTACAAATCATAAGCCTTCAGTGGTGTACTTCCCTTTAAGAATTAACTGGTAGACACAGTTCAAAGCAGAGGCATTTACTGAGATGAGATAGAGATAGAAAATACAAAATGTTTTCCCCATAAACAGTGTACATTCGCCTACAAATACATAGACTGGGGGCACAGAATTCTGGTTAGATGCAGACATAGGGGACATACGTGACCATGCATGTTACTTTCCTGTCAGGTTAGATTTGCTTCTCACCGAGTACAGCATTTTAATAAAATGCTTTAATCCTCTGAATTTACTCCTCTCGGCTAAGATCCCCAACATCATCAGCTTCAGGATTTATCAGAACCTTCCCAATTAGTTCTGTTCCTTTATCCTCTAGCTTATTACTTATCCCTTCTCACGGAGGAGGTCAGAGGAGGAAAGGTTTGGTCTTTCCCTTTCATTCCTCTTCTTGGTACAAGGCTATTTTGCCCAATGGGAAACCTCCCCCTAATTTATGGTGACTCTCCTGCACATTTCCCAAAGCATTATCTCTGTGGACTAAGTCATAAAAAGGCAATACCCATCTGACCGATAATTACCAAAGAGCTTTGGGGTATAAGGTTCCTCAGTTTTTAAAACATTAAAGCTTTCCAGTTGGTTTATGTACTTTGAGTGTCTGGGAAAAAAGCACTGAAGCAGTCTATGCCCCAGGGGCAAGGTCATTGTCTCTCTCCAAGGTTCCTCAGATGTTTTCCTGGTCTTTTCATATGCAAAAGAACTATTCAAATTCTCTCATCCTTTATGAGGCACAAGTAAGTTTACTATCCTTTACAAGGTGCAAAATGTCCCTCTCATATATGAAAGGAGCTCACCTTTTACAAGATGTAAATACTGTCTGAATGGAAATCACCCTTATATCTCATCATCTCTCTTACTTGCCCCTTCATCTTAGAAATTTATAAGTCTGGAAGGGGAACACTCTTCCACATGTACATGTTGTCTCTCCCAAGGAAAGTAAACTGATTGAGAGAAGGGATAGTTTCATATTTTGCCTTTGTATCCCTAGCACCTAGCACAGTCCCTGGCACCCATTAGGTGCTTAACACATACCTATTGAGTTCTGACTCCCAGGCTCAAATTAAACAACTATCTGGTACAAGGCTTGGTGAGCTAAGCAGAGTAACAGAAATCTATCCATTGGTGTTATGCTCTCTTTTAAATAAATATTCATTTGAACTAACAAAAAAGTCTGGTTGAGATAGGGTCTATCTTAGATTGTTGTTAGCATGCTTTCATGTCTATACCTTGTCATTTGCCCTGTTTTCTTCTCTTTGCCTTTACAGAAGCCCCTTTCTTTAGGGAAGAGAGTAACTGATACTCATTCATAAAGAAGTATCAAGGATTGAGATATATCATCCCAGTCAGGAGTATCTGCATCTTAAAAATCAGGAAGATAAACCCAAAGAAATGAACATAATGACAGGATTTCAGGTATTATTGTTACCTGAATAGGACAAAAATTTGGGGGGAGACTTGCAAATCTCCAAACATACTGGGTTCAAGGCTGGCCTTCATGAGAACTCCTAGACACAAATTTCAGAGAAATTTCAAGCAAATTGAAAAGAAATACCCCTCAGGAGAGAGAATACAGTGACCTTTTTTACACTAAGATGAAAATGATATCTTTATAGAGAGTAAAGGATGAAGAAGA
The DNA here is from genome assembly GCF_902635505.1 of Sarcophilus harrisii. Classification (NCBI taxonomy): domain Eukaryota; kingdom Metazoa; phylum Chordata; class Mammalia; order Dasyuromorphia; family Dasyuridae; genus Sarcophilus; species Sarcophilus harrisii. Next base: position 52,091,664 of record NC_045426.1, read on the forward strand.
GAGACAGTTAAAGCACCGAAAACTTGGACACAGAAGAATAGATAAAAGGTACAGAAAAAGGAAGCTCAGCATTGAGCAAATCCCTGGTCAACCTCACAATTTTGTTTACAAGGCCTAAGAGGCAGAGTCAAAGCCGGGTTCAACTCCCAGTTTTTGTAATCAGTGTGAAATTAGACATAAAATCTAATCTCCAGTCCCGGTTTGCTCACATGTACATAGGTCAATTCCAGTCCTAACCCCATGATTTTGTGAGACAGGAATCCTGTTATCTTGTGTGAAAATGAAATGGTTAATGACTTCACTAAACATCTTGATTTGCTCAGGCTCCCTTACTATCCAGAAGAGGGGAGGCTGACCTGGGAATCAGAATCAGCGGAGCAGGAGACAAACTAAACATTCTTTAAGTGGGGTATATCAGAAATTCCTTACGAGTATTCAGTATCAGAAATTCCTTACAAGTATCCGAAATTCTTTGCAGCATTCGCACGCTGAACATGGAACTCCCCCTCTATACCACAGAAGCAATTCAGATTGGCTCATGTCAACTCCCAGTTCTGAAAAACAGCCCTGCCCGAGACCCCTGATAAGACCAAGATCTAATTACTTGATTACCCCCGTCCCCTAGACCTGTGATTTTTGTCTCTGATGCTTAAACCCAACCTGAACTCAGTTTTTGAGGTTGCTCCCATGCTCTCTGTCTTGTCTGTCTGCTTCGAGGAGCCTAAAAAACCCACCGACAATCTCTCTTTCTTAGACCTAACTCAGAAGGTTGACACTTGTCACCAAGATTGGGCTCAAGAAGCCATGCTACAAGACACAAAATCAAGTAATAAACTTAGACCAATGAACTATAAAGACTCAACAATATGAGCCTCTAAGGATTGGACGAGTCAGAAAAATTATAGCATGATTTTGGCCACTGCTTTAAGAAAATCTTGTAAAATCAAAAATCAAGAGTCATTCAATGGTGAAACTTGAGATTTCATCCTTTCTACCTCCCCAAACCTGGTTTCCTCTTCCTGTTGCTTCCTTCCTGCCCTGCTGAAAGCTTTTCTTCCTTCAGAGGAAGAGTTCATACTTTATAATATCATAGAATCATACATTCAGAAGTCCCTTTTAGCTCTAAGTAATTTTATAGATGAGGAAACTGAGACTCACCAAAATTAAGTGATTTGACCAAGATCCCAGACATAGTAAATAGTAGAGCTAAGATTTGGTGTCTGAGACTGGATTCCTGATTTCAAGCCCAGTGCTTTATCCAATGTACCACCTAGTTAACTGCTCCAATAGACATTTTAGCCACTTTTAATTTTTATTCTTTTCTTTAAAAATTTGTTTTTGACATTTACTTTTATAAGGTTTTTTATTTCCACTTTTTTCTCCCTCCCCAATACAACCACCAATCCGATACAAGTTATATTTGTACAAATCATGTTAAACATATTCCCATATCGGTAGGAATTAGTAGTTGTGAAAGAAGAATCCAAACAAAAAGGGAAAATCACAAGAAAGAAAAAACACTTAAAAGTGGATAGGTAATTGATTAGCATTATAATTGTGCATGTGTAATGCAGAGCTGTTACTAGGGCTAGGTGGATGAGACTTTGCTCCAGAGTGTGGATATTTAGTGGAGTATGATTTTTCTCCAAGGCAGTCTGACATCTACTCTCCTTATACCTCTATCTTGTGGTTTTTGTGCCTATGGTCCTGATTTTTTGCTTCCATTTCCTGAATCCTTTCACTTTGATATTCTTCTTCTGGGGTTTCCTTCCCATCTCCCGGCTTCCACAAGAGCACAGACTGATCTCTCTGGGAGATGGGTTGTCCCCCTTTCAGTTTCATTGTATTACAATACAGTGTCCTCTGCACTAACCCTAACCCTAACCCCGAATGTTTTTACTCCACCCAAAACCAATTGGGTAGTAAGCTCCTTTTTGGTGAGGGACCCTATTTTGTGCATTAACCTAGCACAGTGCTCTACGTTTAGAAAGCATCTAAGAAATGTCTAATTGCATGCAATTGGATACAGGAGAAACAAAGTCTTCTGGTATTATTTCCTGGAGTTTGCATTAGTCATGCAAACTAAATCCTATCCCAAGGTCCCAAAGAAATCCTTCTGCAGACAGGAAAGCAATCCTTGATTAAAAACTTGAGCATGCTTTCAGTTCTTGACCATACTACTCTTTTAAGCTCCTTTAGACTCCCAATGCCATAATGTACATCTCTGCTGCACCTCTGGGGATGTGGTAACAGGCTTGCTGGCCAGGAGATTGCTTAAATATTCCATTAATCTTTGCTTTTAGCAAGGGCAAATTTCCTTATAATTCATAATTCTCCTCAAGTTAAGGCCAGCCCTACAAAGCAATGGACAAAGCAGCCATAAGGTCCCTTTTGTCCCACAAGGTCCCAAATCTCTTGCCCAGGGGCCTGTCATGCACTCTCCTCCTACTAGGTCTGAAACTTCTGCCATTAATCAGTCACTCCTTTTGTGAAAGTCCAGAAATGTTACAGCCACGGAGCAGTGGAAAGAGGGAAGATGTCGGAGTTAAGGAGGTTTGCCTCAGATCTTAGGTGGGTCTGTGACCCTGGGCAGATGAGGAGGCAGAGGTTCAGAGAGGTGGAGAGATTTACTCCCCCAATGATATAACAGTATCAGTAGCAGAAGTGAGATTTAAACTTAATGCCTGACTCCTAATCCAGCATTTTCTATCACACCATGGTGGTTGTTCAGTTGTTTTTCTTCATGACCCCATTTGGAGTTTTCTTGGCAGGGATAGTGGAAGAGATTGCCATTTCTTTCTCTAGTTCATTTTATAGATGAGAAAACTGAGGCAGACAGATAATTGACTTAAAACTAGTCATAATCACAAACTAGGAAATGTCTGAAGCTGGATTTGAATTCACAAAAATGAGCCTTCCTGGACAGGCTGCCCATGCCAAGATGGACTTTAAGGTCCTTCCTTTACAAATATTTTAAGACCAGAACAAATCATTTTACTAAAAAAATCTCAGAAACTGAAGAGTTTTCTAGTCTAATTTTACCGATAGGGAGATTGTCTGAAATCGCCCTTCTTTGATTCTCCTTCCCTCATTGCTCCAGCAAGCTCTCCAAATCCAGGGTTCAGAGCCCTTTTCCTTCAGCGTCGGAGGGATTGCTTTGAGATGCTTGAACTTGACAAGTGTAGACACCTCTTCTTGCCTGGACCTGCTTGTTCTCTCCCCACACTAAGCGTTTAACCCTCAAACTCAGGCAGCCACCAACCTGTAGAAGGCGCTTTCTTCACTTAGCTCCAGTTCTAAGGAGCACGGGTTCAGCACAATTCTTCCAGTTCTGATTTTGTAGTTTCATGTATGACTTACTGATTCTCTTCCTCCTCCCCTCTCCAAAGAGCAATTTGTGTGTGTGTGTGTGTGTGTGTGTGTGTGTGTGTGTGTGTGTGTTTGTAGGGGGCAGGCAATGAAGCAAACTACTGTGGGAAGGTGTACCTTTAATGTGAACAAGAGTTAGTCACACGTAGCCCTCGGTGAGTCATGGCTCATTCATTATTGGATTCCTACCAAAAGGAAGATAATTCGTGTGAAGCTCCATGGCCTCCAGGGATGAGGTTGGGCACTTAAAAAGGGAGAGAGGGAGGAGGAGAGGAAGAGAGAGAGAGAGAGAGAGAGAGGAGAGAGAGAGAGAGAGAGAGAGAGAGAGAGAGAGAGGGAGGGAGGGAGGGAGGGGAGGGAGAGAGAGAGAGAGAGAGAGAGAGAGAGAGAGGGAGGGAGGGAGGGAGGGAGGGAGGGAGGGAGAGAGAGAGAGAGAGACAGAGAGAGAGAGAGAGAGAGAGAGACAGAGACAGAGACACACACAGAGACAGAGATACAGAGACAGAGAGACAGTGAGACAGAGAGAGACACAGAGAGACACACACAAAAAGACAAAGACAGAGAGACAGAGAGAAAGAGACAGAGACACAGAGAGAGAGACAGAGAGAGAGAGAGAGAGGAGAGAGAGAGAGAAAAGGGAAGAGAGAGAGAGAGGAGGGGGAGAGAGACAGAGAAAGAGAGAGAGACAGAGAGAGACAGAGACAGAGAAAGACAGAGAGACAGAGACAGAGAGAAAGACAGAGACAGAGACACAAACCAGAGAGAGACAAAGAGACAGACAGAGACACACACACAGAGAGAGAGAGACAGAGAGAGAGAGAGAGAGAGAGAAAAGGGAAGAGAGAGAGAGAGGAGGGGGAGAGAGACAGAGACAGAGAGAAAGAGAGGCAGAGAGACGAAGACAGAGACAGAGAGAGACAGAGACAGAGAGAGACAGAGAGAGACAGAGACAGAGAAGCCAGGACCCAGGCAAAACAAAGTCTTTCAGAGCACAGATGAGGAGAGATGGGAGTTGCATGGCCCTTAATCAGCAGCTGGCAGCTGGCTGACAGGAGAACTGGGTTGTAACAATCTTCTAAGTTGGGTCTAAGAAAGACAGAGTTATTAGATTGTCAGTAGCTTCTTATTTCTCCAGAAGCTGACAGACAACAAGATGTATATACAGCATGGGAGCCAGGTTGGGGGGGGATGTAGGCATCCGGGGTTATAAAGGCAAAAATCCAAGCCAGGGAATTGGGGGGGAGGCACTGGTGGTCTGATCAGGCTGTCCCTGCGCTGGGTGTTTTTCAGAACCGGGGGTTGACCTGAGCCAGTCTGAATCGGTTTTATAGCATAACAGGGAGAATTCTGGGTTCAATATGTGAACACTGCCCAGCCTAAGGCTGTTTGTCTCTTGCTTGGCTGACTGATTCCCAGGTCAGCCCGGCCTCTTCTGGACATTAAGGGAACTTGAGCAAATCAAAGTGGTTGCCAGTCGTTACCCAATCCCTTTCCACAAATTCTATTTTGTTGCTTTGTGGCCTTGTGAGCTCATGCAAACCGCTTCTCCTCTGGGTCTTCAGTTTCCTTATCTGTAAAATTAGACTAGAAAATTTTTCGGATCCTTTCTACAAGTTTTTTTTTCCCTAATAAAATGACTTGCTCTGGTCTTAAAATATTTGTAAAATATCAATGAATGATGCGCACCATTTTCATCATTAAAACATAAAATGCTTATCCAGGATGTAAGTTTGTTTCAAACCAAGAGAGATCCTACGAACTAAGATGGATTTGTTGGTTCCTGAATAGATGGTTCAAATTAAATCCAGTTCCCTTAATAGCTTCAAGTGTGGTGTCATTCAGCAGGAGCCACAGATTGTTTAGATACACCTCACCCACTAAGGTATCCATCATACACTTTAGCCATTCGTGGAACCAACAGCAGGACATTCCCATTTTCCAAGAGAGCAGCTCTCTTATTAAGTCTGGGATTTTGCCTAGATGGTGAAAGTTAAGGAGGAAGATAAAGGTTATCAGCTAAAGTTGGAATGTTGTTGTATCGGTTTTTTATTTTTCAGTCACATCTGACTCTGTGACCCCATTTGGGGTTTTCTTGACATTTTCTTCTCCAATTTATTTTATAGATAAGAAATTGAGGTAAACAGGAGGTTAAGTGACTTGTTCAGGGTCACACAACTAGTAAATGTACAAGCTAGATTAGAACTCATGAAGATAGGTCTTCTTGCTGTAGGTCCAGAGCTCTAACCACTGAGTCACTGAACTACCCCAAAGTCAGAATATATTTTGTTAGATCAAAACGGTCTTTTCAAAAATTCCCTAGTTGTCTGAAATCTTGCCTTTATGCATTACAGGATTTCAGAGCTAAAAATGAACTTAAAAGTTTGCCTTGTTCAAATCATTCTTCCCCTCCACACATTAGAGATAAGGAAACTGAGGCTTGCCCAAGAACACATAATCAGCTGGCATTTCTAGCACATTGTCCTCATTTATAAATCCTAGAGATTCTGTGATATTAATCATCTCTTTCCCTATAATTAAGAAGAAATAAATTAGCAACGTGAGAATGTAGGGAATTTTTTTTTTTTTTTTTTTGATAAAGGCCAAAATCTGCCTTCAGAGAGCTGCTGGCTAAAAATGCAAAATGAAACAAGGTCCAAAAGACAGACATTTTCATGTAAAACCTACAAATGGACAGACTTGTCAGACAACAGTATTCATTTCCATGAATGGCACAAAAGAATTCCCAGCAACGATTTGACATTAATTTTGTATCTTGTTGTATCGGTCAAGCTCAAATGGAGAGAGGGGTCACTTATCCCCACCTAAGATCCTTGTTGGCTGCATGTTGCCTTTTGTTTTAAGATGTATAATTATCCGTGTTTTATTTTATTTTTATTTGTTTTGTTAAATATTTCCCAATTACATTTTACTTTGATTTGGGCACACTTAAGACTGTTGTGGCGTGGGCTGCACGTGGTCAGGATGTTTGCCATTTCTGTGCTACAGTTATAGAGGCTACTCTAAAATCTACAAAGCACTTAAATTCATTCAAGTTCACGACAAAGTAAGCTGGGCAATTGTTATTGACCCAGTCTGGGCAGAGTTAGAGCAGGTTCAGAGAGGGGAATGAGTTACCCAAGAGTGATAGCTGTGGAGCTTCAACAGAGATCTTTGACTAAGTGATATTTCAACTACACATGCATGACTAGGAATAAGTTCAGAGAGCCAGAGTTTACATGATTCCACAGGGAGGCCATGGCTCTTCACCTCTTGATCAAAATCTACAGTAGAAGTATCAACTATAAATGAAGTATACAGTCTTCAATGAATCCTACAGAGCTTTCCCTGTTCCTCTGCCCACAACTTTAACAGGATGAAAAGTGATACTAAAAAATACAGATCATAGGGCTTAACTAGAAGTTCTCTCTATAAACCAGCAATAAAACTTCACAATGAGACCTTCAGAGTTTACTTTTCCCACAATCCCTTAGTGTGGGTCAGATAAGTGACAGGATTTAACCCCTCACATCTGGTAGATAGCAGAGCCAATATGCAAATTCTAAGACCAATGCCTTCTTTTAAAAGACACATTTTAAATCATCACTTCCGAACCCTTCCCAAACTGCTTTCTGCTGCAATATATTGGGGAAAACGGCAAACTTTCTACTCTTTGTTGTAAATCAGAGGCTGTTTAATTGATTTGCATGGGTGGTCATTTTTAATCACTGATCCCGGTCAGCTTCTTGATTCAATAGCAATTGATTATAGCAACACCTAAAATGTCTTGGAAACTGTTAAACATGCAAACTGAGCACCTGTACACAGGTGTGTATTTAATGAGTGCTTGCTGTACTGTGTTGCATCATATTTGGAAAGTATCATGAAATGAAAAAAGTACAAACCTAAGAGTCAGGATCCCTGGGCTCAAGTTCAAACTCTATCAATAACCAGCCACATGTGCTTAGAAAATCAATTTCTGGGCCTGATTCTACTTGCCTGAAAAATCAAGGCAGACTAAATAGTCTTGAAGATTTAAAATGCTGTACTCTAATCATTGAGCAGAAGCTGCTGGGCTTTTCCAAAGTGAACCATTGTATGCTAAACCCGGGAGGTTCTGGGAGCTGGGATGGCTTTGAGGGGTCCAGTGATGATTCTGCATCCATCTCAGGAGGACCATTTTTGTTCAGAGAAACTGATCATAAAGTTGGCCAACAAATGAGAAGGATTTGGGGCACAGCAACATGAAATTATTTGCTGATGGAAGGACATCGAAATCTGGATCTTTTGAAATACCTGCTTCAAAGAAATCATGGTCCGTTTAAGTAAAGAAAGATCTATTAGGTACTACTTGCTTTAAGTAGTATGCTAGGGAATACCAGAGGGAAATACAGAGTAAGATGGGACCAGAGAGATGAAGGAGAACTTGTCAGGGTGCCTTAGAGGAGCTCTCATCTATCTTTAGAAGGCAGAATCCCAGGATGAAGCCACTGATTTAAGAGTGGTCCAGATGAACTGAAGAAGAGGGGCAGCAGGGAGGTGAGACAGAAGGATTGGTGATGAGATTAGAAGAGCCTTGATCCTGTTACTGGCAGCAGGGATAGAGAATCTAAGGCAAAGCTGATGGATAATTCAGAGGAAGAAAGGGACAGAGCTGGTGACACACTGGTTTTAGAGACACAGCTCCCCTAGGTTTCTAGCCTGGCACTATGTTTCTAACAACCGTATATGAGAAGAGAAAATATATGGCTCATCAGGAGAAAACAAAATGGAACCTGACCATCACTGCTATGAGGCCCAAAGATGGTAGCACATGAGCATTTTAAAGGATATCAAAAATAAAAGCTTTAACTCAGTAAAACTTCAGTTTAATGCTTTAGAACTCTGACTGGAAAAAAAACAAATGTGTGGAGGCAGGATAGTAAGAAGAAAAGATTATGAGAAGACAAGCAGAGAGGCAAAGTTTCCTAAACCTAACATCCAGGGGCCAAATATTCCACACAAATGAGAGTCACTTTACTCATCTCTGACACTAATGAGCCTAGAAAACATGTCAGTTCAAGTCTTAATGAAAACTGAATCCATACAGTTAAACATCTATCTGAACAGAATAATCAACTTGTCATAAAACTGCTCCAAAACACATATATGTAATCCTTTCCTATTTGTCCCAAAGTTTCCAAAGGAAATTAAATAGTAGGTAAAAATAATTAATACTGTATTGACAAAAAGATCAGACACTTTATTCAACTATACACAACATTTACAAAAGCAAACAACATCAGGAAGTCGTCTTTTTCCGTCCGATCCACATTTTTTGCACTTTCAGTGAACTATAAATCAACGATTTCCTCACACCTGAGAGAAAAAGGAAAAAAATAGGATTATTTAAGGGAAATGTAGTTATAATTCTTACTAATGGACTACCTCCAAAATAAGCTCTAAACAGATAAGCAGTCATGGACCTTGACAAATGAAATACTATAAGGCTTCTCATAGCCAGTATGAACACTCAATATTGCAGGATTTTACATTCCCATATGAACCAATCAAATTTTCAAACCCAATTCAGGTTCTTGGTTCTTTCACAGCTACAAGATGCAATGGCTATTATATATCCAATTCAGTTCTAGAAACTCTAGTAACTGCATCTTTGAAACTCAGGCACACTAAACAAGGTGAAAATCGAACTTTATGTGGGCTTTTGTGATGTGAGGCAGAGTTGAGTGAGGAGAACAATTTATATGATAACAATAAAATTATTGTAAAGACAAGCACCTTTTTTTTTTTTCCAAGCAGATAAATTTTACCTTTATTTTCATTTCTGAAAATGCTACAAGTTAATCACAAATGTGTTTTTCTGTTTAAAATCTCATTAGCCTCCTGAATCATACTAGATTTTTACCATATCTTGCCTTAAAACATGGTCATTGCTTCCCATATCATAGTAGCCTCTAAGCAAAAAAAATTTTTTTTATCTACAATGTACTAGTTTTCTGTACAGTTATCTGTACTTTTTTTTTTTTTTTTTTTGCATTTTTTAAATTATAGCTTTTTATTGACAGAACATACACATGGGTAATTTTTACAACTTTGTCCCTTGTACTCACTTCTGTTCCAACTTTTCCCTTCCCTCTCTTTACCCCCTCCCCCAGATGGCAGGCACAGTATATGTTAAATATGGCACAGTATATCCTAGATACAATATATGTGTGCAGAACCGTACAGTTCTCTTGTTGCACAGGAAGAATTGGATTCAGAAGGTAAAAATAACCTGGGAAGAAAAACAAAAATGCAAGTAGTTCACATTCATTTCCCAGTGTTCCTTCTCTGGGTGTAGCTGCTTCTGTCCATCATTGATCAATTGGAACTGAGTTAGATCTTGTCTTTGTCAAAGAAATCCACATCCATCAAAATACATCCTCATATAGTATTGTTGTTGAAGTGTATAATGCATTGGGTTAAAATATACTGTACATGTTGATTTCATTACGGGAGATTTTTTTTTCAATGTTGTGAAGAGAAGATAAAGAGAGAAAAGCAGACTTTTGTGGACTAAAAATGATTAAATAAAAAACCCCTTATATATATGAGCTTCTTTAACTAGCTACTTCTTTGATTTCTGTGGAAAGATACATATAGGCATACACCTTAAAAAGAGGCATCTTTTTAAAATGGAAATCTTGTAGCATTTGAGTTTAAATCCCAGAATCAATAATAAATCAATCAATGAGAATTTAATAAACTTAGCAGACAGTACTAGGTGCTAGGTATACAAATATATCCTGCCCTCAAGGGGCTTATGTTTTGTAGGAAATATTCTTTAAAGGACATAAGACAATAGGATGCATTGAAAAGAACAATGGTTGGGCAGGTAGGTGATCTGGATTCTAATTTCTGCTTGATTACCAAATAGTTACATGACTCTGAACAGGTCACCTGCTCTTTGGGCCTTCATGGCCTCATCTATAAAAATATGGGGGCTGGCTTAGATGCTACTATGAAAAACTCTTAATTCTCACACAGATGGAGGCTACCTATGTTACTGAAATGGATACAAATTCTGTTCCCTTGACTTACATCACACAGTGATTTAACAATGCTGTGTCAATTAGTTCTTTATGACTAAGCTAGACTCTTACAGTCCAACTTTGCTTAGAACACTTTTCCTATTATTTATTCTATTATTATTAATTATTATATTTTACTATTACTACTACTACTTTGTTAGAAAGTTCTCCGCTCCAATTCTAGGTTAAAACCCCACTTCTAAAACCGGGAGTCCCTTTCATCAGTGGTGTTCAATCTATCACACCACACATCTTGCCAACAGCTAACACACATCCAACACTTTAAAATGTGCTTATGCCCTTATACCCACCTTATCTGAGTCTAATAGTACAAAGGTATTGTTTTATGCCTCTGGCAGACTGAGCATCACAAAGATTAGGTGACTTGATAAGGTCACTCAGCTAGTGTCTCAGGCAGGATTGAACCCAAGCCTACTCACTATGAGGAGTTCAGGTTCTGTCCTGCCTCTCTTAGTTGGTTCCTAAAATCCATTTTGTTTCTGTGGACATTTGAGGACACTTTTACTCTTCCTGACACCCCCACATCCCAATCTGTTGCTTGGTGTCTTCATATCATCTCCAGAATATCTCTTGCTTTGGTCTGGCCCTTTCTACTTCCTTTTGATGGTCTGGTGTACTCTATCTGCCTCATTTCACGTTCTCATCACTTTTTTTGCATTTGTCCCCTTTTCAATCCAGCTTTTTCACTGCTGTGAAGATTGTCTTTTCAATATAGATAATTCAGATCTTGTCTTTCTCTGCTTAAAAGCCGTATTGTTCCCAATTTCTTAATCTGACATTCAAGGGCCCAGACTTAATTCAGACTTTACTCACTTTCAAATACTGTGAAACTAAGCCATGTACTATTTTCTCTCACTTCTATGTATTTGCACCCACTGGCCACCATATCTGAAAAGGACATGCCTGCCTTTTTCCACTTCAGATTGCTGAATTCAAGTGTCACTTCCTCCATGAAATCTTCCAATTGCTCCTAATCGAATTTATCTCTCCTTTCTCAGGTGTTTGATTTCTTCTAAGAATCTTATAAAAACTTTCCCATTTTTGTCACTCTGGTACCTAGTGTAGGATCAACCACCAGGACAACACTGTTAAAACTCAAACTCTGATAACTAAACACACAAAGTTCACTTTTTTGGATTCATCAACTATGAACACCTGGTAGTTCATAAGGATCAATTCAAAATCCCTCAGGTTAATGATGAAGTCAGAAATGAAAGAAATAGAATGAAGGGAAAATACATTTTCTCATAACGTTAAACACCAGATGTTTCTTCTAATTAAGTTTCTAATCAAAGTAACTGTATCTACCAAGAAAATCTTTTCTAAGGAACAAGTAAAAACAAAAACCATATATAAATGTAAATTACACAAACCCCCAAAGGATTAGACCCAAAAGATAAACAAATCTCTCTAGTCTTTACTAATAATACCAGCTAGTCTTGTGTTATTTTCATATGTAATGTTCAAAATAAATAGGAGAAATGGGTTCAGTCATATGGAATCAGCAGAGTTTCAGCCAGTCCACTTGCCTCTTTGCTCCTAACACAAATTGTAGTTAATAAGTGAGCCATTCTGTTGCCTTCCAAGCAGAGCTGGTAAACAGCAACTCGAGCATGCCAGAAACCTGTTCAGTACAAGCCTTAACACGCCTTAAACTGAGTACTTTTTTCTGGACTAAAAAATATATCCAGGAACTTCTCCCAAAGCTTCTCAGAAAAAGAGAGCAGCCATATTCTGAAGCTCATGCTTTCACTGAGGAACCTGGCTGGGAGAGGACAGAGGGTCTGCTTTTTATGACGGCAGATGGCAAAGAACAGACACATGCAGGTGGGCTACATGGCTCCCATCTAGTGGGGAGAGAGAGAAAAAGTTCTTACACTGAGAGGGAGAAACCTTTCTGCCACCCACCTCATCCATTTGCAAGATGCTGGAAGTATCAGAATGCTTTAATAAGCACAGTATTGGTCAACACCAAATAATGCGATACATGCAAGTCATTAACTTCCTGGACTCAATCTTCTCAATACTTGAACCAAAAGCTCTCAGAGGGTCCAAAAATTAGCCCCAAAACTCTATGACTTAAACTGTCTTCCTGAAATTTACTTTCTTTCAGTGATAGAAGGGATAAAATAGGAACGATATCTTCCACACTACCTACCATTTCCCTCTCTGGCTATGGAAAGCACTGGAACAGATAATTTGGAAGTCATTTGTTTTATCTTTATAGTACATTTTTAAACTTACATTTGAATGTGGATATATCCTAAATATCCTGGGAAATTACATAATTATTAAAATAATGGAGAAGCACAGTGATGTCTTGAGTCAGAAGGAATTAGAACACTGTCCAGCTCTGACAGGCACCAAGGCATGTTGAGAACTACTTCCTCATCTAAATATGAAAATCTTGGACTATATGACCTTCTAGGTCTTTTCTTGTTCTACAAGTCCATGTGCTTATGGTTTTTCTTCCATCTAATTTTGATTTTCTGAATTTCGACGTTCTTTCCCTAAGCCAGTTATTTAGCTTGTTTATATCCTCCCTAAGGAGGAAGAAAGGTAATTAAGGGAAGCCTGAAGATGGGGAGGAAATAAACCTTTTTCAATTCCTTAATTATTTGTATGGTCTTAAGCAAGTCCCTTCCCCAATTTGGTTTTTGAGAGAAATGAAAGGAAAATTATTTTATTGATAAAGATTTAAAATAAAGCCGATAAATTAAGGCCCCTTTTAGCTATAAAACTCAAAGATTGTAATAAAAATAAGGGAAAAGGATTGAAAATGTCCACAAAAGAAAAGGAAACAAAGTAACAGGTGCTCTATGGTTTCTTAATCCACTTGAAAATGGATGAGTAAAAAGTGAAAAGACTTGTTGCAAAATAATCAGCTGTATGGATGACTTCAGGGGTGGGAGAATTGGAAGAGGAAAGTTCCCTTCCAAGAAAGTTGCTAGGTAAGCCAGAAAGTGGAGGAGAGGGGAGTGACTGGGTGGGGGGTGTCGGGAAGAGAAGGAGGGAGGGAGCCGAAGGTATAAATAAGCCATCAATTCATTAGAGTCAAGCCTTTTGATCTCTATGAAAGTGCTTATCAATATCATTCGAATGTATAAAGAGGAACTTTTTAAGAGTCAAGAAGAATGAATAAACTTCAAATAGTATATTGAGACAGTGCTTGTCTAATATCCATCAGAAAATGTAAGCTGGAAAAAAGACAGTATCCATCTACAGGATAGGATAAAGAAAATGAATGAGACTTTTCTTATTTCCTCTAACTCTTTTACAAGTAAATTTAGGGAAAATGTCTGTGGCCTGGCTATGTTAACAATGTAACCTCTTCATGGAAAGGGTGAGGTCACTGGCGCCGTGATCCGAGAGCCCACCTGGGCACCCCCAAGGTTTCTGGCAGGTGCCCACTGGCTGCTGCCCTCTGCTGGCAAAGACAGCTCTGCTACAATGGAAATGGGAGTGAGTCCAAGGTCTCACTGCGTGCTGGCAGCACCAAGTGCAGTATTCAGCTCTAACTAGGTATTAAAAAACAATGTGGAGGAGAGTTCTAGATGGTTCAGCACAGCCTATCTTCATGAAAAGAATGTTTAATGAGGCTTAGCAAACGATTTAGCCTTTGTCAAACCACGTGGTCTGACTTCTGTTTCAGAATATATAGTCAATGGGGCAGCTCGATGGTGCAGCGGATAGAGCACTGGCCCTGAATTCAGGAGGATCTGAGTTCAAAGCCATCTTTGGAAACTTAACACTTCCCAGCTGGATGACACTGGGTAAGTTACTTAATCCTGATCGCCTCAAGAAACAAATAAAAGATCCCCCCAAACAAACAGAAAATATAAAAAACCAATTATAAAACTTCCCCTTATAACCAGCTTCTCATCTTAAGCCAGATGAGGAAACATGCCGTAGCTACAATGGACAAAAAAGGAGTCTTGGGGTTCAAGTGCTGGCCATGCCACATGCAGTGGGATGCGGTGTATTTGCTATTCACAAAACACTGCTTCCCTTCTACTTAGCTATAAAAGGACGAGGCTCGAGAAGACCAAGCTCAGAGAGGAGCCTCTTAGCCATGGCTGCTTCTATTTCCCTTCAACAAATCCAAATTAGGAAGTATTTGCTTTACAGGAGTGTAGGTGAGAGACGTGAGAGCAAACGTACAGTCAAGGTCCTCCCAGAGTTGATGGGCTCACACGTATTATTGTGAGACTAAGGTAGAGATGCAGCCTAACAGGAGACAGAGCTTTAGAGAGAAGGCATAGAGACTGGGTTTTAAGGGACAGGTGAGTAATTGCATGGGTGGAGGGATGACCTTCTATACATGAGAGCACAGGATGTGTCAGGTGGTATATAAGAGCCCTCTTTAGTAATACTTGAGGTTGGAAACCAAAGAAGTAGAAAGAGGAGGATCTCCTCACCCAAAATGGGAAGTACAAAAGAGGGGTGAGGGGATAAATGTAATGAGGTGGGCAATGTCCATCAAAACCTATCCATGTGACATACTCTGTTCCCCAGATGGTACAAGAAAGGAGCTTGCTCACTGGTTACTGTACAATACCCAAGGAGCAGCTGCTATAGCTGTGATGTAGACCGGGAATTTGGGGGATAGGGAGGGGGGTGTTAAGGTTGAGCAGCCTGTGCCTAGGTTATGACCTTGGGCTTTAACTGTCTTGAGGAGCCAATGTCTGGAGCAAGCAGAAGAGGCTGATGGGGAATGGGAAGCCATAACAGCTGAAAAAAATGGTTACTTGTGCTGAGGCAAATGTATTTCGGATCTCATGGGGAGGAACCTATGCTCCTAAAGGACACATCTAACCATGTCCCCTAGTCCTATTTATACATCAAACAGAAAACCTTCAGTTTGCCTCGTAAGCCACCTTTTCCACATGGCTCTCTGCTCTCTTTCCAGACCTCTTACATCCCTCTTTGCATACTCTGACACCCAGTGATATCAGCCTCTCAGATAGTTCTTGCTTAAGACTATCACCTGATTCAGACTGACCATTTCCTATCTCACCTCCACCTCCTGGCTTCCTTCAAGTCTTATATAAAATCCCATCTTCCACAGGAAACCCTATCTTTCCCCATTTGACACTAATGCCCTCCCTCTGCTGATTCTCTTCCCCCCTGATTCCATAGATTTCTTGTGAGTTCCTTGAGAGCAGTGACAGGATTCCCTCTCCCCCTTTCTTTGTATCCTCCGTGCTTAGGACAGTGTTTGGCACATAGAGAGCACTTAAAAAATGCTTATGAACTTCTCATCATCTAACCAGTTGACCATATACTTCCTCGAGCCCTAGCATGCCCCCACCTTTGGAGATCAATACTTTGGAAAGTTATGTAAAACTTGTAACAAATAGGCCAGGTGCTCAAATGTCACCTCTCACCATCTGATTCCTGAGGCTAGCAGATCAGAGGCATGGGATACTATAATTTCTCAAAGATGACCTCCTTTTTTGAGTTCTCCCCAACTGATGCAAGGAATGACTAATGAGACCTTTAGCAAAGGTCTTAGAAAAGAGTAATGATCCGAATTTGACCAGCGACAGTGCTAACCCTCAAATCAAGGGCTCCATCAGACATGGGATTTCTGAAGTTCTTTCTTACCTGCTGTTAGGATCCCTTTGGTGCTCTGCATTACACTAGAAGGTCTCACAATTCCTGAAAGTCCTGTGCCAAGGAAGAATATCAAACATAGATGTTAGTCATTTGAAAGGCTGAACTGAAGATAGGTATTTTGCCTTGAGCCCAATAAAATTAGCAAAAGTGATTTCTGTTTCAATGTCATATAGATTTTATATCTCTGTTTAAAGGCTTCTCATTCAATTATCTTTATCAAATATGTTTCACATGCTTTAAGTGCTGGATGCCAAATAACAGTTCCTGTTCCCAAAATGACAAAACTTCCACAAATATATACAGTCCTGAAAGTAAAACAATATTTTCAGCCTTTCCTTGACTTGAGCAGACAACAGCTATTAAATTACAAACTGGGTCATATAACGGGAAAAACCACCCCACAAAAACCCCATTTGTTCAGTGACTTTTAATAATGTTTCAAAAGATATGAATTCAGAGTGAGTCCTCATTTATTTGAGTATTTACTGTGATAATTTGGCAGTGTTTACTATGGTAACATTCATATGTGTTGTAATATACATGAGATAATGGCAATAGCATTTACATCGTATTTCTAGAACTATGAATGACAAGACATCTATCCAAAGAGGCAAATCTTCAAGTTTTGGTTTCCTTCTTAGCTTATCTTATGAAATAAAATGAACACCCTGGAAAAAAACATGTTTCTAAAACTTATTGTACACGGACTATTACTCTATTAAGCTAATATGAAGTATGTCATAATTTATGAAATTCATTCAAGGCTGTAGGAAAGCCTGGGCTCAAATCCTGTCTCTGGTTTACTAGCTAAATGACCCTGACTTATCACTTATCTCTCTCAGTTTTAATTATCTCATCTGTAAAATGGGAACGATAGGCCCCACCTAACAGAGTTAAGATGAGGCTCTCATGAGACAATATTTATAAAGTGCTGTATAATAAGCCTTAAAGTGCTTTATAAATCTTAGATATTATTACTGACAAATTAGATGCTATTAGTTTGCCAAAGTCACATATCTGTTATTATAAAAATGTATCCATTTGCTAGCCCAGATTGACTGATAAAAGTAAATTAAGTTCCAGGAACAATCACAAGCCCTAAGACATTATCTCCCTCCATTTCTTTGCAGAATTGAGGAAGAAATGTATATGTAAAAGAATAATTTCCAATTATTGGTGCTTTCTTTCCTTAGACACAATTTCAAAAGAATGCTTCCCTTCTAGATGATCAAATAAAAATATAATTCATAAGCTGTCTTCTTCAGGGCCAACATTTTCTTGATAACAGATTAAAAAAAAAAACCTACCTTGCCGTACCACATCTCCACAGTCAGGATCATGAGCCACTTGTAATAAAGTTTCTTCTACATCTCTGTTTCTCCCTGGAGTGTCCATAAGATAACTTATTTCTTGCTGCAGGGTTTTTGGCAAAGTCATTAGCTGAGTGAATTGGGCTTCTGGGCTTTTATCTATCTGAGTTAACAATAACAATAATAATGGAAAAGTCGATCAGGGAAGTGTTTTGAAGGTAACCAGAGCTATAGAAGCTATTCTGTGAAACTTACAAATACCACTCCTCTGAAAGAAAGCAGGCTTTCTTTCCTAGGCTGAATGCAGAAATATAGAGAATTATGTGATCCTTTAATAAAGTTTTTTTTTTCCATATTGTTTCATACCTATAGGAGAAAAAAATTTTGCTTTCAAAGACTGGTTTTTGTTTTATTCTTTAGGTTTAAGGTTAAGACAACTGACATATGGATTTGCTAAGCATCTTGCAGTTGGAACTGATTTTTATTTTCTTAAATACCATATTTCAGGTGAGTTGGAAACAAGATGGCAAATTAGGTAGAGCAAGCCTAAATTATCCTAGCACTCCCCTCCAAACAACTTTAAAATAACCCCTCAAATCAAATTTTAGAGTGGCAGAACTAACAAAACGCTGAAGTGAGATATTGTTCCAGTCTTAGAAAACTATAGAGGTAGGTAGGAGAAATCTCTAACACTGGAGTCAAGGTTTGTCTGGAGTTCATACAATCAGTGGGTGGCAGACAGTGGCAGCACTTTCAATGAGGGAATCTGACTCAGAGGGAGATTACAAGGCACCCTTTGCTGGCACAGGGTAGAGCTAGCCCTGACAATTAACTGGTGGCTGGTCACAAGGGAACAGTAGCTCTGGTCAGTTTCAAAGCAAATAGGAATATGAGCATATGCAGATGTAGGGGACCATGGTTAACCCTTCCTTGGTAAAGACCAGAGCAAAGGCCAGGACAGCAGTGACAACTTCTCAGCTTTCACAAAACTTACTAGGCTGTAAGGCTCCTGAAGAGACCACAAATTCCTGGAACACATGGGCAGTGCCTAACTTATTTTAAAAAATTATTATTAAAGTTTTTTATTTTTAAAACATATGCATGGATAATTCTTCAACATTAACACTTGTAAAACCTTCTACATTTTCCCCACTTTCCCCCATCCCTTCTCTTAGATGGCAAGTAATCCAATATATATTAAACATGGTAAAAATACAAGTTAAATCCAAAATAAATATACATATTTATACAATTATCATGCTGCACAAGAAAAATCAGATCAATCAGGGAAAAAATGAGAAAGAAAACAAAATGCAAGCAAACAACAAAAAGGGCGAAAATACAATGTTGTAATCCACACTCAGTCCCCATAGTCCTCTCTCTGGGTGCAGATGGCTTCATCACAAGATCATTGGAACTGGCCTCAATCATCTCATTGTTGAAAAAAGCCATGTGCATCAGAATTGATCATAGTATAATCTTGTAGTTGCCATGTATAAAGATCTCCTGGTTCTGCTCATTTCACTCAGTATCAGGGTCATATAAGTCTCTTCACAGTGCCTAACTTATTACTAGAATACCACATCAATGACAATAACCTGATCATGTAAATAGTAGGTGTTTAGTATTTGTTGAATGAAAAAATAAAGCTGGGTTTCCAAAGAGACATGACTTCAAAGATAAAAGATGAATAATTATATTCTAATTCTTCCTGAATTTTTTATTTAACTGATTAAACCAGAGTAACAGATATTATGAGAAATGTTTGACTAGAAATATGAACTACTCAAACAGTAAAACAAGGGTCAACGGTTAGATAGCCCAAATTTACCAATGTTACATTATAGTATTAAGAAAATTAATTTGCTCAATTAAGGGAAATTGAGCAAAATCTCCATCAACGACATTGAGTAGAGCATCCTGCAACTTAACGAAACATAAGGGGCTAACATGGAAAGGATGGTCAGGCCTGAAGTAGCAATCTCCACTGATAACAGAGATTTATCTGAGTGCTAATTAAAACTGTTTCTTTTCTACATATAGAATGGAATCAAATCATAGACTTAGTAAAGAAAAAGGTCAAATGCTAGTGAAAATCTTCAATTTTATGCCCTTGTTGAAAATCAACACAGTTATTTTTATGTATAATAGTGAAAAGCTGGAAGACATCCATGTGTCTAATGATTATGGAATGGTTAAATAAATCATGGCACATTAACAGAGTGGAGTACTATTGTGCTAAAAAAAAAAAAAAAAAAAAAAAAAAAAGAGGTGACTAGGAAGACTACAAAGAGCTATGAAAAACCGATACAAAAAGATGTACAGAAAATCCAGCAGAACACTACCACACCCACACCCAAACCCTAACTACAACCAATTAACTTAAAAGAGAAAAATGCCATAAAAACAATGAACATTGACAAGTATCTAGGATTCTAGAACACATGGATTATTATTATTATTACTTTGTTCAAATTGATAACATATAGTAATGTTAAAATCAAAATATAAATAATTTGAATTTTAGTCTGAGATTTATTCCATGTATGCCTTAACAATTCTTCAGTACAGAGACTGCTGAGTTTAAAATTTAATTATATCAATCCTGATTAAAATTGTCTTAAATAAGCCATCTTTACAATGTAGTCTATTAAATCTGTCTTAAATAAGTTTCAATATGAACCATTTAAAGGACAAAAATCTAAGCACTGAAAAATGTGTATTTGCTTTCTCTCACTCCCTGAGCATCCCCCTCAGCAAAAAACGCTCTAACATACAGTTGTAAGGGGGTAAGCCGGCCAGGGCTTGGTACTGCTTGTAAAGTAACTTCTCCTTCACTCTGGGCCACAGTGTTGCCAGATGCAGAGTAAAGGAATTAGACTCTTAGATCTGTAAGGTTCCTCCTGGTTTTAATGCTCTGAGCCTATAGGTGCATATAACACACATCCTATCCCAGGCCTATGGAAAAAAAACTCCCCTCCATGCTGCCAGAAGAAATCCTTGCAGAACCAACTCCAGGTCTACTTAATACTTTTGATATTTGAAGGCCTGGATTTCAAAGGATGGGCTCTCTCCAAACCTATAAGGGATGCTGTGGCCAAAACAGTCATTCCCCTACAGCCTCTCTGAGTTAAGCTAGGGTGGTCTTATTAGGACAAGCGGCACACTATCTATCACCAAGCCTCTATCTGAACCTTTCCAGTCTTGCTGGGCCCTGCATTTGGGGCAGAGAAAACTCAAGAAGTAGGGAGGAGAAATCTGTCACACTGGGGTCGAGGTCTGTTTGGAATTCGCACACGTGGCGGTGGCCCTGCAGCAGTTTTACATCACATCACATCACATCACATCACATCACAATGAAACAGAATTTCCCCCTCAGGAGGATGGTTACATTACTTGTTCTTATACAATCATGGACCCACTGAACATAGGGTTGGCAGAAGTCTTACGGTCAGCTGGTCGGCCTCATTTGTCCGATGAGAAGGCAAAGGTCCAGAGACACTGACTGCTTTGTCTAAAGACGCATGACTAGTTAGGAGAAGAGCTGGGCCTAATGCCCAGACTGCCTAAGCTCCAGTCCACATGTGCTTTTGCCTGTGCTGGGCTCGAGAACATTTACTCGAGAGGAGAGATTTGGGAAGCAGGACTGGTGCATAGAGCCTGCAGGCTCACCCTGTGCTTGGACCTCCTTTATGAATTCTCCTTCTTTAGTTTATCTGTGATCTTACTGGCGTAGGTAGCATGCCCTCTAACAGTACATATGGCCACTTAAGTCATCTTTTCACATAGAAACAAAGAATTGACAGAAAGTAACTAATAGCACTCTTCTTTTGAAGAAAACAAGGGGTTATACAGTTCAGCTAGCAACAATGTTTAGGGATCCTCACTTTTTGCTTTAAAGAATTTATAGTTTTATTTGTGTTTAAGTGCTTTTGTAACTTAGAAGCATGGAAGTATTTTTAAAAATTTGGTCTAGAGGGGCAGCTAGGTGGTGCAGTGGATAGAGCACCAGCCCTGAAGTCAGGAGGACTTGAGTTCAAATCTGCCCTCAACACTTAACATTTCCTAGCTGTGTGACCCTGGGCAAGTCACTTAACCCCAATTACCTCAGCAAAAAAACAAAAACAAAAACAAAAAAAACCCAAACAAAAAATTTTGGTGGTATAATACATGTCAAACCGAAATTAGAGATAACAACTAGCATTCTTATAGCACCTTAAAGTTTGCAAAGTGATTCACAAATAGTTCATTTTATCCTCACAACAACCCTGCAAGGTAGGCACTATTATCTGGGCTTCTGTATTCAAAAGCTATTTGTAGTTACCAATTTCACTTATATAGCCTTGGTTAATAATCCTTTGGTTATTCTGACTATTCAAATTCCCCAAGTTTTACTCAATTATCCATGCATTGCACTGCCGCAATAACATCTGTGAATATAAATGGATAGTGCTTAATTTGCTTGCACTAAGCTGAGAAAGACTGACCATTAAATAATTGAGTCATTTATTAATAGACATATTTATAAAAACTGATTCTCAACTAACAGAAATCAAGAGATCAATCAGCCAGCATTCAATTTCAACTGATTTCCAAGGATTTTTTACATTGCCTGAATGGACACATTCACAACAAATGATATGGAGTGCAAAACAGGTAGAATTGTTATAGATACTCATCTGCTATTACAACTTCAAAGAAACCTTTTTTTATCCAAGAACTATCTGAGAAATGCTGATTGAGGCTAACTTCAAAATGCAATGGAGTAGTTCTTTATATCATCCATGAAAAGATGGATATAAATCCCTGAACATCTCTAATGATAGGGATTCACAAGCTAACCAGCAGTCCATTCTCTTTAAAAAACAAACACATTTAATTATTTTATTACAATCTATAAGAATGCTAGGAGTACCCATACCAGTGAGATCACAGTTTCATTTGAACTATGCTGTTACAAGATATAAAATGCTATTTACATCCAGAGAGAGAACTGATGAAATCTGCATGAAGACTAAAGCAGACTTTTTAGAATAACTATTTTTCTTGCGTTCCACCCCCTCTCCCCCAACCCCTTTGGCAACACAGTTAATATGAAAATATTTTGCATAATTTCACATGTATTATGGGTATCACATTGCTTGCCTTCTCAAGTTCTGCTAAGTTCTATCAAACTGGAAAGCATCATGACCAGGTTGGGTAAAGGGGATATATTTTGGGGCCCCAGTGAATCCTGACGGCCATCGAGTGTGTCAAAGATAGGCTGTGACCTGCCTGAGTAAGGAGCACAAGCTTAATCATCAACATCAGTCCTGAGGCGCTGACACATAGAGACATAGACACATTACCTCCAGTCTGCCCTGGTTCTGCTTGTACACCACTTGGGGGTTCTTGATCAGTATTTTACTATAGAGCTCACGAAAGTGAGGGATGTTGGGCTTCACAATGTTCACCACCTTCCCTTTCTCCTCTCCTACCAGCATCCGGAAGTCACCTAATAATAGCAAAAGCAAAAAGCCCTGGATGAGCACCCACAAATCCAAGGCCACACTCCACGAGTGGGTGTCCCAAAGCTCAGGGGCATTTTCAGGTCCATAGCTTCCAAACCAAAACAATTCCTGACTTCTCTGACTGAAAGAATGGTCAGTGCAGCAAGAGGGTGAAGAGAACAGGAAGGAAAGGTCAGGGAAGGGATGACCAAGCCCTCTGGCCCATCTCACAGGCCTGAATTCTAAGCATTCTTCTTGTTCTCTCCTCTTTAGTTTGCAAAATAAAACCACAACGTTTTCATAAAAAGAAAAGAGCTCAGATTTCACAGTACATTTTTTTTTTTAAAGCAACATTCAAAACCAAAATAACTCATGCCCCAGGAAGAGTGAATGAAGGCAGAGGTAGAAGACATTTTATATTTGAAGGCATTGAAATCACTTTCTCTAAACTTCTGCAGGATAAAAAAGCTTAGACTTGTGTGGCTCAGGTACCAACCAATGTCATTAAGAAAGTTCAGCTCTTCTCTGAATCAAATAAATGAAGTAGCCTATTAAAAGTGCTGACCATCAGTGAACATTAAGTAGCAGTCTTTCATTTCCAGACTCAAAGGCCATATCATTGAAATACTGAAAATTGGTATTTATGCTTCAATTGTACCATTAACTCTTCCACTATTCATACTAGGAAACCCACCCCAAGACAATCTAAAAGCTAATTATATTTGATTTGGGAATACATGGAGACATGCTCTCAGCAGCAGTCATTCATACTTTTACATTCAGAGATATCCATATTTAGCTTACCTTGTGACTGCCCTATTAGTGACTGCTTAGGCCTTGGGTGGGGACAGAAAAGTGAGCATTTTCCACATTATGACAGATAATAAATGAGTGGCTACTTGTTTTGAGTTTATTCTTTTTTGTTCCAATAATTATACTGTGTCTCTATCATTTAAAACTAAAATACTTCAGGAAAACATAAGCTAGCACGGCAAACTCATCTGGACAAAGTCAATCTATACCAGAATTTCTAGCAAAACTTGAAGCATTGTCTCATCTTACTCAAAAATATTTCCACTTCTCTAAAGAAGACACCAAGTATGGGAAGGATGGGGAAGAAATGGCTGATGCAAATATCAACATGATCTTGAGTCAGTTTTCCTTTCCCTTTCTCAGGATTATACAGGAATGCAAAAACCTGAAAGCTCTTTTTGTGGGGAAGGACTTTTCGCCTGTCAGTTCTAGAGGGAATGAATTCCCTGCTATTTTACTGAGTCTACTGTGGCAAAGTACTCTATCACATCCTTGAGCATTTCTCAAAATGACAAATTAACAAGTAACTTCTTAAAAACAAACAAACAAACAAACAAACAAAACAAGCTCCATTTGGAAGCTTAGCAAAGGCTCAGTTTTGCCAAATAAGACAAATTAATTTCTGAGATGCTCACTTCAAAATTGGCCAATTAACTGTAGCATTTGAAGTGTCAATTGGGATGAGGAGACAGAAGGAGGTAGTATGATAGTGGATGAGTCAGGAGATCTGAACTCAAACCCTGACCTGTGGCCCAGGACCATCCACTTTAACTCTTGGGGCATCAGTTCCTCACCTGTAAAATGAGGCTGGATCCAATGACTTCTACAGTCTAGAGTTCTAGGTCTATGAGTCTGGAAAATAAACTGTCATCAGTGTGAAGAAAGTATTTTGCTAATTTCTAGGATCACTCAAATTTGGAAATGTGGACACATAAGCAGCCACTGGTCATAGGGCTGGGAGCCTCCTTATTTCTACTTAGAATCTGCCACCAGAGTAAATGTGTTCTCTAATCTGATGACAGCTCTAATATGATAAAAAGTCTTGGTCAAATTCATCTGGCCACCATGATTTTTAATTTTACCCAGGTTTCTGTCTTTAACACTTTAGCAATGTTACTGTAACCTAACAGCCTTTTTTTTTTTTTTTTTTTTTTTGGTAAAGCCTAGAAAGGTATAAAAACAGAAGTTTCATAAAACATCAGTGCTTTTGGATTGTAGCAGATGCCATAAACAACAAAAAACATGACATTGTAGTTTATCATGTTTCCCCACATGAATTCAGACTGGGCTTATTGAAACTGAGAAAGGAAAGCATGAGAGGTGGCCACCTTTATATGTTGGGATTTCAAGCTAGTAATTATGGGGCAAAGAAAGCTACCAGTCAGGGCATCTCTCCTTGAGGAGAGATCACACAGATTTGTGGCACTTAGAGTTGAAAGGGCCCTTGGACATCATCAAATCCAATCATCTCATTTTATTAATAGGGAAAGTGTTCTAACACACGAAACTGTTAGCAACATCTCTAATTATCAATGAGTCAGTATAATTAGGAGCTGACCTGTAGGGGTAGAAGCTATATGTGCTTCAGGAAAAATGAAAATAAATGGGATCTAAGTAAAACTGAGGGTATTTGGAAGACTTCACTTAGGAGGAGGCACTTGAATGGCTCTTAAAGGATGTACAAACAAATAGGAAGAAGAGAAAGAGACTCTTGCAGGAATGGAAGGGCCCGGGATATAGAGCAAGGAGGGACATTATCCATCACCCAGGGTCCAAATACCAGAGGTGGGAAATCCCCCAACTCTTACTTCTTCATAAAGCTTCTATTGGCTCCCTACAGCTTTGGGCTAAAATATAAAAAGGTTCTCTACCAGTCAGATGATCCTATTCTTCTAGTCTTATTTTGTATCCCGGCCTCTGTGTCTTTGCTTGGCTTGGCAGCTGCTTCCTATATAGACAACATCATCTCCTGCCTTCTTGCTTGTGCATCACCCTACACCTAGAATATATATCCCTTCTCAACTCTATCTCACAGAGTCCCTAAACTTTCTCAAAGTTGAGCCTAGGTACCATTTCCTATATGAGGCCATTCCTGATGTCCCTCTGGAAATTATCTTTATAAATTGATTTAAGGCCAAGTCTTCTGACTCCAAAGCCACACTATGAAGTAACCAGAGCGGGGAAGGGAAAACAATACAGAGATTTATACAGCTCCTACTGTGCTAAGCACCTGACAAATAATCAAAGATCATCTGATCCTCACCACAACCCCCAGGAGGGGGGTGCTACACTCATCACCCTCCTCATTTTACAGCTAAGAGAACGGAAGCGGAAGAGAAATGACTTGTAAAGATCATACAGCTTCCTTAGTGTGTGAGTCTGCAGACCAGAAAGAGAACCATGATGGCCTCACAGGCTGGCACAGCCCCAGTGAGGGAGGCAGGAGCTCAGGCCCTACTTACCAGAGTAGGAGAGGCCGGCGATCCGCACAAAGAGGTCTTCTTCTGAGAAGCTTTCTGGGAGCATGAGGAAAGCGGCAGTGACAGCACTTTCCAAGTTCGATTCGAGCGCTGCACGGAGCACGGCGTTCTCCTTCAAGCTCAAGATTCTCACCTGAGGGGGAGAAGGGCAGACAGGATACAGCTGGGTTTCTCGTTTTCTCTGCCCCCTCTTAAGGGCCCAGAATTTGTTTCTTTCTTCCCTTGAACTCTGTCCCCTTCCCCCCCTTCCCTGGCTGTACTTATATGCCAACCAGTGTGAGAGCAGGAGGGAGTTCAGACAATTAAAACAGCTGTGAAAGGAAAGTGAAGCATTTATGACATATTTTATAAAAAAGCAAGCTAGGTGGTACCTTGGATAGAGCACCAGCCCAGGAGTCAGAAGTACTTGAGTTCAAATCCAGCCTCAGACATTTGACAGTTACTTGCTTCTTACCCTGGGCAAGGCACTTAATCCCAACTGCCTCCCCCCTAACCCCTGAAAAAGCAGTATGAAATGGAGATACAGGACATCCTCTTTATGCATTCTATTATTTGTGTGGGAATGTTTTTCTGGTGTTTGCATTCAAAATAAAATATTAAAAGAGCAGTAAGATATAACCAGTATGACATCCTTCAAGTTACATTCTCACAAAAAGCAGAATGGGATTGGCCAAAATTCTGAATTCACTGGACAGCATGGACTGAAGTGAGAAGCAAGTGTGAATCCTGCCACACGGACACTTCAAAGCTGGGTAATTATGGATAAGTCACTAATCTATCTCTTTCAGTTTTTTCATTTATAAAATAGGGATCATAACAGCACCAACCTCCCAGGGCTGTTGTGAGGTTCAAACAAATAAAGTGCTTTGCAAACCACTAAGTGTTGTTGTTACCTCCTATCCCTGCTAGATTTGAAAAGGCTGGCTAGATGGGAGGGGGGGAGGAAGAAGGGAGATAGAGGGAGCTCTGCTTTCATTTCTCTCACTTTTCTTAGCCCCTCATAATCTGGCTTCTGATGCTGCCATTCCACTGTAAGTGCTCCCTCCAAAGTGACCCATTGTCTCTTAGCTGCCAAACTCAATGGCTTTTGCTCAGTCTTCATTCTCCTGGACCTCTCTGCAGCCTCTGACACTTCCCCTTCTTGATCCTCTCTTCTCTCCACTTTTCCAAGACACCTTCTCTCCTGGTTTTTCTTCTACCTTTCTGACTATTCCTTCTTTGTCTCCTTTGCTGAATCCTCCTCCAGATCACACTCTCAAACCACCTGTGTCCCTCAGGATTCTGCCTTGGATTCCCTTTTTTTCTCCCTCTCTATTACTTCCCTTGGTGATCTCATTAGCTCCCATAGATTTAATAATCATCTCCATGCTAATGATTCCCAGATATGCTTTCCCTGACCCATCTCTTTGTTGACCTCTAATCTCAAATTTCCAACTGCCCTTCAAATGTCTCAAACTGGATATCCGTCTTAAACTCAATATGTCCAAAACTGAATTCATTATCTCTTCCAATAAGCCCTCTACCCTTCCTATCTCCTTTATTATCACAAAGGGCAACACCATCATCCCAGTCCTGTAGGCTCACAATTTAGGTGTGACTCCACATAGCTCACAATTTCTCACCTCCTATACCTAATCTATCGCCAAAGTCTGTCAATTTCACCTTTGCATCATCTCTGGAGTAAGCCCCCTTTTCTCTCCTCTGACGCCAACCCCACTTTTATGCAGGCCCTTATCACCTTACACCTGAATTATTGCAGTAATCTGCTATTAGGTCTGCCTGCCTCAACTCTACTCATTCCAATCCATCTTCTATTCAGCCACCAAAGTGATTTTTCCAAAATATCTCCTCCACGTTATCTCCCACTCAATAAACTCCAGTAGTTCCTTTTTGTCTGCAGTTGCAAATACAAAATGCTCTGAATATCCTTGAAAGCCTTTCATGACCAGCCTTTCTTGCCTTTTTTTTTTTAGTCTTCTTACACTTTGCTCCCCCAATATGTACTCTTTCTATTCAATGAGAGAAGCCTCTTCCACAAGTTATCTTCATAAATGGCACTCCATCCCCTGGCTCCAGGCATTCTCTTTGGCTGACTCCCATGCCTGGAATGCTCTCCCTTTTCTGTTCCTACTTCTTCCTTTAAGTCCCAACAAAAATCCCACCTTCTACAAGAAACCTTTCCCAACCCCTCTTAACTCCAGTGCCTTTCCTTTGTTAATTATTTCCTTTTTATCCAGTACACAGCTTGCTTTGCATGTTTATTTGCTTCTTGTCTCCTTGGTTAGATTATAAACTCCTTGAGGGCAGGGACTATCTTTTTGCCTCTCTTTGTATCCTCAGCATTTAGCATGGTACTTGGCACATAGCAATTTAAAAATGTTTACTAATGAATTTTTCTAAAAAAAAAAAAAAGCTAGACATTACCAATGCTACAGTAAAGAAAAATCAATTTCTGACCAAGATTGTGATGTCAAATTCCCCCACTCAAGGTCAATAGATCAATCCTATCATTAGACAAGATCCTAATAACAATGTTAATGAGAATGATTTTTATTTTTCAACACTGAAAAAAAATATAAGGTGCTTTATATCAGACTGACATGGAAAATGGAGACAATTTAAGAAATACTGGACTACCAGAAAGCCAAAACAAAACAAAAAGCCAACAAAAAAAATCTAGATTTGATTCAAGAAATCATAAAAGAAAATTTTCTAGGATCTTTCAAAAGAGGAGGGCAAGTAGAAATAGAAACAATTTCTTAATCATCTACTTAAAAGAAAGCAAAAAACAAAAACTCCCAGAAAGTTAATAGCCAAAATTCAGACCTTTCAGATCAAACAAAGAATACAATGAACAGCTAGAACGAGTTAAAATACTGACAAGCCAGTCAGGATTACATGGAATTAGCAGCTACCCCTAAAAAAGGAATGGTGATTTTGGAATAAGATATTTCAAAAGACAAAAGATAGGCTTATACTAAGAAAAACTTAACTGGGCAAAAGTGAAGATAATCCTATAGGGGAATATGGACCTTACAATATTTTTTTTTTTTTTTTTTTTAACATTTCTGATAAAAGATCAGAGCTGAGTAAAACCTTTGAAATGTGAACAAAGGAGTTCAGACAATGGCCAAAAATGTTTTTGAGATTATAAGGAACTACATAAGGATGGAGTGTTTATACTTTAATAAGGAAGAAGCAACAAAAGTTAACTCAGAACCTTAATGCCAACAAGGGTCAAAGAGGAAATGAAATGAGATAAAAGGTTTTTGAGGGAAGAAGCAAACTAGGAAGGGACTGGAGTTGGGAGAGTAGGATTTATAATTTCATATAAGAGGTTTTAAAAGCAAAAGACCACATAAATAAAAAGGAAAGGATAGGGGAGAGAGCTTCACTTTTATTAGAACTTGTCTCACGGGGGGGGGGGGGGGGGGCGGCAGAAAACACAGGTTAAAAAGTTTAGTTTAAATGTATCTATAAATTTTTTCTTTTGAAAAAAATTCTTTCACAATCATAAACTACTGTAGTTGGTAGAGAGGATAAAATGCTGGATCTGGAGTTCCAATTCTGCCTCAAACAACTGTGTGATCCTAGGTAAGTAATAACCTCTGTCTGCCTCAATTTCTTTACAGAATGAAATGATGATAATAGCAGTTGTCCCCTAAAGTTGTGAGAATAACATTTTGTAAAATGCTTTATAAACCTTAAAGTTGATATGTTAGCAATTATTATCATTATATTACCTTGCTCTTTCCTTGTGCCTTTCATGTAATTACTTCAAACTTTGGGAACTTGGGATTTCACTGCCTCCCTTCACTAATTCAAATTACAATTCCTCTCACTATCTTAGGAAATAGTTTATAGGAGTTAGTGTGTTTGAAAAAATTCAACTCAGATTGAAGGATGACCTTCTTATGAAGAACTTCTCTGAACTTTTAAGTGGACTGAGCATCTGACACAAGCTAGAGTCCACTGCCAGGTTCATATTCAAGCTTTCCCAACTTAATGGGGCCTGCCAGAACTTGTGTTTTCTTGGCAAAAATGCTGTCACCTTCAGGCCACAATGAAACAATTTTAATAGATACTTATGCAATTATAAGGATTTAAAAGCAACCATTAAACAAATAGCAAAACCAAGTCACAGACTCAAAGTGCCATTTGCCTAAGGATACATGAATCAGTTGGAAAAGTCAGGATAACAGCCTGTTTCCAAATCAGGTTCAGGTTCACAGAGTTAGAGCTGGAGAGTTTCTTGTAGTTAACTCCTTTACCTTACAGATGAGCCCCAGAATACAGAGTGCTGGGGAAGCTGACCCTAAGCTACACAGCTCGTGGCTAGTAGGAAGATCCTAGAACCCCAGATTTGTAATCCTGTTAATTTCCCACCAAAGCATGTTATCTTTCTTGGTTTCTTTTTTGCCTGTTTCCTCTACAAATTCAATGACACTAAAATAGTTAGTTTGTTAACTTGAGATAAACAAAACAAAGTAGCACTTTTGGGGAGACCAATTTTTTTTTTTTTGGTTGATGTTCAACAATCCTTCAGTTTGTTCTCTAAGGTTTTTTTTTTTTTTTTTTTTCTGGATTGGGGTAATTGTAAATGTTTTTTATAGGCTAAGATTGTGAAAAATAAAGTTTCTGTACTTAAGGAGCCAAATTTAGACGATTCTGCCATTATGTTGATCTAGTTTTTCAATGTTAGGTGAAATAGAAACTTGGCTTCCAAACACAGCTGTGTGGTGTTCAGACTGAAAAGCCAGTGACCTCTTGAGGCGATGCCCAAGAGGCCTGGGGAAAAACCCTACTTCTCCTATTTGTGAATAGATGTTTGTATCTCACCAGAGATGTCCTGACCTGAACTGCCTGGGTAATGTTGGCCCTGGTGACATAAAGCAAATCTTTTGAGGGAGGGTGGGACTACTATGCTTGGAGTATTTAAAAAAGAGGAACTAAGATGGGTGTGCATGTTTGAATACAGGAAAAGGGAAAATCTACACATGGTTTCCACTTCAACTTTGTTACCTGAAGAGCTCAACTCAAAGAGTAAAAATGCTGTCAACACTGAGACCACTGAAGCCCCAGCCCCAGTGAGTATTCTAGTCCTTAACCACTAAACAAACAGCTTTAGTGCTTAGGACTTTTCCATTTAGACCAAGAGCAAAATTGCTGAAGATTCCCATTGTGAAGGATGGAAAACTTTAGGTAAGGGAAAATTTTAGGACTAGATGGGATCTCAGAGATTACTTGCTCATTATTCTCATTTCAAAGATAGGGAGATTTGAGGAAGAGAGAAAGAAAGTAACTTGGTTAAAGTCCCATTGTTGGGTGGGGGCAGAACCAGGACCCAGAGTCCTGGTCCCTTCACTCTCTGTTACCATTCTTGGGACTAGTGCTTGCCAAAATTATTACTGAGACTTTTCCACCTAAATAAGACACTACAAAGTATCATGTAAATGGCATAGTATCATGTAAAAGAAGGAAAAGAGAACTCTAGAGATATACAACTGGAATGAATGAAGTTAACTGTGTTTGAGTCTTCAATGGCAATGCTCCTTTACTTCTCTGGATTTTAGAATAATTAGACTAGCTGATTTCTAAAGTCTTCTCTGTAGCCCCCAAATTTTGATTTTATGAAATATCTAGTTCTTGAAAAAAAAATTCTTTTATCACAATTGAGTGAAGCCTAATACATCAAAGAAAATTATCTGGGAGGGGGAGGGGAATTTCCCTTAGTAAACTTAAAAAACAGACAAATTAGGTGATGACTCTTCACAGTAGTGAAGGATTGATTTACAAAAAGGTTCAACACATCTTTTTGAATATTTAAATTTGCTTATATATTTTTGCTTGACAAAAAGGCGAGGAGGCAGAGAAATTTCAGGCTAGTATAAGGAACTTTTGCCAAAGGAAGACCAAGCAAAAGTTAAAATAAATTGTCTTTGAAAGTAGTCAACGAACAAAAGGTGTTTGAAGCAATAAAATCCTATTCAAATTTTGCTTTTTGAAAACAGCTGATTCTCTTCAACCAGATGTCTCCAAACTTTTATCTTTTACATTTTCAAAAGCTACCAACCCTCCTAACTATTCAACAGGTTCTAACTCAAAAATCTCCTGAAGATAGCAAAATCATGTTAGCCAAAATAACTGAATTCAATCTTCTCCTTTCAGATGCAAAGAACTGCAAGTAAGTTTCTGCTTTCACCACCAGCCATGCCCTCAGTAGGTCTTACTTCCACTCGGGCAGAGTGGGAGGGTGTCAATCATTTCTGGGTGGAGGTTGCCAGCCAGCTGGAGCCCCATCTACCGCCACCTAGGGACAGAACTCATATATTCAGAGACTCAACTATTTTTCTAAACTCTCTGAGATTGTTCACTATCCTTTTCTTCTTTGAAAAGAGATGAATTCCGTTCTAAAAACAGAATACTTCACTTCATTTTCATTACTAAAAACCAGCTGCTTTTACTAGTTTGGATTTGTATTTTTATTGTATGTGTCAAAGAGCTTATAACAGGAAGATGTCTCTTACTGATCAATCTTCCAAAATAATTGGAAACTGGGCTTAGCCATAGAATTGAATATGCAGCTTCAGGTTGAATCTATAGGACACGTTATCAATGCTCAGGCCCCTTCTTGATTGGATCCTATGTTGTGACTGGAGAGAAGCACAGGCCAGATCAGATCATAGGAGATATCCAGGAGAACACAAGAGATATCAAATAAGCTCATGATTATTCCCCTGGGGGCACTACATCACAAAGGGGGACAGTAGAGAAAAGCCCAGGTCACTCACTGTAGTTGAAATACAGTCAATTTCTCAGTCTTCTCCACCTCCTCCACAATGGGAGCCGCCCAAAGGATGCCAGGAAGCCCAGCTACACCTGCTCTACCAGCAGTGGTGTGGATGGAGCTCCTCCCTGGGGGAGGGGGACCTCCTTGCTCCATTAGCCATGGCTATCCTTGTTATTCAGTCCTCTCTGTGCTTTACAAGTTATTGAACCTAAATGATAGAAAGCTTCGTTGACACAAACAATAAGTTACAGTGGCAAATCTGCTGATTTCCCTGAGACAGAGGTGTGCCATTTCCATGGAATACATTGGGCAGACACGGGAGTTTTCCAAGACAGGGCCCTAACCATTTGGAATGTTTTCTGTCCCTCCCATTTTCACAAGCTCTATGTTCTCTCCTTCACCTTTAAAACACCCTATTGCTTTTATCCTATTTCTTTGCTTACTGTCCACAACAACCCTGCCACTGTCCCTTATATCCAATCTAATCCCAATCCAACAAGCAGTTACCAAGTGCCTATTATGTCATGGTCAGTGCTGAGTACAGAGACTATAGAGACAGAAAGAAACAAAATGATCCCAGGAGAGGACACATCCCTCCTGTCTCCCTTTGTGATGCAGTGCCCCCAGAGGAACAGGTTTTCTGGCAACTACATTGTGATGGGAAGAGGATGGGCAGAAGTGAGGATATAAACTCTAAGGGCAGGGAATCTTCTTTTGTATACTCATCTTCAGAAATGAGCAGTGCCTGGCACAAAACTGATGCTTAACAAATGTTTTGTGAATTGGTTGCTGAACTGACTACAGAGCCCACTTTTTTCAACCAATAGAGAGTACTTAAAAAGGTTTGACAAAGCTAGGTGGGCCACCTGGATCTCATTGCTAAGTTTTATACTCATTAACTAATGTTAATGCTTTAGGAGAAAGCACTTAGTCACTCACCGGCTTTTGTAGGCGTCCAGCAACATATAAGGTATTCCAATTAATCAGATCCTTAATTAGGGTTTCAGTGCTAATGACTCCATATTTGATAAGCTGCAGGAGAAAAAAGAACAACACATACCATTAGCCTGTTCAAACACAAAATGCACAAATCGAATCCATGTTAGTTTCCTGGGACCCTCAAAGTGTCTCTTCAAGATAAGGCCTGACTTCATTCTAATCATCTCAGAAGGCATCAGCAGTGAAAGGAGCAGCCTTTGGAAGCATCTGCTGGTTTACTTAGAGCTTGTGGGTGATCTAGTCCAATCTCAAATCAATCAGACTTTTTAGATCGGTGGGCATGGAAGCCCAAGGAGATCCAGTGATTTGCTGGGGGTCATCAAGAGGGACATAGAACATGGTCTTATAGCTTAGGCCAGATAGTGCAGATTATAGATAATGGCAAACAGTAATTCTCAATGCATTAAAACTTTCACTGATATTCTGCAAAACCCTTGAATTTTCAAATACTTTTCTAATGAATAAACTTTTCCCTTTATCAATGCTAAAGCATCTGGATAATTATGGCCAACTTCATTTCAATGATAACAAGCATAAACCCTGGCTGTAATTCTTCCTAGTTTATATAATCCTATTTTCAGCCACAAATATTCACAGACTGTCATGTTACATTCTTATACCTTCATACCCCCAAACATTCTTCTTGGGTTTGCTAAGTCCAAAAAGCAGCCACACACCTCTGATTAGGAAGTCTACTTCTTCTGGTTCATTATTATATGTACTAGGAATATAAACATGGATGTATTCATTAGGGTTTGTTATCTGAAAATATTTTCAAATTAAAGGTAAGCTGAAGATAATGTTAACTGAGAAAACAAACTGGCTTTCTGTGCAAATACATTTTAAAAATAAATCAACAAAGTAAAAATAAGCTTCGAATTGCCCTTTTTCTAAATGTTAATTTCCCTTTTATGTCGTAGGCAGAAATCATCTGACAAGTTATTTCAGGGAAAGTGCTTTATATACTTTAAAACCTATATAAATAAACGATCATAAGCCTACTGTACATGTGAAGTTAGAGGTGCTAGTTTGTAAAGATTTAGAAATGTATTAACCAAGCTTACACTCCGGACAAGACATAAGCTGGTAGAAGTATGTTTGAGTAAAAAAATGCCTGGCTAAAGAGCTAAAGGAGATGAAAGAATAATGAGTAAGGCAGAGACCAAAGGCCTGAGCACCTGGGATGGACATTGGAGAACCCAAATGAGACTAGTTGTCTGGAAAGAGAACATTAACTGAGAGGATTTTACTTCCTCTGATGGGGGACAGTGGAGAGTCTAACAAAGAATGGCACTGGTTGAGTATAGTGGTTGAAATACAAGTCACAAAGAAAAATGAGGCTTCTTGTGTGTCATGAGCTTCCTCACATGCTTACTGACAATGGAAACAAATGACACACTGATATTCTTACATTATCAATGACTAGTTGGGTGGGATACTGCATTGGGTATTGGGTCAGTGGGCAGGCAGGCATGGAGTGGGGAAGGCTAAAAGGCAAGATGACAATCTGAGAAACACAATCTAAGAGAGGGACCTTCTTTAACCCATTGAATGGTGGAAGAAAATAAAAGCAGCATATCCAACATGAGGAATGGCCAGGTTGAGGGCATTTTTAGCACTCTATCCCAAGAACACAGGGAAATGGTCAAAATGCAGGCTCAGAGACCATATCATAAACTAGTTTACATAGAGTTTTCTCCTGAACCAATGTGGGAGACACATAGGATATGTCCCTCTTTTACAGATGAGAAAACCAAG
This sequence comes from Sarcophilus harrisii, assembly GCF_902635505.1. Classification (NCBI taxonomy): domain Eukaryota; kingdom Metazoa; phylum Chordata; class Mammalia; order Dasyuromorphia; family Dasyuridae; genus Sarcophilus; species Sarcophilus harrisii. Next base: position 52,127,379 of record NC_045426.1, read on the forward strand.
GTCTGGGAGGTAATGTGATCCGTCCATAGTTTATGTTAATCATAAAAATATGTACTTTTGTTTATGAAATTGTATTCATATGTTTTCACAAATTCCTAAATGTGAAAGCTACTAGAAAGAAGGTTCAATATACAGCATTTGATTCTATAGCTGGCTTTTCAAGACTATCTCTGGTCTATACTGGAGATACAAAAATAATTTCTATTAAAATATTGATGGAGCCAGAATTTGGACACAAGACATTTTGATGTGATGGAAAGAGAAAGAAATTCAAAGCCAGGAAAACGGAGAGTTCCAATTCTGTCTCTAATACACATTGGTGATGAAACCCTGTCACTTTATCTGAGAGTTCTGGCATCTAGCAAGGTCCAGCTCACTTTGGTAGGAGTTTCCTCACACAGGAGACTGCATACCAACAAAATCATAGATTCATTCTTTATCCGTATTGGCATACACACACACAAATACATACTCATTTCTCATATCTGAGGATTTAGAGCAGGAAGGAAACTTAGATCATTTTAGTCTAGGCACTCAACCTTGGGTCCATGAACTCCATGTTAATATAATTGTTTTTCTTTGTAATCTTATGTATTTAAAGACATGATTCTGAGGAGTATGTAACACAAAGAAGAGAATATCTCATCTAATCAAAATCACTCATGTTACAGATGAAAAAAAATGAGGTCCAGAGAAGAGAAACGACAGGTAGGTAAGGCTGGATCGAAACCAAATCCAGTGCTTGTGTCCCTGAAGCATGGAATCTTAAAGGGCAGCAGGAACCAGGGAGCACCATGGGGGTGAGAGAAAGAGCAGTGCAGGCTTCAGCACAGGCCACAGCACTGTGGGCCCCTTGCCATCCTAGCTTGTCAATATTAAGCAATGGTGGGAGAAGCAGACTGCAGACACTGGGAAGAGCAGAAGAGGTGATAGAGGGTCTAGCCTTGTTGGATTTACAGAAAGCCAACCTATAGCAGTCTCTGCTTAGTGCTGGAAATCACCAGGGAATGGAGGCATGATTGCATTCTGCAAGGGTGTAAGGCTGGAGACACTTATGAAACCATCATTGGTTTAACTACTGTGACTCAGTGGCTTCTATAGTATTATCCTGGAATGCTAAAGGAATCTGTAAATGAAGGGCTCCTGCAATGGGTCATTGGAAATAATGAGAAACCAAGAGTAATCAGACATAACTATTGGCAACTGTTATGTGGTGGTGAAGTGCTATGTGAGAGTCACTTCTTCTGACCAAGATGGCAGCTACATTGATGGCTAGAGCTACAAAGGGCTTAGGAGGTCACCTAACAGAGGAGGGAGCTGAGGCCCACGAGGTAAAGGGGCTTGTCCATGGTCTCAGAAGCAAAAGAAGAGCTGGAAGTTGAGTCAGGTTTAGTGCCCTCCCACTGGCTTCTGTTGCTTCCAAGGAATGGTAGTCTTATTTGTCATCTTCTAAATCGAACCTGACCTCTCCATTTTGAAAACATACAATTTCTTTCAAATCACAATTTGCAAATTGTGTAAAAAAAAAAAAAAATTGTAAAAACCCAGAAAGGACCAGACAATGCTAAGCCCAATCCTCCCACCTTCAAACAAGCTGGTGGTGCAGAAGGAAGAATCTCAAATTGAGAGCCCTAAGATCTGGGTGCTGCTTGTGTCTCTCCCATTAATTAGTTCCATAAACCTTGGGCATGTCCTTCAGAACAACAAGGTTCCTATCTGTAAAATTATGGCACTGGATGAAATGATCTCTAAGCTGCCTCTCAGTTCTTAAAGTCCTACTATTACAGATACATTTTAATAGTTACAAGTTGACAAACAAATAAGGACTTTTCAAATAAATTCTGATGGCAAAGAGGAACACCAGACACCAAGAATATTTCTTTACGATGAAGTGACTTTTAGAATTTAATTTATCTGCAGTCATTCCCCTTTAATCCCACTGATGAACTACTTCTCATATAGTTAGTGGTGGCCTTTGCTTAGCAGGGACTACTCTGCTTTCACTGACTACCAAACCTCTTCACTTTCCCTGTAAGTATTCCTGCCTTTGAAGGTAGACCTGAGGCAGGAGAAAAAATGTACAAAGCCCTGGATTTAGACTAAAAAAATCCTGGCCTCCAGTTACAGTTCTGCTGCTTAGCTGTGTAGCAATGGGCAAAAATTATTTAACCTTTCTCAGGCCTAGTTCTCATTTGTAAAATGGAGATAATACTTAAATAGCTTGCTTCACAGTTAAGAGAAAAGAACTTTGTACCCATGAGTCCCTCTATAAAGAGAAGTTATAAAAGCTCTGAAGCCAAACAGATGGCTTTGTACCCAGCTCCTCTCTCATTTTTGTTCACCTTATGTTCCAATTGTCAAAAAGACCCCTAAGAATTCCAGTCTCTCCCTGCAGACCAGGTCCTGTGGCTGAAATCTTGGCCTATTGGTCCTTGCCCTCATTTCTCAATCTTAAGACTTCTTAGTGCCTGAAGTGTATTCTATGTGAATAGCTCAATTTAATGCAGAATGCCAAGTCTGAAAGAGCCTTGACTTGCAGCTCCAGCTATTTGTCTGTCTGAGACAGATGGACCTTCTGTCTCTCCTGTTAGAGCATGAGCTTCATGAGGGCAGAAGGACTGTTTTGCTTTTCTATCTCCTGTGTTTTATGGACAGCAAACATTTAAAAAATGCCTTTTCATTCATTCATTTGTTCCGTCCTTGGTATTCTACTTCTAACATCACCTTGTGATTCTGCACTTCAACTTCCTCTTCTGTAAAATGGGCATATTTGTAACACCTGTATCTTCCCAGGGTTCAAATGAAATAAAGTTCAAAGCGTTCCGAAAATCTTAAAGTACTCTATCCACGTCAGCTACGGCTGAAAAGATGCTCTGCTGTCCCCCCTGACCCTTGGATTCTGCGCTCCCGCGGTTCCCGTCTGGCATGGCTTAGGTGTGTTCCTGGCTCCCCAGACTCTGCCTCCTTGGGACGCCCACTTTCCTGAAAGGACAGCGCTAAGGCTTCCTCTGTCTTAACCTGCCACGGGCACACGGGAGAGGGATCAATGCAATGTGACCAAAAAAAGAGAGCTAGATTGGGAAAGGGCCTGGGTTCGAATTCTGCTTCTGTATCTATTATAAATGGTCAAATCACCCCCCCCCCCAAATCTGCGTCTTGTCTCCTCATCTTTAAAAGAGGGGGTTGGCTTAGGGGCCACGCTTTGGAGGCAAATCTCCGTCCCCGTCTGCTGCTACCAGCGGGGGTGCCCTTACTTTAGGGATCGACCCCCCACTCCCAGGCAAGTTCTGCAAAAGCACAGCCGCCTGTGCTCACAGAAGGAACAGTCGTTGACATACCAAAGGACAGGCGGGCATCCTTTGGCTTTGTGGGAACCCTGGGTGGTGTCCGTGCTACCTGTAAAGAAGAAGACAGAGGCTTTCTTTTTCCCACTATCTCAGCAAAAACTTTACTTAAAGCGAGGAAACCTTCGCAGCCTGGCCGGAAGACAAAGGAAGACGTCCCTGCCCCGGGTCGGGCCACAGTAACGCCAGCCGGACGCTACAATCCGCTCCCTCCGTCCTTCGCAAACTGGCTGCAATGGGGCTGATTGACATCCAGGCTCCCGGCGGGAAGGCGCCGCGGCTCGCCGACAGGGGGCGGGGCCACTCACCTTATCCGCGCACCTGATCATGGTGTTGTAGTAGATGCCCGCTCCGTAGTTATTCTGCACTTTAGCGATGAATTTGGGGCCAAAAAAGCGCAAGAATGAGTAGTGGTGGCCGTTTTTCTGCAAATTCTTTGAATGCCACGTGACCGGGTCATCCACGGAGAACACAAAGTCCAGCATGACGTTCTGCGGGAGGACAGAGAAGGGGCGCACGTTAGACACGAGCAAGGTCGGAGCGGGCCCCGGGCTCCAATCCCGCGGGGGGGGCGGGCCGGTGCCTCGGACCCGGGGGACGCGCGCCGCCCCATTGTCCCGTAGCAGATGCCCGCACCGGGCTTATTCTGCACTTTAGCGATGAATTTGGGAGGGGCAGGGCCGCCCCCGCCGCGCGCGCGCGCGCCGAGGTCTCCCGGCGGGGCGGGGGCCGGGCGGCTCACCTCGCGGCCGCCGTTGGGGCCCGCCTGGCGGTACACCCCGGAGCCGTAGGCGAAGGCCAGGCTCAGGCTCTCGGGGAAGTTCGCCAGGATCCGGCGGAACGTCACCGCCGAGACGTGTTGGGGCGCCATGGCATGGGGCGAAGCGGCGGGCGGGCGGGCGGCCGGAGCCGGGCCGTGACTGGCCGGAGGCGGCAACGTGCGCCCACTGAGCAAGCGCGGGGCCGGCTTCCTCCGCCGGGAGCGGGACAGAGGGGCGGCGCTGGGCCTGGCCCGCCCCCTGGCGGCCGGAGGATCCGCCGCGCGCTGCTCCCTTCCCTCTCCCTCTCCCCTTCGGAGAGCGCCGCTGACGTTAGCGGCGGAGGAGCGCGCCGGCACTGCCCCTCTGCCTGCCTTATTGTTCTCGTTGTAAAACGGGGATGCCTCCTTGCTCGGAGTGCGGGCACAGACGCGCCGCGGCGCTCGCAAGTGCCTGACCACAAATTATCCGCGCTAGAGTTACACAATGAGTTACCGCGTACATCGCCGTTAAGATCTCCCCTTTAATATGCCTGAGTTACCTTGGTCACTTTCCAAAGTTTTATATCTGGTCAATTTCCATTTCCCGACCCTCCCAATTGGAGGGTGTTTGTTGTTTGTTGTTGTTGTTGTTGTTGTTGTTGTTGTTGTTGTTGTTGTTGTTGTTGTTGTTGTTGTTTGTTTGTTTTTTGTTTGGAATGGAAACATGGAAGAAAATTGCTGGAGACAGTTCTATGTATTTTAAAAAATTCATTTATAAATTCAAACCCAACATGACTTGTGTGTGACTCGGGACAAGTGACTTAATTTATTCTCTGCCTGCCTTATTTTCCTTATTTGTAAAATGGGGATAAATAAAAGTACCCATCTTTCAGAGTGGATGTGAGAATAAAGCGAGATCACTAATTTAATTAAATTATTTGATGGTTAACTCCGATTATATTATATTGTATATATTAACTAAATGAAATAGTTTTAAAATTGAACATTTGTTGTTTTTCTCTTTGGTCAGTTTGCCCATTTGATGTTTTGGGGTAGAAGACTGCTTTAATTTCTACTCCTCCTAGTGCTTTGAAACACTTTTTCCAAATGACCATTTGCACTGTCCATTCAACAGCTTCCGGGTCCATTTCTTTTGCTAGTCGTCCGTCATTTTTTTTTTTTTTTTTTTTTTTTTTCTGATGAAGAAACAGTCCTTATCACTGGTCAGCTCCAGTCAATGAACTCAGAACCTACGCACCTCTTTTACTCAAGCCTGGATATATCCACACGAGAATAAATAATAAAATAAATAAATAAATTGCCATGGTAATATTTTTTTTTTTCTTTACAAATACCCTTATTTTCCTCATTGGGTTATTAGTAGTATGCATTGATAGCTGTGGTGGAATGGAAATAATTCTGAATTGAAGTATCTGAATTGAAATCCTGGTTCGACAAATGACTTTATCTCACCTGTCTTCAGCTTAGCCTTTTATGAATGGAAATCAGAGAAATGGACGTGAAGTCATCGTATAGGATATAACAGATGGGTAGCTTATGTAGTATTATCCACGTATATTAGCAGAACTCTCGGGTGTTGAACACATCCTTCACTGAGGCTCTATAAGAAGATGTAGACAAGAATTTCCCAGAATTAAAGATTTAGGACAAGAGGAAACTTTAGAGACTTGTGAGTTCAGTGCTTTAATTTTATAGAAGAGAGTTCTAGGTAAGTAGGAGTGAGGAAAGAGCCTCTGGAATAGAAAAAAACAGAATGAAGGTGTTTGTTGCTGTTATTGAGTCATTCCATCATGTCTGGCTCTTGGTGATTCCATGGACTATGCCCATGAGTTTTTCCAGGCAAAAATACTGGAGTGGTTTGACATTTCCTTCTCCCTATTTTTTTACTGAAGCAGATAGAGAAGTGTCCAAGGTCAGGAAACTATTAAAAATCTGAATTCAGGTTTGAACTCAGTTCTTTCTGATTTTAGGGCCAGCACTTTTATCCACTGTGCTACTAGATCTTGAAGGGAGAATTGGGCTAGGCAAAGGAAAATGGATCGTGTTTGAGCTTATTATAGGTACTACTATTATAATTTTTATTTTAAAGATGTGGCTCAGGAAGTTTGCAGCTTTATGCAACTGAGAGAATAAAAATAAAAGTGGGACCCACCTTAATGTGATATTATGGAATTCATAATAATTCTATTCTAAACTAATAATTTTAATTAAATTCTAACCTAATAACATTCACATTTCTACAACAAGTTAAGATTTGTACTTTCCTTATAATAATCTTGCAAATTAGGTAACCCAAGTAATATTATCCCCTTTTTACAGAAAAGGAAATTGAGTCTATGAGAAATTAGGTGACTTGCCTATGATTTTGTAGCTAATAATGTCTGGGTCTGGATTTTAATCCAAGTTTCCTGATTCTAGGTACAACATTTTGTATCAGCACTGAACTTGGAGTGAAAGGAACTGTGTTCTACCTACCATTTGACTCAATGAATGTGTAATCCAAAATTAGCAGGCAGTAAAAACTACGAATCTGCTTTTACTTAAAAAAAAAAAAAAAAAAAAAAAAAAGGAACTGTATGCAAATCCTAGCTTTGATAGTTCATTGCCCTTGGGAAAGTATTACCCCTTTCATTGGCCTTATTTTCCCCATTTGTAAAAGGAAAGCATTGGACTTCCATCTTGAAATCCTATAGCCACACATATGGATGGAGCACTGGGCCTCCAACTAGTCAGGAAGATCTGAGTTCCCATTTAACCTTAAGACATTAGCTGTGTGACCCTGAATAAGTCACTAAGTCTCAGTTTTCTTAATTATAAAATGGAACAATAACACCTACTTCCCCGGGATGTTGTGAAGAAAAAAGAGCACAAAGTAAAATGGTTGGCAGATCTTAAAGCAATGTTTACCTTTTGTTGTAGCATACTAACTTGTTCTTATTGTTTTTGTTATGCAGATGATGATGATGGTGATGATGAAACATTCTAAATATGACAATCAGGCAGCTCTATTTACTAGTGAGTGACCCTATTTAGTAATCAGATAGAGCTGACCAGATCTCTGTGAAACCCAGTGGAAAGAGCATCAGACCTGGAGTCAAGAATTCTCAACTTCTGAGTTCAAATCCAACCTCAGACACTTAATGGTTCCGTGACCCTGGGCATATAATTTAATCCTGTTTGCCTCAATTCCTCATCTGAAAAATGAACTGGAGTAGGAAATGGCAAAACCCTTCAGTATCTTTTCCAAGAAAACCCCAAATGAAGCCACAAAGAGTTGGACATGGCTGAAATGACTCAATATCAGTGTCTCACCCAAGTCTGAGACACTATGGATAACTATTTTTTTTTTTGTTTGTTTGTTTTTAATGTGTGGATTTACCCATTTTCCCAGTCTTGGGCCCTACCACTTTAGGAAATTTCTTCCCTTCAGCCTATCTATGTTATGTATGGTATCACTCAAGCCTCCATGTATATTGAAGAAATAATTAATGATATTGCAAAAATGTAATGAAACATTAACAACAGATGCCTACATTTCAGAAAAGGCAACTATCTTAATTTTCCTCCACTCTCACCAAGATGGAAATTCATTTTAAATGACAATCACTGCAAGTGTGGACAAGCCCAATTCAGATACTTAAGTCAACCTCCCAAATCCCACTGGTAGGAACAAAATGTTAGCCACTTACAGAGTCCAAAGGGCTAAGTCTGATGTACTTAATTTGATGTTAACACATAGCATCTTACTGCTTTTTCCTTTGACTATTGCTGTCATTCATTTTTTTTTAAATTTAATAGCCTTTTATTTACAGGTTATATGCATGGGTAACTTTACAGCATTAACAATTGCCAAACCTCTTGTTCCAATTTTTCACCTCTTACCCCCCTACCCCCTCCCCCAGATGGCAGGATGATCAGTAGATGTTAAATATATTAAAATTAGATACACAATAAGTATACATGACCAAACTGTTATTTTGCTGTACAAAAAGAATCAGACTCTGAAATATTGTACAATTAGCTTGTGAAGGAAATAAAAAATGCAGGTGGGCATAAATATAGGGATGGGAATGCAATGTAATGGTTTTTAGTCATCTCCCAGAGTTCTTTCTCTGGGCGTAGCTGGTTCAGTTCATTACTGCTCCATTGGAAATGATTTGGTTGATCTCGTTGCTGAGGATGGCCAGGTCCATCAGAACTGGTCATCATATAGTATTGTTGTTGAAGTATATAATGATCTCCTGGTCCTGCTCATTTCACTCATATTGCTGTCATTCTTGCAGAGAACTGATATCCTTGCTCTCCCTGTGTCCCCACCAATGACTCACTCATTGACTGGGTTGATTGAGACCTTCTAGGATTTTTTTCTTGCTAGTGAAACTGGAAATTCCTCTGTTGGGGTCAGTGGGACACCACATAAGAAGAAGGACCTATTTCTGTGTGTCCTCATCTCTGACTTCTTTCTTTATGTTTAGTTCTGCTTTGCTGCTTCAGTGTCCCAGAATAGGCAAAAACAAGCAAACAAAAACAACTAGTCCTGGTTGTGCCCATTTACTGCAAACATAACCGTAAGTCTGGCATCTACAGTGTAAAAAACAACCAACCAAAACTGTTGTGGATTGGTTGCCATTGTTGCTCTTGTGTCTTTCATTTTCGCTAAGGGTTCAATTCAAGAAACATCCACTACTATGTGAGAATTTCTTCGATCTTTCCTATTGATCCCTCCTCTGTCCCCTAGTGAAATTACTTTGTATATGTACCAGGGGCTAGTCTAGGAATACCCAGCTCTCCTAACACAGGAATGTGGTAAAAAGTCATCTTCCTTATACAGATTTTGGTCAAGTCAAACACTATGTGTCTGGACATAGAATTAACTTTTCTACTGCTAGTATTTGAAAGACAATTCCTGCCTTCAAGGAACTTATATTCTAAGAGAGGTAAATAACACATAAAAGGGAATTGAAAAAATGGAGTTTGGGAGGGAGGAGATGACAGTAACCAGTGGAAGGGAAGTGAGAGTGAAAGTCTGGACAGTCAGGAAGGCACCATCGAAAAGAATAAAAACATAACTGGCCTGGGCCTTTTCCTTGAAATGGAACCTGGGAAAATCAGCCAATTGGGAGAGTAAAGGGTGCTTCCATTTTGAAAAATGGTCTAAGGGTGGAATAAACTCCCATGAAAAGGTTTTCTATGACATGATAGAGAAAGTACTGTGAGGAATGAATCTTCTGGAGCAGCTTCTCCTCATGTGGGCATTGGGGAAGGAAAGATAGATGGCAGAACAGACCATGATTACTCATTATTTGAAATAACTATTCAGAGTGTAATTTCTTTATTAGCCACCAGATGACGCCCAGAATTTGAGCCGCTCCTCCAGGATTTCCAGATGCAGTTATAGACTGCCCTCTCACTAGGAAAAGCTCTCATCCTCCTCCTGACCATCTGTCTCTGATCTTCTAGGATTTAAAATATAAAAATCATTCTTATATAATATTTCATAAATTTTTGAAAATGACCCTGTACTATCATTTCCCATGAAGATTAATTTTCTCCTTTTCAATTTTGTAGGATCCAGAGGATCACAAATTCACATTAGAGTACATTTAGCAAATTGAGTCATAATTTAAAAATTACAGAATTAAGTCAATCTGGTCAGTATATAAAAACTCCCACTTCTCTCTATCAATCTTTACTTAGATGTTGCTGGTGAACCCAAGTGACATATTTGAAGAGATTATTCCCCTCATTAAAAAAAAAAATGATATTCTTCATTTCTAAATACATCTCACTTCTATCACTAACCAAAGAGTCATTCTATGTAACAAAAAAAAAAAAGAAAGAAAAGGGAGAGAAGTTGTTTTAAAAAAATAACCAGCATATTGGTTCTGATATAAAGAATATTCTAGTATCTACCTCTGAACAGAAAAAAATGAAGTGGGTTTTTTTTTTCAGATTTTCTCTGAGCCATAATAACCTGTGTTCTATTTTCTAAATAAATGGGGAGAAAGAGAAGGACTTGTCTGGCCAACATTTTTTGCTCCTGGGGATCTGGCAGCTGTTTTTCAGAAGATTGCCAGGCAAATGTCCTCTGGTCCTGATGACCACCACTAACTCATTTAACAAGCTCTCTACCTGCACTTTATCTCAAGCTGACTTGCCTTGTGTCCTTATCTCTGCCTAGGCTGTCACTGTTATTGATAGTTCAGAAGCTGACAGTTCAGCTCCTGTATATCCTGGAGGGGGAGACTAAGGGAGATGGAATAATTTAATCAATAGGCAGAAGAGCTCCCTTTAGGATGCTGCAAACTCTCTTTCTCTGGGGCCACTCCTTGGTATTCCAGGCATGCTTGGTATAAAAACAAAACAAACAAAAACCTCCTACTCTCCTGATTTTAAGTTTCCTCCACTCAGAATGACAATTATCCTTTTGGGGGCAAGTCTCCCTTTACTCCTTCCCCCTTGCATTCCCTATTCTTGAATGGCACCTAATGGATCCTGGACCTTGAAAAAAAGGGAACATAAGGTATTTTGAACATAGCTAGCATTTATATTTTGCATTTCCTTGTTTGTGTTCATGTGACCTTTCTACAGACCAATTTCACATCCCAGGAGAATGTCAGTGTTTTGGGGACATGGATTGCTTCATTGTTTTCCTTGTCTCATTAAACGCCTGGTACATCAGAGGGGCTTGAAAAATGCCCATTGAATTGAACTAATGAATTCTCCAGTTTCTTAGAATGCAAAGTAATTTGCAGCATCTTTTGAAGGTTTTTGCAGCCATGTTTAATGATGATTTCAGAACCCTTTAGGATCTGACAGCTCCCAAGATAAAGGAAGGAAATTATAGTCCTTGATAGCTCTGGGTCACCACTTGCAAAGATTTCATATACAGAAAATCATTGAGTATATATGGACTATTCTCCAATCATAATGCATTCATTCCTCTCCTCAGATTGTTTTATCCATCAGGAAACTGCTTTTCAGGGAAATAGTAACCTGCCTGGAGGTCTACAAAGAGAGCTTCCCTTTCCCCACAATAGGAAACTGTTTTATCATCCTTTCCCTCTTTTCTTGAGAGAGATGAAAAAACTTCAATGTATCTTCTTGTTTGCAACAAATAGCATATTTGGATGGTAATAGATGTCAACACTTCAAGCACATATAATTTCATCAGCAGAAGGAATTCCTCTGGGAGGGAGAATGGTGCAGTGGAAAGAATGCTACCCATCCATCCATTCAACCAACATCCATTCATTTCTCCATATCTGATATCCATCCATCGACCATCCATCTTTCCATCCATCTCTCTGTATTTGCTACTTATCAATCCATCCATCTAATATATCTAGTTGAAAGAGATGTTTTACACATCTCTTTGGAATGGGAAGATACCTCTGAAACCATCCCCTCCTTCTGCAGATGAGGAAGCTGAGGGCCAGGCACATTCAATGACTTTTTCAATGTCACACAGCTAGTAAACCCCAGTTTCTTATCTGCAAAATGGGGAAGTTGTACTCAGATGCTTCTGAGGCTTGATCCATCTCTAAGTCTACCTTTTTTTTTTTTTGGTTAATTTTATTTATTTTTACTATTAAATCTATCTTAATATGGGAGTAACAGTTCAGGATCATCTCTCATCATAAATTTAGGGCTGGGAGTGAGTGTAGAGGCCTCCAAGTCCAGCCTCCTTGCTGAAAGCACAATACTTAGCATTGTAGATATAAAGAAACTGTGGATACAAAGAAATACAGCAGTATCTCTCCAAAAGAGCTTCCATTCTATTAAATACTAAATATTAAATACATTTGGAAATCACTTGAATAGAGATAATAATCAGACCCTGGGAACCTACCAATGCTACCTGCCAGATGGAGCTGTTTTAAGGGTGCTGTGCTTGCCATGTAAATATGAGCTGTTGTTAAGCAGCAAATTATCAGGATGGCCATGGGGGGGAAGGGCACCACTTGTTTCTAGAATGAGAAAGATATGCCGCAATAGGTAACCATGTTAGTATTTTTTTTGGTAGAAAAATACTTTCCACAAGCCTTTCACCAAGTTTCTTTTAAATCTTATTGTGCCTTTCTGGCATTAAAACATGACTGGCATGATGACAAGGGCAGAATACTCTCAGAAATGAAATAGGCCTGAAGGGGAATATTTATGGGCACTGAAAAATACATAGAAATGCAAGCATTTTGTTTTGAATTAACATGGGATCCTTGTTTTCCTCATTTGTAGTACAGTCAGCTCTATTTCCACTGAAATTCAAAATGACAGGCTATGTGCCTAGAGTAAGAATCACAATTTTATTTTTCCATTTAAAAATCCTCACATCTAACTATTTCTTCAGAGCTGAGACTCTCTTTTCTGATCAGGCTTATTCTATTTGTGGTGCATGAGGGGGAATTTTGGGGGGGAATTTTTATTTTTTTTCCAATTACATGTAATAACAATTTAAAACATTTCTTTATAAAAATTTTGAGTTTCACATGCTCTTCCTTCCTCTTTCCCCGCTCCTTGAGAAGGTAAGCAATTTTAAAGAGATTATATATGTACAGTTATACAAAACACATATTAGCCAGGCTGTAAAAGAAAACATAGACCAAAAAAACCCCAAGAAAAATAAATTTAGATTCCATTAATTTTTTTCTTTGGAGATAGCATTTTTCATCATGTAAGACCTTCAGGATTGTCTTGGATCATTGCATTGCTGAGAATAACTAAGTCATTCCCAATTGATCATATAATATTGCTGTTATTGTGTACAATGTTTTCCTGGTTCTGCTTACTTCACTCGGCATCAGTTCATGTAAATCTTTCCAGGTTTTTCTAAAATCATTTTGCTTATCATTTCTTATAGCATAATGGTATCCATCACAGTCATATACTACAACTTGTTGAGCCATTTCCCAACTGATGGGCATCTGGAGGTGATTTTTTAATGAAACTTCTGCCATCATTTCCATTAACTTGTGTGTAAAATTTCACATCTTTTTCAGTTAAGCAGGAGAATGGGCTGGGATAGTATGTTTCAAAGGGAAAGTTAAGTTAATTTCATTTTATGTCTGTTCCATTCTTCAGGGATGAATATAAAATGACCCATTTGAGTTGAAGTACAGAGTTCATGTTCAGAAAGTATGGATAATCAGGTTATCTAGGAAAGTGGAGAGGTTTTGTGACATGTACTGGAGTTGCCTCCAATACATGCCCATGTTGCAATAAAAATAGAAAATGTTCATTTACAGGTTGCCAAGTCAATATGTGGTCTGTAGGAATTCTTACGCATAGTTTAGTGACCAGTGTTTCTATTTGAGCTTGACACTACTGGTCTAAGGAGACCAATGTGGATTTACAGAGAATTCATTAACCAACTTAATTCATTAGGACATAACAACTCCTGACATAGGTAGTGTGTGTTAAGGTTGTAGGTTGATAGGATCATAGATAAGGCACAGACACTCTGCTATTCTTAGGGCCAGAGAGGTCCAATGATTTGCCCAAAGTCACACTTTTTATATTAAAAATACTTCATGACAATCCTGTAAGTTATATAGCATCCTACAGTTAGGGCAAGATGTCATTTCCCAACATGCTGTGGGTCACTTGTTCAAGAAGAAACAATAGGGGGCATGAGGAGAAAGAATTGAGTCAGGTGAGAAAAACTTTGTAGGTGGCAGATGGAGGTCTGACTGTCTCTACTAAATCAGGATTGGGCAAGAATTATGAGCTGGCAGTGACTCCAGCCTTCATGGAAGAAGCTCTAATTCTATTCATGGTGCAGTCATTTTCCTAATAACATTATTTCTTGTTACTGAATTTGGGATCAAGTTCCATTTACACTTTCATCTAGTTTTGTCATGACCCCTATTAATTCCATTTGCTCATTATAATAATTATGTTCAAAATGTTTATATGGTGTTTTGGGTGCTGGCAGTTAAGCTGATGTGAATAATCCAAAAAAACAAGGCCATACCCCTAATAGTAAAAAGAGAGGGGTGGTCTTGGCATGGGGATTCTGACATACCAAAACTCATTACATTTAAAAACACTTTTTGTTGCCTTCAACATTCATTGCCAACCTCAGTTTCAAGTATTTCTGACATTAAGTGGATAAATCTTGATAATTGAAGTCTGGTTGTTTTCAATCTTTTTTGTTTTTTAAAGATAAAATACTGAGGATCTGAGAAATTAAATGCCTTACCTATGAAGATCCAAATAGTTAATGGCTAAGGTAGGATTTGAAATGGGTCTCCTGCCTCCAAGTTCGAATACCATATCATGATGATACTACACAAGGAAGAACAGTGTCAGGAATACTTAAAACTCAGTTTGATTTGAGGTTGGCAATGAATAATGAAAGCAACAAAAAGTGTTTTTACAAGTAACGAGGTTTGGTATGTCAGGATCCCCATTCTAAGACCACCCCTATCTTTTTACTGTTAGGAGATAACTTGTTTTCCAAGGGTAAGGATCAGCAAGCAAGTTGTGCCTTGAGTTTGGCAAACAATAATCCTTTGCTCTTACCCTTTGGAAGAACTGAGCCACAGCAAAATCCCAGAATGGCTTCACACTAGGACCAAGGGGGTTTCTCACCTGTAGTACCCATGTTACAGCCGTGACATCTTACTATGAATCAAACTTGTCTCGTTGCTATTACCCCCTACATTGTCAGGGTTACAGTTCACTACCCGGCCATTGGAATAAGTATTGATCTTTGCCTGCACTAAAGCGAGTCTCTTATGAGAGGGAGGTCCTGGTGTATGGAATAGAGAGAGAAAAAGGTGAAGAACTTACAGGAACGTATGAATTCTTTTTCTGTATTTTATTTTCATTATTTCTGTGTTTCCCCTATGACCTGTATAATATGTGCAGGCTCTATTTACTTGAGCCTTGGCCAGCTATAAACATATTTACTTAACCTGAGCTGATGACATTTATCAGTATTTGACATTTATTGACATTTAGTCTATTAGCTGGATCACTATCTGCTTGATTAAGCCTGAAGGCCTGATTTTCTGTTTCCTAGAAATCAGGAGATTTCATTGAAACCTTCCATTCCAGTCTCTCCGAATAGCAACAACCAATTAGCTACCTCCCCCTCCCCTTCTCAATGCTCTCTTACTTGTAATGTAATTCCTTGTATAAAAGCTATGTATCTTTACTACTTCTTTAGCCCCCCTACCGTGAGCTTTCTCTTTCTTATCTCACGATGGGACGGTCATCCTCTGAAGGTTTTTAATAAACAACTTTTCTGCCTTCTACTGAGTGATCTCTAAGTAATCATTTTGGGTAAGGGTCTTCTACATCCCTCACACTGGCACATGTGTCTAGTTTCCCTCCTCCAAAAGAATAACAAAAGCTTTTTGCTTGTGACTACTGTTAGCTCTTTGGTTCTATTTTATTTTTAGAGTTAACTGTGATTTTGATAACCTATGTGAGCTCTTTGGGTTTTTTTTTGAGTTAACAGCAGTTGCAGAGCTGCTATAGCTCTTTGGCCTTTTGTTTTCAGGGTTGACAGGTGCTTGTCCTAAACTGGCTTCATCTACATGGGAAAAGCTTTGGAATTCCCCCTGTGAAAACCATTGCATTCATGGAAATCCTCTATATTGGCATTTGGGGACATCCTATTTTTCTTGTCTGGAACTTGTATCTTTAAAACTACCTTACAGAAACAGATAATTTTCTGCCTTCTCTTATTAATGTCTAATAGGAATGATTCTTTCACTCATAGTAGGTGACACATGGTATAAGGAGGAAGGGCCTGGGTGCTATACCCATCCCCTTCTCCCTTAGATCTTCTGACTCCAAGAAAGATGCTTGGAATTATCTGCTCTGGGAGCTTGATCTTGGGGATGTAGAAACCTGGGATTCCAGACTGGATATTCTAGCCAATCCAACAACAACAAAAAAACTCTGAGATGCCAGAGTCTAAGAGAACTTTGGATTTGAAACTGGTGGGATTAGTGCTATATGGAAACAGAATTAAATTGAGCCTAACTCCCAAGCTTTTCCCAGAGACTAAGGAGGTATAAAAGGGATTATACCCTCTTGAGTTATTGGAGAAGACTTTTGTATATTTGTTCTTATTATATCTTAGAAGTAAATGTTCCTTTGTAAAAACTAATCTAATGTTAATTGGTGAAAATTGAACTGGGTTGTTAGGAAATGGCTCCTAAAAGAGGAGAACACTATGGAGATTGGAGCCAATGGCAAAAAGACAAAAACTTCCCCAACCTCTTCAGAACATGGGGTATGGAGAGAAAATGTAACAGACTTATCTCTCAGTAAGTGGGGCCAGAGAAATGCATGTTACATTTTTTTTAAAAAAAAGCCATGTTGGGGTAAATAGGAAGACCAAAGAAGAGATAGGTTTATTGCTTAATGTGGATGGGATAATCACAATAGATGATGGAGAAAATGTTGAGAATAGATGATTTCCCCCCTCCCCTGTTTTCTCTACTAAGGAGCATGATTTTAAATTAAAAAGAGAAGGGATAAAAGAGAATTGGGGAAGGAAAGGGGAAGAGATAGTAGGGGAGCAGTAAATTGGTCTCAATGTCATGAGAACCAAATGAATGACATCCTATAGTACTGAATACACCAGTGGATGTGATTGCTAAGTCCCTGTCATGGTTCTAGGGAAGAGCAGGAGAGGTGTAGCTGAGTGGCAATAGGACCAGGAGATGAACCATATAACCTTTAGGTTTCCTTTCAGCTCTGAATTTATTTCCTCATTGGCAAACCTTTTTCTATTAGCAAAAGACTGGAAACAAAACAGATGTCCATCATTTGCAGATTGGCTAAACAAGGGGTGTAACAGAATGTAATGGAGTGTGATTTCTTATTGTTCTATAAGAAAGGATGAATTAAGAAAAATATGGAAAGATTTATGTGCATTGAAGCAAATAAAGTAAGCAGAACCAGGCAAGCAGCACAAACAATCATTACAGTAATATGAATGGAAAAAATAAGAAAATAAGAAAACAATGAAATTTTAATGATTAAACTTGGTCCCCAAAAAGACATATGAAAAGCCATTGACTTTTACTTGTTTGCAGAGATGGGGGATTATGAACTCCATATAATGTTAGACTTTTCAATATGTTGGTTAGTTTGGGTGAACTTTTTTGCTCTTATTTGCATTCTTTGATATGAGATGGATTTCTGAGATGGTAGTGGGAGAGAAATCCATTGAGAAATACAGGTGATGTAAAATACACAAATAAATTTGTGTATGTATACACATACAAATAGATGTGTATATGTGCATATACATGTAAATTTTTATGAAAACAGAAAATCAGTCTCATTTTCTTTCTTTTTTTTCCCCTACTCAGTAGTACTTTTCCCTAATTATATGTAAGGATAGTTTTTCAGCATTTATCTTTGTAAGATTTTGGACTCCAAATTTTTCTCCTTTTTCTCTCCTTTTTCCAAGACTGCAAACAATCTGATATGTTATACATGTACAATCATGTTAAACATATTTCCACATAAGTCACATTGTGAAAGACGACGCAGAACAAAGGGGAAAACCCCAGAGAAAGGAAAAACAAAAAAAATCTCTGGATATGGTCAGCATTTTCCATAATGAATCCTTGGAATTGTCTTGGATCTTTGAATTGTTCAGAAGAACTAATTCTGCCATAGTTGATCATCAGCATAATGTTGCTGTTTCTGGGTACAATGTTCTGTTCACCTCATTTGGCATCAGTTCATGTAAATCTTTCCAGGTTTTTCTGAAATCTGTCTCTTCATTTCTTGCTACATAATAGTATTCCATTACATTCATATACCATAACTTATTCAACCATTGCCCAATTAATGAACAGCCTCTCCATTTCCAATTCTTTGCCAAAAGAACTGCTACAAATATTTTTGTACATATGAGTCCTTTCCCCTTTTTTATGATTTCTTTGAGATACAGACCTAACAGTGGTATTCTGGAATAAAGGGTTTTATATAGCCTTTTGAGCATAGTTGCAAATTGTTTTCCGAGATGGCTGGATCAGTTCACCCTTCCACCAATAATAAATAAGTGTTCTAATTTTTCCATATATTCTCCAGCACTTATCTTTTTCCTTTTCTGTCATGTTAGCTACCCTGATAGGTGTGAGGTGGTACTTCAGAATTGTTTTAATGTGACTATGAATAGCTTTGATTTCTTCATCTGAAAACTACCTGCTCATGTCCTTTGATCATCTATCAATTAAGGAATGACTTGTATTCTTATAAATTTGATTCAGTTCACTATTTATTTTAGAAATTAAGCCTTTTTCAGAAATACTGATTAAAATTTGCTTCTCAACTTTAGACTTTCCTTTTAATCTTGGTTGTATTAGTTTTGTTTTACAAAGCCTTTTAAATTTAATGTAATCAAATTGAATTATGAAATATCTTCTTTGTTTATAAATTCTTCACTTCTCCATAGATCCAACAAGTAAACTATTCCTTGCTCTCCTAATCTACTTATGGTATAGCCCCTTATGTCTTAATCACATATCCATTTCAAGCTTATATTGGTCCCCATTTTCTGTTTTTACTGTTACTGATTGTTCAGAAAAAATTCATAGATACCTTTTATTTCTTTTTGTCCCTGGGAGCTTGTACAATATCTCTTCTAGTCCAAAGGTTGTAAATTACTTCAGTGAGAAATCTCCAGGGGGTATGCCCATAAATATTTATGTGGTGAATGAAAAATCTGAGGGCAAGACTTTCTGGGATGTAAATTATCAATTTATTAATTATGTTAACTAATATTAGCTAATCAATAAATTGGTAGTCAGTAGTTTTTCTCAGTAACCAAAGACTAAACTATGGAGAAACTGAAAGTCTTAAAATATTTTTGGAAAAGGGGGTGCCCCACGAGTAAAAAACCAATCCTGATTGGTGAACATTTAATGATGAGGTTGGCTAGGAGTTTTCAGCTCCTCCTGCTGAGAATGTGACTTAAGCATGATACTCAGCCTCCAGCAATCTAGACAGAAGACTTCATCTCCACTCTGACCACTCTGGCTGGCTTTCTATTTCATGAGCTGGAGGGTACAAAGATAGGGCTATTCTCTTTGGGTTAAGAATTTGTCTAGATTGGATTCTGTTTATACTCTAAATAGAAGTAAGATCTTCTAGTTGGGTGAGGTCCCTGACCAAGATGGAGGACCACGTTTCTGGAGGAGTAGGGAAATCTCATCAATCAGTGATGTCCTTCAGAGACAGATGATTGATTTACAGGGGTTGGGTCCTAAATGAAGAAATAAAGGAGAAAACCTAGATCTTAGTTTAATATTTATTTATTAATATAATACTCTCTCTCTCTCTCTCTCTCTCTCTCTCTTTCTCTCTCCCCTGAAGCAATTGGGGTTGTCTTCTAAGTTTAACCTGCATTATTGACGTTTTTAAGTCTAGACAACCAAAAACCCAATAGATTGAGCCTTTACTTGTAGCATTTGCCGATTTCCAAGGTGTAAAGGCTGGGACTGAAAATTTAACAATGAGTTCTCTGGAGCTAGTTCCAGTACACTCTTGGAAATCTTTCTTTGTTGACTATTTTTCCTAGTTCTCAATTTGTGCAAGCAAAGGAATATAGAAGAGTAACTGGAAGCTTTGTGTAATCCTGGGGAAGAAAATGTTCATTCCTGCCTGCCTCTCTTTCTGTGTGCTAGGAGCTGGATGAGCCCTCATTTTTCTCACACTGCCCTTCCTTCCTGTTTGCTTTTATCACAGATAGCACAAAGCTTAAAACAATGGTTGATGGTTATTGATTTCTTTATATAACGTTGATATTAAAGAGTGAGGGGAAGATCAGAGGATCAGGATGGAGGAGGACATTCTGTGGGTATATGCAGGTGGTGAAGGATGGATATCATTATTGCAGCAATCTTCTCAGGTGCTTTCCTATGGCCAGAGAGAAGCTGGGATAGTTGTTTCCTTTTCTAATTTTTGAATCTCAAGAGAGGAAAGTGCCAGAACAGCTAGTTCTCTGTTCTTGTCCCTTTGTAGAAGGAAAAATGTGGATTCAAAACCAGGAGACTGACCAGACGAGTAGTCATTAATAAGAAGAAATAATATGTGCAAAATGCTTTACAAACCTTGTAGCTTTACAAACTTGTAGTTCATAAACTAAATAAATGCAAGTGATTATTATTTCTATTTCACTATATATATATTACATATTATAATGGGAATTTAAAATTTTTGATTTGCTTTTATCACTCTTGGGACTGTGGTTAACTAAAAGTCTGTTTTCTGTTTCCATAGTTGAAGGTTAAGTTGACCAAAACCTGTCTCATGGAATGTAAAATACTTAAAGATATGACCATTTTGGGAGCAGCTAGGCGGTATGTGATCCTGGGCAAGTGACTTAACCCTGATTGCCTCAGCTCCTGTCACCCCCTCAAAAAAATATTCTTTTAGAGGCAGCCAGGTGGTGCAGTGGATAGAGCACCGGCCCTGAAGTCAGGAGGACCTGAGTTCAAATCTAACCTCAAAAGCACTTCCTAGCTGTGTGACCCTGGACAAGTCACTTAACCCCAATTGCCTCAGCAAAAAAAAAAAAAAAAAAAAAAAAAAAAAAGGATATAAATATTCCTTAGATAAGAAATCTGAGGAAGAATCTCAACTGTCCTTGACTCCTTAGTGTAAATCTTTCTCATTTGGCGAATTCTCTAAATGTAGTTTAATCTATAACCTGACTTAGTTTACCTATACAATATTTTCTTGTGTGTGTGACAAGATTTGTTTTCTTAAAGAATATATGAGATTATGTCTCTATTTGACTAAATTTGTTCAACTTTTTATGACAGTGAAGGAAGCATTAGGATTATGAATCTCTTTTTTATAACTTAAGAGAAATGTATAAAATTGGGATGTAAAAGAATTATTTTTATGTCACTCTGATGCCTATAAAAAAATCCTGGTTGGGGATGATTTCAAAGAGTCCTGGAGAGACTTGCATGAACTGATGCTGAGTGAAGTGAGCAGAATCAGGAGATCATTGTACATGGCAACAACAAGACTAAATAATGAACAATTCTGATGAACGTGGCCCTCTTCAACAATGAGATGATTCAGACTAGTTCCAGTTGTTCAGTAATGAAGAAAGCCATCGATACCCAGAGAGAGGACTATGGGAACTGAGTGTGGACCACAACAGAACATTCTCACTCTTTCTATTGTTGTTTGATTGCATTTTGTTTTCTTTCTCATTTTTTCCCCCCTTCCTTCTTGATCTGATTTTTCTTGTGCAGCAAGATAACTGTTTAGATATGTGTACATATATTGGATTTAACATATATTTTAACATATTTAAATGTATTGGACTACCTGCCATCTAGGGGAAGGGGTGGGAGGAAGGAGGGGATAATTTGGAACAGAAGGTTTTGCAAGGGTTAATGCTGAAAAATTACCCATGCATAGGTTTTGTAAATAAAAAGCTTTAATTAAAAAAAAAATCCTAGTTGGAATTCTAATACTTTTTCAGATTTTCTTTAAGACCTGGCAGTATTTATCTCTTTAATTTTTGTACTGTGGTAAATAAATTTTGGCAATAGTTATCTACACATATTGTTTTTTCCATAATAATGTGATTATAAATTAAATTATGTTATAATGTAGGGGAAAGACTATTTGACTTGATAAGAAGAATTTGGCTTACATTTCATTTCAGATCCTGATTAGCTGTGTCTCTTTTTCCAAATATATCACTTTGAAGCGCCTCAGTTTCCTTGCCTGTAAAATGGCGATACTACTCTATCTCACAGGATTATTATGATGAAAGTATTTTGTAAACTTTAAAGAAGTATATAAAGAGTAACTATTATTTTATCTTTTATTCTTATACAACCTTCATTTCTGAAGATATTTCCTTTTGCTGATTACCCGGTTTTTGTAACAAAGAATAAAAAAAAAATTCAGCAAAGCCAATCAACATATTAACCCATGTCTGAAAATTAATACAACATTCCATTGCTAATGTCTCTACCATTTAAAAGAAAGGAGGGAGGTACATTTAAAAATTTTCTTTTCTAGGGCTAAATCCAACATTAAATTGTTGTTGTTTGTTCTTTCCTTTTTTTATATTATTGTAGTTACTGTGAATATTGTCTTCCTGGTTTTGCCTATTTTACTCTGTATTGGCTTATTGAAGTCCTCCTATGCTTCTCTGATTTCTTTATATTTGTCATTTCTTATAACAGTGATATCCCATTATATTAATAACCAAATAATATAAAGCAAATTTCCAATGATAACACTTCTACTTTATTACTAGTTCTTTGTTAGCATTAAAAATACTGGTAGGGACATTTTAGTACACACAAAATCTTCTTTTCTGTACTTGATTTCCTTGGACTTAGAAGAAAGATATCTAGACAAAGGTTGTGAATATTTTGATCGAAAGATGAGCTATTATTATTATTAGATTATTATCAACCAGAAAAAGTCTCTAGTGAAGTGCCCCATGGAGCTGCCCTTAGTTGGCCCTGCAATGTCTGCCATATTTATCTGTAACTTGAATTAAGACAGAATAGCATTCACAGCAAATCTGAAAATAGGACAAATCTGGGAGGGATAGTTAATACTCTGAATGACAGAATCAGTATTTTTAAGATCTCAACAGACTAGAATAATGGGTCAAGACCAATAAGATGATCTTGTTGGATTAGACCTGTGATTTGGTTAGTAGATTGGTAGATTCTTCCCAAGGAGGAACCCAATGAGTTCTGTATCTGGATTTTTAAACACCAATAACTACATAAGTAGAAGACAGGGGAGGTATTACTATAAGACACTTCATATGGAAAATTTCTAGGCATTTTTAACAGACTCCAAGCTCAGTTTAACAATATGATGTGAGAGCCCAAAATAGCTTAGATTGCATTAGAAGATACATAGTGTCTAGAAGAAGGAGCTATATATTTTTTTTCTGGTCAGATGTTCTTTGAAATATTGATTTCAGGCTTGAGCATCTTGGAAGAATATTGAAAGCATGGAATGAATCCAGAGAAGGATGATTTTAGATATAAAGGGACTGGGGACCATGGGTCATGGTGGTAGCTAGTTTAAATAAGAAGAATATGGGGTTATGACAATTCTCTTCAAGTATTTGAAATTCTCCTTTGTTTCAGAAAATAGTACTAAGAATGAATGATGAGTGAAGATTGCAAAGAGATAAATTTAAATTTGCTATCTGGAGGCATTTCTTTTTCTCCCCTAATTTATTTTATTTAAAGAAACAGAATAAGAAAAAAGAAAAACAGAAAAGGAATAAAAAACAAAATGAAAGAAAAACAAAAAAGAACATTATCATGTACCCAGTAGAACATCAGGGAAGATATAAAATGTATAACAACAAATACCAGTTCAAGAAAGTATATATATTAGTAGAAGAAATTATATTCATGAGTGTCCATCTTTTTTTAATTACTTGTAAATTGTTCTTTTATTCTCTGCTGCACATCTTTTTTTACTTCATTCTCTCCCTTTCATGCCCCCCACCTCCAAGCATGCTATAGTTAAGAAAAGATATATTTATATATACATATGTAAACACATACATACACATACATGTATATCCCTACACAAAGACACATACACATATCTTTCCTAACCCTGCTGACGCTTTGCTTTAATTTTTATCCTAACTTGCCTTCCTATTACTTAACCTCCCCCTACCTGGTTAATTCTTCTTATTCTAAGATTCCTAACCTAAGAATTGGTTAATTCTTCAGATCTTTTAAGGCCGTATTAGGAGGACTCTGTTCTACCCCAAGTCATATTGATTAATTCCCTTTGGGACATAAATTTTTCTATTTGTGGGGGAAATTGGGAGATTTTGAAATTTATCAACTATTTCCACTGAATCCTCCCTCCCCAGATACTTTTAGTAATTAAAACTATTCAAAAGTGGAATTGATTATCTTATTAAGGTGCAGGCACTGGAGAAGAAGCTAGATAGTGAAGTGGAAAATTATAGGAATTAGACTTGGGAAAACCTGAATTCAAATCCTGCCTCAGATACATAATAATTCTGTGACCCCAGGCAAGTCACTTGCTGTCTCAGTTTCCTATTTTGTAAAATGAAGATAATAATAGTCCCTAGTTCCTAGGGTTGTCCTAAGGTTCAAATAAGATATAATCTATAAAATGCTTTGCAGATCTTGAAGTACTGTATATATGCTACATAATATTATCTCCATCTTCTGAATGACTGATTGTTGGGGAAATTGAATAAGAGATTCTGGTTGAGGATGTCTGACCTTTGATTCTGGGATCTATCAAATGAAGAAATTGTATTTGCACTATCTACTTCATAGAGTAGTTAGAATGAAAGTGTTTTGTAAGTCTTAAAACTCCATAGAAATATGACTTATTGTTCTTTAACTTTCTAATTTTACTGAAGATAATAATTATGTTCATGGAGCATCTCAATGGCTCCAATTTTACTTTAGGCTGTATTTTCACAATTGAAAGCAAGTGACTCATACATTCTGGTCATAGGAGGATGTCTCATGACTAACCACATAGACCTCTGTTGAAGTAAATGACCAGTTGCCTGTCTACAAACTCTTACTTCAGTAAAGTCATTACCCAGCCATTTTCTTGCCTTTCCTGGCAAAAATGGTCCTGCAATTGAGTGGAATTAGAGAGACAGCATGATAGAATGAATGAAAAGGGTAATGGACCTGGAAACAGGAATAACCTGAATTCAAATGTCAGCTCTGACACTTACTAGCTATTTGTTTTTGAACTTTAATTTCCTATCTGTAAAATCTGGATAATTACACTTGTAATGAGAAGCATCATAGTGTATTGGATAGAGGGCAAGATGTGGGGTTAGGAAGACCTAGATTTAAGTCCTTCATCTGGGATGTTCTAACTTTGTGACTATAATCAAGCTATTTAACCTGACAGTGCCCCAGATAGCTCTCTAAGACTATAATTTCCAGACAAGTTGTAAATCTATATCTAAGGAGGGAATTTTCTCACCTGGAAGCCTTCCACTGATAAAACACGTACATACATACAGTATATGAATGAATGAATGAATGAAATCTGAGGCCCTGATTTGACCAGTCAAGTTCACTACAAAAAGGAATAACTGATATTTCCATAGAGCTTTAGAATTTGTAAATTATTTGAGTTATATCACTGGAGCCTCTTAACAACTCTGAGGTAAGTACTGTTATGGCTCCCATTTAATAAACGAAGAAACAGGTTCAGAAAGTTTCAGGGGACTGATTGCTCTGGTTCAGACTGAGATGAGTCATAAAATCATAGATATCATAATGGAAAGACATTCCAATTCCCTCATTTAGCTGATGTAACAGCAATTTAAGAGTCCCTTCACAAGGGGGGCTCATGGAGAAAAGTATGTTTGGTTGGGTTTTGTAATTTTAGCTCAACTCTCAAGCCACAAAATCCTCCCCAGGTAGGGTATAAGACGTGAGTCCTGGTACCAGGTTGGAGCAGCCTGTGGAGTCATGGCTGCTTGCTTGGGACTTCTTAGCCACCAAGATGAAACCCAGGAGGATCTAAACTAATTTCCCTATGAATGAGGTTTTTAGCATGGTCCTACTTGCAGGCATCTGTCAAATAGCTGTTACATAGACAAGGAAACTGAGGCACAAAAAGTAACGATACCATTTATGTAATGCATATTGTGTACTGGGAACTATTCTAAGTGCTTTACAAATATAATTTCATTTGATCTTCACAACAATTCTGAGAGATAGGTATTATTATCCCCATTTCACACATGAAGACAATGAGGTTATATGATTTCTCTAAAGTCACATATTCTCTTCTTGGGAAAGTAAGACAAATTTCTCTAAGGTCATATAACTAGTGAGTGTTCAGAATCAGGATTTGAATCCATCTCTTTCTGGATTCAGACCTAGCATTTTGCCCAGGTTGGTGGATTAATTGCTTCTGACAGGAATCCAGGGCTTTAAATGTTCTTTCTTTTGTATGAATGCAGCAAAGAAAGCCTAATGCTTAACTCAACTCTATCAAAAAGTTCAGTCACTCTGATGATTCAGAAGATACTGCAGAATCCCACTTATGGACAGAAAAATCATAGAATGTTCCACCTGAGAGGAGCCTTTGAGATGTGGTTGATTGAGACTGCTGGGTAACAGAACTTAATGTATCAAACGCCCTCTCTGCATTGCTACAGATGCTCAGCTCTTTATTGCAGGCAAGGTAAAAATATATTATGTGTATTTGCTCGAAATTATGAAAGCACATTGTTCATCTATCTCCTGGCACATGTCTTGAATGCTGAATAGGGGTGCTCTTGGTGCTTGGACGAGAGCCCACAGCTGCATTGTAAGTGGGATGTCTGGCATTTGAGAAGAATTCAATGAGGTGAATGTCTGGGAATATTGCCTCCCCCCCTTACCTGGCAAGTCACTCCAGACTGCTGGTTAGGTTTGGGGGTACGGGGATCCTGGGGTTTCTCTAGATGGCAAAGAACATCGAGACAATTTGACAAGATGTAAGGCCTGACTGAAAATTACTATCTCTGAAAGTAATCGTTTTGAAAATTACAAACCAGTAAACTCCAATTTATGCCATTCACTTTTGCCTGACAGTATCAAATAATTTTGCAACCAGGAAGAGGAATTTGGGCACCTCATGACAAATTACTGTCAGAATTTCAAGCAATAAAAATCTCAAAGAGTTTCCTTTATATTAGCTCTGAACAGACTTTCAGATCAGAGAAAATATATGAGAGCCATAGCCACTGCAGCATAACTTCTGAAATAATGGAGAATTAAATCACCAAGGCTGTACATAGGGATTTTGCACCAATAATAACAATGATAACTGACATTAAAATAGCACTTTAAAGCTTATAAAACACTTTACATATCCAATCTTGAAGAACTGTTGTAACCCCACAAGGGGATAGATAGGGTGCTGTGTACACTCCATTTTCTGTACTCAGGCACGTAATTTGGGATGGGTACAATCTTGGGGGAGTTGAAACTCTAATGAGAAGGACTAGAATCACTTTTCTCACATTCTCCAGTTCATTAAATCTTGAAATTGGTGCCATTGGGACAAATTTACACAGAGATTAAATTATGGTCATGTCTAGAGTTTCCTTCAAAAGGAAAGAGTGAATACATACTTAATGTACACTATAAATCAGACATGAGACAGATAAGTTATTCCTATATGCAAAAGAGATGTTAAACATAAAAGCTTCACATTTGGGGGTTAAGAGAATGAATTAAAATGGGGGTCTAATAACATAATTACTGTTATGATCTGGGGTCTGAGATTAAATTTCATCAGATCATAAAACACCTGTCATTTTGCATTTTATTCCTATTTTACTCTTTCCAAACACCTCCCAGTTCATGTTTTCTGGTAAAATAGCTGGGTTTGGGCCAATCTCTTGGTAGCTATCTTCCCCAAAAGCATTGGTGGAGTTGCCAAGCATTTTTCTTTCACTTTTCAGTTCCAATCTCATAGAATCCAAGAAAAGTCAGTCTACAATCCTGAACTCTTCCATCTCATTGATCTAAGATTATAAAAAAGGGCAAACACAGAATAACCAGCTGAAACCCAGACTCAGGCTTGCCTAGGCAGGATGTGCTTTAGATGGCTCACATTCATGGTCACATGAGGAGTCCATGGTGGATGGACTTAGGAGTAACCCATCTTTTCTCCCATTGTCTTTTTGGGAAACAAAACAGACTGGACACAATTTAGATCAGAAAGAAAGACAGAGCTTTGAGGGGGTGGATGCTTCTTTTTATACCTCTACTGAATCATCAGCTTTCCCGGAGGAACATAAATAGCGATTGTTTCTGTTCTGATCAGAAAGAAAGGGTCTTCTCTTCCCAGACTGATTCTTTTGGGAAGGCAAACTATGCCATCTTTTGCCTCAGTTCTTACCTAGCCTTAAGATTGAGGCATTTGCCCCAGACAAATCGAAACCTGGGAAAGTCCTTAGCTTAAAAAGGCCAAGGTTTTCCACAGCACCCTGGGCCATCACTAGTTATTGACCCATGTCTTGCCACTGGACTCTGATGACTCTGGAGAAGTGAGTGAATCTGATGACTTTGCACAGTTCTGTCCCACTTAAATCCAATTCACTTGTGAGTCAAGACATCACCCTCCTGATGTTATTGGTCCTGAGGATGAGGGACAAACAGCTTTTGTGGCTCCCCAGACAAAAAGAAGATTCTTTGCCTCAAAGCCCTTTAACTCTGAGTCATACTTGATGAGAAGTAAGCCCCACAGGTCCCATGTGATTTGTCAGAACCAGAAATGACAATGTTGAGCATGTGCCATGGGATGGTCCCAGCAGGTTAATTCATCCTAGAAACATGTTGATTATATTATTTGAGACTAACCACACTGTGAATTAGATATTGGAGGGATTATTGTCCTCATTTTACAGGCATGGAAACTGAGGCACAGAGAATTTAAATGACTCACCCACAGATAGTGTCAGAGGTAGCATCTGAACCCAGGTTTTCCTTATTTTGAATGCTACTTTATTCATTCTGCATACAGAAATGATTATGGTACATAGATAACCATAAGTAGGGATGAGGGTTTTCCTATAAGGATCCCAAATCTCAGGTAAGAATTATGGCCCTATTAAACACTGACTTTCCCAGAATTTAGAATCTACATCTGTTTCTGTGAAGGACACCCCATTCTTTCTGGTCACTAAGGACCATCACCTCACTCATCCTCAAGTATTTTCTTTTTCTCTCTCATCTCACCATATCATCTTTCATCCTTAATGAATTCAGTACATAGCTCATAACTTTCCTCTCTCCTCAACTCCTACCCTTATGCCAGAGGATTTTGACATATGCCAAAATGCCTTAACCATTCAATTCCTCAATCTAATTCCTTCCCATGACCTACTCCTCCACACCACCTCAGCCATACACAAAGATGATCATAAACTAGATCTTGTCCATCATATTCTTTAACTATGGGTGTCTCAAAGGGCTCTGTCCTAAGATCTCTTCTCTCTTTATACTACTTTCCTTGGGGACCTCATCACCTTCAAAAGATTTAATTATCATCTTTATACTGATCATTCTTAGAGCTACCCATCCTTTCCTAACCTCCTTGCTGACCAGTCTTATATCTCCACATATCTTATACTAGATGTCCAATGACATCTTAGACCAATATGTCCAAAACTGAATTCTCATTTCCCTTAAATCCTCCCTCCCTCCTAACTTCCAATATTGTAGAGGGAAGACAACACCATCCTCCCAGTCCTTCAGATTCACAATTTAGGAATGATTCTGGATTAAACACACACACACACACACACACACACACAAGCTGTTGTTACAGGCTGTCAATCTTACCTTTGTAACATCTCTTGAATAACCCAGATTCTTTCCTTTGACAATCTCATCCCTCTAGTGTAGATTCTCATCCCCACAGGCCTTGGTTATTTCAATAGCCTGCTGGAAATGGGGGTGGATGATGTGCCTGCCTGCCTTAAATCTTTCTTTACTCCAATCCTTCCCCCATTCAGCCATTAACATGATTTTCCTAAAGCTCAAGTCCATAACATTATGGCTCCCCATCACTTCCAGTATCAAACAGAACCTTCTGTTTAGCACTTATTGTTGTTTGTCCTTTGTTCTCAAAGAGGACAAGGACATCAGGGAAGTGATATCATGACAGACAAGTGAATCGGATTGAAGTGAGTAAGATCTGTTCAAGGTCATTTGCCTCACTTTCCCCTCCAGAGCCATCTATGTCCAGATTAACCAACTCTCCTCACCTCCCCTTTCTAATTTTCTCAAATCACTCACTCTTTGATCAATTAACACCTAGATTCTTTGCTGTTCCACAAACAGAACATTCCATTTTTCTGAACATCTTCTCTGTCTATTCCACATTCTTGGAATGCTCTTCTTCCTTATCTTTGCCTTCTGACTTTAAAATCCTAATTAAAATACCAGCTTTTATAGGATGTCTTTCCCAACTCCCAAATCTAGTTGTTATTGTTGTTGTTCAATAATTCAGGGTGTCTGACTCTTTGAGACCCATGAGGTTTTCTTGGCAAAGATACTGGAGTAGATACTTGCCATTTCATTTTCCAGTATATTTCCATTTAAAAAATGATGAATTGAGGCAAACAGGGATTATGTGACTTGCCCAGGGTCATATAGCCAGGAAGTGTTTGAGCCAGGTTTGGAAGATTTTATTTGATCCAAGTCCAGTGCTCTATCTACTGTGTTACCTGATCTTGGGTGTATGTGTATATGGTGAATATGTATGTGTGCTTGTAATTCTAGTGCCCTTCTTCTATTATTTTCTTTTTATCCTGTATATAGCTTGTTTGTAAATATGTTTGCTGTGATAGATTATAAACTCCTCGAAGACAAGGACTATTATTTACCTTTTTTTTGGTAACCTTAGTGTTTATAGCACAGTGTCTGGCCGCATCCTCCACACAACTGCCAAAGTGATATTCCTGAAATGTAAATATGATCATTACTTCCCTCGAAAGGCTTTCTGACTAATTAATAAATCAACCAACCAGTAAGCATTTATTAAACACATATTGTGTGTTAAATACTAGGCTTAGTACTTAATCCTTCTCACCTTGGAACATTGTTCCAAAACAATGTTCTTTGTTCCTCCTGGGCCTTCCATTTTGGGGAGGACCTTAGTTGGCCTTCTTTCATTTCTATTTTTGCTCCACTTCTCACTGTTTGAACTTTACAACTGAACTATTATATCCCCTCCCCATCTTCCAGCTTCCCTTTTATTTGTTATCCTTCCCCAATTAGAAAGATCAATAACAAAGAAAATACATTTCTTGAGAAGAGGGATTTCTCTCTCTCTCTCTTTTTTATATTTGTTTTCCTAGTGTTTGGCACATAGTAAATACTTGGTGAATCAAGAGAATTTCTAGCTCAATTTCATAATTGCCATTTATTTTAGTGAGCATGTTATATACTAGTGAGACTGAAAAATTGAACTTAGACAGCAATTATATGCTCAGGATTAATTGATTAGTTCCTGCTTTCTGTCTGCAAATTTATAGTTCCGAATATCAGTTTTAGCTCTTGTGTTTACCAGCCAGCTAGTTTCTTGTTTTATTTGATAGAGATATTCCCCTTCTGCCATGTCTTTTAAATTATCATCTTAATTTACTCTTTAAATTACATTGTGTCCATCCTGTTTATGGAATCAAAATTTAGGGAAAACCACTGCTCAGAACTCACTAATTTGTTTTTTGTATATAGTAAGCCTATGCCCTTGGCATAGTAAACTATTCTTTAAAAAATCCTATCTGTGTTGTTGATTGTATAATTGGCAAAAGTACTTATCAACAGAAAAGTCTCATTAGTAAGACTTATTGTCGACTGCTAAGCACTAAGAATACTAAGAGAGAAAACAGTTCCTCTTCCAAAGAGCAGATTTTCTAATGAGGGAAGAAAACAAGTATATAAATAAGTTTATGCAATCTATATGCAGAGTAGTTACCAGGTAATGTTACAGTAGATGACAACAGCAGCTGCTAATGTGTGTGTAGTGTGGTTGTTGTTGTTTAGTTGTGTCCGATTCTTTGAGGGAAGGAAACACTTTCTATCTTTAAAACATTTCTGGTCTCTTCTGTTTAATTTTATTTTATTTTAAAATTGTTGTTGCTGTTGTTCAATCACATCCAAATCTTTGTGACCCCAGTTGGGGTTTTCTTGGCATTTCTTTGCCATTCCTTCTCCTGTTCATTTTACAGATGAGGAAACTGAGACAAACAGGATCCTGTCCAGAGTCACACAGCTTTGAATTCAGGAAGTGGAATCTTCTTTACTCTTGGTCCAGCATTCTATGCACTACGCCACTTGGTCTTTCTGATAGCTACCTGTGGGGTCATGTGATACAGTGTGAGATAAAGATAAACTTCTCTATTTGGCACTTCAAAATCTGGCCAGTTATACAGTATTCTCCCCAAGCATTCTATTCTAGCTAAAATTCTTATGGTCCTTTTCCAAGCTATTCCATCTCTCATCTCTGCCTTTTCACCTGCTGTTTCTCCAGCCTTTTCACCTCCATTTCTTCAATTTCCTAGTTTCCTTCAGAACTCGACCTAAGGGCTACCACATACATAAGTCCAGTTCTGATCTCTCTCAGGTGCATGTTATCCTTCCCTGCCCACCTTTCCTTCATCGCCCTTCCAACTTGGCTGAAGCAGAGAAGGCTTGTTGGGGGACAATGAGACCTAAGATTGGAGAATCAGTCTCCAATGTGGTAGAGATAGAAACAAGACTGTGATAGAAACCCTAACAAGGAAAGCAATGTGCTCTAAATCACATAATTAGTCCCATGGTTCAAACCCAAACCCAATTCTGTACACCCATGGCACAATTGCAGGAGGCTGCTGAGCACAGACTTCTTCTAGATCAATAAATAAAGGAGGGGTCATTATCCCTATTGACCTAGGAGATTGACCTAGAAATTCAAGGTCTCTTTGGTGAAGTTCTTTAAGAAACTAACCAGGCAGTAATGGCCTTAACCCCAAACTCCAATGTCTACAACTTGAATAGTGGAAATTGAAAAGAATTCTATAATTATTGAGCATTTGTCTATTGTGCAGATAATTGCAACAGTTACACTGCTTTTTATTTAGAACTATGGAATTATAGCTAGAATCTTAAGAAGGGTTTGTTTGGCCAAGTTATTAAGGCGTCCTGATGGAAACTCAGGGATCAGAGTGAGGGCTTTGGATTCAAAGTACTTGGTTCAATCCCGGCTGCTACCTTGTCCACATCACACAAAGGAAGTCATTTAATGGTTCTGGGCCTCAGTTTTCTCATCTGTAAAATGAGGGGGTTGGACTTTGTGGCTGCTAAAGTTTCTTCCCTCTCTAAACCTATGTTTAGATTCTCTCTTTGAAAGGTCTAGTGTTTCTCTGAAACAAATTCTTTCCATTTATCCACAACAAAGGGAAGCTTTACCTAAAAGAAAACAAAACTGTATTCTGGCCCTTGATTGGCCTTGGTTCACTGACACAACTTCTTGTTCATCCAGAAGGATAACAATTAAAAATTAAGTTTTATCCACTTATGTGGTGAGGAGACTTCAGAGAATGATATATAAGGATTAATTAATTCAATCCAATAAGCACTTAGTGCCTGTCATGTGTAGACAATATTATTCCTTTGGTAGTTTAACTAGATTAGTAGTGACATTGACCTTTGGTCTCAGCTTCCTGAAGGCCAGATGTTTTGTAATTTACTTCTTTGCCAGTGTTCTTTGGTACCCTACAGGGGTTTAGGCTCTCTGCCAATAGTTCCAGCTCCCACCACTGATCATCCCTCAAGTATGTGGGGCAATAAGTCCCATTTAGCCACCAGAAGTCAGATTCACTTTTATGTAGTAATATTTACTTCAAAGATATACAAAGGTGTTCTTCAATACATGAGAAGCATATTGCTCTGTCTACCTCTGGCCCAATCTTTGGGGAGGAAAAAGAGATCAGTTTTATAGCTTAGTTCTCTTCTCATAGATACAGAACCAGTTCAGAGAAAAGCACCCTGGCTTTTTGAGATTTTCCTGTCAAGCCGCACTATTCTACCTAGAATTCTGGCTCCAAGGTCAACATAGCTCCTTTGGGGCTGGTGGATATTACTATCTATACCTAAAAACTGAGAATATGAATTGAACCAAATAGAACAAATGCCCCAGGCCTGTCTTTCAGAGTCAGAGAGTAAAAGATAGAGCAGGGAAGATAGTCCCCACCCTCCCCATCACCCATTCAATTCATGGCTCTTTTTCTATGAGTGAACTGTGATCACCATTTGGAAGCAGCAGGAGAACAAGAGATGAGAAAATCTGTCAGTTTTAAAGACACAGTCTGCTTTAGTTATATAGTCACTAGAAGGAGGCCATTCCCCTCCACATGATAGGAGAATGCAGAGAAGCAGGGAGTCTCCACTTTGGTTGATCTAGGCCTGCTCAATTTTCTATTTCATAACTTAGGGACAGGATTCCCTTGCCCATACTCTTTAAAAAAAATAATCACTTTTTATTTCTCAAAATACATGCAAAAATAATTAACATTCATCCTTGCAAATTTTGTGTTCCATAGTTTTCTTTCTCTCTCCTCTTCTCCTCCCCTAGACAGCAAGTAATCCAATACAGGTTAAACATGTACAATTATTCTAAACCTACTTTTATATTTATCATGCTATACAACAAAAGTCAGGTCAAAAGAGAAAAAAACATTCAGTCCCCATAGTCCCTTCTTTGGATGCAGTCCTCTCTCCATCCCAAGTCTATCAAAACTGGTCTGAATCACCTCATTGTTGAAAAGGGTCATTTCTATCTCAGTTGATCATCACATAATCTTTTTGTTTCTGTGTACAATGTTTTCCTGGTTCTGCTCACCTTACTTAGCATCAGTTCATGTAAGTCTCTCCAGGACTGAAATCAGTCTGTCCATATTCTTTAGAGAGGGGAAATAGGATCAGAAGCAATATTTTGTTCTAAATCAAGCTTTAATTAAATACCCATTATGTACCAAGGACTATGATGGGGGCTGGAACTACAAAGATAAAAAAAGGCAGACCTTACTTTCAAGGAACTGACATTTTTGACCATATAAATTTCTTCTTACGGAATATTGCATATTTTTTCACTTTGAAATAGAAGGGTCCTTCACTCCCAGCCTAAAGCTTCATTTGAATCTAAATTCACATGGGTGCTCATACCACTGATGAAAGTAAAGATCAGAAAAGGTATCTGTCAATTTCAATTTCCATGATGAAAAAAGGATATCCAACTCTAAGGAGAGAACTGATGAATTCTAAGTGCAAATTGAAGGATCATTTTCACACTTTATTTTTCTTGCTTTTTTTGAAATATAACTAATATGGAAAGATATTTTGCATGATTTCACATGTATAATCACTGTCATATTGCTTGCCCTCTAAGTGGGTGGGCAAGGATGTGAGAGCAAGGGAAAGAATTTGGAACCAAAATTTGAAAAGAAAGGAATGTTAAAAATAAATAATACATTAAAAAATTTAAGAAAAGAAAAAAAAAGTATCTCTGTGTCTAAGCCTAGCAGGTCATGTGGCCTTCCAACTTGGACCTGAAAGGCCCCAAGGTTAGAATTATTTACAGTCTATACCAGGAAAGCAAGGAAGGTTTCCTGAAATAACCTAGAGAAAAAAAGTGACAAATCAGAAAGGATACTGACTTGGTTTGCTATAAAAGTTTTTGGAGGTCAACAATATTTGAATTGACTTCTCTTGGTTTGGTGATGAATCTAGGTCAAGGCATCTCTAAAATTAATGCCTTCTGCACTTTTTTTATTTTATAACATCTCTCCCATTCCCCCACATAGATACCCGTGTTTATCCTTTAAAGATTCTGATGTTGGGGTCATAGCCTCCTCCCTCTATCTTCTTGTATCTCTCCCTTCTTTGGAATCTAACATTTCTACAATATATATCAAGTTCTGACTCTGAGAACATAAAACTTATTCATAAAACTTCATCATTTTTGTTGTTTATTGACTAAAAAAGCCATTGAAAGTTGGAATCAGTAAAGTAAAATACTGCCTCATAGAGTTCTTGGCAACTACATATCTGCCATAAATTAGGGGAAAAAAACCTGCATGTGCAACAGAATTATCCAATTTGATGGTCAAAATTCTACCTACAGGGGCAGCTAGGTGGTGCATTGAATAGAGCATCACCCCTGAAGTCAGGAGGACCTGAGTTCAAATCTGCCCTCAACACTTAACACTTCCTAACTGTGTAACCCTGAGCAAATCACTTAACCCCAATTGCATCAGCCAAAAAAAAAAAAAAAATTCTAGCTACAATGATGCTCTGAGCCCCAACCCAGTGATTCTCCTATCAGAGTAGTAAGAATATGTCATATGACCTCATAGCAAGAATGAGAATTCATTTAAAATAGAAAGCGTTGTGATATCAAGAAAACATCAGATGACAAATATTATGAAATACATTAAAATCACTATCCCAAGAGGCCTCCCTCCACATCAGGGCCATCACTATCAGTTTTGCTGGCTGGAATAAATAGCACAATATACTTGCCTTGGGCAGGGAGGGCTAACCTTGCCCTCCCCTCAATTTTGAAATTCTTGATGAAGTTCTTCCTTGACAAAGGAATCACATCATGGAGGGAAGACAGAGGCCCCAGGATAATCCAGAGCCAGCTTCTAGGGAGGCTGTCATCTAGGAGGACAGGAAGCAGGGTGGGCCCATCCTCTTGGAAGTATTCACCTAGGTTGCAGCTGCCAGGGGAAAGATGCCATCTGGAAGCTTCCTATTTTAACTAATTATTCTTGCTAACTAGGTGTTAAGTTTGGTTGTTTTTGTACTTCTGAAGGAGTAAAAGTGAAGGTACTGTCAAAATAGAAGTGTAATAAATTAAAAACTTGAGCAATATTTTAAAATTATGATTAAAATGTTTACAATCTATGTTTTAATGCCTCAGGACAAAATCTCAAGTTTGTTGTTCAGTCATAGTGGACTTTTCATAACACCATTTGGGGTTTCCTTAGCAAGACACTGAAATAGTTTGCTATTTCATTTTCCAGATGAGGAAATTGAGGCAAAAAGACTTAAGTAGCTTGCCCAGGGTCACACAGCTAATAAGTATCTGAGGTCAGATTTGAATTCAGGAAAATGAGTCTTGCTGACTTTAGGTTCAATATGCTATCCACTGTGCCATCTAGCTGTCCTCAGGTGGTCAGGTACCTATAATTGGCTTTTTCTTCAAGATGAGGGAGGATGTGGGAGGTTTTGTCACAAGTGATCACAAAAGGAGCTCTATCTCAACGCTTCGTTTGGTGACATTTCTTGTTACTATGTGTTCTTCAGGTATGGCAGCAAGATTGGGAGAAATCTTACTGGTCCGGCACTGGGGAGCAGTGGAAGAAAACAAGCTTATGTAGCATCAGTGATGTCCCAAATATTGTGCTAAGTGCTTTATAAATACATTATTTGACCTTTATAACAACCCTATGAAGTGGGTATACATTTCACAATTGAGGAAACTGAGGTGGACAGATTGCTCAGGGTCACACAGCTAGGAACTGTATGAGGTTCATACTCAGAACTTCTTGACTTCAGGCCCAGAACCATACCATACCAGCTGGTTGCCATTTATTATCAACAGTAATAGGAAAAGATTACTAACTACAACACTCTGACCAATTGGGATAGGTTCCACCAGACATCTCTGCCATGGTGGTCATTTTCCTCCCCCCCCCCCATATTATTTTCTT
The DNA here is from genome assembly GCF_902635505.1 of Sarcophilus harrisii. NCBI lineage: Eukaryota > Metazoa > Chordata > Mammalia > Dasyuromorphia > Dasyuridae > Sarcophilus > Sarcophilus harrisii. The sequence goes on from NC_045426.1 coordinate 52,164,754, forward strand.
CTTCCTGATCAGTGTGTTATCTTTGGAGTTTCCTACTACCATATGAGTCAGTGCTAGCCTGACTGGCTAATACTATGAAATGTAAATCTTGTTTGTTCATGAACTCTTTTTTTATCAATAGCTCCAACAACCAATTTTTCTATGCTCCCCTGACTTGCTTATGATGTCATGTTTTATTTCTAAATCATGTACCTATATTGAGCTTATCTTTGGATACAGTGTAAGATATTGGTTTATGCCTAATTTCTTGCCATATTGCTTTACAATTTTCCCAGCAGTTTTTTGTTAAATAATGAATTCTTGCCTCAATAGCTTGGCTCTTTGAATTCATCACACACTAGGCTACTGTGCTCCTTTATTTCTATATATTATGTTTTTAATCTGTTCTATCGATTTAATCTTCATTTATTAATATCAAGTGAAACATAAAACACAAGGATATTTATACTTGCCATAGAGGTCAGTCAGGATGCCTGTGAAGAGTTATAATGAAAGAGGGAGTCTCTATAGACAGTGAAGTTCTCCAGGTGTTCCTGTTTGTGGGTGACATGCTGATTGCATCACATTCTGGAACACTGTAGAGCCTCTTAAATGAAATATCTAATAATCATTCAAAAGAACTCAGCTTAGCTACCCAGGAAAAACCACATGGATGAAAAATGTCTCTTGCAGACTACATCGTTAAGTTGACAGTCCATAAAGCTGGTTCTACATTACATATATCTTGGACAGACAGTATTGATGGATAATGTTCTGGGCCCAAAAGTGAACAAGAAGAGATAGGATTGGATTACTTTATGGAAACTTCAGTGTTTATAATGAACATGAATTTCCCTCTGAAATAAGATATATATGCATGTATATATACACACATATTATATATATAAATATATGTATATATTTAAAAATCAATATTTTCCAGTGATGCTGTATAACTGTGTATCATTCAATAATACCACAATCTCAAAAGGATTAAAATTTGGGGTTGCTTAACTAGAAATAGAGAAACACATGGGGAAGATAAGGAGACTAAAGCGTATTACCAACAAGTACTGAATGAGAGAAAAGATATAAAATTTATCATTAGAAAGAGGTAAGCCTGGAAAAGTGGATGTACCAGCATATTCTGAGAATTTTACAGTTATTATCTCATTTGATTCTCAAAAAACCCTTAGGATATTAGTGATATTATTCACATTTTACAGTTAATGGAACTGAGGTAAAGAGAAGTTACATGGCTTTGCCAGGCCCACAGCTACTAAGCATCTAAGGCTGGCTTATGAATCAGATCTTCCTTTCTCCAATCCAGTCTTTATCTATTGTACCATTTAGCTGCCTATATGATATGCTCAAAGCAAATGCAAAGTAATTTAATTTGGAGAGTGAATTGTCAAACAATAAAGTTGGGAGAGACCAGGGAGGTCAGAGATGGCACTTCAGCAGATCCTTCAAAGGATCCAAGATTTCCAAGAGAGAGGAGAGAAAGAAGAGAGCTCATTTCAAGCATGGGAGTTGAAAGTGAGGATGTTTCCCTTGGGCTGAATGGAAGAGGTGACGTAGAGATCTATCCCAGAGAGAAGACAGAAAAATGAGCATTTAAACAACCAGTTCATTTCCCCTTTCCTAAGATTACACTTGGGATTCATGTTGTCAAGTAATTTTTAAAAAATGAAGTGGGTTTAAAAAAATTTCTTGTTTCATATAAATTCCCCCACATTTATTGTTCTCCTGGGTGCTTTCAAGAGGGCCTGAATTTGATCAAAAAATTTGAAAAAAACATCCCTATGATCACAGAATAGTAAGTCATTTTGGATTCAACCCTTTAGAGTTGAGGTAGCAACTAAAGAAAAATGAGATTTGCTTTTGAACAACATGGGGATTATCCTCCAAAGATAAGGATTTTTCCCCCTTGAAGTCTGGTAAAATAAATCCTTTGAAGGCCAGTGTGTGGGAGGTGATAGATAATATAGAACCAAGGCTTTCATAGACCAATGAGTTCTATAGTTTGAGGCCAGAGTATCATAGGTCCCAGAGTTCTGGCCCATATCCATTCTAGTCTTATGTATTTCTTTATACTAGGTACCCTGCCAATGCTGATCTAAGGCTAAATGGGGATCTGGTGAAATTTTATCTGTCTATGTTTATTCCTTCTCTTTTTTCTCCAGCTTTTACCCTCTTGCCTTCCATTCCTTCATTTTAAGGAAAAACATCATGACAAAAAACAGTTGATATGGTTTTATTTTTTAACACTTAACTGATTAATCGATATATGTGATATGATTTTGGAATTCAGTGCTTCCCATACTCATTCTTTCCCTTACTCCCTGTTCAATTGTTCTTTCATTTCCTTTTTTTCCTTTTCTTCCTTTCTCTTGCTTCTTCCTTTATGCAGCAATACTATCTTTTTCTTTCTCTGACTTCCTCCCACTCATAGCCATTTTCCTCCCTCTTCAACTCATTTTTCTCTCTGCCTTCCTTTCTTTGGAAGTATACTGCTTTTTTGTCTTTCTTCTTGATTTTTTACATCTCTGCCTCCCCAAATCTGCTGCCCTCCTGGTGAATGCACTAGATTTCCTTACTTTAGGCTTTTTGTATAGTCAAGCCTAACTAATCCATCTTGCTTATGGGAAGATCAGTCTGAATTAATGAAAAGTCTTAGATGAACTAAACCTGCAATTTCACTGCTATTGAGAACTCCTAGATGAAGGAATTTTCTCTGCCAATACAAAATTGCAGTCTCCAATATATAGCCTTAGAGAGTTTCTTAGAACACTGATGGGTCATATAACTATTATGTGTCAGAAATAGGACCTCCAGTCTTCCTGGATTTCAAGGCTCAGTCTCTATTCACTCAGCAATATTATTTTTCAGTGATAAGTTTTAATAATAGTAAATTGTTACAGATAAATATTCTCTTTTATCCCCTTTCTTTCTTATGTATCCCTTTCAAGGGCATGTTGTGGTCTTTCAATACTTAAAAACATCATTGTTATTAAAAAATATGTGTTTTACAATGTACAAAGTACAAAGTTAGTTGTGAAAGATTCAAAGAAAAAAATTGGAACAATTCCTGTTCTCACGAAGCCTACATTCTACTGCAAAGATACAATTAAAATGTATACAGCTAAGTAAATGCAAAGTGTATACACAGTAATGCAATGTAACATCAGGAAGTCAAGAGCACTTAATGCTGTAAATGGATTCTGTTGCAAGAGGTGAAGGGCAAGTGTATTTCACATAAGAGAGACGATTCTTGCAATGTCGTAGAGGTGGGGGATGGAATGTTTTGAACAGGAAACAGCTAGTGGGCTAATTTGATTAGACTGGAGAGCATGTGACAGGCAATAATGTAGATGAATTGTAGAAAGGTGGAAGGAAAGATTTTAATTTCCAGGCTCAACATTTTATATTTTATTTTTGAGATAATAGGGAGCAATGAAGATTTTTGAGTTGGGCAGTGACAGGATTAGATTTGTTTGTGTTTTAGGATCATCAGTTTGGGAGCTGTATAAAGGATGGAATAAAAGCGGGGAAAGCTAGAAGTAGAGAGACCAGTTAGGAGGCTATTTCAACATCTATGTTTTCATTCCATTGATGGAGATCTCACTCTCTTCATATGACAGAGTTGCTTTGAAAATTGCTGAGGCTGAAAATAATTAATTACCTGACAGGTAACCCAATGATAAATCTCTCTACACTTAGCTGGGCTACATACACTTCCTACACAGGTTATCTGATCCCATATTTGAAACCTTTCCAACTTGGTAGGACCTATATAGTGTCATGCTATGATGAGGTACTGGAGTAAGACTACAATGAAAATAAGCACATTAGGGCTTAAACACCTGAATTGGGCAAACTATTTAATCTCATTGGGCCTCAGTTCTCTCGTCTGTAAAATGTCTGCAGCAGACTTATGTTATGAAATCTCTCTGGCACATCTATGAAAAGATGGACCAGAATTCAATTTAATCAATTGAGGAAGCATCTGTTATGTACCTTCTATTTTCCAGGCGCTGTGCTAAAAACTGGAGATATAGAGATATAACAAAATAGTTCCTATCTCAAAGAGTTATATTCTAATGCGAATCCCAGGATGAGAAGGTGTGGAGGGGCTGCAATCTGCTCTGGTGGAAGAATTCCTCATCTTGGATAGATTACAGATCCATTCAAGTACAGAATTAATAATTTGTGGGACATTAAGTTGTTTGTAAAATCAGTTTTCATACCTCCTCGCCACATAAAGAATGAAGATCTGCACCTCTGAAAGGAGAAGTTCCAGAACCATGCCTGGAAAAAAACAGCAGCTTCCTGGGTTACTTCAAGGGGCCATCTGCATTTGAATGTACAAATCTGATAATATTTGTTAAAATAACTTTGAACTTGGACCTTGTACACAGATGAAAGAGAGCTTCCCACATGAGGTAGTATGTGTAAGGTGCCAAGTGAGGGGTGTCCAACAGACCTGTAATCTCTGAGGGAATGAAGAAGTCATTATTTCTGGCTGCTTACAGCAATTCTTCCACATTGCCTGTTTAACTGAACCATGGCGTTGGTAATCTGGTTGCCATGGCAGCATGAGCAATCGGGGGATTGACTTCCCCCAGTAAATTATTTATATTGAAATCATAAAGTAGGAAACACACTACGGGAAAAGTCAGAGTGTTTAGCCGCAGAGAACTGTGACCACAGAGGCAAACGCTCACTCCTGAGGGCTTAGTTGGGGGCTGACTTCTCATCTTCTGGTTCTAAAGAATTTTCTTCTCTATTTCAATCTTTAAAAAGTGAACCCTGCTGATTAATAGGTTATGTTTAAAAATGGATACTTTTCACATTTAGCTTCAGGGACTCCCTTCTTAGTGATCATTTCCCATTGACTGTCTTGCCATTAAAATTTTGTCTTAAATGGGTGTGTGACCTTAAGTCACTTCATTATTTCAAGCCTCAGTTTACCCAGCTCTAAAAAATGGATTATGCACTGGTCAAGGCTCTTTCTAGCTTGAAAATTCAATGATTATCATCTAAATGAGTCATGTCTGTTATATTTTGTCTCACCAACTAAACTATGAAATAGCTAATTTCTTTTTTATTTCCCCCAAAGGGCCTAGCCCAGTGCTGGGCGCATATTATAAGGATCAAAGATTAATTTATTGAAAGTGTTCTTTCCATGTCTCAGATGGAAAAGTCTCTTGTAGATGATTTTCGACAGCTTCTGTGAACGAAGAAATTCTTTGCCCTGTGGACCATTAGATATTGATTCTCTCTGAACTTGGACAAAGTCATCCTTAGACAACAGACACAGCCTTACATGGAAGAAGACACATGGGAATTCTGGTTTGGACGATCTGCCAGAGTTGATAGCCCACTGTCATAAACCTCAAGACCTCAGGACCATATCTGTACCAAGCCTTATAAAAGAATATTTACAAAATTCAGAAGGAATTTACAAAAAAGATAATGCTTTTAAGAGTGGGTGTTAAATCAATATTTTTTGAATTATGAATGGAATAGGTAATACTTATGACTTGCCATGTGCTCTTTCTTATTCCCAGCATTTTCTTCCACCCTGCCCCCACTAGGGAATTGCTTCTTTATTTATTTACCACCATAGTGTGACTCTAGACCACAGGATCAGGACCAGTAGACCAATGTTACAGAGAGACAAATTCTGATTTAATGTAAGAAAGTATTTACTAAAATCATGGAATTTGGAATTAGAGGGAATGTTAGAGATCATCTGGCCCAGAGGTTCTTAACCTGGGATATGGGAACTTTAAATATATATATATATATATACACACACACGTAACAGCAATTCTTCCATGTTGCCTCTCTAACTGAACCATGGTGTTGGTAATTCGTTGCCATGGCAGCATGAGCAAAATATATATTTGCAGTTGCTTAGGAGACAGCTAGGTAGGGCCATAGTGCACAGAATTCGCAGAGCTCCAGGTCTAGAAGCAGGAAAACTTGAGTTCAAATCCAGATTCAGATATTATCTATGTGACCATGTTTGCTTTAAGTGAAGAAGGAAGTGAAAAACCACCCCAGTGTCCTTGCCAAGAAAACCCCATGGAGAGTAGGGTCATGAAGAATTGGACATAACTAAATAACATGTGTTTTTATATATATGTTTATATGTAAGTATACAACACAAATATATATATATATATATATATCTTCATAACTGTATTTCAGTTCCATGATACAGAAAAAGTAACGAACCCTTGATTTTAGACTAATCCTCTTTGTAAAATGGGGAGTGATTTTCCTCAAGTTACCCAGGAAATAGTCTAACTAGCATTTGATTCCCATTCTCAGACCCCCAAATCCAGTGACTTTTTCCCTTCCCTCCCTCCACCTTCCCCCCAGATGGCAAGTAGTCTTATACATGTTAAATATGTTATAGTGTATTCTAGATACAATATATGTGTCATGTTCACTCTTGGGGCTTCAGTTTGCTTGAAATGAAGAGGATGAATTAGATGCTTTTTATTCTTCCTAATTATCTGATCTTTCTCAGCTCTATAATGTGCTTAAACCTTTTGTTGTCCCTTATACTAATAGGTCCATTCTTTCTCTGAGCTGAGGTCCTTTCCTACTTGTTACTTCATTATAAGACATCATCTAAGCAGTATTTTCATAGGAAATAAATATTATGCCAAAATGAAAATGGGACCAGAGAGGTGGTCTTACCTGATAACTACTTCTCATGAACGACCAACAAATGATTCTTACACTAACCTGGGCTTCCAAAGGCCCCAGAGTGCTAGAATCATTTTTTTCTTATAAAACCTTATAGACTCCATCTCCATAACATGACTTTTATGCCTACAGAAGACAACCAGCTGTAGGAAAAAAATTCTCAAAAAAAATGCTCTTGGAAATTTTAAAACAACCTTGGAAAATATAATTGAAGAATTGTTATTTTATACCTCCAAAACTGGCTTGGAAGAATGATTTCTGTCAATGAGAGGTGGAGCCTTGATTCTGTGGCATTAAGAAATGTGTGAACAGGAGACAGCAAAATATTGCTAAGAGAGGGGGCAGCTAGGTTGTACAGCAGATAGAGCACCAGCCCTGAAATCAGGAGTTCAAATGTGGCCTCAAACACTTAATACTTCCTAGCTGTGTGACCCTGTCCAAGTCTCTTAATCCCAATTGCCTCAGCAAAACAAAACAAAACAAAACAAAAACATATATATGGATTTTTCTTAGCCAGACGGATATATATATATATATATATATATATCCTGCATTAGGAGAATCGGTAGATCTGGATTTTGTTTATGACCTTATCATGAACTTATTATGAGATTCTGGGCAATTTACTTTACTGCTCTGTGCCTCAGTTACTACATCTGTGAAACTGGGGAGCTAGACTAGATGATCTATGGGTAATGGGCGTTATTAGGAAATTTTCTGATTTGCTGGCCTGGGGTACTTCCCGTGGAGCCAGGCCTTCCATGTGGTTCCTTTTAGGTTGTTATGACTTTCAAGAATTGGTGTAGCAGCAATAGCAAGATTGCATGATGATCACCTCAGCAATTCAGTGATCCAAGGCAATTCCAAAAACTTTGGTTGCAAAATGCTATCCGCAACCAGAGTGAGAATTATGGAGAGTGAATGTAGATCAAAACATGTTGTTTTCACCTTGTTATTCTTTTTTTTTTTTCTTTCTTGGGATTTTTCCCTTTTGTTCTGATTTTTATTCCCCAACATGACTCATATGAAAATATGTTAAAAATGAATATACATAGTATTATAATATTATATAATATATAATTATATATAAATATATATAATATAATAAATAATAAAATTAAATAAAATTTTAAAAAAGAATTGGTGTAGGTGCAGTGGGCATTAGCTGAATGGTAGTGATTTAGGAACTTTCAACCTTTTGAGATCATGAGGATACCAGGATGGCTGGAAATGCTATTTTTGGGGATCATTATTTAGTGATTTGGACTCAAGGAAAGAAACACAGATCAGGCAAAATGAAGTAATCAGAGCTAAGAAAACAATATCCACAATGAATGTAGCAATATAAATGGAAAGAAACCATAAAACATTTGAAAATGAACATTGCAGAATTACAAAGAGCAAACAAGCTTCTAAAGATCTAAACTTCTCCCTCTCCCATTTGTGAGAACAAGGGGTCCACCAGTGTGGAATGTTGCATTTTTGATGTATTGACAAATTTTGCTGATTTTTTTCTGTTTTTTCTTTGTTCTTTCAAAAATGCTCTTTGTTATTCTGCAGTCAGGAATGGTTTTCTGGGAGGAGGGGAGAGGAAAATGGGGGAAATGCTGCTATTTAAAAAGAGTAAATTAGAAGAGGTAGCTAAGGATTTAAGGTCCAAAGACAGGCTTAGTGAGGCAAGCACATGTGCCTGCTTGATTGTGACGTGCTAATCATTTTTTACACCCAATGCCCCTCTTCACCAGTTATGGGGAACAATAAGGAACTGCTGTGTCATTCCAAAATACACAGGGCAGCTAGGTGGCACATGGACTGAATACCAGGTCTGGGTTAGGAGAACTGGAATTCAAATCTAGACTAGCTGTATGACTCTGGTCAAGTCACTTCATTCTGTTTGCCTTAGTTTCCTCATTTGTAAAAATGAACTGGAGAAGAAAATGGCCAACCAATTTGCTAAGAAAGCTACAAATGGGGTCACAAAGAGTTGGATATGACTGAAATGAATGAATGATCAACAAAGAACAACCCAAAATACAGGTCCTTTAGCAAGCAAAAGTCTAGTCAGAGTTGTCTACTTCTACAGGAGATGCCCCAGTTGAGCAGATTAAAAATTTCTTCTGATTACTCCTGATAAATTAATACTAAAAACTACAGCATGAGGGACTCCAGCTTTATTCTTAGATTACCTTGGGAACTCCTATAAACTTTATAATGCAGTCTGTAGCTGGTATTATAGATGTATTCAATTTGGCTTTTATCAGAGGTGCAGCTCTTGAGTAGAGGGGACTGTTTTGGCCTTTTCTACCCCATTTCCTATATATATATATATATATATATTATACTACATATAATATCTTATATTTTTTTTTTATTTTTTTATATATATATATATATATATATATATATATATATATATATATATATATTTGTTGCTCAGAACCCATAACCCTGTTGCTTGTCCTGAATAAAGAGGATATGGTTGAAAACATAGGGGTAGCGAGAGAAAATGGATTTTTCTTAGCCAGACTGATGCAAAATTGTGAGATAGGAGATGTTTGATATCTTCATTATCCCCATTTCTGGCTCTCTCTACTGCCCTTCCCCTCTCTTTCAGGGGTCTCTTTGTCTCTTCACTTATTAATATTTTCCTAATAAAAAGATCTGTCATCAGAAAGACACACTGAATTATCAATAAAAGTGAATTATTAGGATCATAGAATTATTGGTTTAGAACTGGAAGGGATTTTGAGTCTAACATCCCTGTTTGAAAGAAGAGGACCCAAAGGTCAGAGTAGTGAAGTGAGTTGCCCACAGTCCTATGGAGAGTAAATAGTATTTCCAAGTGTTGAACTGTATATCATCTTACATTCTGTAGTGCTTTTTCCATTAGATGCCAACAACTTTACCTCTCCCAGCAGTATCTGCCATTAAACTTACTCACTTATTGTAGAACAAAAGACCTTATTTTCTGTTAATGGAATTTTAAGTAGCAGAGAGCAAATGAAGGTGGAAAGGGGTAGGGATGGGATTCAGCTCAAAGAGCCCCTAAATTTGCCCTGAGAAAGCAGGAAAGGAGCAATTGGAAATGATGCCAGCAAGATGTGGTAGTTAGAGTGTTGACCCTGAAGTCAGGTAGTTGTGGGTTCAAGTCTCCGCTCTGATATTTATTCGTTATAGTTCCATGGGCAATCACTGAACCTCAGTAAAATGGAAATTATAAACATAGCACTAATCATACTAAATTGCTCTGAGACTCAAATGAAATACTCTACATCAAGCATTTTGTAAACTTTAAAGAACCATTTAAATGTCAGTTATAATTAGCCACGCTTTTTGGATAAAAAATCTGCCAGTGGCTTGACCAGAAAAAAAAAATTAAAGGAAGAAATTAAAGTTACCCCTGGAGCTCTGTTTCCAAGCAAATTCATTTGGATTAGAGAGAGATCCTGTCTTTCAAAATTTCCACAGCAAAATGAAAACTGCATTAGAGTTCTGATAAGATAGCAGAGCCTGGAAAATCATAAAAGCTTCCTTCATCCTGGGCCCAGACCCTGAAGATTTATTTCTGGATTTCTAGGAGATGCCAGGAGGCTGAGATTGACCGGATACCAACGTGTTTTGATTACTTTCCCTTCCATCAGAGCAGGTGATAAAAGAGATCCCTGAAGACCCAAGGAGAGAGCCATCACTTATTTCTCTTTTCCTCAGGGGGACCAATTAGCACCTAGGACTTTGGAAGAAACAGCATTTCTTTATTTGCTTTAAAGCTGACATGGTCAGTGTTGGATGAGCATCAGGCCAGAACACTTTCAGATGGCTTCTCTTAGTACATTATAAAAATTTGCCAGAATCTGATTGTCCATCATCCAAATGCCAGTTTTATTTGGCATTTCTTCCTGGCATTATATCTACTAACTGAATTTAATGTCTGGATTGTCTTTCTGTCTCCCATGGTCTAGAGCTCTAGTTAATGTGCTCATATATCTTCTCCTAGAGACCTTTTCCCTTTTCTAATTGGTAAGAAATCAGGTTAGGGCTCTTGCAGTTTTCTCAACTTAATTCAGACCAGCGAACATTTATTAAACACCTATTACATGCATGATGCCATGGTTGGTACTGGGTCTGGAAAGATGAAAAATGACCTCATGCTTGTCCTCAAGAAGCTTACAGTCTAGTGGGGAAGTGAAGTTTAGATATGACATGTACCTGTACAGGTAAGTATATTGCAAGGTAACTTATTAGGGTAAAGGAGAAGTCCAAATAAAGTATTCCAAGAAAATGTGAGGAGAGAAAACCCCATGGAGGAGATGGGCTGGGTACTGAAGGAAAAAAAAGGCTTTCTCTTAGATTTCCTTCCCTTTATTCTGGATATATCTTGTCTGTATAAAATTGCTTACATGTAGTCTTCCCCAGAGGAATATAAATACCTTCAAGGAAAAGACTGGGGCTTTTTATGTATGTATATCCAGCACTTATCATAGTGCTTGGCATATAGTTTAAGTGCTTAATAAATACTTGTGGATTTTTCAAGAAATGCATCTGTCTGTCTCCCTCTCTTCTCTTTCATTCTCCTATCCCTTCTTTGTCTCTCCCATCTCCATCTATCAATATTTGTCTATCTTTCCCTCCTCCTATGTCTTTTACTCCAATCTTTTCCTCTCCTTCAATCTCAGCACCTACCCAGAAATATAAGACCAAGTCACAGTGGCTGGGTTACCAGCCTCTCTCATCTGTGGCTCCATGACTTTTCCATGAGGGTGGACCTGTTTATATTGAGCTTGGAGATCCCTCCTTTATCTTATTGAATGATACCTAATTCTATCGTTCTTTAAAGTTTATAAAAAGTTTTATCTCAACAACCTTGTGAAATAGGCAACTCTATTATTATTCCCATTTTACAGATGAGGAAATGGAGATTCTGAGAGGATGAATCACACAACTAGATTGGAATTGTCTTTCAGACCAGTGATATTTTCCTAACCCTAACCCTCCTTGTTTGTGGGAACCTTCAAGAACCCAGCCTGATTCAGTCATTTGCTATATGGGTGCAAATCTCTCCCTGGAGTAACTGATCTTTCAGCCATGATTCTCAAAGCTCCATAGCTTCAAAAAAAGCCAGCCAGTTAGTCACTCAACTTGCATTTATTAAACATCCACCATGTGCCGGCACTGTGTTAAGTGCTGGGGATACAAAGAAAGGCAAAAAAAAAAATAATAAGACCTGCTTCAGAAGGCACCTCCAAATGGAAAGCAGGATCAGATTGAGGATGAAGCATCAAGGAGTTACAGCAACTACTACAGAGTCAGCCATGCTCATGTGCCCAGTTTTCTCTGCTACATGGCTTCATTACCCAACTTCTCAGAACTAACTTTGCTGATATATTAGCTTTTTGATTTATTTCATCCATTCCTTTCTCTCTTTGGAGGAGCTAGGCAGGGGTTGCTGAGTCATGAGGAGGTGGGCAGGCCCAACTGGGCATTGTATAAGCTAAGGGCTGAATGTGCGAACCTTGAGAATCAAAAGACCTAAGTGTCTTTTTACAGCTAGCAAACAGTCTGAGGTAGGATTCACACTCAAGTTTTCCAGATGCCAAAGCCTGTGTTCTATTCACCATTCTATTAAGTACCTGTTGTTTACAAAGCAATATGCCGGTGCTGGATGGTCATGAAGACAAATGAAAAACAACTTCAGCCTCAAGCAGCTGACTTGTTACTTGGAGAGGCAGGAGAAATACAACATGTAAACAGATGTCTGTAGGAGATAATTTGTGGAGGATGGATAATGGGTTTCATATGGTTTGCCTTCTTAATGGATGGGGGAAGGGCTGGAGGTAGGGAGAAAATTTGTAATTCAAAAATTTTAAATGGATGTTAGGAAAAGTAATTTGTGGGAAGGGAGCAAGCACAAATAAATAGGGGATCAGGAAAGACCGCAGAATTGTGAGTAATGAACTGAAGGTGGAAGCGAGATGGAGGTGGAGAGTGAATTTCATGTAAGAATACAAGCCTGTATAAAGGCCTAAGGATGAGCGGAATGGTGAGTTTAGGAAAGAGGCTCATAGATGCAGTACTGAGCTGACTGGGTCATGGATGAATGAATGGGAGACAAGCAGAATTTATAGACCTATTTTTTTAGTTTATTTATTTTTAATACATATTGTTTTATGAATTGTGTTGGGAGAGAAAAATCAGAGCAAATGGGAAAAACCATGGGAGAGATTTTTTAAAAACCCAGAAAAAAGAAGTGAACATAGCATGTGTTGATTTACATTCAGTCTCTTTAGTTCTTCCTCTGGCTACAGCTGGCATTTTCCTTCCAAAGTCTATTGGGATTTCTTTGGATCACAGACCTAAATTAATAGAGGAGTTTACATTTTTGCTTCAGTCCTATTTGAGCTTAAATTGTTTACACCACATTATTATCACCTCCCTCCCCCATAACAAGCAACAAACACTACCTTCCTTTAAACAACAAAGTGACTCAAGTTCAGTTCTATTCCAAGGGTCCATATTCTTTAGATTGCTTCCTACCTAATTTGCCTAGATTTCCTACTTACAATCTTTTCTGGATGAGCTTATGAGACCAATTTTCCATAAACAATACTTTGTTAGTGCCTCTCTACACCAAAACCCAGAATTGCTCATGGTTTCTTTTTGCTCACAAGATCAAATCTGAATTTTTTATATTGTTTTGCAAGGATCTTCCACCAAATAGTCACACCAGAGAGAAAAACAAATAGACAGTGGGAAGATAGGCAATCAGAATCATAAATAGAAGAATAGAGAAACAGATAAATAGATGATAAAATTAAAGAGAGCTATAGAAGCATAGATACATAGATAGATGTATGGATAGTAAGATAGCAAGATAGTCCTTATCCTCAAAGAGCTTATATTCTATTTTTGATCTCAAAATTAATTAAAAAAAACTATTACATCCTGCTTTTAACAGAAAACTGGGGGTGGGGAGGGAGGAAAGTGTTTAGTGTTTACAAAGATACACCTGTCCTCCTCTCTTCAGGCAGCTCCTCACTTTCAGATAAGGAGGACCTGGGGCATGGAGTATCTGCTCTCTATCTCTACCCCTGTCTCCCCATTCCTTCTGGACATGTCCTGTCATCCCTTAGCTTTTCCTTTGTCCCAGGACCTTATTATGACCTATTACAGATGAGTACCCCAAGAGGAGAAAGAAACAGTCCCTTTCCTGTAAAGTCAAACAGAATTAATTACTCAGTCTCTTACACAGCATTGGCCCAGATTGGCTCTTATAAAGAAAAGAGTACAAAGAGCTTACCTTCTAAGTAGGGAGAATAGTGCATAAAAGGGATGCTAAAAGAGAGGGTATGCATATAGTAACATGAGGAGTGACTTGGAGGCTGGGCCCTAGTAGTTGAGACTCAACTATGAGAGTCAGGGTGGACTCCAGGGTTCTGGTGGGAGAGAGAGATGAGAATGACTACGGTGCAGAAAACATGTAAAGATAACAGGATGTGTTTATGTTATTATTTTATGGTCCATAGGTTCTTTCACATATTTTTAACTTCCCAATGCCAAAGCACTTAACTTCTCAATGCCCTATATTGCACTTGGCCTAAAATGATTAATTCTTGGCCTAAAAATTAATTCTTAGTGTTTAAAAGGCAGATTAAGACTGAAGACTTTCCCACATTCATTATGTTTATTGGGTTTTTCCCCAGTATGAATTCTCTGACATTGAATAAACTCAGCAAATCAAATGGAACATTTTCCAATTTATTATATCCTTTCCCAGTGTGAATTCTCTGGCATTCAGTAAGATGTGAATTCTGGCTGAAGTTTTTCCTACAGTCACTATTCATAGATTTTCTCCTGGTATGAATTCTCTGATGTTGCACAAGATGTGAAATATTGGCTCACTATGAATTCAGACTTTTCCACATTTATAAAGTTTTTCTATAAATTAGATTTTTAAAAAATGTCTAATAAAGCCTGAGCTAAGATGGAAAGATTTCCCACATTCATTGTACATACACAGGCTTTCTCTCCAATAAAAACTGTTTGATGTTCACTAAGGTCTGAGTTATAACTCAAAGTTTTCCCATGTGTTTTATTCCATATGGTTTCTGTTCAGTGTGAATTCTGTGAAGTGCAACAAGGACAGAGCTCTGCCTGAAGATTTTCTCATGTTCAATACATTATCTGATACTTAATTATCTCTCAATTTTGTCTGAAGCATTTGCCCCATCCATCTGAAGAGATTTTTCTTTTGACTTAATCCTCAAATGTTCAAATGATATTGAACCTGGACTGGAGCTTCTCTGAAATGTATTATGTTTCTGGCCTTTCTCCTCTGTTGGAATTTTCTTGTAAACTACTTTTACTGGCATTTTCTTGATGTCTTAATATTCTGCTCTCATGTTCATAGGCTTCTCCAAACTCTAGTCCCTGAAGAATATCTCCTGTAAAATTTTTCAACACAGTTCCTCATGATTTCATTTCTTCATCGATTTCTTGCTTTGGATTCAACATCTTGTTTGTCTTTCCCATCTTGAAATCTGACCCCCTTGGGGTTTCTTTCCTCTGTGTTTTCCAAATGTTTAGCAACTATACCCTTTCCCTCACTTCAGGCAAAAAGTCACGTCAGATTTGGACACCAGGACTCCTTCCCATAATTCTCCAGTATCTCATACCTGTGCAGCTGCCTCTGAGCCATTCTCCTTTGATATTTATTATTTGTACCTGACAATATATTGAGTTATAGAGAGGATTCTTGAGCCATGGTAACCATAGCTAACCTTGGTGCTCTCTTACAATTCTATGACACTAAGTGGGGCAGAACAGAACCTAGAGAGGAAGATTATTTAGACTCCTGATATTAGGCTCTTGTGACTCCTAGTATTCTGTAATGGGATCACAGCACAGCTTTACCTAAGAGGGGAAAAGTAGGAAATCTTGATTATAATTAACCTTTGCTGACTTTTCTGTAAATCCATGGTTTTCTTTTAAGACTTTTTTTTAAATTCTTAAAATGTTATTTTGGGTAACTAAAGCTGAGTGTCCCCATTACAGTTAAAACTTGGCATTATTCCTTGTCACTGGGGAGTGTTGGTAAGCCACCAACCACACAGACGGGAAAAAGGGTTAAAAATTGCCTTCACAGATTTGGCCTCCCCCATCAAAAGCCTGATTTTTTAATACACGGCTCCAAATTGTCCGGCAATCATCAATCTATCTGCTACAGATCTGTTCGTATTAGTCATCTTCACCCTTAGTCATTTAGTCTGACAAGGCTGTGACTTGAGTTGATTGATAAGACAGGCTGGGAACACCAGAAGTTTCTCTAGGTCACTGTTTTTGTGTAATATAAATCATGAATTCTATTTCCCAGGCTCTCTGCTGCCAGCTCTTTACTAATAGGGATATAGTTTCCTCTAACTCCATCCTTCACTCTTAGGATCATGAGATCATAATTTAGAACTGGAAGGACCTCAGAGAGAAACTGAAGTCTTTGGAGGTTAAATGGCTTGCCCAAGATCTTGTGATCAATATGAGAATATGAGTCGATATGAGAAGAGGGATTTTCAGCTTAGGTAAAAATGCACATTCTTTCCCTTATAATATAAGGTCCCCTTTTTTCTGTGTGTTCTAAAATAATGGCATCGGACAATCCAGAGGATTGTTGTAATTTTAAAAAAGAGGTTTAACATTCTCTAAATGATAAATGGTCAAAGGCCATGAACAGACAATTTTCAGACAAAGAAATTAAAACCATTTCTGATTATATGAAAAAATGCTCTAAATCACTATTGATTAGAGAAATGCAAATTAAGACAGCTCTGAGGTATTACTACACACCTGTCAGATTGGCTAGAATGACAGGAAAAGATAATGATAAATGTTAGCGGGGATGTGGGAAAACTGAGACACTAATACATTGTTGGTAGAGCTGTGAACTAGCCATTCTGGAGAATAACTTGGAACTATTCCCAAAGGGCTATCAAATTGTGCATACCCTTTGATCCAGCAGAGTCTCTACTAGGCCTATATCCCAAAGAGATCATAAAAAAGGGAAAAGAACCTACATATGCAAAAATGTTCGGGGCAGCCCTTTTTATAGTGACAAGGAACTGGAAACTGAATGGATGCCCATCAGCTGGAAAATGGCTGAATAAGTTATGGTATATGAATGTTATGGAATATTATTGTTCTATAAGAAACAACCAACAGGATGATTTCAGAAAGGCCTGGAGAGACTTACATGAACTGATGTGAAGTGAAGTAAGTATAGAGAACTTAATATCAAGTAAGAGAATAATATACACTGCAACAACAAGATTATGTGATGGTCAACTGTGATGGACTTAGTTCTTTTCAACATTGAGGTGATTCAGTCCAATTCCAATAGACTTGTGATGGAGAGAGCCATCTGCATCCAGAAAGAGAACTGAATGTGGATCACCTTTTTTATTGTTTGCTTGGTTTTTTTCCTTTCTCATTTTTTCCCTTTTTGATCTGATTTTTCTTGTGCAGCGTGATTGATATTTGTGGAAATAGGGGTAGAACATGGATTACTTGCCATCTAGGTGAGGGGAGCAGGGGAAAGAGAGAGAGAAAAATTTGGAACACAAGGTTTTGCAAGGGTGAATGTTGAAAACTATCTTTGCATGTATTTTGAAAACAAAAAGTTAGTATTTAAAAAAAGAAGCTTAACTATAAACACTTGTAAGATGGAGACAAAAGCAGGAAAGGATTTGGGTCCTCTGTTTTATTGTGTCACAAACACGTTCAGATCTTGCTACTATATAGTGGAAATGTAAGGGTTAATGACCAGCCCCAAAGAGAAAATGTAAGGAGGACAAATTACAAATAGGAGAGGCAATGCTGCATAGGAATATGGGATTTGGCACCAAAAGTCACCTTTGAGATCATCTAATAGAGTCTTTTATTTTGGTGATGAGGAAACTTAAGAGGTTAAGGAGCTATTCTAATCAAGCAAAAAAAAAAAATGAGAGAGAAAGAGAGTAGAAAATACCAATTAGTCATAAGTACATTGATTATACTGAAGCTTGTTTTTCCAACATTTTTGTTAATTACTATGTTAATGTGTCTGGTATTTTCTATTCAATGTGTTTTAGAAATAATTCATTAGGCATGTATTAAGTACCTACTATGTGACAGGCATCTTTTTTGGTACTAGGTATACAAAGACAACAATGTCCTCAAAAAAGCTTATATTCTATATTTTATATATTCTATATACAACAATATGTAAACAAATAAGTCCTAGATAAAATCCTATCATTTGAAGGAAGTCTTTTTCCTTTTAATTCCAGTATCTTGTTTCTATTAATTATTTCCTATTTATCTTGCATATAGCTTGTTTATCCATATTTGCTCACTTGTTTTCTCCTCCCATTAAATTATGAGCTACTCGAAGGCAGGGCTTTTATTTTCTTTATATCCCCAGCACTTAGCACATGCTTGCCATTACCTGGCATCCTAGTACTAGTAAGTGCCTTTCTGGTGTTTTTTTGAGTAGTCTTGTCTGACTCTTGTGTCCTCATGTGGAGTTTTTTTGGGGTTTTTTTTGGCAAAGATACTGGAGTGATTTGCCATTTCCCTCTCTAACTCATCTAAAAATTGAAACTGAGGCAAATAGAATCAAATGACTTTCCCAAGGACACACAGGTAGTGTCTAAGGCCAAATTTGAGTTCAGGTCCTCCTGACTTGAGAGCTGGCACTCTATCCACTGTACCACCTAGCTACCTAGAAGCAGGTGGCAGAGCACTGTAGGTATATGGTACAGACTGTGCAAAGATATGGAGGACATGAGGGGAGAAGAGAATGTTATGTATAAAACAATAGCAGTTAGACTAGAATATAGCTGGTGTGAGGGGGAGTAATGTGAATTCAGTCTCGAAATATAGATTGGAGCCAGATTGTGAGGGGCTTTCCGTGTCAAAGAAAGAATGATGAAAATAGACTCAACAAATCCCAGAGTCGGGAGGGACCTTTGGGGCCATATAGTCCCAATTTGCACCTGAACAGCAATCTCTTATTCAACATCCTCAGTAAGGATTGTCTGGACTCCAGGTTTAGGAGAGATCATCTTGACTGTCCTCTATTGAAACTGAGCAGTGGTAGTCTAATTGGCTAATATCTTTCCTAAAGTTCGCCAGTAATATAAAACTTGACTTAGATTCAGGAGAGATCTGGGTCTGAATTCTTCTGCCAACATTTACTGGCCATTTAACTTTGGGCAAATAACTTAGCCTCAGTTTGTTTATCTATCAAATGGGGATAATAATAGCACCTAAATCACAGGGCTGTTGGGATGAATAAATTAAGATGATGTATAGTGAACTATAAATCATTATATAAACGACACTATTATTATAAGAAGCCAAAGGACCAAAGCCTTGGGAAAAGACAAGAAGACATGAGACAAGAGAGGGGCAGCCAAAATAAAAATGCAATAATAATGGAAGAGAACTGGGCTAGAAGCCAAAAGTCAGAAAACCAGAAGTCACTCAGCAGTGCTTATGATGACTGAGCCAGTCTTAAGGAATAAGGCAATTTGTCTTATGGCTAAGTGCCTTGCTCAAGGTCTAAATGTCTGAGGCATCATATGCCCTTTCCAAAGTTCCACTTTTCTTACAGTGGGCAAGTGAGGGGAAACATTTCCTAGGTTCTAGATACTATTCAATTCTACCAATTGATATTAGTTTGATCAAGAGCAAATCACTTAATCAATCTGGTTCCCACTTTACTCCTGTGTAAAATTAGTTGATTGCTGGCTTTTGAGATCTTTTGCAGCTCGATAAAACTATGAAACCAGTTAATTAAATAACCCATTCTTTCTAGGAATGGGAGTGTTGATTGATTAGTGTTCCTGGAACTAGAAATAGCAAGTCTGAGAGGCTGCAATGGGCAGGGGGCAGGAAGATGGCTAGAGTGTATCGTTGTGGCTCTGAGCTGGCTTGATTTGTTGAATTCTCACCAATGCAGAAAGCATAGTCCTAGTTGGGAATTGGTGAACCCAATGGGAAGCAGAGTAGAACCCAGGAGAATCGGGTCTCTGCAGGGTCTGGAGGTAGAAGAGATTTGTAAGAGAGTTTTTGGTTCTGTGTATGTTGACCCATGCCTGTAGTGGCTGCTTCTGGGAATTTGAGGCTGCTTGATCTCTTGGCCTGGGGAATTCTGAATGACAGTAGACTAAACCAGTCAGGTATGGATGCTAAGTCTGGTACCAATGTAATGCTTAAGGAGGAAATGAATTAGGCAGTGTCAGAAATGGAGTAGGTTAAAGGTTCTGGTCCAATCAACAGTGGGACTGGGCTCATGAGAAGTCATCAGTTTGAAATAGATGAGGGAGAAAGAAGAGAGAGAGAGAGAGAGAGAGAGACAGAGAGAAAGACAGAGAGAGGGAGAGACAGAGAAAGACACAGAGAGAGACAGAAAGAGAGACAGAGAGAGAGAGAGAGAGAGAGAGAGAGAGAGAGAGAGAGAGAAAGAGAAGAGACAGAGACAGAGACACAGATAAACAGAGACACAGAGAGAGACAGAGACCAAGAAGTGGGAGAGAAGAGATAGGAGAGAGAGATAGAGACATACAGAAACAGACAGAGAAATAGAGAGGGAAGCTGAATGAGACCAGGATATATAGTACAATGACAGAGCTATGACTTTTGTTGTTCAGTCATGTCTGATTCTGTCTTCTTGGCAGAAATAAGAGCTGTTTGCCATTTCCTTCTTTAGCTCAATTTACAGATGAAGAAATTGTGGCAAATAGGGTGAAGTGACTTGCTAGTAAGTATCTAAAGGCAGGTTTGAACTCAGGAAACTAAATCTCCCTGACTCCAGGCCCAGCTCTCTATCCACTGCAACATCTTACTGCTATAACTAATACAAAGCAATTGGTGCTTTCCCCCTACAGCCCAGAGGATGGTAGATAATTGGGGAGGGGGGTATGGCTCCTTCTCACAATGACCCTCCAATCAGCTGTTCCTTTGCCTTGTGGATTTCTACTGTCTCAATGCTTTGCTGAGCCCTAATCTCTCCTCTAGCTTCATACTACTATCCTTAAGGGATGTGGGGCAGGAGGCATGGCTCCTTATCAAAAAAAGAATTCTGGAAGTCAGGGCCTGCACACGACTTGTACAGATGGTCTACCTCCTGCCCCCTCAGATGAGTTTGTCTTGCTTGCTAGAATTCCAAGTTCCAGCTGTAGCGAAAACCCTTTCACTCTTGGGTCTGACTGTAACTTTCCCTTAGCTGCTATTGGGATGAGTAGGACATGTTCATGTTCCACAAATCACAGATGTCTGTGTTGTTTTGAGTTGGGGTTCTACCACTCCAGAGCCCACACAGCATGCATAAAAAGTGGGGAAATAAGTGATGAAGAGAACAGTTTTCAGATTCAGTCTTCAGTTGCCATTCTGTATTGTCAAAGACAGTCAATTAATGTAAATTATGTACTTACCGTGTTCCAGGCAGCATGCTAAACTCTGGGAATATAAAGAAAGTAAAAGAATCCATGCTTTCAAAGAATTCGGTCTAATGGGGCGAGATAATATGAAAACAACAAGCAAGACATATAGAAGATAAATTGGGGGTATTCTGACAGGGAAGGCATTAAGATGTAGGAGGATTATGAAAAGCTTCTTGCAGAAGGTGGGACTTTGACTGAGGCTTGCAGGAAACTAGGAGACAAAGAGGAGAAAGGAGAAACTTCCAGCACGGAGGGATGGATAGTCAGTGAAAATGCTTGGAATTGGGAGATGGAGGGTTATTGTGTTTGAGGAACAGCAAAGAGCCTGTGTCATTAATTGTAAAGTGCAGGGGGCTGTGAAGTCTAAAATAATTGGAAAGATATAAAGGGACTAAATTATGAAAACTAGAGGATTTTATATTTAACCTAGGGCTAATAAGGAACAGGCAGCATTGATTTAATGTAAAGTAGATGATATCATTTTTTCAAGATCATTTTGGCAGTTGTGCAAAGGATGTATTGGAGAGGTGAAGACCTTAAAAGATTTGAGCCAGAGAGACCTACAGATGGGAGGTGATAAGGGCCTGTATAGGGTGTTTGTGACATTTAAAAACATTTGAGAGACATAGTTTCTGAGTAATTTAATTATTTTATTAATAAAGCCTGCAGATTATTAGTTAAGGGATGATCATTTGGCTATCGCTTTTAGACCAAAGATAGTCATGATGTCTCACAGTTCATATACCCTTCAAAACAGTTTATATAAAATTCACAGTTCATATACCCTTTAAAACAGTAGGTAGTCCAGTTCTGATGGATCAGGCCATCCTCAGCAACGAGATCAACCAAATCATTTCTAATGGAGCAGTAATGAACTGAACTAGCTATACCACAATCTGAAATCTACTTAACAAAGAGTCTTGTCCTTTGGAAAAAGAAGGTAATACAGCATTTCTCACATGAGTAGGGTTTTTGTGGATGTCAGATAAAATTATATACATTAAAGTGCTTTGCAAACTTGAACATACTCTATAAAAAAAAAATGTATACTTATTATGTATCTAAGTTATATTTTAATATATTTAACATCTACTGGTCATCCTGCCATTTAGGGGAGGGGGGGGGTAAGAGGTGAAAAATTGGAACAAGAGGTTTGGCAATTGTTAATGCTGTAAAGTTACCCATGTATATATCCTGTAAATAAAAGGCTATTAAATAAAAAAAAAAATTGAAGAAAAAAAAAAAACAGTAGGTAGTCTATTAAATAGCATTCAAATCTAATTGCTTTATATGATTGGCGGTGGGCTGTATTAAAATGAAAAACAATATCTCTTGGATAGGGAAAATATCAATATCAGAATATTCTCAGTTGAAAACAAGGTACTCCATCATCAGCCAGCACCACATCATTCATATGTGGAACCACTGGTTACAGCAAATGGAGAAATTTTGAATTCTGTGGATAAGTTCACTTACCTTGGCAATATACTTTCCTTTTTTTGGTAAATTTATTTCTAAATACACATTGCTTTATGAATCATGTAAAGAGAGAAAAAGCAGAGCAAAAGGGAAAACCCATGGGAGAGATAAAAAAAAAAAAAACAGAAAAAAGAAGTGGACACAGCATGTGTCAATTTACATTCAATCTCCTTAGTTCTTTTTCTGGTTGCAGATGGTATTTTCTGTCCAAAGTCTATTGGGATTGCCTTGGATAACTAAACTGCTTAGAAGAACCAAGTCTTTCATACTTGATCATCAAACATTCTTGCTGTTATTGTGGTTCTGTTTATTTCACTCAACATCAGTTCATGTAAATCTTTTCAGCCTTTCTAAAATCAATTTGTTCATCATTTTTTATAGAACAACAATATTCCATTATCACCATATACCACAACTTGTTCAGCCATTCCCCACTTGATGGGTATTTATTTCCTCATTTTCCAATTCCTTGCCACCACAAAAAGAGTTGCTACAAACATTTTTGCACATATAGATCTTTTCCCCTCCTTTATGATTTCCAGTAATGGCACTGCTGGGTATATTTTCTAGGGATATGATTGATAATGAGATTGATCTTACACACATTGCCAGAGCTAGCTCAGTTTTTGGAGGCTCCAAAGGAAAGTGTGGGATAGAAGAACTAAAGGTCTACACAACCACTGGGCTAATTTTATTGTTGTTTGCCTGTGAAACCTGGATGGTATACCAGTGCCACTCCAGGAAACTGAATCGCTTCCATTTGAATTGTTTTAGGAAGATTCTGAAGATCACCTGGCACGATCAGGTACCAGACACTGAGGTTCTTTCTTGAATTAAACTGCCAAGTGTTCATACTACTCCAGAGAGCCCAACTTTGTTGGACTGGCTGGCCATGTTGTTCAAATGACAAATGTACCTTGCCAAAAGACTGTTTTATGAAGAACTCACACAGGACAAATGTTCATAAGGTAGTCAGAAAAAATAATATAAGGACACTCAAGGTCTCTCTTAAGATTTTTAGAACTGATTGCATGATATAGGACATAGGACTACTCAGCATAGTGTGCTCTCATCAAAGAAGGCATTGTGCTCTATGTAGAAAGCAAATTGAAGTAACTCAAAAGAAATGCAAAATGCACAGATTTAGAGAATTCACCCCCATTGTTCATGTGGATCTATGAAAGAGCATTTTGAGCTCCTATTGGTCTAATGACATCAAAATTGGACTCTAACATAGTGATGTCATTTTGGTCCTTTTGGAGAACCAACCAGATTCCTACAATTAAGTTTGAGTGCAAGCCTATGGGCTTTCCCTACTCTAGATTAAATTCCTTGCTAGATTGGGTTAGGTCTAACCAAAATTAAGGAGAGTCCATGAAATCTCATTATAAGTAATGCCCTTCAGATTGAACTTTTAAAGGATTTTAGAAGAGAAGAGCTCTGAATCTCCGCCCAAATTATAGATTACTGATAATCATGTCTCATACGTTCAATGTCAGAGGAGGTGTATATTAGAGATGTTACAAAGGTAGAAATGACAGAACCTGACAACTAAATGTGAGGGTTAAGGGAGAGTAAGGTTTTATGCCTACATGAGGATACTGAGAGGATAATAATTCTCTTCCTAGTTATAGGTAAATTGAGGAAAAGGGAGAGTTTTGAAGGAAAGATAATGAGCTTTCTCTTGATTTCTTACTCTTAAGGAAGCAAGAGCCAAAGGGAGGGCATGCAGAACCTAACATTAGAATCTGAGAAAGGTACTTGTTATAGTCATTTTCATGGGAGATCTTTTCTTGCTTAGATCAACTTTCCTCTCTCTCTTCTTCTCATTTGAGAAAGAACTACTATTTGAGGTGCACAGGACTATGAAAATCTATACTAGAGAGAAACTAGAGCTGTTCAATTTTTCTTTTGTTTCCCTTTTTTCAGGCAGAGAAAATAACTTTTTCACTGGAAATGGCTAACAGAGAGTGAACACTAAAGATAAATAAGGAGATAATAAGAGAATAGCTAGTTGCCCTTTATAGATTCAGGTCATCTGGCCCCAGTGAACTCTACTTTAAGGATTGAAAGAACTGTTGAATGTAATTACTAAACTAAATCACTACTAGTAACATTTGACAGATTGTGGAGGTTGTGAAAGATATTGTGACACTGGAGAAGGGCAAATTTTGGCTTGATTTTCATAAAAGGAAAGAGAAGACATTTTGCTAGTGAACTTGACTTTGATTCCTGGGAAAATTCTAAAGCAAATCATTAAGGAGAGGGTTGGTGCATATAGAAAATAAAAGAAATGGTTACAAGGAGCTTTCATCAAGTTTCATCAAGAACAGGTCATGCCAGACTAACTTCCCTCCTTCCTCCCTTCCTCCTTCCCTCCCTCCCTCTCTTCTTTTCTCCCTTCCTCTCTTTCTCTTTCCCTCCCTCCCTCCCTCCCTCCCTTCCTTCCTCTCTCTCTATCTTTCTCTTTATGTCTCTCCCCTCCTCTCTCTCTCTTTCTCTTTGTTTCTTTTTTTTGACAGCTACTAAATTGGTAAACTAGGAGTATGGTATAAATAAAGTTTACCTAGATTTTAATAAAGCATTTAATTACTATTTTGCTTAAAAAAGGAAAAGAAAAATATGAAGAGATAGGGTCGATGCAATGAAATAGATTTGTAACTGACTTAATAGTAGGATTCAAAAAGTAATTATTGTGGTTTTATGTCAACTCTGTAGGAAGCCTCCACTGAGTATCCTAGGGATTTGTACTCAGGTCTGTGCTGTTTAATTTTATAACAGTGATTTGGAGAAAGACATGAAAGGAAACTCATCAGTTTTGCAGTTGATACAAAGATTGGTGGGATGGAATACACACTGAACAACAGAATTAAAAATTATTTTGACAAGTTAGAACATTGGGTAGACTAATAAAATGAAGTGCAATAAGGATAAATCTAAATGTGGTACACTTGGGTTTAAATAATAAACTTTCTATAGGCTAAGGGAAGTATGATTGAAGAGCAATTTGTCTGAAAAAAAAAATCTTGAGATTTCAGGGGATAATAATCAACCAATTAGGTGTTCAGGGGCAATATCTATGTCCTAGTTCTTTAGTCAATTTATGGCTAGCAATCCTCTGCAGTTCCTATTTAATTCTTTATAGAGATCTTGTACTTATAAATCTTTTGGAGATGGGGAATGGGTAGATTTTCATAAATAAAATCTACAAGATTTATATAGCCCTATGCTTTTTCTGAAGCACCAAAATCTTTTGGATCAATTCAAGTGACTGAAGAAGAAGGGAAAGATAAAAATGTACACAAAAATCTCTCTATGGGTCTCTATCCTTTATTCTAAATTCCTACCTTTATTATACGTATTTTCCAAAACCAAGCTCCCCAGTTTCAGATCACAGGAGTCATAACACTCACACTCCTTATTCCACAGGGTTGTTAGGAATGAGAATGTGTTCCATAAATGTGAATTATCATTATGCTTGCCCTTTCCATTCTTTCCTGGTCAGTATGATGCAAATTCTGCTACTAGATCTTTTTTGGTTGGCTTGGTCCTGAATAATGAAATTGATATGCTGGTTATAAACTCCGTGAGCATTAGGACCCTTGCCCAGCAGGCCTCTCCAAACCTAAGCCCTCTCATGCTGCCTCTAGCTTGGCATTCTCCCAGATTAATCCTTTTGGTTCTGAATCTTTGTCGCTGCTGGATTCATCCACAGTCAACAGCAGAGCTAAACTGACAAATATACCATAGAGAAATTGGAAATTAGACATGTTTTTGTGACATCTTCTACCAGCTCAACCCACTTTCCTATCTCAGACTGATGAGTCATGAATGATCAGCGCTTGCTGGGGATGAATTCCAAAAACCACATGCTTTTTACAATAATAGTTTATGCATTTTTTTATAAGCATTATAGCAAAGCTATGCAGTTACATATTCTCAGTCCCCTTCTTCCCATTCCCCTCATTGCATCCTTTGCATGGTAGTTTGAAAAATGTAGCCTTCTCTATTGTCCTTTACATATTTAATTTTCTTATTATTAGGAATTTGACAAGCATCAACCAACACCAGCATTTCTTTATGCTAAGAAGAACTAAAATGCTTATATAGAATATGTTCATCTTTGTTATATACATATATATATAATTTTAAAAACCTACATATTAAATGTCACCCAGCTGTTCTAATACTGCTTTTCTCTGCCCCTCCTGAACCTCCTTTTTTTTATTATGGCTTTTTATTTACAAGATATATGCATGGGTAATATTTCAGCATTGACAATTGCAAGACCTTTTGTTCCAACTTTTCTCCTCCTTTCCCCCATCCCTTCCCCCGAGATGGCAGGTTGACCAATACATGTTAAATATACTAAATTATATGTTAAATACAATATATGTATACATGTCCAAACATTTATTTTGCTATACAAAAAGAATCGGACTTTGAAATAGTGTACAATTAGTCTATGAAGGAAATAAAAAAATGCAGGTGGACAAAAATAGAGGGATTGGGAATTCTACATAGTGGTTCATAGTCATCTCCCAGAGTTCTTTCACCCCTCTTGAACCTTCTTATGAATTTATTTTTTCTTCTTTTCATTTTTTTGGTCTTTTGATCACTCCTTCTCTCCCACAACTCTTCATCTATAGAAATAAAATATAAAAATTCTCCCTTAAAACCAACATGTACTGTCAAGTAAGACAAATCCACAAATTAACCCTTTCTGAATAAATATAAGGTATCCCAAAAGTCTTAGCATCATTTTAAGCTACTAAAGCTATTAATTAGTTATATTAATTAAGATATTAAAGCTTAATGCTAAACTTGATTGAT
Organism: Sarcophilus harrisii; assembly: GCF_902635505.1. Lineage (NCBI taxonomy): Eukaryota > Metazoa > Chordata > Mammalia > Dasyuromorphia > Dasyuridae > Sarcophilus > Sarcophilus harrisii. The sequence continues at coordinate 52,192,242 of NC_045426.1, forward strand.
ATTTCTAATTGATTACTTTTAAGATGTATCATGAATACATTAAGTTTAACATTAAACATTAGTAGCTTAAAGCTACACTGAGACTTTTAGAATACCTTTTACATATTGCAGTCTGTAGCCTGAGTCCATTTCTGTCAAGAGGTGGCAAACATGATATATCATCAGTCTTTGAAGGTCATGATCAGTCACTGCGTTAAGATTCCTAATCTTTCACTCTTGTTTTCCTTTGCAATGTTATTGTCATTGCATGAATGATTCTCTTGGTTTTGTGCACTTCTTTCTGTATCCATTTATTTTCCTTTTTAGATCCTAAATAGAATCACTTTCTGGGGTCTGGGGACAGGACAAATAAAGATATTGCAGAACACCCATGTAGAGGGAAAAGTGCAGTGGATTAAGTGTCACCTGCTTCAATTTTTTAGAATGCTGACTGAATAAACGTGATAAGTATACATATTAGTTCCCCTGTTAGAATACAAGATTCCTGAGGTCAGGGACCAATATAGCACAGTCAAAAATTCTGTTTTTGAGTCTTGACTGACACTTGTGATGCTAACCTATAAAAATACACATATGTACATGTTGAATGATACAATAGAACCTAATCTCTTTGAGAGCAAGAAACTGTTTCCTACTTTAAAAAAAAAAAACCTAAACCTGGTTTATGGTAGTCATTTAATAAAAATTTGTTATTTGATTGATTTATGTGATTCAGCAAGTCCCTTCTCTTCTCAGATTCTCAGTTATCTAGGATAATATTATTTGTATTAATTATTTCTCACATAAGTACTTGTGAGGAAAGTGCTTTTATAAACTTTTATATGGTCTTAGAGAATAGCGAAGTAGCTTTTATTATATAGGGTTGGTTAGTTGTTGTCTTTTGTTCTCAGAGAGTACCAAAATGACATTACTATGTTAAAGTCAAATAATAGTGTATCCAAGTATGGCTGATCAGGCTGATACAAGCTTGGAATTTCTGCCATAGATCAGACACAAGTAGTTCATATGAACATTTGGGGTAGCTTCTCTATTCTGTGTATTTTATGTTTCCTTTGGGCTAATTTTATTCTGCCTTGTTCATAGCGCCCAGCGCCTTCTCTGAGGAGGGCAAGCCATGCTGGGTAGTCCTGTGCCAGTGTCTCCCATGTCATACAATCAAATATAAAGTTTTTAAGAGAGACCTTGAGAGTGTCCTTGTGTTATTTGTTCTTACCACTCTGTGAGCCCTTGCACTCTGTGAGTTCTTTATAAAATACTCTTTTTTGGGGGCAAACATATGTTTGTCATTTGTACAATGTGGCCAGCCCCATGAAGTTGTGCTCTCCGCAGTTGGAATGCTTGGGAGTTTAGTCCAATAAAGGACCTCTGTATCCTGCCAGGTGATCTTCAGAATCTTCCTGAGATAATACAAATGGAAGAGATTCGGTTTCCTGGCACAGTGCTGGTATATGGTCCAGGTTTCATAGACATACAATAATGAAGTCAGCATGACTCAGACCTTCACTTTGGTGGTCAGTCTAAGACTGTCCTCGCCCACTTTGATAGTGTTAGTCATGAGGACTTATGAAAAATATGTCAAAATTTGAGTGCCCAGAAAAATTCATCAGTTTAGTATGTCAATTTCATGATGCCAGGCTCTGAACATTGGACAATGCTCTCGAGCTTTCCCAAGTACCCAATGCAGTGAAACAAGGCTGTGGGCTTGCTCCCATACTTTTTAGCATGATGTTTTCAGCCACTTTTTCAAATGCCTTCCATGACGACGAACAGGAATCCCACTGATGATAAATTCTTTAATTTTGACTACAAGCCAAGACTAAAGTGGAGGAGTGTTGATTGTTTGCTTGCACATGATGGTGCACTCAATGCATCCTCTCAAGCCAAGATGCAACAAAATACAGAGTACTCATTGGTCAGCCATTAAGTGCCAAGGTCATACGCTGCATCCCATGCCATCACCAGTCACCTTGACTTTTGTCATGCCACTGGACTTTGATAACTCTGGAAGAGAGAGTGGTTGATGATGTTATGCAACTCCAATTTACACATGAGTCAAGCCATCATTCTCCAATTTCATTGATCCTCTTCAAAAACAAAGGACAAACAACAATAGGGTGCTACAAAAGCCTCAGTGTAATTAATGCTATTAAAGTTTAAAACATCACCAAGACTTGTGGAGTGAGTACTCCTCAATGGCTCACACAGGTCTGGTGTACAGTAGATGCTCCATAACTACTCAATGAATCAATGAACCAAATGTAAGTGACCCCAAAGATTCCTGAAATCTATGCTCATTCTCTCACTCTTGAGGTTTAACTAGGAATATCTTGGAGAGAGGATTGGAAGGCTGCCTGAGATAGAGAATGGTTTTAATGAATGTATTTAGAGAAGCAGAGAAAGTATTCAGGAAACCTGATGAGTCATCTGCAGTGCTAAAAAGAAACAAAACAAAACAAAACCTCAGAAGAAAAACCCTATGACCAATACATATAAAAACCCCATATCATATATTTTAAGATATAATTATGCTGATTTGGGAGTTATCTAAAAACTGAAGTGAAATAATGGAAGTATGGAAAGGAATTAGATGGGAAAGTTTTATGTAGTTAAAAATCGCAATTTTATTAAGCATATACATACACAGACACAGAAATTTATATTTCTTGGCCACAATCAGACAAAATGCTGTGGTGGAAAGTTCTCCACTGTAAAGACCCTAAGGCTGAAATGGTCAGAATTTTTAAAGGGGAATTTTTATTGTGAAAATAAAGGTAAAGACAAATAAAATGAAAACCAATCAACTAATTAGGATGTAAGTGCCTACTTGTACTAAGTTTTGGGAACTTACATTCTATCAGAGAAACAACTTGTACATATATAAGAAGTTTGTAAGAACCATCCTACCTAGAACAGATTGGAAGAATCTGTGGTGGTAATATTTCCTTCACATGGAAGTCACACAATCTCAACATCATATCAATCAGTAAACATTTATCTACAGCCTTCTATATACCATTCACTGTGCTAAGCACTGGAAATAAGAGGCTCCCCCCAAAAGATCAAAAACACAGACAAAAAACCTTCAAGTTTACTGACCCATTGATATTTCTATATATATATATGTATATATATATATATATATATCAAATATATAAATATATATATATTACATTAATATGGGCCAGAGGTTTTTAAAAAACATTTAAAAATTATTTTTTACTTCCAAATTCTCTCCCTTCTTCACCTCTTTTCCTTCCATTGAGAAGACAAAGAAATACAATATCCATTAATTCATAAGTGATGCAAGACACATTTCTCCATTACCCATATAATATTGGGCAGGGAACAAGAAAAAGTGAAAAAAATATTCAGTATGTACTCAGAATTTATCAGTTCTCTGTCTGGAAATGGATAGCATTTTTCATCAGGAGTACTTTGGAATAGTTGTAAATCACTATATTGATCAGAATACCTAAATCTTTCACAGTTGATTATCGTTATATTATTACTGCTACTGGTTGTAATGTTCTCCTGGTTCTGCTCATTCACTTTTTATCAGTTCATATAATTCCTGCCAAGTTTTTCTGAAACCATCCCTTTTATAATTTCTTATAGTACTATAGTATTCTATTACAATCATATATCTTAACTTGTTCATCCACTCTCCAATTTATGGACTTCCCCTTAGTTTCCAATTCTTTGTAGGACAGAAGTTCTTAACCAACCTGGTTAATCTACCCTACATTGATATAGATGAATATTAAAATTATTAATTTTATAATAAATATTATATATTTATAATTTATAATATAATAATTTAAAATAATTTATAATAAAATTATTTGGAGTATATTAAAATTAAGAGCTTAATAAATGCTTGTTGACTGACTGGTTGCATAATTACTTATTCACAAACTTGCAATTACTTTCTTGTTAGATAGTTAATTAAGTTGAGCCTATACTTCAGTTTATTAAATTTTTATTACTTGAAAAACTGGGGAAACCTTCTTTCCCAATAGTAATTATTTTTTATTTTTTCTATATTTAAATTAATATAATCATTTTAATAATAAAAAGGCTAATAAGCATTTATAATATTTTGGTTATAGCCAATGATTTGTCTGAGTCATTTCAAGTCAACAATAATTGACTCTTCTTCATTCTCTTAATAAGAGACTCTATTTAATTTAGTTTAGCCCTAGTTAAAATAGTTCCAAAAGGGACAAAATTTCTCCTCATCTCTCTCCTATTTTCCTTCTTCAGTTCATCTCTGGTGAGAATAAAGTTTTTCAAGTCCTTTCTAGCTCTTTGTAGAATTCTTTTTATGAATTCTCAGCAGGATTTCTTCCTAAACTGAGGACAGTCCTTAAAACATTTCTCTCATGAAAGAAATCCATCCTCACATTCTTTCTGTCTTCTCCAAAGATTTTTCATAGATCCTGATAAAACCAGTACTTTTTTCCTGACTACTTAATAAGAAATGCTTCACATTGAGCCCTTTTCACATTCTGAACTCTTAATGCTACAGTAACATTTGTATTATCCTAGATGCATTAAAAACAAGAATTTTATATACATATATGTACATATGTTTACACACATACATAAATACAAGATAGTTACAAATTAGACACATAGTAACCTTAAATGAAAGAAAAATGTCATTACCTTACCACTCTAAAGAATGCCTAAAATTTTACCTTTATGGTAATTTCTTTAAATCTTGAGGGTGCTTCTGTCTTTCAGAATCCTCTATATTGGTGCAAAGGTAACATTGGGGAGGGACGGGATTGCACATTTTTTATTTGGGTGAAATCTGTGAGCATAAAATATTCAAACTGGGTAGATGTCATCAACACTCTCATATTATATATATATATATATATATATATATATATATATATAATTATATGCATATATACATATGTGTGTGTGTATATATATGGAAGTTGAAGCCCAGAAAAGGAAACTGTTGGGTCTAAGAAATACAGAAAATGATAAAACCAGAGTTTTTTTTTTTTAACCACTCTTCATGCTAGTTCTCTCAGGAATGTGGAGGCTCCAAAGTGAGGAAAAAATGATAGACTCTAAGAAGGAATTAGCAGTGACAACGGTAAAATGTTATCAAAGGTCTACTTACCTTTATGGTATAATGGATAGAGCATTGGACTTATAGTCAGGATGTTAGCTTCAAATTTGGCCTTATGAGCTTTCTGGGTATTGGCAAGTCCCTTAAATTCGCTGAGTCTCTGTTTTTTCATTTGTAAAATGGAGAGAATAACTCTAGCTTCCACCTGATAATGTAGTCATGAGGCTCAAATGAGAGGATATATGTAAAACAGAGGTGTCAAACATACTTCAAGAGGACCCTATCATACCCCATCATACTTGGACATCCCAAGTGCTGCAATCAGATTAAGATGTAATTAGGAAATATTTAACAAAATAAATAAAAGTACAACAGAACATAGATAATGTTATTATGTGATTTTCTAAGCTAATAAGGGGCCTGCAGGTCCAGTATGAGTAGCCCCAATTTCAAAGCCCTGATTTGAAACTCTCTCTTCATTGGTAGAGATGAATGTGCTACACCTGTATGAAGGGGAAATGGATTTGGAAAGACTAGAGAGGGGAGGCCATTATTCTTCTTTGAGTTTTCTTTGAATTGACAAATCTCTTAGTTGGGCACTTTGGGTTTTTTTTAAGAGATAAGATGGGGGAGGCCAATCGAACTTCAGGTTCCTGAAGGAAAAGATTCTGAGAAGAAGCTGACATGGGAGGATCTGGCCATCTCCATTATGTCTGGGGTCTCAGGTTACTAAACTAGAAATTTTGGGGAACTTCCCGATGGGTGAGATATGGAATTCTCTCTCAACTGAATTCTTACCTTATTCTCAAAAGATGAGAGGTCCTTCACTTTGCATTTTCTGCTAAGTATTCTCTTATGTAAACTTCCTCTGATTGCTGTTTTACTGAAAAATTGGATAAATTGGTTTCTTCGATGATTTGCATGTGTGTTCATTGTGAAATTGGTATTTTGTAGAAGTAGTCAAGCCTTGGATATAAAACTTGGGTCCCTCCTTTCCCCCCAATTTAAGACACAGCAATCAGAAATTAGCTCCACTGAAAAATCCTATTGCTTATTTCAGGGAGCAGACAGATATAATTCTAGCTCACTACCCCTAATTTTGAGAAAAGCATTGGTGGCCTTTGGCCCCAACATCCTGCTTCCATTCCTGGCAGAAATTAGTCTCTTTTGGAGAAGGAGAGAATAGGCTAGCTTATAATAGAATAGTCTGTTCTGCTTTCCTTGGAGCCACACAATGACACTCCCATGCTTTATGTAGGGGACATACTTTCACCACATGTAGTTGAATAGCCTCAATTCCTATTTGAATTTGAAACAACTGGTGTAAAGCACTTTGTATACTTGACAGCTCTATGTAAACATCCAATATTATTATTATGAACTATGATGTGTTCTCCACCTCTAATAAAAGGGGAACCACTTCAATGGGAATCAACTTTTCTGGACAACTCAACACATAGAATCGTAGAATATTAGATCTGGAAGGAACCTTTGAATTAAGCTAGTTCAAACTCCTCATTTTATAGGTAGCGTATATCAAATTGTGTACAAACCCTGCCTCTGCCATTAGTTGGTTGTGTGAACTTGGGTCTGTCAATAAATAGTTATATGTCAGAAACTATGCTAAGCATTGGGGATACAAATACAAATAAAAACAAAGACAGTCCCTACCCTCGGGGAGTTTACAATCTAACCTAAGACAAAATACAAATAAAATGGTATCCCATGGGAAGTATGATGGAAAGTTCCAAAGAAATCCAAAAGCGATATAGTTCATGGGAAATGGGGACAAACGCTGAACTGAGCTCCCTCTTCAAATAAATAGTGTGGAGCCTCTGGCTCTGCCTTCTAGCAAGTTAGTACTCCTTGCATGGGCTCTGGGCCTCAGTAGGAAATTGGACTAATCTTCCTTCCAGCTCAGTAATTTATTTGTGGCTCTTTTCCTCACCTCCACTCTAGGTCCTTTGAGGGGATCCAACATTTATTATGCTACCATGTCACCAATGAACTATTGGCAGGAAGCACATATGGCCAAGGGGACACACATAGAGGGGGCCAGACAGAAACGAGCTCCTCATGTTCCTGAGTTGACATCTCCAGAAAGCAGATTTTTTTCCTCTGTGGTTGCTGCTGCCATTCCCCCACAGAGCCACTGATACCCTTTGGTTCTGATTTCTCCATAGAACTGGGGAGATGCTGATCTGTAGTTTTTGCCCTGCTGCTCTCTGCTGGCATTTCCTCTGAACTGCAACAAGGGACAAGCCTATTGAGTTCTTAGCCCAGGGCTATTTCTATTCAAAATTTCAGACCCAACCCAACTCTTGTCAGTCAACTAGCATTATTACATACCTACTGGCCTTTAGAGTTTAAATTTTGCCCTTTTAACTGCCTTTTTCTCTACAGAAATCTCTTTTAGACTAAACTTGTATGAGTAATGGGCAGAGAATTTCTTTTAAGTCCTATCATATACTTGGTTGCTGATTTGGGTCCATGAAAAACATACTCTTAGTAAAATTGCACAGGAACTTAGTAGAGCTGTCATGGAGACAGTCCTTTTAACTTCCATCCTGCTCCTCATCACTAACTTGATCCTTGAAAATCACCTTTAGAATAAAACTGAAACAGCTTGGGTGGAACTAGTAGAGATAACAGCTTTTAGCCTATATTCTCTTCCTCTCCCTCAATCAAATTCAATTCAATTCAACATAATGCAATTTGATTCAGTTCAATGCAACAAACATGTATTAAGAATCTATTGTGGGGAACACTGCGCTGAGTACATGGAGAGACAGCTTAAATAAGATATGGTTGCTGCCTTCTTGGGGTTCATATTTTAGGAAAGAGAGATCATTATGAACTGGAGAGATTAGACAAGGTACTTATAGATGAATCACTCACTATTTCGCTGTAACAGAAGCCCACGGTGCTAAAATACATTTGTACATATGGTAATGAACATTTGGCTCTTTTTTTCCCCCTAACAAATCTTTTTCTGTCCCATAGACCTCATAAATAAGGAGATTCCTGAAGAGGAAGATGTACCTCTACATAATTCCAAGAAATGTGATGTTCTCCTGTTGTGACAAAGAGCTGTAGAATCTAATCAAACCAGTCAAAAAAGCAAGCATTAAGCACCGATTGTGTGTCAGGATTAGTCAATATATATATATATATTTTGGATATATTCAATATCCAAAGGATATAGTCAGAAATGAAATAATCCCTGCCCTCAAGGAGCTGACATTCTGTGATTTCTAAAAATTCAAGATCAGTTTCATTAGTTCTAAGAATTTGAAATGCTTGCTATTCCACAATATTTAGACTAGGAAATAAGAGCATATTGGTCTGGGAGGGAAGGAGACTTTATCTCTCACAAATGGAGGTTGGTTCAGTGTCTTGAGGACTGTTGAGAAGCATGGATTTTAGCAACAGCTCTGCTCTTAGTTATGTGACTTTGGGCCAGTCAATCCCTGGGATCAAGGCTCTCTGCACATCATGCCAAAACTTCAGACTTCATCTGGGCTTCCTGATAGGCCCTGCTTTGCTACATATGGTTGTCTAGAAAACCCAGGTTGCTTCTGGGAATTCAGAGGAGGTGCCCTTCTACTAACATTCACATTTTCCTTCCTGGATCTTGTTACTGATATCCTATGACCTACAAATCTGAGAAAGATGGGGTGTAATACAGTGGAAAGATGGTTGGGTTTGGAATTCAGCCTCTGACAGCAGTATGACTTGGACAAGTTCTTTAATATATCTAAAGTCTTGGATCCATAAAATGGGAGTAATAATACCTACATTATCTACCTCCTAAGTTTTGGAGAGAATCAAGCCATATAGTGTATCTAAAGCATTTTGTAAATCTTCTTCTTCTTTTTTTTGCTTAGGCAACTGAGGTTAAGCGATTTGCCCAGGGTCACACAGCTTGCAAGTGTTAAGTGTTTGAGATCAAATTTGAACTCAGGTCCTCCTGACTTGAGGGCTGGTGTTCTAATCCACTAGGCAACCTAGCTTCCCCTGCATTTTGTAAATCTTAAAGAACTAGATAGATTTACATTCTATTATTAGATGAATGTTTGCAAACAGCTGAGGCAGGATAGGAGTTTCATTTCTATCCAAATGCATTAGGATTAAGGAGTTCTTTATGAAAAACAATTATATATAGCTTTCAGGGTAAAACTCTGTCACCTCCTTGGTACACAGGCAAGTGCTAAAACTAAGATTCCCTTTCAGACTGGAAAAATTCTAATATTCTCTTTTCCCAGAAAGGGTTTTTAATTGCTATTTTTGAGGGCTATAAACCAGAGGCTAGGGCTCTGCATTAAGCTGCCAAGAAGATGAAGCTCAGTCTTACCTCCCCTTCTCTTTTTCTCCTCTGAATGGGAACAGATAGAGGCTTCTTTGAACCTATTTGGCTTTAAGGAATAAAGCCGGTATGTCATCAACCAAAACAACTTCTCTGCAGTATCCAGATAGGGCACCCAGGTAGATTTGTGAGTATTGTGACTGAAGGGATATCAGGAAGGTCACCCACAACCTGTTACAATGAATGAGTTTTTTCATGATTATCAAAGCCTCAACATTCTTTGATTCTATAAGAAGAAGGTTCTGGGCAGCAGCCTAAGGTTGTATCTGAACATGCAAAGGATAAGAGTAAGAACTGAGGCTTCTGAAAAATTGGACTTCAACCTAGGGTCTCCGAAAGAATCATAAAATGATAGAAGTGGAAGAGACTTTACAGATCAACTCCTCTGATCCTCTCTCTACAAAGATACAGAAGCCAGAGAATTGAAGCAAATGACATGGCCATTTAGTAGCGCAGAGGAAGTCAAAGTTGCATCTCAGGAACTTCAGTCCTATTGATGGGGTGGTGAAACTGTGTTCCCTTTAATCTGTAAAATTATCACTCTGAAATTTTTTCCCCTTTTGAATTGTAAAATAAGGGAGATTTCTGGTCTCCCAGGGCCTTTTTAAGGCAAATCACAGCCCCCATTGATAGCTGAATGCCCATTCAAATTCTATTGGGAGATCTGGGCCTGATATTGCTTCTCTCTCCTTGACATAACTGCCTGTCAGGACCCCTGCCCACTGTGAAGACATTCTCTTCTCAGTGTTAACACCTCTGTTTATCTCTCTGCCAGGATTTCTCTGCTAGGACCTTTATCTCTCTGCCAGGACTTTGTCATTCAGAAGTCAGTCTTCTTAGCAAAAGTCGACTTCTGCAGTGCCAACAATGAACTTCCTTTTGCCAGTCTAATATTTCAGGTTCGTGAATTCTTTCATGTTTGACCTGCATGGACCAGGAGGGGATTCTCACACCTCAACTCTCTTTACTGCCACTAACCGCATAATTTGGCTAACTGCATCACTATGTTCTTTCCACTATATCACAAACTGTCTGTTCATCTGAAAAAAAGGGTAGGATTTCTCAAAAGGAACTTTTACTAGGAAAATAAAGGAGAAAAAATAAAATGTAACTCCCGTATCAATTGTGAGGGAATCCCAAATCCCACCATTAAATTGTTAGTCCTTTTGTTTCTTGAAGGTAATTTTGTCTTTCAGAGACCACTATAATGTTGCAGGTTCTCCTCTTTCCCTTCTCCCGACACTATAAGCCAAAGTCAGAAAATATCTCAATGAAAATTAGTTGGCAACCTGCTGAGAATATAACCTTGTAGAAGTAGAAAACAGATAATGGCACACTGGTAAATGTTTAACAACTATTTATCTATCTATATTTGTACCCATATATACATATGAAACACATATGCTTACCTACAAGTTTAATATACATTTTCTTCATCGTTTTCTTAAATCTAGACACTCACAATAATAAATCAAGTCTTGATTTGTTGCCTTCGTTTATTTCCAAGTTGTAAATGCTCCTACTAAATGCTTAGCATATATTTTGACCTGCCTCCAGCACACTCCTGGACATGACAAGTTGCAAGGAAGGGGAAAATGGAGCTTCTTCAGCACAGGAAAGAAATTTCTCTTCCTGGCAATAATTCAAGTTTCTAGAGAAAACAGAATGGCAGAATTACAGAACCACATAGAATAAGAATCTCTCCCTCTTCATTAAAGGGCCTGTTTGCTTGGCTACTCACAGGAAATTTGGTTTTGCCTTTTCTGTTTGCCCATTTCAGTTTAACCTTTCTTGGAGCACTCTGGAATGCCCTCCAATCCCTGAACCCAGTGGTGCTTAAGAGGATTGTTAGGGGGAAGTCCCTAGATGTCAATTGAGTTTACAGCTACAAATCTAACCAAAGCCCCCAAACCTTCAATATAACTGAACTCTTTTCAGGCTTCCAGCCAAAACATCCATTTCTTTCCCCTTAGGCAACCATCCAAGGCTTGCCCCAAGAGTCTCAGAATGGCCTCCATAAGAGGATAGAAAGGGGAGGGGGGAGAACAAATTGAGGCAATTGGAAAAGTCTGCTCTGTGATACCCCCTCCTGCATATGGGTCTTAATGTAGATTAAAATGAGCATTTTTCTGAGCATACATTCCCATCTCCCTATCTCTGCCTATTGAAAACTCTTTCCTTCTTTCTAGGTTCACTTCCTCCATAAAGCCTTCCCATACGCTCTTTTGCATTCTCAGACCAGCAACTTGTCTTTTATGCATTTAAAATTTAATTTGTTTAAATTATTCAAGTTTATATCAACCTTCCCCCCTTCTTCCTCCTTCCTCTACTGTAAACACCCATCAGGGTCAGCCAGCATTAAGACCCTTGCATATGGTAGCCACTTAATAAATGTCTCTTGAATTGAATTGGCTAGGACAAATGAAGGAAATAATTTCCCATAAGAGTTATTACCAAGGATTACTGTGACTTGGAGTTTCACCTTCTTTCAATGCTTCCTTCAAACAAACATTGTCCAAAAGTGGGTAAAATCAAGGACTGGGTAATCCCTAAACTAGATAATTCATCTCTTGCTAATTTAGAGTGGATTGTTTTTGTAATAGGCATTGTAATGAAAGATGGGGGAGAATCTGCTAGGGGAGGCAAGCTGGGATAGAATAAATGTGGAACTTAATTAAGAAAGGCAACCTGTGCAGACATAACTCATTTTATTGCAGTTAGTAGATATTATTTTTTTTAAACACATCGAAGGTTTGTGCAATCCTGCATTGAATAAGTCTATCAGCACCATTTTTGGAACAGCATATGCTCATATCATGTCTCTGTGTTTCATTTCGCTAATTATCACAATACTGCAGACTTTTTCGTTATTACTATATCTGTTATGATGACCAGTGATCAGCGACATTTGATGCTACTATTTTAATTGTTTTGAGGTGCCACGAACTGAGTCCATAAAAGACTGTGAATTTAATTTAAATGTGTGTTCTGACTGTTCCACTGACCAATTTCCTGTTTCTCTTCCTCTCTGTATTTCCTGAGATACAATAATATTGAAATTAGGTCATTTAACAGTCCTGCAATGATTTCTAAGTGTTCAAATGAAAGGAAGAGTTGTGCATCTATTTCTCACTTTAAATAAAAAATTAGAAATGATTAAACTTAAGTGAGGAAGGCATGTCAAGATTAAGGCTGAAAGCTAGGCTTCTTGTGCCAAATAATTATCTAATTATGAATGAAAAAGGAAAAGATCTTGAAGAAAATTAAAAGTTCAGTTTTTTTTTTAGCAAGAAAGTGTTTTTAATTAAGAAATATACATTGTTTTTTAAAAACATAATGCTATGATTATATACTTAATAGACCATAGTATAGTATAAACATAACTTTTATATGCACTGGGAAACTAAACATTCATATGGCTCCCTTTATTGTGATATTTGCTTTGTTGTGCTCTGGAATAATATGGTAATATCTCTGAGGTTTGCCTGTGCAGTGGAAAGAGACCCAGAGAAGGAGAATGGAGATTTATAGAAGGTTCTATTTACAGTGGTAGCTAGTGGCTCCATAGATAGAACACTGGACTTTGGAGTCAAGAAGGTGTGAGTTCAAAATCCAACCTCGGATATTTCCTCTCTGTGTGATCCTGACAAGTTACTTAATCTCAGATTATCTGAAAAAATGGATCTCCTGGAGAAGGAAATGGCAAACCACTCAGTTTCCTTATCTATTAAATGGGCATAATAATAACAGTCTATTCATAGGACATAGATCAAATGAGTTAATGTGTACAAAGGGCTTTGCAAATCTAAAACAGCTATGTTAGATATTATCCGAACTGATGGACTTCAATTCTTTGTTCTGAAATGGTTAATTCCTCCAGGTGAGTTTTAATTCTCTGAGCTCCTTTTGTTCCAGTCAATGACCAGGGGTGGGTAGTTACATTGATCTTTTTGCAGAACAAATTGGAAATGCTCCAATTATCTCTTTTGGCACTTTTCAGTTCCTGAGTTCCCAAATCTCAAACAATTCCTACTGTTGGCATATATGCATGCATACTAAGGGTCTGTCTGGGGGCACGGTGGAGTAGCTAGAACAGGAAAATTAATAGCAATGAGAAAAACTAAAAACTGTATCAATATTGGATAAATGATTGGTCAGGTCCCAAAGGCCCTCACCTCTTTTGACAAAGTCATGGCATCCTTCAACATCCTGTTTGTGTCAAATTTAAATCAACTAATCAATCAACTATTTTAGAGTAAGTTCAAAAAGTTCTTGGAGCTATTGTTCATAGGAAGTGTTCAGATTCATTGAAGAAAAGTGCCCTGAGAATAAAACAGACAAATTTAGACACAAATTAGAGTGCAGAAGAGTTTTTGAAATCTGGAGGTGGAGAGAAAGGATTAGGGACATCCAGAGTTGAGCTGGAAAGATCCAAGAGCCCAGGGATATCCAGTGAAAAGAGAAAATATGATTGAACTATGGCAGATAAAGGAGAGACTAAGGAGGTCATTGAACAGAAGCAGAAGTTGTGACTGATGTCACCAATTTAAAAAAAAATTATTTTTTCCCTGTTACATTTAAAATAATTTTTTTACATTTGTTTTTAAAACTTTGAGTTTCATATTCTCTCTCTTATCCCCACCCCAACCCCCATTAAGAAAGCATATATGAAGTTGTGCAAACATTTCCATAAAAGACATGTTGTAAATGAAAACATAGAAGCCCCCCTAAAAATTCCTCAAAAAGAATAAGAGAGAGAGGGAGGGAGGGAGGGAGAGAGAAGGAGGGAGAAGGAGAGGGACAGGGAGAGGGAAAGGAAGAGGAAGAGGGAGAAAGAGAGGGAGAGGGAGGAAGGGAGGAAGGGAGAGGAAGAGAGAGGGAGGAAGGGAGGAAGGAAGGAAGAGGGAGGAAGAGAGGGAGGAAAATAGAAAAGGAGGGAGGGAGAGAGGAAGAAAGAGAGAGAGAGCAAGAGAGCAAGAGAGAGAGAGAGAGCAAGAGAGAGAGAGAGAAAGAGAGAGAGAGAGAGAGAGAGAAAGAGAGAGAGAGAATGCTTCAATCTGTATTCAGACATAATCAGTTCTTTCCTTTCTCTGGATATGAGTTAGAATTTTTCATCATAAATCCTTCAGAGTAGTTGTGGATCATTGTATTGCTGAGAATAGCAAGTCATTCACAGCTGATGATCCTACAAAATTGTTATTACTTTGTTGATGTCACCAATTGTACCAATTAGTTCTTCAAGAACCAATGAGGGAAGCTTTAGGAAAGCTCTTTCCTCAGTTTCTTTTTTCATTGCCTATCTACAGACTTTATAATATTCTATGTTGCTTCATTATCTAATCATTTCCAGTAAACCGAATTTTGCCTCAACCACAAAGAGGTCAGGAATTAAATGGAAATAGCTATAAATATATATTAAGAAACAGAATTAAACCTCTGCCTCTGTTAGGAATTTTCATAACCAGGGACTCAGAACAACTGTGATTGCATACCCAACTTTTCATCTAATATAAACTCCCTAAAGAAGCAGATTAGGGAACCATGTGTTCCAGAGACGTCGTTAGACTGCATTTAGGCCTTTTAAAAGGAGCTGATTTTTTATAAGAGGGTCATATAAAAGTAGAGATTGATGGGGGAAAAAAGAAATGGAGACAAAGTGCTCTAGGAAGATTTATGGGGAAAGACAACACTTTCAGCTTGTGATTTGATGGGATTAGGGAAAGCTAAACAGAAGAGCTGATCAGAGACCTTAACTGCAGGCTTCTTCATCAAAATAAGTATAATGCCCTACATTTTTCATATTGCTTTAAATAGTGAGTTTATATCTATTATATGGCTACAAGTTAGTCATATGTCCCCATTTCAACCAAAGAACAAAGATCTGTTAAGGACTTACTATGTGCCAGGAACTGTGCTAAGCCCCTCGAATATAGGCAATAATTGTCTCTGCCCTCAGAGCTTACATTTGAATGGATGGGTTAAGGAAATTGTGACTCTGTGTTCTGCCCCATTCCTTCAGAATAATATTTGTGACTGGAATTAATTTGATGAACTCATTTGAGCTAAAGTATGAATGTTGTTCAGTTGTTTTTCAGTCTTGTCTACCTCTTTGTGATTCTATTTAGGGTTTTCTTGGCAAGGATATCGAAAGAGTAAGGCCATTTCCATCTCCAGCTCATTTTACAGATGAAGAAACTGAGACAAAGAGAGTTAAATGATTTACCTAGGGTCATAGAGCTAGTAAGTATCTAAGGCCAGATTTAAACTCTCAGAGATGTACTCTATACATTTTACCACCTAGCTACCCCAAATACAAATAGTTTATCCTAAATGAATGGATTACCCATCAGTATGAAACTCATTTGCATTTTAATTATTACTTTCAATTCTTTAAGTTGTAATAATAACTAGTAGTTACTATAAAAATTTTAAGCTATTGATGGAGATATTTTTGGGTTTTGCAGGAGTCCCTCAAATAATAATCCTAAACCTTTTTGGCCACTAAATTAGCTGTTGTCTCAGAACCTAGATTTGGAGTGAGACTTAGGACAGGCTGGAAGAAGGTTCCAGCCTCTTTTCTTTTGGCAAAATTTCATGAAAACTCTGAAAATGTTTTCTAGCCACACAGTTGGAAATCAATATTACCAGACAAAACAGCTTTGATCTATTTTCACAATATAAATTCTCCCCTGCCCTCTGCCCTTGAAGGAGGGAACAGTCACTGAAGTACAGGAGAAATTATTACAATGCTTCAAGTCAGTCTGCAGTTTTGTAGGTGTGAGCATATCTGACATTGATGGAGATTGTTACCTCCGAAGTGACTCAGGGGATGATGTAATAAATGACCCTCCATTCTCACTGTTCTTTGCTGGGCCATCCTCTAACCTTGGGGGTACTCCCCAAGGTTCTAGTCTTCACCTCTTCTCTCTCCAGAATCCCTGTTTTAATGATTTCATTAGTTTTCTTGGGTTCAGTTTTCATCTCTGTGAAGATTACTACCAGATGGTTTTTCTTTTTATAAAGATGATATATTCAATCCTATTTCTCTCTTGACCTTTGAATCTACATTACCAATTGGCTATTGGACATCTGCACCAGAATGTCTTGTAGTTAATATGTCAGAAACTAAACTCATTATCTTTCCTATTAAACTCATCTCTTAGTCAAACTCCTATATCTTTTAAGAGCACCACCATCCTTCTAGTCAGCCAGGTCTGTAAACACTCTTCTTCAGGTCCCCATTACCTTTCATCTAAAATATTGCAACAGGATCTGAATAGGGCTTTCTGTTTTCAGCCTCTCACATCTCCAAACTAACCTTTGTATAGTGGCCAATGTAACTTTCTTTCTTTCTTTTTTTAATAATAGCTTTTTATTTTCAAAACATATGAAAAGATAGTTTTCAATATTCAGCCTTGTAAAACCTTGTGTTCCCAATGTAAACTTTCTAAATCTCAGGCTCTGACTCTATCACTCCATTGCTCAAAAAGTTTAAGTGGGTTCTCATTACTTCATAAAGTATGAAATAAAATAAAAACTCCTCTGTTTGGCATTTAAAGCTCTTCACAGTCTGGTTCCAGCCTACCATTTCAGGCCAATTATACATTACTCCCCCTCATGTTCACTCTGCTCCAGCCTAATTTACTTATTTGTTATTCCTTTATAAGAGAGCTGGGAGTGGGGCAAGATCAGGCAATGAAGGTCCAGTTTATAATAGCACGCACAATATGCCTTGTCTGATATCAATGCATATGGAAGCTTGGTTAATCTGGTTTAGGAAATGTGTGATGAAAAATCCTTGAGTCTCCCTGTTTCTGTGAACCAAAGATATTATGTTTTTGTTTGGCTTACTGCATGGTGATAAAAAGCCTTCTAATTGGTTGCTGAGCCAGAAAAGGGGGGGGCATATGAAAAGCTTGAAAAGACAAAAATTCTACCCTCCCTGATGGCAATGGAGGCAACATGTTGTAAGCCTCCAGATGGAGAAAGAGGAAGCAATGGAAGCATCAGCTGCCTTATCTTCCCATCTAGCCAGCATGTGGCCAAGAAAGCATGATATCACTGTGGTTTTGGTTTTTGTCAGGATGGAGCACTGTATAAAGTAGTCAACGTAGAGACTTGGAGTCAGGAAGACGAGTTCAAATCTAGTCTTGGATACCTACTAGTTGTGTGACCTTAGACAAACCATTTAACCTCTCTTTGCCTCAGTTACCTCAACTGTAAAATATAATGTCTATCTCCCAGTATTGTTGTGAGGAGCAAATGAGAATATTTATAAAGAACTTAGCCTGGCACATAGTAGGTGCTATATAAGTACTTATTCCTTTCTTCCTTTCCTTCCCTACTGTGTGACTTCTTTCCTGATCATAGGTGAATGAGTATTAGAGATAAAACTGATGAAGTCATAACTTTTTGAGCTTCAGAAAATCAGAAGCATCACACAAGAGTCCATCTTCAATAGATGAACCTGGTGAAGAGACAGCCCTGAGGAATAATCTTAACTCATTTCAGCAGTGATTCCCTTGACAATTGAGAGACCATGGATAGCAACCGAGAGAGTGATCTGTCCATCACCTATTCCCACCCAGAATGAAAGTCAGTGTTGGGGGAGGGGGGAAGAGTGTTTTTCTATTTTAACACCTTTATATCTTCTCATTAGGTATGACTTTATAAAAAAAAAACCTAATTGATGTTAATTGTTTAATTGATGTCAAGGAGAAATCCATTGCTCTAATTAATATTGAGCTATTGAACTGTCAACAATTAGGTGATATTGGGAAGAAAGTAACTGAGGAAATGATATCAGAGGGTCACATGCTGTATTAGAATATTAATATTCTATACTATATTATTAGTAGTATTAGAATACTCTTTCCCTTTATCCCTTAGGGTTACTTTTAAAAATCTGTGGAGAGTAGTAGTTGAGCTTTAAAGACTGGGTCTGTCAATGAAGTAGGATTGAGAGACTGAGTCTAGAAGATATGAACTACATTTTTTCCATGCAACACGATCTCCCAGCTCTATTCCTTTACACAGGCATTCCCCCACGACTGAATTGCTTTTTCCTCCTTACCTTTAACTCACAGAATCCTCAGCTTCCTTCAAGGCTCAGTTCATATTTACTCTCCAAAGAGAACCCTTTCCATTAACCCCAAAAGTGGTTAACACTCTGACTTTTCTTCAAGTATATAATCATCTGTTTCCATTTGTTGTCACCTAGCAGAACTTAAGCTCTTTTGAGGGGAAACTACTCTTCACTTCTGTCCTTCTAACTCCAATGTCTCACCCATAGTAGGTGTTTAACAAGTGTGTGTAGGCTTGAATAGCCTTCGATAATTTTTTGAGTGAAAAGATTCATCATCATGCAGCCAACCTGGGGCCAATTCTCTTGGAACCAGGCTAACTCCTCTTCGGTGACAAATAGCAAATTTCACTAGCCCAAGTTTGCCTTGTGCTAGCATGTTCTTAAAGAACTAAATCATTTCTATACACCAATAACACCAGATTATGACATTCATGGCAACATTTTACTCCTGTCTACCAGCATTAAATTATAAGAAAGTGAAATTGGGGGCCAAGCAGGAGGCAAGTGAGCCCATCTCTCCTGTCCCAAGTAATCTACCATTGTGCTGTTTCATTTCTTACCTAGCCTTAATCACTAATTGAGCATTGCCTCAGTCAAATTGAAATCTGTCAGACCTTCACTTAAAAAGGCCAAGGTTCCCCATACATGTAGGGTTGCCTCCAGTCGTCCTGTTCTATATCTGGCTACTGGATCCAGATGGCTCTGAAGGAGAAAGTGAGACTGGAGACTTTGCACAGGCCTGCTTCATTTAAATCCAATTCACCTGCATGTCATGGCATCACCTTCCTGATGTCATGGTCCTCTTTGAGAACAAAGGACAAACAATAACAATTTACTATTATTTCATATATTTTTATTATTAATTTAATTTTTCAGTCTTATCCAACTTTTGAGGGTTTTCTTGATAAAGGAACAGTGGAATGGTATGCCATTTCCTTCTCCAGCTCATTTTACAAATAAGGAAACTGAGGCAAACAGGGTCACACAACTTGTAAGTGTCTGAGGCCACATTTGAACTCAGGAAAATGAGTCTTCCTGACTTCAGGGCTGGTACTCTGTGCATTATGGCATCCCCTAGTTGCAAATATAATGCAGAATTTGTAAATTTAGCTGGAAGCTACTTCCGACTCCATTTCAAACAGGGAAATAGAGAGGACAAATAGGTAATAAGTTGAAGAGAAAGGATTCATCCTCAGGTTCTTAGATTCTAAATTTAGTGTTCTCACAACTGTACCCAGGATGCTTATGATTAATGGCCTAAGATGAGGGAGCAGTGTTGTTCTGCTCCAATTCAAAGAGTCGGCTCGGCTGGTCAGTGGACAAGGGTTGACACATATCTCAGAAATCAGCAAGAGTTTCAACTACAAAATTGGTACAATGGGAAGCAGTTTGGGTTTTGATTTTGGGATTTTAGACTTTTCAGTTGATAAAGTTTTCTAAGATCATGCCATTGAGTAGTTAGAGTCCAACTTTATTTTTCTGGAAAATACTCTGAAAAATGTAGTCTTTTTTTATTATAGCTTTTTATTTACAAGTTATATGCATAGGTAATTTTACAGCATTGACAGTTGCCAAACCTTTTGTTCCAATTTTTCCCCTCCTTCCCCCCACCCCCTCCCCCAGATGGCAGGTTGACCAATACATGTTAAATATGTTAAAGTATAAATTAAATACAATATATGTATACATGTCCAGACAGTTATTTTGCTGTACAAAAAGAATCAGACTTTGAAATAGTGTACCATTAGCCTGTGAAGCAAATCAAAAATACAGGCGGACAAAAATAGAGCAATTGGGAATTCTATGTAGTGATTCATAGTCATCCCCCAGAGTTCTTTCGCTGAGTGTAACTGGTTCAATTCATTACTGCTCCATTAGAACTGATTTGGTTCATCTCATTGTTGAAGAGGGCCACATCCATCAGAATTGATCATCATATAGTATTGTTGTTGCTGTGTATGATGATCTCCTAGTTCTGCTCATTTCACTTACCTTCAGTTCATGTCAGTCTCTCCAGGCCTTTCTGAAATCATCCTGCGGGTCATTTCTTACTGAACAATAATATTCCATAACATTCATATACCACAATTTATTCAGCCATTCTCCAATTGATGGGCATGCACTCAGTTTCCAGTTTCTGGCCTCTACAAAGAGACCTGCCACAAACATTCGTGCACATACAGGTCCCTTTCCCTTCTTTATGATCTCTTTGGGATATAAGCCCAGTAGTAACACTGCTAGATCAAAGGGTATGCACAGTTTGATAACTTTTTAAGCATAATTTCAAATTGCTCCCCAGAATGGTTGGATGTATTCACAATTAAATGTGGTCTTTTTCTTTTGATCATTTAAAAGATAATCATACTTGTAATAGTGACATCCCAGCATATCTAAACAGGTTGCCTGGAACACTGATTGTGAAAACATGGGCAAAAAGCTGCTTTCATCACTGAACTCAATTGTTTTTTTGTGTGACTCATAGATTTTTAGGGAAAAAAATCTGAATATAAAAGCTTTGTTTGGTTTTCGAAGAATTAATATATAATCTTTTAAATTCCTTTCATCCTGCATTATGTAAATTGTCATAATATAGGTCATGAATTTCTCTGGGTGGCAGAATCCAATCAAATTAAAAATGAAGTTAATATAAATCTTCATTGAAATGATATCCAACTCTTATCAGTGACTGTCTAGGGCCAAATTTCTCTAGTTTATAGAATAAAGAGTTGAGGTACATTTTAACAGTATTTAAGGTCTTAAGTTAGGCCTGGGACAACTAGTGGACAAGTGAATAGAACACCAGGCCTGGAGTCAAGAAAACTTATCTTCCTAAGTTTAAATCAGATCTCAGACACTAGCTATGTGACATTAGACAAGTCACTTTATTCTCAGTTTCTTCATTTGTAAAAATGAGCTGGAAAAGGGAATGGCACTTATAGTATTTTTGCCCAGAAAACCCTAAATGGGCTCTTGAAGAGTTGGATACAACTGAAAAACAACTTAACAACAATAATAAATAAGAGTGAGGGGAGTTCCTTTGGTTGGTGAGGGATGAAAAGACACAGGAAGACTTCCTGTCTCGAATTTCATCTCATGAAGCTAAAGAGCTGGAAGGGACTTAGAGATTATCTAATATAACTGCTTTGTTTTAATACACGTGGAAACTGAAGTCCAGAGAATTAATGAATTGCCCCAAGTTCCTCAGCTACTAAATGATAGTGTTGGGGACAAGCCCAGGGTGTTGGATTTCTAATTTTGTTTTCTTTCTATTCGACTTTACCACCTAGGTCCTTGGTATGCCTTCTGAGAGAAACAGAGAAGGTCTTATTATATCTATTTTATAACTGAAAAGACTGTGTCTAATAAAGAAAGATGAAGTAGTTTGTCTGAGGTAATACAGCTAGTAAATGGTGGTAGGTTGGGGATGAGAAATGACAAGAACTCAGATCTTCATACCTCTTACTTTATTGTGTAGAGAAGAATAGAAAATGCAAACATCAATTATGTTCATATAAAATATCACACCATCTAGTACCTTAGTTCCCTTTTGTTCCCTTCCTGGGGCAATTTGAATAAAACCTAATGGAGAAGGGAATTCAGAAGCTCCAGTTCAGATAAGCCGTACTGTATGTAATCTGATCCTATAGTCTTTCATTATGAATCATTCTTTATTGTCATAATCTTCCTGGGGGCAGAGGAGCAGGAATAAACAGTCTCCCAAACCACCAATCCATAGCTATAAGTCCCTAGGCTGTTTCCTGATGCTCTCAAATGTCACTCTCGCCACCTTCCCCAGGGAATTGCAAACATTTGCTTCCCTTTGCCAATATGTTGGGAAGTGTGGAATCTTGCAGAAAGAGACCCACCTGTCTTTCCCTTTTCCCCCCTCATTTTCACAAGAGCCCAAATCCTGAAACATATTGTCTTAGCGCTGTTGTTATTGTTCGTCCTTTGTTCTCCAAGAAGACCCTCATAGGAAAAGGGTGGCAAGAGACCTTCCTAAGACTGCTTGGAATTGGTCAAACTGACTTCTCCCCCGGATTTATGCAGAGAATATTGGCATGTTGAATTGGCAGACGAGGCCAAAATGAAAATAACTTTTGTCACTCCAGATGGTTTTTCTTTTATGACTCTGTAGGCCTTTCCTTTTGGATTAAGAAATGTTTTGGCTTCCCTCCAGAGATCGCTGAACAACCTATTAACTGGGTTAGACTCACTCGCAGCTGAAGAGATGGATGACAAGGCCATGTTTAGGAATGATGTGGATCCCTCGCCTTATTTCATGGTACTCGGTATTGAATGTCATATCAAAAACAGGCCCGTCCATGAAGCTCTCCATGTGTCCAGTCGGGGTTTAGGTGAGATTGTACGGTAGAGAGGGTAGCATTTCTAAGCTCCTTACTAACATTTTACCATTCAAAAGTCTGTTCATTTCTTCCTGGCCACTTTCTTTAAAATATCGGGCCACCAAATGAATGGTGATATCCTAATTCCATCTTTCTAGTTTAAGAGTCTGGCTTCCTATAAATGTAAACATATGCAGATTAATCTGCTTTCTCACTTAACCATATTTTTATACAAAAATATCACTTCTTAAAGCAACTTAGTATAAACATTAGCCATCATACTGAAGGCATAAAATAACAATAGGTAATATTTCCATCATGGTTTGTTGTGCAAAACACTTTATAAACATGCATCTCAATAAATAAATCTTTATATCTATTTTTATAAAATTTCCATGTTATGGACGTATATTTTACACAGATTTCTTAATGAATCCTTATAACTATCATTATCTTCATAACTTACTTTCTTTTCTTTTTTTGCTGAAACAGTTGGGGTTAAGTGACTTGCCCAAGGTCACACAGCTAGGAAATGTTAAGTGTCTGAGGGCAAATTTGAAGTCAGGTCCTCCTGACTTCAGGGCTGGTGCTCTATCCACTACACCAACTAATTGCCCCCTCCTAACTTCCCTTCTTACAAGTGGGAAAACTGAGGCACAGAGCAGTTATGTTCCTTGCTAAATTTGTATGTGTCTGAGGCAGTATTCCAACTCAGCTCTTCTTGATTCTAAGGCTAGGGCTCTGTCCATTATGCTATTTAGTTGCTACATGATATGCAAACATTGTATTAAAACAAAACAGGGAGAGAGGAAAGGTATAACTGGAGCATGACTGTTGACAGAAGACCAGAGCCTCGTTGCTACAGACCTGGTGCAATGTTACATGTGGGCAGATGAGAGCTGGCATATGTGGGCTGAGGCAGAGAGAGAGACAGGTAGATGGAGCAACTGCTTACAGGGAGAAGAAACAACTTTTCCTTCTAGCAAAGAACTTTTCCTTACTCTCCCTGGGCCTTGATTGAAGTTGTAACCTCTTAGGGCTTGTCTCTGTCTTTAGGACTTCAGGTTAGTTTAATAACAAAAGCCTTTTTAGAAGCTTTCTTCAGGTGCAAGAGGTTAGTTTTTTGTTTTTTTTTCCTTTTCCATTATAAGGTGCTAGAACTCATTGACATCTTAATCTGGTCTTCCTGACTAGCTGGAAGGTCCTTGACATAACAAGAATTAATATTTCTAAAATTATTTTAGTTGTACCAAACATTTTCCTTATAATTAGATAGTAAAATATGTTTCCCCCCATTTTTTACAGATTAGTAAACTGAGGTACAAAAGAGATTAAGAAATTTAGCCTTGATCACACAACAAGGCAGTAAGGAAGTCCTGAAGTCAGAAAAATTTGAGTTGTAGTCCTGACTCTGGACACAAAGTTACTTAACTTTCAGTGATTTTCTTAGGCTATGAATTGCAGAGATAGTGCCAACCTGCACTGATAAAGGGAGTTGCCTCCCTATACCTGTGGAAGCATGAATCCATTCACTTCCTATCCCTACCATACAACTAAGTATCAGAGCCAAACTTCAAGCCCAAATATCCTAGATCTAAATCTAGTACTAGCACGAGACTAAAACCCTGTTTGATTTAATTTAGATGATAGGCCTTACTAGTAGCCTTGAACAGCATACCTTTGTCTGGTCCCCATCTAATATTTAGCCTTTTTTCAGTTTAGAATACTTTCCCTTGGCTCCATAGTCTTATTTTTCTTCTTCAGTATGAGCTTGTTCACTCGTAAGCTATCTAAAACAGCCTTTATCTTTAGGGTTCTGACTTTCTCTCTCCCTTGATCATGGGGGACTGATCTTTCCTCTGTTATTAGAAAAATCTGTGGATTTGTTTCTCATTCATTCTGCTTTGACAGAACATAAGAAAAGATGCAAGGAACCATTTTGGGAAACAATTTGGATTTATGATAAAGTCAAAAACTGTTGGTATTGTTTGATCCACTTGTGAGCATACAGTCCAAAGAGATCCAGGATGGAAAGAGATGCCTTGGTTTTTACAAATATATTCATAGCAGTGCTTTTTGTGCTAGTGAAAACTGAAAACAAAGTAGGAGACTATCAGCTGGGGAATAGTTGAAAATATTGTGGAATATGAATGCAGTGAAGTATTAAAGGAAATTAGGTAATTTAGTACACAAAGCCCTGCACCCAGAGCCAAGAGAGGACCTGAGTTGAACTATAGCCTTAGATACTTACTAGCTATGTGATGCTGGGTCAGTCAGCTAGGATTAAATAGTTAATCCCAATTTGCCTCACTTTCTTCATCTGTAAAATGGGGAAAAAGAATAGAACCTACCCCACTCCCTTGTTGTAATAAAGGAGGTAATAATTGTAAAGCATTTAGCACATTTCCTAGCAAATGCTAAGCTCCATATAAATATTAGTTATATACTTATTATTGTACTGTTAAAAAACAGTGAATATGATGAAGAATTTCAGGAAATATGGGAAAATCCCTATAAACTGATGCTGAATAAAGCAAATTAGAAGATCATAAACAATCTCTATATTAACATAAATGAAAACAGCAATAGGAATCTGGATTCATTGATTGTAATAATGAATTCCTGTTCTGAAGAACAGATGATGCAATGTGCTCTCTTTATCTTGGAAAAGAGGTAGAGAGCTAAAGGTACAGAATGCTTTATATACTATGAATAAGGTGTCAATTTGGTTTTGATTGACTATTTTTCTTTGTTACAAGAGAGTTTTCAAAGGTAGGTGTGTGTGTGTGTGTGTGTGTGTGTGTGTGTGTGTGTGTGGGTGTGTGTTGGTGGTGGTGGTGAAAAGATATCTGGAAATGTCCATAATATAAATGGGGCTGTGTTGTTAAATGTTTAAAGAATGATTAAAAAACAGGGAACAGTTTTAAATTTAATCTAAATTATTAACATTTTCTTTAACACATTCTTAAATCTAAAAAAAATCAACAAAGTGAGTAATTCAATTTTTGTAAGGTTAGTCAATTTCCGAGGTATAAATCCTCATACTGAAATTTTAACAACCAGCTCTCTAACACACCTGGATGTAAAACATAAAGAGAAGCAGGGCGGTGTGGGATCATAATATGATTTGTAAGGGAACTCAGAGGTCACCTAGTCTAATCCCATCATTTTGCAGGTTAGAACTCTGAAGCTAAATAACTTACCTAAAGACACAAACTAGTAATGTAATTAGAGGCAAATCTCCATTGAAGTATTCTAAGATTTTTTATTCAAGGGGAGTTATTGATTTGCATTCATCAAGGGAGATACCACACAGGCAGTCCCCCCTCCCTCCAAAAATGATGAAAACAAGTCTGGTTCAAAAAAATAAAAATCTCAATACATTTAATTTCTTTTATTTTAATACATTTATTCAATTTCAATTTATTTAAATGTTATTGTTTTTGTTGTAGTTCATCCTTTATTCTGGAAGAAGACCCTTTTGTGATGGTAAACTAGATGATTTTTGGTTTCAGAACTTATCTAACCTTTAGTCATTAAGGTGTCCTTAAAAGGAATTAAAATTCTTTTCAAATGATTAAAATATGCATTAAATAAATTTATTAGCTATTTTATTAAATATTAAATGTAAAACAAAATTAATCTAATAAATTTAAATTTTAAAATAAAACTAAAACTAAAAGTAATATAAACTATTTTTGGCACAGTGAATAGAGAAACTGGCTTGGTATCAGGAAGACTTACCTTCCTGAGTTCAAATTCTTCCTCAGACACTTATAAACTGTTTGACCTTGCGCAAGCCATTTAATCCATTTGCCTTAGTTTCCTTCTCTGAAAAAGAACTAGAGAAGGAAATGGCAAACCACTCCAGTACCTTTGCCAAGAAAAGCTCAAATGGGATCACAAGGAATCAGACATGACTGAACAGCAATAATGACAATTTAAAAATAAAATAAAAATTAACAGAAGAAACCAGCCAGATTTTAAAAGTAGAAAGTGTTTCCTCCCCAGGGACACAGTTTGGAAAGTGGAAGGATTAATTATCTCTCCATGGAAAGAAACTCCTAAATAAAGCTAAGGAAGTGTCAAAGACAAACAGGGGAATTCTGATTTAAGCTTGCTGCTTGTTGTCATCAGTGATTCAGCATGGGGTCAAGGCCAGGCCTTTAGAACAAATGACCCAAAGGAAAACTTACCTAGATTGGTCTAGATTTTAGAAGGTCAGGTGACATCCAACTGGGGTGATGGATGCTGGTAATAATGAAAGATTTTACATAATCACAGAGACTTTCATAAAGGCCTGAGACTGAAATGCTGAGATAGCTACTTGCTTCATAAAACCTTTTTTTGCCTCCCTAGAGGAGAAATGCTTCCATTCTTCTGAATTTTAAGTGTCTAAACTAATTATCACATTATTTCATATGGTTTGGTTGTGAAAAAGAAGAATATTATCTATGCATTGATCCAGATTCATAATCTGTACATCTTTGTGGATTTTTCCCTCTCCCTGTCCTCTCCCTATTCCCAAATGTTCAACTAGTTGTCTAGTTTTATCTATCTTATTGTCTACACATGTCTTATACCCATTCCCTTTTCCCCATCCCCAGGTCTCTCAACAGCTCTTGCCTAGATAGTGACATAGTGATAGCTTTCTAATTTATCTCTCTGGTTCTAACTGCTCTCCTCCTCCAATTCATCTTCTACATAGTAACCAAAACAATCTTTCCACAGCAAAAGTCTGACTAGGTTACTCTCTTGCCCCCAAACCTGTATTTTGTTTGATTAGAGCAGAGGTGTCAAGTTCACTGCTCTAAAACTTGTGAGTGTAGCTAGAATCATATTAAAATGTATTTGGGAAATATTTAACAAAATAAGTAAAAATGAAATAAAACATAGATAATGCTCATTTATAGTTTTCTAAATCAATATGTTCAGTCACTGTCCCTAGAAGGCAAAATAACATTCTTTAGTTTGTCATTCAAGGCTCTCTACCATCTGGCTCCCATCATTTTTTGCTCCTTATTTCATACTGCTCCCTTTCACACATTTCAGTCAAACTGAATTACTAGCTGTTCCTGAACTTGATATTCCATTTTCAGCCTCTACATTACATAAATTATTTCTTATACTTGGAATGCACTGCCTCCTTGCCTTCACCTCTCAGGATGTGTGTTTTTCTTTAAGGTTCAGTATATATAGGACCTTCTTCATTAATTTTTTCTTTGATCGCCTTAGTTTTTTCTTCTTTTATTCATTTTCTTTTCTTGTCCTTTTTTTTTTTTGCAAGGCAGTTGGGATTAAGTGACTTGCCCAGGGTCACACAGCTAGTAAGTATTAAGTATCTGAGGTCAGGTTTGAACCAGGACCTCCTGACTCCAAGGCTAATGCTCTATCTACTGTGCCATCTAGCTATCCCTGATCTCCCTAAATTTTAGTGATTTCTTCTTTTTTTTTAAATAGAGGCAAGGTGGTACTTTGTATTGACTTGATATTTAGGGAATGGGTTCAAATCTCTGTATAGCCACTTCCCACCTATATGTCTGGGAATGTTGCCTATTCTTCCCAAGCTTCAGTTTTCTTATCTGTAAAATGATGGGGTTGAACCCCATGACTTCTTGACATCTTTTGTTTTAGCATCACTTTTATTTACAAACACTCTGCTCTTCTGTCTCTCCCAAAAGCCATCTTTATTTTATTTTATTTTTGATTGTCCATTTTTTTTTTACTATTATAGCTTTTTATATGCATGGGTAATTTTTCAGCATTGACAATTGCAAAACCTTTTGTTCCATATTTTCCCCTCCTTTCCCCCATCCCCTCCCCCAGATGACCGGTTGACCAATCCATGTTAAATATGTTAAAGTATATGTTAAAAACAATATATGTATACATGTCCATATAGTTCTTTTGCTGTACAAAAAGAATTGGACTTTGAAATAGTGTACAATTAACCCATGAAAGAAATCAAAAATGCAGGTGGACAAAAATAGAGGGATTGGGAATTCTATGTAGTGGTTCATAGTCATCTCCCAGAGTTCTTTTCCTGGATGTAGCTGGTTCAGTTCATTACTACAGAATTGATTTGGTTTATCTAATTGTTGAAGAGGGCCATGTCCATCAGAATTGATCATCATATAGTATTGTTGTTGAAGTATATAATGATCTCCTGGCCCTGCTCATTTCACTCAGCATCAGTTCGTGTAAGTCTCTCCAGGCCTTTCTGAAATCATCTTGTTGTTCATTTCTTACATAACAGTAATATTGTGTAAGATTCATATACCACAATTTATTCAGCCAATTGGTGGGCATCCACTCAGTTTCCAGTTTCTGGTCACTACAAACAGGGCTGCCACAAACATTCTTGCACATACAAAGGGACCTCCCTTTCCCTTCTTTAAAATCTCTTTGGGATATAAGCCCAGTAGTAACATTGCTGGATCAAAGGGTATGCACAGTTTGATAACTTTTTGAGCATAATTCCAAATTGCTTTCCAGAATGGCTAAATGCATTCACAATTCCACTAACAATGTATCAGTGTCCCAGTTTTCCCACATCCCCTCCAACATGTGGCATTATCTTTTTCTGTCATCCTAGCCAATCTGAGAGTTGTATAATGGTATCTCAGAGTTATCTTGATTTGCATTTCTCTGATTAATAATGACTTGGAGCATCTTTTCATACAGCTAGAAATAGTTTCAATTTCTTTGTCTGAGAATTGTCTGTTCATATTCTTTGACCATTTATCAATAAATTAGAGTCAATTCTCTATATATTTTGGAAATGAGGCCTTTATGAGAATCTTTGACTCTAAAAATGTTTTCCCAATTTATTGCTTCCCTTCTAATCTTGTCTACAATAGTTTTGTTTATACAAAAACTTTTCAATTTGATATAATCAAAAATTTTTATTTTGTGACCAATAATGATCTCTAGTTCTTCTTTGGTCATAAATTCCTTCCTCCTCTACAGGTCTGAGAGGTAAACTATCCTATGTTCTTCTAATTTATTTATAATCTCATTTTTTATGCCTAGGTCATGAACTCATTTTGACCTACCTAGTTTCTGCTATACTAATTTCCAATTGTCCCAGCAGTTTTTGTCAAACAGTGAGTTCTTATCCCCAAAGCTGGAGTCTTTGGATTTGTCAAAAGCTAGATTATTAAAGTTATTGACTATTTTGTCCTTTGAACCTTAACCTATTCCCCTGATCAACTAGTCTATTCTTAGCCAACACCAAATGGTTTTGGTACCAAAAGCTATCTTTAATAACACAGAATTAAAGAGACAGACAGATACACACACACACACACACACACACACACACACACAGAGAGAGAGAGAGAGAGAGAGAGAGAGAGAGAGAGAGAGAGACAGCAATCCTGACAACTATATGTAGCATTTCATACCCACAGTCCTCCACCTTTCAAAAAATGCAGGAAGAGTCTTTTCCTCAATGCTTTTCAAGAAATAAGCTTGGTCATTATTATTACATAATAGTTTCTTCTTTTTTTCTCCATTGCATTTATTTTATTGGCGTCACCTTGTATATTGTTTTGCTGCTTCTTCATGCTTTGTTCTGTGAAATTATAGATTGCTTCTATGGCTCCTGTTAGATTTACCATTCCTGAGTGTATGTGCAACATTCTTCTCTCCTGATCTCATGTACACTTGAGGGCAGAGGTCATTTTACTTTTTTATATCTGTAAGGTCTAGCATCCTGCTTTGCATATGGCAGGTGATTAATAGTTTTTGCTCAATTGAATTAAGCATCTTTTAAAAATTTGATTTTTTAATGATGATTGTTGGAGGGGATGTGGGAAAACTGGGACATTGATTCATTGTTGGTGGAGTTGTGAACGAATCCAACCATTTTGGAGAGTAGTTTGGATCTATGCTCAAAAAGTTATCAAACTGTGCATACCCTTTGATCCAGCAGTGTTACTACTGGGATTATATCCCAAAGAGATTATAAAGAAGGGAAAGGGACCTGTATGTGCACGAATGTTTGTGGCAGCCCTTTTTGTAGTGGCTAGAAACTGGAAACTGAATGGATGTCCATCAGTTGGAGAATGGCTGAATAAATTGTGGTATATGAAAATTATGGAATATTACTGTTCTATAAGAAATGACCAACAGGATGATTTCAGAAAGGCCTGGAGAGACTTACACGAACTGATGCTGAGTGAAATGAGCAGGACCAGGAGATCATTATATACTTCTACAACAATACTAGATGATGACCAGTTCTGATGGATCAGGCCATCCTCAGCAACGAGATCAACCAAATCATTTCTAATGGAGCAGTAATGAACTGAACTAGCTATACCCAGAAAAAGAACTCTGGGAGATGACTAAAAGCCATTACATTGAATTCCCAATCCCTATATTTATGCCCACCTGCATTTTTGATTTCCTTCACAAGCCAATTGTACAATAATTCAGAGTCTGATTCTTTTTGTACAGCAAAATAATGTTTTGGTCATGTATACTTATTGTGTATCTAAGTTATATTTTAATATATTTTAACATCTACTGGTCATCCTGACATTTAGGGGAGGGGGTGGGGGGGGGGTAAGAGGTGAAAAATTGGAACAAGAGGTTTGGCAATTGTTAATGCTGTAAAGTTACCCATGTATATATCCTGTAAATAAAAGGCTATTAAATAAAAAAAATTTAAAAAAAAAAATAAAAAAAAAATAAAAATTTGATTTTTATTGCTATCTTTTATTTTTACATTACCCACATGCCCCTCCTTCTCTCAGAGAATATTCCTTTTATTTCAATGAATAAAAGGAAAACAGAAAAAAATCATGCAAGACAACCAGCACATTTAATGTGCTCTAGGTATAATTTCCCCTGCTCATGGACCTTTACTTCTGCAAAAGAACAGGGGGAGGTATGTCCTCTTTTCTCTTTGTTGGGACCAAGCTTGGTCATTATAATTTCATAAGTTCCAGTTTCGATTGTTTTGTTGTTATTCTTTCCATTTCCATTGTTGTGTAGTCATAGCATTGTGTGTATTGTTTTGTTGGATTGTTGAATTAGGTCTTAAAAGGTTTCCAGCCTTCCACAATTCCCTGTGAAAATGTTCATGTGCTCAAGAGGGAATCTTATAAACCCACAATACCTCAGGAGGTGGTTGTGGCAGCCAGCTGAGAGCAAAGCCTTGGGGGACTGGTAAGTGAGAAAGTGCAGGGGCCAAGGGGACAGTCTCTGAGAAGAAGGGAAATGGAGCTCTCTTGTCAAGTTTATAATTATCCTGAGGGCTAGACCTACACCCCTCCCCCCAAATACAGAGAGAGAGAGAGAGAGAGAGAGAGAGAGAAGAAATTAGAACCCAGGAAAATCAAACACACCTTCAGGTTTCCCCACTGGATCTCTTCAATCTGAATTGCCCAAGAAAACTACCCTATGTCCCCTAGAGCCCCTGAATTCTCTTCTCCTGACCTAACATCCCTCCCGCCCCCTCATGTTTTAAAATTCATGACCCCGTCAGATGAGCAGCAAATGGAGGAAGCCGTTTTCCCCCTTGCTCATCCTCCCCAACCAGGTCCTCGGCTCTGCAGAGCATCCCCGCCCGCCCAGGTCGCCAGCTCCGTTCGTTGCCGCCACACCGTAAGGGTTTGCTAGCTAGTCATGCCCGAGCTGTTGCTTCGGGTGGGAGGAGCTTGCGCCAGATGGAGCAGTTACCAGGTCTGGGCCGGCTCAGTCCCTGCGGACTGCACACACCGGAATTTTCCTTTCTGCATCGGTGCTTGCCCTGCCTGCCTGCTGGTCTCCCGGTTAACTGAGTGGCTCCCCTGGAAAATGTTCATTGACAAATCTGTCTCGTGGCGAGCTCAGTGGGGACGGGGAGGGGGGGGGGTGCAATCCTTTTGAGGAGTATTTGTCCGGTTGGCTGGATCCGGACTCCTTTCTTTGACTGGATCACAAATGTCAAAGATGGTCAGTTGGTACTTTCCAATCATTTGCAAGAGCTGACACATTCTTTCTCAAGAAAGTCAGTGAAGATGACATTGGTCTCTGAGTGAGGAGACTCACTTGGCCCTTAGTTACAGCTTTGTAACTGATTCATTGTAGGGCCTTGAACATGTCACTTTATTTGTTTTGGCCACAAATCTCCTTATTTTTCAAATGAGTGCCTTGATCTGACATTTTCTAAGTCCCCTGTGACAATATGAGTCTACACTGATAAATAAACCTCAAAGCATTCTAATTTTTTTTTTTTTTGGACTAAAGCCATGAGTTCATTGGTATCATCCTGGTGAGGAAATTCCCTCAACTCCTTCAACCAATGCAGGACAACATCTGCTCTGTAATTTATAGTTTTAGAGAGGTGACAAATGCCAAAAAATGCTTATATTTGTCTTTGGAGAAATAGCATGGTATGATTTATAACAAGATGGTGACAAAGTCACAAGGACTTGAGCCAGTCATATCTTTGTCATATACTTTCTGTGTGATCCTGGACAAGTCACAGTCTCTTAGTGCTCTGGGCAACTTTCTGAAACACTATAAGTGGGACTTTTATGTAACTTATCAGATTACTACTCCTTCTAATGACAAATGAAGACAAACTATTTCTAAAATAGCGGACTTAGAAGAGATCTCTGTGGTCATCACGTCCAACTTGTAAACAGAACAAATCCCCTCCCTGACATGCTCAAAAAAATTCCACTTTGTGGGACAGAAAAGAACTTGGAGCTGAAATTTGGTCCGTTAAAAGATTTTTAACTCATGGGTTGGAGACATAAGGCCAGACCTACTTTTGGTTTGTTTGGGGTAGCCTGAGGACATTTGATTTTGAATCATGGAAGAGAACTGGGCTAGACAGTTAGACCAGAGGATATCTTCTGAGAAATGAGGATGTTGGCAGAGGGTCAAGGGCCTAGCTGTCGTGTAGCAGCTTAGAAAGGAGCAGATGCTGTTTGTGAGATGAGTTAAGACATTATCCACGACATTGGAAGATGGGTGGGGAAGGATGGCTGGTACAAGAATCAAGCAGGGAAAAAGGACTCGGTGACTCAGAGCTTTGCAGAGAGAAACAACAGCAAAGCCTGCTTAGTGGGTGCTTCCATGCTGCGTGCTTGGGGAATAGTGTGATGGGTGGGGTGGGGTGTGAGGAGGACTCACTTGTCTCACATGCAGGAGGATGCCGGCTCAGGCAGCAGTCAGGTGTTTGACCTTGGGCTGAGATTCTTTGCTCTCCTCTAGGCTCTAAGTCTCTGGAGTGAGCTGTTGCAGGGGAAGGAACCAAAGCAATCTGCTTAAGAGCTGGACCAGACACCCAGGAGATGCTTAAGAAATCTCCCCTGGGAGAAATGATGAAGGAAATTGCAAAATGAGGTGTCACCCTCTAGGAGAGAGTAGGAAAGGGGGTAGCTTTATTGTTGTTGTTGAGTCATTTCAGTCATGTCTAACTCTCCATGATCCCATTTAGTCTGGAGTACTTTGCCATTTTCATCTCCAGTTTATTTTACAGATGAGGCAACTAAGGCAAACAGGATTAAGTGACTTGCTCAGGGTCACACAATTTAGTAAGTGGCTGAGGACAAATTTGAATTCAGGATGATGATATTCTTCCTACTGTGCTGCTACCTAGCAGCCCTAATAAAAGGTGATGGCAAGGACACTCAAAAGCTTATAGGAGAGTAGAAGACTTCTTTTTAAATTAAAAAAATAATAGCTTTTTTATTTTTAAAATATATATAAAGATAGTCTACAACATTCACCCTTGTAAAACTTTGTGTTCCAAATTTTTCTCCTTCCCTTCTTCCAACCCCCTCCCCCAGACAGCAAGTAGGTTAAACATGTGCAGTTCTTCTAAACATATTTCCACAATTATCATGCTGCACAAGAAAAACCAGATTAAAAAGGAAAAAAATGAGAAAGAAAAAAAGCAAGCAAACAACAACAAAAAGGTGAAAATACTATGTTGTGATCCACATTCAGTTCTCATAGTCCTCTCTCTGGATACAGATAGCTTTCTCCCTCACAATTCTATTGGATCTGGCCTGAATCACCTCATTGCTGAAAACAGCCACATCCATCACAATTAACCATCACATAATCTTGCTGTTGTTGTGTTCAATGTTTTGTTTTTTTTTTTTTTGGTTCTGCTCACTTCACTTAGCATCAGTTTCATATAAGTCTCTCCAGATCTTTCTGAAGTCATCCTACTGATCATTTCTTATAGAACAATAATATTCCATAACATTCATAAACCATAACTTATTTAGCCATTCCCCAGCTGATGGGCATCCATTCGGTTTCCAGTTCCTTCCCACTACAAAAAGGGCTGCTACAAAATATTTTTCACATTTGTCCTTTTCCTTTTTTATGGTTTCTTTGGGATACAGACCCAATAGAGTCACTATTAGATCAAAGAGTATGCACAGTTTGGTAGCCCTTTGGACATAATTCTAAATGAGCCATCTTTTCTTTCCTAGTTTGGCTTGGTTGTAGAAGATGGAATAGACTAAGGTGCCTGATGGAAGCATCATCCATCTGGGTTTTGCCAGCACTGAAATACTCATCAATTTGCAGCTGTCCATATCAGACATTGGTGGGACAAGGATGGGGGACAGACAATGGTTCCTTATTGTTTCTTGAGTCAAGTTTTACCTCCTTTGAAGGATGATTCAAGATTCTTGAAGATATAGGGTAAACCTCCCAATCCAGCGTTATCCCATCTCTTTCCCCTCCATTTTCCTTATGTTTTAGCCCTCTTGTATTGTACACTTGCCAGCCCCGATTGTACCCTGCAATCTCTCACTTTTATACCTTTGTTCATGGTGTTCTTTATGCCTGGAATACTCTTTATTTCCTTTCTCAGTCTACTGAATTTCTAGCCATCCTTCAAAGACCAATTCAAATATCAGATACTCCAAGAGACCTTCCCTTAATTTTTCTCCCACTTTGGATTTCATGCCATTTTGTATGCACTTCTCTAAGAGTGTATATTAGAATTCCTCATCTCCATATTAGATTGTGAGCTTTGGGAGCAGGGACTATATCTTTTTTAAATTTGTTATCTGACTCCCAACTGGTATGGTACTCTTCACATAGTAGATTTGAATAATATGAGATCATAGATTTAGAATTGGAAGGAACCTTAAAAGTCATTCTCCCAATGTAACCCTAACAGTTTATATTGATGAAGCAGTGTTAAGTTTAAAAAGCATTATCAGAAGTCATAGTCACAAGAACAACAAGTATTTTATAGATAAGTAAACTAAGATCTAGAATGTTTAGATGACAACCTATACAGCTAATAAGCCTCCGAGTCAGGATTTGAAGCCAGAACTCTTATCCATTGCACCACAGAATGAATTAAGTGGTAAGATATGGCATAAATCACCACACCAGCTTATCCCTAAATAAAAACTCCTTTTTTCTTTCCTTTTTATGGTACATCACGAGTTCCTAACTAGCCAGTTCAAAATAAGTAGCAGGGTATAAATGGATGGAGTGCTGTGCTTGGAAAAGGAATTCCTTTGAGATGGGGATGGGGGTGGTTCCTAGATAATTCTTCAGCTCTAAAAGATCTATGATCCTACTTTCAGTTTCTATTCTACTCAGTTATGATTTATTAAACATTTACTATGGCCCAAGACAAAAAGCCATGTCTTTCTTTTTAAGATCTTACATGTTATTGACAGATTATAACATA
Organism: Sarcophilus harrisii; assembly: GCF_902635505.1. Taxonomy (NCBI): domain Eukaryota; kingdom Metazoa; phylum Chordata; class Mammalia; order Dasyuromorphia; family Dasyuridae; genus Sarcophilus; species Sarcophilus harrisii. Next base: position 52,228,800 of record NC_045426.1, read on the forward strand.
TATACAAACAAGATAGGGAAAGTACTAACAACTGAGGGAAATCAGGGAAAGCTTCATGGAAGAGACCATTCTTGAGCTGAACTCTAATTCTCCCAACTCCTTTCCTAGTGGAGGAGTTTCAGGGAAAGGTGTTAATAGTGTAAACCACTCTCCTTGTGATACCAATGGGGACAAGTGTGTGGCAATGGTAAAGACTTAGAAACTGACAAGGTAAGATCACTTGTGGATCATCACTGATTTGTCAAAGACTTCTTCCTTAGATTTAGGAATTAAATAAAAGCCATTCTGGTCAAGTTGGTCTGTACTGTATTCCCTACCAAAGTCCTATGTTGCTGCCTCCTTGGGGTATAGAGGTGATCCTGTACTCTTGTAGGCAATACCAGTGAAGCTCAAGTTCTGGCAAGTCTTTACCATATTGGGAAAGTTTTCAAGCACAATTTTGTTAATGATTCATATAGCTGTTACCTGAAGACCAGTCCTAATTAAACTTGGATAGACGCATAACCAGAAGATGATGATTTTTTTGGCTGTAGTATCTCCTGAAACCATTCACTGGGGAACTGGTACCTACTGTGGTGATGAAAGCACATGCTCATAAAGTATTGAGAAAATAAGTCTTTGTGTAAATGTCAACTATAATTACCACCTAGTCAAGTGACAAAGTGTTGTTCAGTCATTTTTCAGTTGTATGGGAGCCCATTTGGGGTTTTCTTGGCAAAGATCCATGAGTGGTTTGTCATTTCCTTCTCCAGCTCATTTTACAGATGAGAAAGATGGGGGAGAGAGTAGCTAAGTGACTTGCCTAGTATCTAATAAGCATCTAAGGTCAAATTTGAACTCAGAAAGATGAGTCTTCCTGACTCTGACTGACATCCTATGCACTATGGAGCCACTTAGCAGTTCAGGTGGTGGAATAGGATATCATTTATTCCCATGACTATTACAATGTCTTTTGGGCATGAATATGAAGATCGGAGCTTACTTATATTAGATATCATATTAGATCTGAGGGTTCTCATACTGATTCTGAGGATCATTTATAGAAAACTGGAAGGGACCTCAGAGTCCATCTAGTCTCACCATATAATTTTCCAAATGAAGAAGCTGGGGCCCAGAGAAACTGAATGATTTTTGTCTAAGGGCTCACAAGGAATAGGCATTAGTGGCAGAATTAAAATCCAAGTTCTTGAAAGGGATTTAGATTTGGAAACAAAAAACTTTGGTTTAAATTCTGGCCCTTCTACTTGGTAGTAATCTCCAGCAATTTCCTCATTAGGAAATTGAGGGGATTTGATTAAATGATTTCTAAGCTCCCTTCCAGCTCCACATCAAAGATTTTATAATCCAAAGTCACTATGTCCCTTTGGGCTTCAGTTTCCTCACCTAGAAAATGGTTAGGTTGAATACCATGATCTCTAAGGTCTCTTTTAACTACAAATTTAAGATAATAGTGAATATTTGTCACTTATGTTGTGCTTTCAGATATTGCAAAGTGATTTAGGTGAATTATTTTATTATATCCTTAGAATAAAACTAGGAGATAGATATTATTATCCCCATTTTACAGATGAGGATATTGAGGCACAGAGAGCTAAAATAATAATAATAATAGTAATAATAATAAGTAACATGTATATAGGCACTTAGATGATGTGGTGTCTAGAGCACCAGGCCTGGAGTCAGGAAGACTCATCTTCTTGTGTTCAAATCTAGCCTCAGACACTTTTAACTGTATGACCCTGGGCAAGTAACTTAACCCTATTTCTTTCATTTTCTTCATCTATACAATGAACTGGAGAAGAAAATGGAAAACTACTCCAATACCTTTGCCAAAAAAATCCCTAAAAGGGATCACAAAGAGTTGGGCATGACTGAAAATGACTGAAAAACATGTATAACCATTTACTCTATGCCAGGCACTGTACTAAGTGCTTTACATTGATAATTTCATCTGATCTTTATAACAACCGTGGGAAATAGATACTATTATTATGTACATCTTATAGCTAAAGAAACTGAGGCAAACAGGATTAAATGACTTGCACAGGAGTAGCTAATAAGTATCTGTGGCCAGATTTGAACTTAAAAGGCTTTATGATTCCAAGCCTAGCATTCTATCCGCTGCACCAGCTAAGATCCTATTTCATGTTCCTGTTTCATAAGATCCTTTCATTTCTCCTCTCTCGGTTTGTTTCTTCTGCAAAACAAGGAGGGCAGAATCTGTGAACTCTAAAGCCCTCTAAATCCTATGATCTATGATATAGAATAAGCTCCTGAATGTGGTGGATGGTGTGAGTCATCTTTGTGTCTCTCATGATGTTGGACACAGGTCTGAGTATATTTAAACAAATGAATGAAATAAATTTTTTATCCACCCTAAGAACAGAGCAGAAGTACATTGTCGTGTTGTAAATATCACTGCCAGAGACAAACAAACAGCCCTCCTGGAAGCCTGCTTAAAGAACTGTAGCCCAAAGGGACATTGCCCTTTATGTTATGGAGAAAGGATGCAGGAAGGTTGGTCAGCACCTATCCAGTGGGTGGGCTTGAAGTTCTTTTGTACTTCCTTTGCCTTTCCCAAACAGAGCCCCTGCAGCTGTGCCTTTCACAGAAGACACTAGGAAACCAGCTTGATTGCTTCCTTCTGTGTTTCCCAGGTGGGGGAAGCCCATTGCGCATTGCTCAAGTGCGTAATGGAGATGCTCCTTTCCTCCCATCCCCATCACCATGGCAATGGCTCACACAGCTGCAGTCTGCAATAGGCAGGGGCTGCTTGGCTGGGAGTAATGGTCTTGGCTAGAGGCCTCTTTCATAAGAGAATTATTCCTGCTTGGAGATAGCTTTAAAGTCCCTGTCATAGGAGGCCTTCATGAGTAGAGGGACTTGGAGGAAAGGAGAAAGAGAGAGAGAGAGAGAGAGAAGAGAGAGAGAGAGAGAGAGAGAGAGAGAGAGAGAGAGACAGAGAGAGAGAGAGAGAGTTCTTTAGATCTTGGATCTTAGACAAATTACTCAATTTGTCTGAGCTGTAATTTGCTCTTTTGAAAAAGGAGAAGGGTGGATAATGTGACATATAAGGTTTTTCAGGATTTAAATTCTGCAAATCATGAACAGATTTAGGGTTATCATTTGTGTCATATTGATATGAGCTCTATGTTTGTTTCATGTTTCCCTGTTCCAGTCTTGCATGCAAATTGTTTGTCATTTTTAGCCTATCAAAAGCCACCCTTTATCTTCCCATTTTATTTGGGTATGGTCAGCAACTTGTTCTTACATTTAGAGTTTAGAACAGCAGATCACTTGGGGCCCAGCTGCTATGAATAGTAAAGGAGGCAGCTTGGCACAGGAGTACTAGATTAAGATGCAATGCCCCTGAGTTTAAATCTCCTCTCTGACACTACTTTGGTAACCATTTGACAGGCTGTTTAGCCCCTCTGGGCCTCAGGCTTCAGTTTTCTCTTTTGTAAAGGAAGAAATTGAGCTAGATAACCTGTATGGTCCTAAGTAGTATGATTTCAAAAATACCAAGAAAGTCAACTTGAAATGAAATACTTGGAAATTTTCAGTTCTGAGGATTCCCCAAAATATTCTATAAGGAGCCTTAGAAGAAGCTAATTAGGTTTTGGAACAAACTAAAAGCTTTTTGGACCTCAGTTCCTATTAGTTGGACTCTGACGCAGTCTTTCTCCTTTCCCAATTTAGCTTACATACTGCTGCCAAATTATATTCCCAAAGCACAGGTCTGATCAGCTCTTCTATGCCTAAAAGACTTTAGGGGTTTCTTATTGCCTCTAGGATAAAATCAGTCCCTGTGTTTGAAACTCTTAAAACCTAGCTGCAATTTAGCTCTCCAGAGTGATCTCCACATTACTCCCTCTCATATACTTAGGTTCCAACTAGACTGGTGTACTTGTTTTTTGATTACCATAGTCATCCCCCATTCCATGCCTTTATATAGCACAGTCTACTTTCCATGCATGAAATGTTTTTCCTTTTTAATACCATCTCTTGGAACCCTTAGTTCGCTTTAAGCCTCAGCTCAAGTGCTACTTTATATACTTTCTATGCTAAGAATCCTTTTCTAATTTGTCCAGTTGATAGTACCCACCTTCTCTGTAATCACTTTGTATCTTTGTAGACCTATTTTGTAATTATCTGTATATGCATCATCTTCACATCCTCCACCCCCTGAAGAATGTAAGCTCTTTGAGATTAAGTCCCATTACATTTTATTTTTTTTGTAAAATCTATTATCTAGCACCATGCCTGTGACATAGTATGTATTCAATAAACGCTTGTCAATGGCCCTGTATCTCATTCACCAGATAATGTCTGTCTATCTCTTGTATGATGTCACTCAATGACTTTATCGAAACCAGAGGTCCTTAAATTTTCTGCATCCTAAACTGTTTTAGTGAAGCCTATGAACCCTCTCTCAGAATAATGTTTGTAGTTTACATATATAAGAAGGAAATGCTAAATTTCAATTAAAGGCTAGTGAAAATAAAGATGGGACAGCTAGGGGGTGTGATAGTGGACAGGGCACTGGGTCCTGGAGTCGGGAAGAACTGCATTCAAATCCAGCCTTAGATACTTTACTAGCTATGTGACCCTGGATAGGTCACTTAATCCTGTTTGTCTCAGTTTTCTCCTCTATAAAAGGAGCTGCAGAAGGAAATAGCGAACTACTCTAGTATCTCTGCCAAGAAAATCCAAAATAGGGTCAAAAACAGTAAGACATGGCTGAAATGACTTAACAACTGCAACAAACAAAAGAAAGATGTACTCCTCTCTCCCCACTCAAATTCAAGAACCTACTGAAATCTATACATGGATCTAAGCCTCAAACCTTTGCTCTAAGAGTTAGAGAGGGTAGAGACTCTTAATGTTGAGAGATAATCAAAAAGAAGAAGAATAATGAGCAATCTTCCTCATTCTGTCAAAAACCCAATCAAGAAGGCAGCAGCAGGTTGCTTGCTGCCTGGGTTGTTGCTCCATATGCAAGGTGCTTTGGTTGCCACATCCTTGCTGCTGTTTTTGTTGTAAACTACTTTGGTATCTCGGGGAAGGCTGCTGTGCCCACCAGGTTGGAGATCTCCCTTGTGAACTGGGCTTTGTATTCTGCTTTCTGAAGGGAATTTCAATGGATTCTTATTTGCATAATCATTCTCTCCTTCCCAGTAAGCTACCTCTGCAGTGTTGCAGAGGCAGCTGAGCTGGAGAAGAGTTAGGCTGAAGAGCTCAGAGGATAGTAGTTTAATGCTGGGTTTCAGCAGGAGCCTTTCATTTTCTAAAGGCACCAAATGTTTAACCTGAATTTATTATGAATTCTGCCTTGACAGAATGAATGTAGCAGTGGATTTGGAGTCAGGAAGACCCAAGTTCAGATCCCACCTGTGACATCTAATAATTGGTAAGTTATTTAATGTTTCTGAGTCTCAGTTTCCACATCTGTAAAATGACATAGCAATACTTATACTCCCTACCTCAGAGGGTCATTATGAGGAGTGGTTTGTAAGCTTCAAAGCACTACAAAGATGTTATAATGCAGCAGAAAGTTTAGATTACATACAAAATAGGACTTTGGGTCACAACTTGGCCAAGCATTTGGTGACTGAAAAGGTGGGTATATCTCTTTCATAAAAGTCTATAAGATCTCCATCAATTTGGACCAGATAGTGTCATTCTTCCTTTGAGAAGGAGAATGGATTGGGTGATCTCTGCATCTGACTCAACCTAGTCTACCCTAGATTTGAGCATTCTTCTGAGTCCCTGAGTTCTGGCTCTTTACTCACTCCTACCAGCAGAGGAAAGATAGGATATGGGTAGGGGGAGCCTGACCCCATTCTCTCGGTCCCTGGAATCTATCTTCAAAATGATTGTGAGAGGTCCAAAAAAGGATGGGTCATTAAAATCTAAACCCTCCTAAAGATAGGCACCCTTAAGTAGATTGGGAGGGATCATCTTGCAACAAGAAGGCTACTATTTTAAGCAGATGTGATTGGAAACTTAGGCAAACTGAAGAATCCCTGAAAGAACCCAACTTGTCAATGACCAGTAGCCCTTAATTATCAGAGGATGTATACTGTCCTACAGTAAAAGAAGCAAATGGAAAATCCTTGCTTTTTATTGTTCTTTGAGGTTTATAAACCACTTTCCACGTGGCAACCCTATGAGATAAGAAGTATAAATATCACACTCATTTTGTAAATAAGCAGACTCAGAGGTTTATTATTTCTTCAAAGTCACACAGATGGTCAAAGTTAGACCCAAGATTTGGAACCCTAATTTGAGGTTGAAAATTAGAAGAGAAAATTGAGATCACTTAGAGCTCACTTCATTTACTTTACAGAGGAGGAATTTGAGGATCCTGTTGGCCCATCTTCTCCCTGAAGTCTTTCCTGGACACCCCAGTTTGCAGTGATTTCTCCTGTCTCTGAACCCCAACAACATGAGGTGAGACACTCTTTGGTTACTTGGCATTTACTACCTGAAATTTTTTATTTATGTCTTCTTTCTAGAGTAGAAATCTCTGAAGTTTTCAAGAAACATTGTGGAAGAGGGAAAAGAATACTGGACTTGGAGTAAAAAACCAAAACAAAACCCATCAATAAATAAAACTGAATTTGAACCCTGGTCCTACTAGCTGTGTAATCTTGGACAAGTATCTTGGGCAAGTTTAGGCCTCAGTTTTTCCATTTGTAAAATGTTGATATAGTATAAATATGTACCAAGGAATGTCCTACTTCTTTCTCTCTCTGTGTGTGTCTGTGTCTCTCTGTGTGTCTCTCCCTTCCTCCCTCCCTCCTCTCTCTCTTTTCCTCTCCCTCCCTCTCCCCTTCTCTCTCTCTCTATCCCCTTCCCTCCCTCCTCTCTCCCCCTATCTATATTGCTTCTCTATCAAGAGTGATCAGAATGACTGGAGTTGGGTAAATTAATTTAGGATCACTTCACAGAAGTCACTAACTACATTACTTTTCTGCTCAAGAAACTTCAGTGGCTATCTATTGCCACTAGAACAAAATACAAACTCCTCTGTTCATTTCTTTAAGCTCTGAAAAACTTGACTCCAGTCTGCCTTTCCAGGTTTAATGAATATTTATGCACTCTGTTGCAAGCCAGAATATCTCACTTGTTGCTGATATACCACATTGCATCTCTGTCTTATGTGCCTTATGCCTGGGGCACTGTTTTTTCTTCTTCACTTCTGTTCTTCCCCCCCCCCCCATCCCCTTCTTTTTTCAAGGTTTAGAACAGGCCTTTACTGATCCCATCTGTTAATGCTTCACTATGAAATTACTTTACATTTACTTTGTATAACATTTGTATTTATTTATCTGCTGTGTCCCTTCAGTAGAATGTAAACTCCTCAAGGGCAGAGACTGAATTATTTTTGTTTTTGTAACCCAGGACCCATCACAGTTCTTGGCACCCAGCAAGTTCTTCATAAATGCTTATTGATGGGTAACGTGCCTGTTGAATGTTGAATGAATGAATGATCATAAGGAGCAGAGATTTAGAACTGGAAGTGATCAGAGATCAGTAGTGTTAAATTCAAAGAAAGCTGGATTCCTGAGAACTGCCTTAAAAAACCTCAAATTTACATTTTCTAACTTTTACTGTATTTTTGTTTGTTTGTCAAACATTCCTTAATTGCATTTTAATTTGGTGGCCTTATAAGTAGATTCTATTCTAACCATCTTATTTTTCAATTGGGGAAAATGAGGCACTAACTAGTAAGTGGAAGAGCCAGAATTCCAAGTCTAAGTTTAAAGGGAAAAAAGAGTAAAGATACCGCTACTTTTATGAAAGTTTGGATGCCAGGAAGGGCAGGATTGGCAGAAGTTGGCAGGACATGATAAAACTTTGCACCAGAAATCCTTAGTCAGAGTCAAGATTTTGATTTCTCTCATTTCACTGTCCATGTTGGGAGGGGAAGCAAGTTGACAGAAAACACAGACAATTTTGTTTTCCTCTTACTGCCTCAGCTATTAATTATTTCTGGTTAGAGAGGGGCCAGTGTGCCATTTTTAAGGTCAGGTTCAAATTGCTGGCTAGTCTTGTAGACTGGACCTTTCCCTTGAGTAAGTGGTTGGCTACAGTTACCTTTGGAATGAACCATGGAATCACTAGTTTGTATAATGGTATGGATGGGTCTTTGCTGAGAGTAATTATAATTGTTAACTCTGAGTCCAGTGAGATAGCTAATTAGGAATAAAAAAAGGCCTGAACTGAGTAAGGAGACAAGCCAGAATTCTGCGACTCACATTCTGGGCACTTTATCTTGCCTGACTTCAGGTTTATTTGTTTTTTTCCCTGCAACATAGGGGAATGCTACTCTCTCTCTGCAAAGTAGATCTCTGCTACCATCTTGTAGGACACTTACAAGAATGAAATGAGATACTGTTTGTGGAAGTTCTTTGAAATGTGTAAAGCATTAAGACACTTTCCAAGCTGTGTTCCTGGCTCTGTGAAGAGGAAACCTCTCCATTTCTTTGCCTTTAAATTCCTGTCTATCCCTGAAAGTTCAATTTATATGCCTTTTCCTTTAGGATTCCTCCACTTGGTAACAAGATTCACCCTGACTCATTGTGCAATACTTCATTCTGTATCTGTTCAAGGCATTTATTATGGAATGCTATATACTAGAGTTATCTTTAAAAAATGTATTTTGGATTGATAGATTTAGGCAATTAGAGAATTTACATAATTGATAGATTTAAATAATCAAGGATCCCAGCTTTAGAGCTGTAAGGGCCCTTGGAAACTATTGATCTTAATTCCCTCTTTTTACAGACAAGGAAACAGAGGACTAAAGGGGTTAAGTGATTTGCCAGTGATTACATGGCTAGTAAATGTCAGAAGTAACATTTGAACCCAGATGTTACTGAGTTCAAGACTCTATCTACTATGCCAGGTTATCCTCCTCTTGGATTGTAGCTCCATGAGGATAAGAAATGTATCTTATTTAAGTTTTGTATTTCCTTTGCTCATTAGAACCACAAATTATATTTCTACACCTGGTTATTAGAAGTTAATGAGACCAAATCTCTAATTTAATCAGATGAGGAAACTGAAGCCCACAAAAATTAAATAATTTAGACGGTCACATAGTGAGGGAGAGATTGAAACCTAAGTTTTCCTCACTTTCCTTCCAGCATAGTATCATACTACTTCAACTCATCTGTTACTTATTAGATAAGTTTCAATTACCTGATCTCAGAGAGGTAAAGCCATCAATAATACAGAAAAAGCAAATAACTGAGGCAGGATCCAAACCTGGCTCCTCTAGATCCTAATCCACATTTCATTTTTAGTAGATTTTATTGACTTTTAACTATAAGCATTTACTTCTCTAACATATTGATGTGGAATATATCAAAGATTACATGAGGAAAATTTTGGAGATTAATTTTTCACTATTTTATACAAATGCTTTTCCTACCCATCTTTATTCATGGAACATTCCCACTTCACAAATCAAAAATTTTAGATTCCATCAAAATGTTTCTAGCTCAAATGATTCTATGGCTAAATTAATTTGGGCAATATTGCTCCAACAAATGTAAGATAATTATTATCACCATAAAGGAACTCGAAGTTCAATTCAGTTCAGGAAGCATTTATTAAGGGCTTTTTCTCAAAGTCATTCTTCTAATCTAGCACTAGAAATATGAAGACAAAAATGAAAAATGATTCCTATCCTTAAGGAACTTATGTTCTAGGGGATTGGTTGGAAGGACAAAGCATATACACAAAATAAGTTAAGTACAAAGTGATTTGAGAAGAAAGAAAATAACTGAGTGGAATCAGGATGGCCTTCACAGAGGAGATCGCAACTGAGATGAATCTCAAAAGAGACTAAGGATTTTCAGAGGCAAAGATGAGTAAGGAGGGCATGGGAGAGGGATACACTGTATTAATTCATGGAGGCAGAAAATGGCCCATTGAGTTTAGAAAACAGTTTGTAGTTCAATTTGACTAGAATATTTTTGTTGCTCAATCATTTCAGTTGTGTCCAACTCTTTGTGAACCCAGTTGGATTTTCTTGGCAAAGATACTGGAGTTATTTACTATTTCCTTTTCTGGCTCATTTAACAGATGAGAAAACTGAGGCAAACAGGGTTGAATGACTTTTCCAGCATTATATAGCTAGTAAGAGTCCGAGGACAGATTTGAACTCAAGGAGATGAGGTTGAACACTACATCCATTTCAGCACCACCTAGCTGCTGCAGACTAGAACATGAGGTTGTTTGTGTGTGTGTGTCTGTGTGTGTGTGTGTGTGTGTGTGTGTGTGTGTGTGTAATCTAAACTTGGCAGACACTAATAACAAGAATATTTTTACATGCAACTAAAGATAGAAAAAGATGATTGTTTATGAAGCCTTGAATGTCCATCATTGAAACTTTTGGGAAAGTATATGATAAATTCAGCCTGGTAGTTACAGTGATGTATCTCTTGTTTTGTCTGTTTCCTTTTGAAGCTTCTTTTGTTCTCTGTGCATTTTAAAAATGTTTCATTTAGTATCTTCTCTCTGCCTTTCTCTGTCTCTGTCTCTTTCTCTTCCTCATGTCTCTGCCCCCAGGGCTTGTCATTCTCCCTCTCAAAAAAAAAATCTTTTTCTTTTCTAACAGATAAACGTATTTAATCATTCAGCCAAGAAATATTTATTAAATGCTTTCTATGTTTCAGGCAATGTGAAGTGATGAGGACAAAAAGAAAGCAAAGGCATTCCCTGACCTCAAGGAGTTCATAGTCTAATGAAGGAGACAACATACAGACAATTGTTTATGAACAAGCTATATACAGGACATATTGTAGATAATAGAGAGAGAGTACTGAGAATTAAGGGGGTTGAGGAAAGGCTTTATAAAATGAGACTTTATCAATAATTGTAGTAATCTAGTTTTGACAAACTCAAAGATCTTAGTTTTTGGGATAAAAACTCACTATTTGACAAAAATTTCTGGGAAAATTGGAAACTAGTATGGCAGAAGCTAGACATTGAGGCACACCTAACACCATATATCAGGGTAAGGTTGAAATGGGTTCATGATTTAGACATAAAGAATGATATTATAAGTAAATTAGAAGAATAAAGGATAGTTTACCTCTCAGATTTGTGGAGAAAGAAGGAATTTGTGGCCAAAGAAGAACTGGAATTCATTATTGAACACAAAATAGATAATTTTGATTATATTAAGTTAAAAAGGTTTTGTACTAATAAAATGAAAACAGACAAGATTAGAAGGGAAGCAATAAACTGGGAAAACATTTTTACATTGAAAGGTTTTGATAAAGACCTAATTTCTAAAATATATAGAGAACTGATTTAAATTTACAAGAATTCAGGACATTCTTCCATTGATAAATGGTCAAAGGAAATGAACAGACAATTTTCAGATGAAGAAATTAAAACCATTTCTAGTCATATGAAAGGGTATTCTAAATCATCATTGATCAGAGAAATGCAAATTAAGATAGCTCTGAGATACTATTACACAGCACACCTCTCAGATTGGCTAAGATGACAGGAAAAGATAATGATGAATGTTGGAGGGGATGTGGGATACATATATTGTTGATGGAATTGTGAAGTGATTCAACCATTCTGGAGATCAATTTGGAACTATGCCCAAAGGGCTATCAAACTGTCCATATCCTTTGATCCAGCAACGTTTCTACTGGTTATATCCTAAAGAGATCTTAAAGGAGAAAAAGGGACCCTATGTGCAAAAATGTTTATGGCAGCCCTTTTTGTGGTGACAAGAAACTGGAAACTGAGTGAATGCCCCATCAGTTGAAGAATGGCTGAATAAGTTATGGTATATGAATGTTATGGAATATTATTATTCTATAATAAACAACCAGTAAGATGATTTCAGAGAGGCCTGGAGAAACTTATATAAATGGATGCTGAGTGAAATGAATGGAATTAGGAGATCATTGTATACAGAAACAACAAGATTATATGATAATCAATTCTTATGGATGTGGCTCTTTTCAACAATGAAATGATCCAGGCCAGTTCCAATGATCTTGTCATAAAGAGGGCCATCTACAACCAGAGAGAGAGGATTGTGAGAACTGAGTGTGGACCACAACATAGCATTTTCACTCTTTTTGTTATTGTTTGCTGACATTTTATTTTCTTTCTCATTTTTCCCCTTTTTGATTTGATTTTTCTTGTGCAGCAAGATAATTACATAAATATGTATGCATATATTGGGTTTAACATATATTTTATCATGTTTAACATATATTGAATTACTTGCCATCTAGGAGACGGGGTAGGGGGAAGGAGGGGAAAAATTGGAACACAAGGTTTTGCAAGGTTTAATGTTGAAAAAATTATCCATGCATATGTTTTGAAAATTAAAAAGCTTTAAGAAAAAAAAGAAAAAGAAAATGAATCTTTATATTGGAATATTATTGTTCTATTAGAAATAATGAACAGGCTAATTTTAGAAAAGCTTGGAAAGATTTACATGTCTATGCTGATTAAAGCAAGCAGAACCAGGAAAATATACATAGCAATAACAAAATTGTGTGATGATCAACTACAATAGATTTGGCTCTTCTCAGCAATTCTGTGATCCAAGGCAATTTCAAAAAACTTTCCATGGAAAATGCCATCTGTATCCAGAGAGAGAACTAGGAAGACCAAATGCAGATTGAAGCATACTATTTTCACCTTTTTTTATTCTTCTGTTTTTTTTTCCTCTCCTGGTTTTCCCCCTTTGTTCTGATTTTTCTCTCCCAATATGAATCATAAGAAATATGTCAAAAATGTAATGAATATGTACAACCAAAAAAAGATAGAAAGAAATATAGAAAAACAAAAAGAAAATAAACTTTTAAATTGGGATTTGAAAGAAGTGGGGATACTAGGTGGTGGAGAAAAGGAGGGAAGAACATTGCAACCATGGGGATGGGAGGGAGACAGAGGTGCAGCCAGTAAAAATGCCTGAATCAGGGAGGGGATGGAGTGTCTCATTGGAGAAACTGCAAGAAAATCACTAGATTGTAGAATATGTGATGGTAATATAAACTCTAAGAAGAATGGAAAGATAGGGGGATAGAATAGGCTTTGAATGCCAAACAAAAAAGTTATTTGATGTTGGAAGTGATCTTGGATATTATTCTACATCTCTAGTCCATTATCTTTTACTCCAGCAAAGAGATGGGCACTAGGGTTTCATCATTGGTCTTTTGTCTCACCAGGGGTTATTGCACGATCAGAGTTCTTAAGTCATTCAAGGTAGTTTCTCTTTACAGTGTTGTAGATAGATATTGTTTAAATTGTTTTCCTGGTTCTGCTTAATTCACTCTGTTACCAATTCATTCAAGTTTTCTTGATTTCTCTTCATCATTCATATACCATTATTTGGTCAACTGACTATTCCCCAATTGATGAGTAATCTTTGATTTTCTGATATTTGTTACAATTTTAAAATGCATTTAGAAAATCTTTTACAAATATGTATATATATTATATATAATCTTTTTCTTTCTATTATCTCTTTGGGGAGGGAGATGGCATTTATGGGCCAAAGAGGACTATGCAATTCTTAAAGGGAATCAATTACGAAATTAGATTAGCAAAGTGGATTGGAGCCTGATTGAGAAGGCATTATTTTTTAAAATAGTATTTTATTTTTCCAAATACATGCAGAACAGTTTTCAATATTCACCTTTACAAAGCCTTGTATTCTAATTTTTTTTCTCTCTCTCTCCCTCCCCTCCTCCAGACAGCAAGCAATCTGATATAGGATAAACATGTACACTTCTTACATGTTCACGTTGTGTTCATCATGTTTTATAAGATCTGATATAGGATAAACATGTATAATTCTTACATGTTCATTATGTGTAAGAAAAGTCAGATCAAAAGGGAAAATAAACACAAAATGGAAAAAAAAAAAACCAAGCAAACAAACAACAACAAAAGATGAAAACCAGTGCTTTGATACACATTCCATCTCCATTCCATCACAAGTTTATTGGAATTGCCTTGAATTTGTGAAGGCCTTAGATCCAAATAAGGAATTTGCATTTTGTCCTAGAGGCATTCGGGAACCATTGAAAGTCTTTCAGCAAAGAAGAAATGAGGTCACACCTGTGCCTTGGGAATTTATTTTGGCTCTTATATAGAGGATGAACTGAAAAAAAAAAGAGAGAGAGAGAGAGACCAAGGAGGGAGACCAACTAGGAATTTATTTCTGTGGTCCACATGAAAAGTAATAAGATCCTTAATTAAGGTGGTGGCTACATGAATGAAGAGAAGGGGTTGGACATAAGAGATTTTGTGGAGTTAGAATCATTAAGACTACTGATCAGATATAGGGGAGGCTGAGAGAAAGAGAAGAGTTAGTGATTATTCTGAGCTTATGAGTCTGGTGAATAGGAGAATGCTGATGTACTCAATTAAAATAGAAAAGTTGAAAGTATGATTGAGTAGGGGTTGGGAAAGGCAGCTAATGGTGGTGGTAAAGATCATAATAGGATCATAGATTCAGAGTTGGAAGAAAAGGTAAAGGTCATCTAGTCCAAACTTATTTTTACAGATGACTCCTCCTCCTCCTCCTCCTCCTCCTCCTCCTCCTCCTTCTCCTCCTCTTCTTCTTCTTGGCTTGTGAGTGAATTGCATTTAATCAAGGCAGGGTTGAACGAAGTCATCAGCCAGTCCAGTGGCAAGAAAAAAAAGTCAGGATGACTGGCAATGGCCCTGTTTGCAGCAGATGACTTTGACTTCTTTGATGTTTGCTTTCTTTATCTGCCTCCATGGTCATTGGAACAAATTGTTTTCATCTGCTCATGTTTTGGGGGAAGTCTTCACACTCTTGGGGTGGACATCTGCCTAATTCACTCATGAGTTTGAGGCCTGTTGCTCTCCCTCAATCTAGTTTAGTTTATCTTCTGAAATGTTTTTATTAGAGTGTGGGCATTACCAGCGCCACAGCTTCTTGTAGTCTCAGGTGAGAGTTAGGTGACCAGAGGGACATCAAATGTGGATGAGCATCCCTGAAAAGGGCTCAGCAGTCCCCACACCAAAGGTGCTCTTGTGTGTCTTTCATCCTCAAAGAGAGAGGACTATGACATCAGGGAGGTGATTCCATGTCACGCAAGTGAATTGGTGAGAGAGCTGTGCAAGATCACCTGCCTCACTTTCCCCCTCCAGAACCTTCTGGGTCTGATGGCAAGATATAAAGATGACTGGAGATGGCCCTGGATGAAATGGGAGATCTTGGTCTAATCCTCCCTGAATACCCCGTAACATCCCAATGAGCTTACTATATGTGCACTCAATGCTGAAAATATGGTGATCAAATAAAAGTAAGCATGACAGTCTGCCTTTGAGAATCTTACATTTTAATAGCAGATGATAATATAAACAAAGGGGTGCTAGTAATTGGGAAGGAAAGATGAAGTATGGCATGGGGAGGTCACAGTAGGAAGGAGACAGGCAGCCAAGAATGTGGGTTCATAGGAGCTGAGATCATTGAGGCTATGAGGGTGGAGAGACAGAGAGACACACAGAAAGAAGCAGAGATACAGAGACAGAGAGAAGCAGAGAAAAACACAGAGACACACACAGAGAGACAGAGAGGGAGGGAGAGGAAGAGAGAGTGAGAAGAGAGAGAGACAGAGAC
This sequence comes from Sarcophilus harrisii, assembly GCF_902635505.1. Taxonomy (NCBI): domain Eukaryota; kingdom Metazoa; phylum Chordata; class Mammalia; order Dasyuromorphia; family Dasyuridae; genus Sarcophilus; species Sarcophilus harrisii. The sequence continues at coordinate 52,244,452 of NC_045426.1, forward strand.
AGAGAGAGAGAGAGAGAGAGAGGGAGGGAGGGAGGAAGGAGGGGGGAATGAAAGAAGGGGAGGAGGAAGAAGGAAAAAAGAAGAGCCAGGATAGAGCTTTGGCGGGGAATCTCATTTAGCTCCTGGTTTCTTGTACAGGCCTGGCCTCCAAGAATGTACGGACCCTGGCTTCCTGCTCCGTGTTTATCATTATTTAGCATCCTGGAGCCCAGGCAGGCTGCCCGCTGGCTTCAGCTATCTTCCTCAGGCTTCCCCAAGCTATCTCCTCTCTGGGGGCTGGCTATAAGATGGGCCAGCAGTTATGGCTGCTTGCCAGGATTATGGACAAGTGACTCATTAACAATCCATGGCCAATGAGCTAAAACAAAAACAATAATAAAAAAAAATGCACGGGGGATTTTCAAGAGATCACCATCTTCACCTACAACTCAAGATTCACTCCTGCATGTTAATGAAGAGAAAAATCCTGAGTGAGAAAAGCAGAGGGAGGCTTTTCGACATCTATAGACAGATGCCTAAACGGTCCTTCCTTGAGTGTGTTGTTGATGTTGGGGCGGGTGGGGGGGGGGGGGGGGGAGGGGGGGAGGAGTGAATCTTGAGTTGTAGGTGAAGATGGTGATCTCTTGAAAATCCCCCGTGCATTTTTTTTTATGGGGGGGGGGGGGGGGGGGGGGGGGGGGGGGGGGGGGGGGGGGGGGGGGGGGGAATTGGTGCAGAATATATTCTGAAAGATCAAGTCTCTCCCAAGCTATGCTAGGGCTAGGACTAAACTCTAAGCCCCATAGTTTAGGCTCTTATGATCACTGGGTGCAATTTTATTTTCTACCCAGGCTGGGGGGTCCCGGGGTCATGCAGGACCTCATGGATTGTAGGGTGGAAAGGACGTTCGGTTAGCTCCATCCCTTAGTCCCGGGAAGCTCTCTATCTCCCTCAGGTCCTATCTGGTGCGGGGAGGGCAGGTCTGGAGCACCGCGTAGCTACGGAGGGGGGCGAACGGGGCGGGACCACTAAGCTGCAGAGGGGCGCTGGGGATGCGCTCTGCGGCTGGCGCGGGAGTGGGCGGTGCTTGAGGCGGAGCGGGCAGGGGAGGAGCCTGCAGCCCCAGCCCCTGCAGCCCTCCCCAGGCTGCCGCCGTTCCAGCCCCCCACTCGCTGCACATTCGGCGCTCGGGTCGGTGGCGGCTATCCTATCAGCTGGCTGGCTGGGGGAGCTGCGGGCGAGCGTCGGAGCCGTAGCAGTCTCAGCCACAGCAACAGCCGCAGCAGGAGCAGCAGCCGCAGCAGTAGTCTCAGTGGCAGCAGCAGCCAGCGTGCCTCTCCCGGCTTGAGCCCAGCGCTGCCCAGCAGCGTTGTCCTCCGGGCGGTGAGAGCGGGCCGCTGCCCCTCTTCTCTGCCCGGCTAGCGGCCAGCTGGTGCGTCCTGCCTGCCTGCTTGCCTCGTGCCCTCCCGCGGCTGCTCCGGGCTCGCTCTCCGTCCCCCAGTCCGTGTCTGTCCGCTTCTGCTGGGCTTAGCGCGCCCACTCCTCCGGCCAGATGATGAACTTCTTGCGGCGCCGCCTCTCCGACAGCAGCTTCATCGCCAACCTGCCCAATGGCTACATGACCGACCTCCAGCGGCCTGAGCCACAGCAGCCGCCCCCTCCTCCCGGCTCGGCCTCTGGCCCCGCCGGGCCGCCGGCTGCCGGCTCTCCGGCCCCCGAACGAAGGCCTCCTCCGCCCCAGGGGCAGGGGCAACCCCAGCAGTCCGCGCCGCAGCCGGCCCCGCCGCAGGCTCAGCCAGCAGCCCCGGTGCAATCCATGAGCAGCAGCTTCTTCAGCTCCCTGTCCAACGCGGTGAAGCAGACGGCCGCCTCGGCCGGGCTGGTGGACGCCCCCTCCACCACTCCTGCCGCCTCCAGAAAGTCCAAGTTGCTCCTGGTCATTGATGAACCGCACACTGACTGGTAGGTGGGCCCTACCCAGCCACTGCTGCCCCACCCCTGGCCCCGGTCTAGTCGCTGTCCCCGGTGCTGACCTCGGGACTCGTATTCACTTCTAACGCTGAGACCACTGGGGTTAATCATTCATGCTTCCTCCTTCCCCAGTGCTCCCCATCCCCCCATCTCTTTACTAGACATATTTCGTGCCTGGGCGATTGGGTGGACTAGGCTTGCTATGGAATGAGGAGGGGCGGGAGTGGAGGGGGGAAGGTACGTGCTTAAAGCCTGGAGAGGTTACCAGGTCGCCGAGAGGGAATTTGACATGGGTCTAAAACTAGGAAATGTGATCAATTAAAGATTTGTTAGCCAAATTCCGGATCATGTGGCAGAAGCCTAGAAGCTTAAACTAGAAAATGTGAAAAAAAAATAATAATAGGAAGTCCTACTTTACACAGCAAGTAATGAACTTGGGGGGATGTTTTAGCTGAATATGTGATATTGTGAAAAAAAATAGGTTCAAGAAAGAATCAGTAAAAGATCTCTGCCTGGTTATCTTCGGGAGGGCTGGGAAGCTTGAAACATATCCTCAAAACACTAAGGCTGTCAACAGAAAACAATCAAGCCTTCCCACAACTTGTCTCTTGGTGCCTCTTTCATTGACAGATCCCTGGACTGGAGGAGACTCCAGAACCATCATTCCTGAATGGGATTTCTTGTATTCATATGCTTTGCCACTTTATCTGTGTGTGTTTTAGCTTATTAATATTATTTTTGCTCCCCTGCGACCCCCCCATTCTTCCTTTTGAGATATAGATTCTATAAGGGATGACTGATGTTGGTGCTGGTGGAATGAGTTATGGAGAATGCGATAATGCTTGTTACTTAGTTGTGGCTCTGGGGGACAGCTGTCTATTGAGCTTATTTGTTAGTCTTATTTTTTTCTCCCTTCCCCCATGATGAAAAAAAAGAGCCTTGAGGAGGGTTTCAGGAAATGGCCATCTGGTACAAGGTGTAGTGGTGAATGGTGCAGAGGGAAATTAGGAATAGAATAGGAAAGGCATTTAAAGACAACTATGGTGTCTCATTCATCTGCAGCTCCATTCATTTCAACAAGTCTATTGAGCACTTACTGTTTTCAACACTTTGTAGGGCTAAAAGAAAACATGACTCTTGCCTTCAAAGACTGTAAATTGTGTTAGAGACATGTCAAATACATGAAACCATTAAATAAAAATCTAAGGCAATCTATAAGTATCCAAAGAATTGTTATGACAAGAAGTATTATAGGAATTCACAATAAGGAAATGTGGCTTGATCTGGTCAGGAAAGATTTCTTGGAGGAGGTGAGTTTTGATCTTTATCTCAAGAAGAGCAGCATTTGGAGAAGGAAAGAATGTTAATGACTCAGATTTTTCATTGTAGAGCTCATACCTTCCTGCTCTTTGGCTCAATTTCTCACCCTATACGTGTTTTTATTCTTTAGGTAAAAATACTCTATCCTACATTGGCTGTTTGGCATATATATTGTGGTTCTCCTGAAAGACTGGGCTTTAATTTGTATTTTCAGAGTTTTAGAATCATCTCAGGGTTGTTGCTCCTATAGAAAGATTGCTAAGCATTAGATGAGACAATTTGGCTCGTTGCCCTTTATGTTGCTTCACCATACCTCCAGACACTTATGCAAACCAAAGCTGCAGAGGACATCGTGTGTTGAATGCCAACTGTTTGATTTTTTTCAAACTTATAGCATTTATATATTAATACACCATTTAGCACAGCACCTAGCATACAGTAGTAACATAATAAATGATAATTGAGCCTCGGACTAATACTCATCAAGCCTGAAGACTAGTATCTCTCCATGGTTGGCAGAATTTCCCAGAATTCCAGGATTAATATTCATTAGAAATGTGTTCAGGCTCATTGAACACCCTGGTCATTATTGATAAATGGTTGTAGTGAAATATTCTTTGTGAAATTAGATGCAGATGTGATGTTTTCCAGGTGCCTACTCAGGGCAAGTGCAGAGACTTAATTAAAAAGTGCTCAAGGTGCTAAATGATGATGATGGGGGGTAGAAAATGCTGCTCTTTCAATTTAAGTTTCTATCAAAGTGTTGGACTAACAGGTGTCATTTATGCCTTGTGAATGTTGCAGATGAGAAGCAGTCATTCAGCACCCCACCCCAGCACAATTTTGGTGTTCTGTTCTCAACTGTATGGTAGACAGATGGAAGCAGAAGGGTTTTAACAGATAGTTTTTGAAAGCTGTGATTTTAAGAAGGTCTTAAGTCAAACAGGCTTTCAAAACAGCCAAGTTAACAGTATTGAGATCCCTTATAATTTTTTGTTGTTGTGGGGGAAAAGGGATCTGGGCATTGACCAGTATTTGTGTGTGTGGAAGGGATGGCTGAAATTTGTGCTGATAAATTTTTAATAATTGATTCTCTGGGGGAAATTGTATACAGGACACACTTTTAAATTTAATTTGGATTATTAACATTTTCTCACTTCTTGAAGTCTATAATCAATCCACAAAACAACAAATCAAGTCCTGATTTGTAGAGTTTGTTGATTTTTTAATTTAAATATTTACAATGAAAATTTAACAATCAGCTAGAGCCAACCAGTTCAAAATGATTCGAATATTCCTGAGTAAAGAGAGGTGGAGATGGGGAAGCTCTTGGGGTATTTTCTTTAAAAGATTTTTGCATTTTATATTATTGTACTCCTCCCCACAACATAACTAAAGTGGACACAGATGTTGTATGACTTCATTAAAATATAAATTTTTAAAAAATCACTGAATTTAAAAATATACCTTGAAACAGAGACAGCATAGCATAGTAGAAAGAATATTGGCTCTAGAGCCAGAAGAATTGTATTTAAATCCTATTTCTGACACTAGATATGTGTCCATAGATATATCCTTTAACTCTCTGGGCTTCAGTTTTTTCACATATAAAATGAGGTTATTAAACTAAATTATCTCTACACTGCCCTCAAACTGTACATCTGTAAATTATTATAAATTTTAAGAATTCCTTTCAGAAACTGTCTTTGCAACTGATATATTAAGAACACTAAAAGTGTGCTTGAAATTATTTTTAATAAACATCTAGTATTTCAAATTTCATCTTTCTAAGTTGGAGGGGTCATTTACTTCTGTGTTTTAGTGATCTTTTTGTATTCGTGTATAAAGAAAAAGGACCAATTTTGGGGATAGCGGCATTGGGAGGGTAGCATAAAGCATCATTATAATCTAACTGGTGAAGAGATGCCTGTGCCCATACAAATCCTGCTGTCTAATTTAATTAAATGTCTTGGGCATTTAAAAAGCATCTTTCAAGTGTCAGACACTGTGCTAGGCACTAGGACTACAGAGATAAAATTGAAAGGCTTTCATTTCAAGCACATTCTATTTTACTGGGGTTAAGGAAATAGCTTGATGTATAAAATATGTAAAAGGAAATATATATGTGCATATTATACACACACACACACACACACACACATGTTTTGTGAGAAGCACCAGCATCTTTGGAAACCAGAAAAAGCCTCAAAGGTTGTGGCAGTTGAGCCGAGCCTTGAAGAAAGATAGGGATTCAGAAAATGATACAGTTGAGATCTTTCTTTTTCTAAGAAAAAGAAAGATCTCAACTGTATCATATAAAGAAAGATCTCAACTGTATCATATATCCTATATATGAACCTTGTTGAACCTTCCAATATCAAAATTGAAAACCACTGCAGTCCAATTCAATTTTGATTATCCAGGTGCTGCTTTTCGATGGATCAACAATTTAGGAATGCATTGGGACAACCAGGACACAGTGCTAAGTCTGGAGTGGGGAAGAGCTGAGTTCAAATTCAGCCTCGGTTACTTACTAGCTTGGACAAATCACTTCATCCTGTTTGCCTTAGTTTTATCATTTATAAAGTGGAAGTAGTAATATCCTCATTACATGCTTCAAAAGGCTATCACAAAGCTCAAATGAAACAATGGACATAAAGTACCTTGTAAACTTTAAAGTACTGTATGAATGTTATGTGTTATCAACTAGATAAAAACCCCTTGAGGGCTCAGATGATATCTGATGATGATAATGATGAAAATTATAATAACACAACTAACATTTATAAAGCACAGTGCTCAGTTTGTTTGGCTGTTTGTTGCTGGGTCTAGAATTAGATTGGGCTTGAGGTGGTTGAAACTATTGGCTATCATGAAGTTTTGGTGTTCCCAATGTACTTGATTTTATCAATGTTATATTATTTTGGTATAGACATTATATCCTATGGTATATATGGTATATACTATATCATAGATTGTGGTAAAAAAAAGATGGGCCTTAATTTGACTCATTGATTCTATAGTATCCTCATACTCATTAAACCGGAAGGGACATTTTGTCCAGTATTTTGTCCCTACCATCATTTGACAAATAAGGAAAGTTTTGTTTTTGAGGGGTAGGTAGATATTAGGAGACAAAGTGCTTTTGATCTTTTAGGATATATCATTACTTATTTCTAAGACTGGTCCTGTACAGCTGCTGTAGCCCAAGATGATATTCATCTTTCTGCAAGATGGAACCAGCTCTAAAACTCTCGGTTCCTCAGAACTCCTTGTCCTTGGCATCCCTCTCTCCTTCTGCTAGGAGAGAATAGAGAGTGGTCATCTGAGAATCCCTCCTACATCCTCCATTTTAGGAGAGGGCCCAGGGCAGCCATATGAACATTTCCCACACAGATATTCTCCCAGACTTCATCATCTCCACCAATAACTCTTCTTTATGCAAGATGGGAATCAACTATGAAACTCAAATTTCCTTTTTGCTTTTTGGCTTCAGGATTTCAATGTTTCCCCACCCCAAAATGGTTCCCTAATATGCTTCCTTGACTTCTTAGTTTCTTTTTATTCATTGTATGCTCTCGTTAGCTTATAAACTCCTTGAGTTCAGGGGCTGTCTTTTGCTGGTCTTTGTTATCCATCATGTTTAGTACAGTGCCCGGCATATAATAGATGCTTAATGAAAGGCCATTGACTATTCATTGATAAATATAATATCTCACATTTCTTTGGCACTGGGAGATTTCAATAATGTCTTCCCAACAATCTTTTAAAAATAGTATTTTATTTTCCCCAATACATGCAAAGATTGTGGTCAGCATTCACCTTTATAAGAGGTTGTTCCAAAATTTTCTATGTCTCTCTTTCCTTCTCCCTCCCAAAGGCAGCAAGTAATCCAATGTATCCATGTGCAATTCTTCTAAATATATTTCCATATTCATCATGTTGCACAAGAAAACTCATATGAAAAGGGGAAAATGAGAAAGAAAAAAACAAGAAAGCAAACAGTAAAATCAAAAGGAGAAAATACCATGCTTTGCTCCACATTCAGTTTCCATAGTTCTCTCTCTAGATGGGGATGGCACTTTCCATCACAAGTCTATTGGAATTATCTTAGATCACGTCATTGTTGTAAAGAACCAAATCCATCACAGTTGATCATCACATAATCTTGTTGATACTGTGTACAGTGCTTACTTGGTCATGCTCACTTCACTCAGTATCAATTCATGTAAGTTTTTCCAGGCTTTTCTGACATCAGCCAGCTCATCATTTTTAATAGAACAATAATATTCCATTATATTCTTATATCATAACTTATTCTGCTATTCCCCAACTGATGGCCTCACAAAAATCTTATAAAGTAGAAATGTAATTATTATCTCCATTTTACAGATGAACAAATTGAGACTTAAGAGATCAAGAAACTGGAGCATGGTTACACAGCTAATAAGTATCAAAACTAGAATTTTAATTATAAACAGGTAAAAAGTTGCTTTCCCTATGGAAAGTGCAGTCAAGAAGGTGGGATGTTTGTTTTAGAGAGTGGGGAGGATGTCATCATCTGGTTGTTTTGTATGATTTGTCCTAAGGGATTTGGTAAAGTGGTACCCAAAATCTGAGGGACTCCAGAGAGAGTTCTCCAAGTCCAAACCAACCTTGATTAAGAATCCCCTCTAAAACATTCTTGACCAGTGATCATCAGACCTCTCATAACCTTTAGTATCCAATGATTTTGCCTTTGAATACACTGAATTACTAAGAAGTATATCTCTATGTCAAGGATAAATTTGCTTCTCTAATTCTTCCATTCATTGCCTCTAATTTTTCCTAGGGAAAACATACAGAAAAAAATTCCATTATTTTCCACATGATGGCCCTTCAAACACTGGAAAGTAGCTACTGTGTTGCCCAAAGTCCTTTTCAGGGTAAATAAAGGTGACTAGTTCCTTTCATCAATTTTTTGTATGACATGGTTACCAGTCCTTTAACCTTTTTATTGTCTTTTATTCTTTCTCCAGGCAGTGAGGTAGTGAAGGAGATAGGGCACTGTGATTGGAACCAGGAGCACTTGTGTTCAAATCTGGCCTCAGACACTCCCTAGCTGTGTGACCTTGGGCAAAGTCACTCAACCCTGTTTGCCTCAGTTCCCTCACCTGTAAAATGGACTGGAGAAGGAAATAGCAAAACCATTCTAATAACTTTGCCAAGAAAACTCCAAACGGGGTCATAAGGAGTCAGACACGACTGAACAACAATAGCAACAATACCAACACGTTCCCGTTTGCCTTTTCCACTTCCAAAAATGTTCTGCTGAATACTGAACCAATATTGTGGATGAAGTCACAGGATCTCACAGTAGCCATCTAGCCTAATGCATACCTCAGAAAACACCTGACCTAATATCTGCAGTCTTTACTTTGCAGATTTTCAGGGCTAAGGAACCTATTACTTCCCCAGGCAGACCCTTCCTTTTGCATAACTCTCACTGTTAAATGATAGTTTCTTATATTAGCCTATGCTTTACTCTTTGCCAATCTGAACCTTTATTCCTAGTTTAATTCAATCTAACATGAACTTTTTTTTTTATTTTTAGAGGGAATTAGGATTAAATGACTCCACACAGTGAGGTCCCTGAGGACAGATTTGAACTTAGATCCTCCTGATTATAGGACCAATACTCTATCTACTTTGCTACCTATCTGTCCCTCTAATATGAACTTAAGTGTATCTACTACATCTGCAAGGTATTGTGTTAAGTATTTATGATACAGAAACAGAAACAAAAGAATCTCTGCCCTCAGGGAGGTTACTTTCTACTGGTTCTGCCCAACTGAATCTGAAGTAACCATGTTCCAGCTTTTTGAAAACTTGGACAGTTATCACATTCAATCTGAAGCCTTTTTTTAATCACCCCCACTTCCTGAATAGGGCAGAAGACATCAGAACTTACAATTCAGTTCTGGGTTTTGGGAAGGTAGTGTCAACAAGCATTTATTGAGAAGGGGTTGAACTTTTGGCAGAACTAAGGGTAGATAAGACTGACAGCTGCTTATGGTGCAATATTTGGGAAGGGATGATATCGAAGGGTCCCTTTAAATAGTTTTTATAAATGCACATGCAATGTTTTTAATGCAAACAAATTTTGCTCTTTGTGGAATGTTGGTTTTAATTGTGTGGTAAGCCAAGTCACGGGCATTATAGGAGCTCAAAGTTTCTGTGCCACATAAGGGGGGCCATTTTAAAGCCTTGCTGAATTGCCTTGCCCTGGTTTGGGCTTTGGACAAACTCTACCGTATATTGTTGCAGGTCTTTGAGGGGTCTCCAGTTGGTTATTGGAAAGGGAAGTGTTATCAGGGGAACCTGCAGGATTTAAACCTGAATATAGTCAGGCAGTGAATTTCTATAAGCAATTTGTGGGAACAAGGCTGCCTGAGAAATAATGGTCCCCAAAAGGAAGCCTGTCAGCATGGTGTCTAGTGATAATTTAAAAAAAAATGTTGAAGGAGGATGAATATGACCCCAACAGGCCCCTGTCGACCATTTTTGAATGATCTACGGTGAGGTAACGGTAGCATTTATAAGAAACCCAGTTAAAATGTTGGCGTGGAGATGTGGCATGACGTTAACACACTTCTTTTTTAAGAACATAGCTGACAATCACACACTTGTTTTTTGGACTGTGGCAGACATAAAGGAAAGGGACTGGTTTGGGGGGAGGTGGGAAGAGTACTTGAATAAAGGGTAGAAGACCTGGCTTCCGATTCTGACAAGGCTACTCATTTGTGATAGAATTCATTTAAACCCTTTGAGTTTTAGTTCTTCACATGCAAAATGGGAAAAATAATTATACTATCGATCTTATAGCATGGTGGTGAAAAGCAAAAAAGATCGTGTATCTAAGGTAAAGTACAATATAAGTGGGACCTATTATTGATTTGAGCTAATAATGCTAGCTGACATTTACTAGCACTTTGAAAGTTTGCCAAAGCAATAACATATATTATCTTGTTTCAGCCTTGAAACAGCACTGTGAGACAAGACTAGATGGCTACTGTGAGATCCTGTAAATGAGATCCCATTTTATATTTGAGGAAACTGAGGCTCAGGGAGAAGGAAAGTACTTGCTCTTGGTCACATAGCTAGTGTCAGAGGCTGAGTTCAGACTCATCTCTTCCTGACTCCAAGTCTCAAAAATGTTTGACTGAATATGTACCCAGAGGTAGCTTTTTAGGGGAAAGACTGCTAAATCCCAAATCAAAAGACCTGGTTTCACAGTCCTGACCTGTACCTATTGGCTGTGTGTCTCTGGGAAGTTTCCCTATCCAGAAGAATCTCAGAAGATCGGCAGCTTCAGGGTAGAGACCAATTTTTTTTTTGTCTTTGTATGTTGCACGTAATATATTCTTAATACATGTTTGTGGAATTGGATTGGACTGAATATATAAAATGTGAGAGTTAATGCTTGTGTTACTAATGTTATAGGATTATTATGATGAAATACTTTATAGACTTCAAAGTGTGTAAGACATGTAAGAAATTACACGTCAATGTGAGTTATAATTGCTAAAAAAAAAAAAAATCAAATTTCTTCATTGGTTAAATCATTGTGCCAAAATAATGGGACTGCTGATAGTATGCATGACAAAGGTAGGGATATAGTGTAGATGGGTGAAAGGAAACAAGTATTAATTAAGAATCTATTATGTCTAGCTGTGTGACCTTGGGCAAGTCACTTGACCCCAATTACCTCAAAAAAAAAAAAAAGAAAAGAAAAGAATCTATTATGTGCAGACACTTTTTGAGCCTCACCACAATTCTGGGAGGTAAGTGCTATTATGATCCTCACCTTATAAGCAGATAGAAATCAAGTGACTTGGTCAGGGCCACACAGCTGGTGTGCATCTGAAATGGAATTTGAACATAGGTCTTTTTGACCTGATAGACAGTAGTTCCGGGACTCTGTTTATTGTACTACCTAGCTCCCTTTGGGGAACAATGACCCTGCTTCCTTATTTTACCTTTTGTTCTGGTTCACATTTATTTCTTGGTAATAAAAAAAAGATCTAGGGAAGGTCTAATGCTAAATTAAAATAGAGTTTCTACTGCTACCCAGATAAGAATTGAAAAGAAAAGAGAACTTAATTCAGGGCACTGTTTGGTTTTTGTGAGTAGAATATGATGGTTGTGATTAAAAGACTACAACTTATTTTATCTGGAGAAGATTCTAACCATGCTATTTAAAAAAAAAATATATATATATATATATATATATATACATATGTGTGTGTGTGTGTGTGTGTGTGTGTGTGTATCTATCTATTCCCATGCTATAATTTAGCATCCTCTTTGACCTTAGGACCCTTTTATAGTCTTAACTATTGAGTACCTCAAAGAGGGTTTATTTTGGCAATTAAAATGGATATATTTAAAATATTTATTAATACTTAAAAAATAAACTCATTACATATTAATATAAATAACATTTTTAATAAACAATTTTTCCAAAGCAAAAAAAAAAAGTAATGGCAAGAGTGGAATTGTTTTGCACAGTTCCCAAGTCTCTCTAATGTCTATTAGCTCAATAGAAGGGATTTAGTTTCCCAAATCTGCTCTTGCATTCAGTCTTCTGTGATATAGTTTTGATTGAATTATTTGAAGAAAATCAAGCCTACCAGAGATATGTAGTTGGAAAACAGAAAAAAAAAACATTTTAATAGGTAAATAGCAGTTTTAACTCTTATACCTTGTTAAAAGGGGTTGGGGATCCCAATGTTCCTTAAAAAATCTGGTAGCAGGGAGCAGCTCCTAGTAGAAATGAGGCAGCCACACTGAGCTTCTAAGAATATGTGCTCAACAGTCACTATGAGATCAGTAGTCAATGCAGAGTTAGAAGAATAAGTTAACCCTCCACATATATGGTCATATTTAATTTTTTATGTGTTACTTCTCAGATATATTTCTAAAATATTCCTAGGCTTATGGGGAAAGTGTTCTATTGTAACCTTTTTCAGAAAATTATGCTATTTTATTATATGTTTTTGCTTTGCTTGCTTGTCTTTTGGCTGATAGAGAAAAAGGAAACCTATTGATGGGGGCTTATAGAGTGCAGTTTTCAATGGAGGTGGAAGTATAGAATATTTTGAATTTGGAATAGTTAATCTGGAGGCTGCTCATGCTACTAATACTACTATTATTTTTATTAGTAGTATTTTACTAGGAAAGGACCTTTTCAAAAAAAAATGAGTACAATCACTTACATAAACAGAATTGCTTCTTCTTCTATTTCTCCTAGTGACTAACATGGTAATTTATTACAGGAGAAGAGAAGGACCTGGAATTGAACTTTAATGCTGATATTTATCACCTTCTTGACCTTAGGCAATTTACTTAACCTCACTGAATTTCAGATTGATCTGCAAAATGATTTTAATAATGCTTGCAGTATCTACCTTTTCCTGGTGCTATAAGAAAAATTCTTTATCAACTTTAAATGGGACAACTAGATAGAATGGTGGGAGTGGAGTCAGGAAGACTTCAATTCAAATTCAGTTTCAGTTATTTACTAGCTGTGTGATACTGAGCAAGTCACTCCACCTCTCTCTGCCTCAGTTTTCTCATCTGTAAAATGGGGATAATAATAGCACTTACCTCACAGGGTTGTGGTGTGGATCAAATGAGATAAGAATTGTAGAGTCCTTAGTACAGAGCCTGAAAGATGTTTGTTATTATCATGTAAATAGGAATTGACTTTTTGGTATCATTACTGATCTATTAGTAGTAGTAGTTTTTACTAGTTTTATCTCAAGTATTAATATTGATTCTGCTGGTAACCACTGGTCCTCAGTTTCTTATTTGTAAAATGGGGATAATAATTTTTGGATTGTCTCTCCTCATGAGGCTGTTATGAGGAAATCATTTTGTAAAATATAAAATGCCATTGAAATGGAAGTCATTATTGAAAGTTGCCCTTAGCTCCTTCCCAGGCATTTAATATGTCAGGCCATCTACTTTGTATTAACATGAACACAAAGTGAATTTCATTCTGTCTTACCATAAGGTTCCCCAGTAAAATATTATCACAGAAAAATATTTCTTCACTTTTTCTTCCAGTTCCTCAATCTTTAGAATCTGGGTTGGGAATAGGGGATGTAGTGTTAATCTTCACTGCTGGTTATTCTCCTGTCCCTTCAGAATACAGCAGGCTGTAGTGATTTCAATCACATGATTACATTAATAGCCAGGCATTTTTTGTTCTCCTAAGTTTGAAAATGGAATCTTCTGTGTCCTTGAGTCTTTGAGCTTTTACTGGAACCATTGCCTTTTGGTGGTGGTGGGAGTAGGGAGCATAAACTTCAGAACTGAAAATGAGCTTGTGATCATTTAGACCACAAGGGTAAGAAGCCTGCAAAACTTCCAAGTATAGTCCAATCAGAGTAAAATGTAATTGGGTAATGTTTAACAAAATAAATAAAAATACAAAACAGTATGGTTAATGTTAACTTGTGTTTTTCTAAGTCAGTTTGCAGCTGCAAGGATATATTTCTATGTGAATATAACATTACTGATTGTTGACCAACCTAACATCTTTACAAAAAGGGAAACTGAGGCCCAGAGTTATTAAATGGTTTGCTCTATAACACAGCTGGTAAGAAGAGCTGAGATGAAAACCAGTTCTTTGGCTCTAAATCTAGCATTTTTCCCCATGAAAATCTAAAAATAAATATCTACATTTCATGAAGAATAAAAAAAATTGGCTTTAAAAAGCTATGCATCTGCACAAAGTAATATTTAATGGTGTCTTTCATGATGTCCTTCATGCATTATCTGTTAGGCAGCTGCTTATTCCTCATCCTAGCTCTGGTTACTCAATAATTATAATATGTCTCATAATATTGCCTAAGTCAGCTAAGGTTCTAAGTCTAGAATCTTATCAGGTTAGGCACCTGCTTTAACTTAATTTCATGTTTCCTTAGTGAATGAGAAGTTGCTTCCTCTCAGTTCAATTCAGAATGCATTTGTTTAAATGGACTAGAAACTGCTAGGATCTAGTTGCTTCCCTCAGGAGTTTTCATCTTACTGGGAGAAGGGATGCAAAGACTAGACAGGGTAAATAACACAAAGTAACATGGGAGATGATGGGCTTTGGAGAGCACTCCCAACTGTGGAATCAGCAAAGACCTCTTGGAAGAGATGATCTATTCCCTGAGCCTCCAAAGGGACTAAGGATCCCCAGCAGAAAGGTGAGTAAAATGTCCATTCCTTGCATGGGGAAAAGTCTCTATACAAAGGTTTAGAAGTGGGAAATGAATATTTGTCCACCATGTTGGGGGCTTCTTCCATTAGCTATCTCATTCTTGCTGATGTAGTCACCTTTCATACTATAAATTAGTGACATCTTTTGAATATGGATATTTTTGAAGGTAGGGAGAAGCAGCTTAGGATTTCAAGAATCTCATCTCAACACTCATTCACTGGTTGTATTCCCCTATAAATGGGTTCCTCCCCAAATACATTTTAGAAATGCTCTAAGAAACTGGATTCTTTCCAACAATGAGATGATTAAGGCCAGTTCCAATGATCTGGTGATGAAGAGAGCCATCTACACCCAGAGAGATGTAGTGGAGACCATGTAGAGAAGGACAATCCACTGAGTGTGGACCACAACATAGCATTTTTACTCTTTTTGTTGTTGTTTGCTTGCATTTTGTTTTCTTTCTCATTTTTTTCTTTTTGATCTGATTTTTTTTTGTGCAGCAAGATAATTGTATAAATATGTATATATTGGATTTAACATATATTTTAACATGTTTAACATAAAAAATAAGGAAAAAAACAACAACAACAAAAAGAAATTTATCCTCAAGCAGATTAATCAAGTTTTTTTTTCCATTACTAAAGCTATTATTCTCTTTGAAAAAGTGATTCTCAGCAAGGCTACACAAACATGGAAATCTTGTCCTCTTTCCCCTCATCTCCATTTTAGTTTTTTTTTTTTTAAACAATCTTTCTTATAGATTTTTCAGGAACACATCTCTTACACAAAGCCAGAGCATTGTTGTCACCAATGTCCCCCTCAACAGAAGCTGGGCCTCCTCTTTTTATGGGTTTAGAGATACTCCTGGTGTGTATATGTGCGTGCTTGTCTGGGAGGCTTGTCTGCAAGACAACTGGAAACTGCATGATGCGTATGAGGCATTGTTCATCCTGTGTTTTAACCACCCACACAGACGCAGCTGGGAATCTAAAAGCTGTGTGCAGTTCTAGGATGAAGGCTGTAATGGCAGGCTCAAAGTAGAGATTATTGCTCACCAGAGGAAGCGTCATTGTGGACACAGAAATTCACCATGGAGTCCTTTCCCCTCCTTCCCTCTGATGAAGATTTTCCTTGGCTTATTGGTTCCTAGTCTGAGTCTACTTGCCTTGCCTGCCCTAGAGAATTTCATAGGAGTTTGGGGGTTCTTAGCCACATCTGTGTGGGTGAGGAGAAAGGAGAGAAACCGACATGCAGTCACCTGGCACCTTGGTTTGTGAACAAATCCTAGTAATAAGACAAAATGGAAGAAAAATGGAAAATATTTCTCAGGGAATTTATCTGCCTGATTGTGCTTTCCTAGCTGTTTATTCTTTGTACAAGTAGCTCAGAGTAGAATGGGAAAGGGAACCCCCAGGATCCTTCGGTAATAATGTACCTTTCATTCTTCAAAGGGCTCTTACATGCCGCCTTTGACCTTTCTCGCTTTTCCAGGTAGCTGGATCTTTGGAGAAGGGAGAAGAATAATCTGGCAAATTCAGTCATGCTCTGTTGATGTTTATCCCTCCGAGGAAAATCTACCTTTAAAATGACTAATTTAGGAGAGAAGGCCAGTGACTTCTTATACTGTCTCGCCTTATTTCAGACATTGCTGGTTAGTTAATATGGCATATGGAAGAAGAAGATCATTTGGGGGCGGGAGAGCTTCTTTTTCAGAGTCATAACATTTAGGGCTTTGCCCCAGAATGGACAATTGAAAGGATGTCCTCTTCTGTGCAGTTTAGCCTCCTCTCCCTGCCAGCAGCACTGAAGGTGACACATCGCATCCATCCAACCCCAGGCGAAGCACCACGCTAGGCACGGGAAGAGCCACAAATACACATGCCTCATGGTCTCTGCTCCCACGGAGTTTGTAGTCTGGTTTCTTTCCATCCTCCCCCACCCTCCGCCACAGAGTCAGCTCTCTTAGGTGTTTCTCATTTTGGCTTCTTCCAAACCCTATTTTGCGTTTTATTTTTCTTTCCTTTCGTATTTTCCTTCCGTATTTTCTTTCCTTTCTTCCAAACCCTATTTTGCGTTTTATTTTTCTTTCCTTTCGTATTTTCCTTCCGTATTTTCTTTCCTTTCTTCCAAACCCTTTTGCTGCCCATCATCCTTCCTCTCCCTTATTTTGCGTACCCTCCCCCATACTTAGGTGGGCTGAGCCGGTGGCCACACCTTGCCTAACGGCTGCCATACCTGTCAGTGGGGTCCGGGCTCTGAGTGAGGAATAATTGAAAGGTAATGACTTTCTTTGGGGGATTCTTGCTGCCCCCTGCTGGCGGCAATAAGTTACCACCGCCAAAAACTCAAAATCAATTGACTTGATCTACAATGTGAGTTCCTCTGCTTAGATTCATTCCCTGTCATTTCTGTCAGAGCTGGGAATGGATACACTGGCTCTTATAGCCTCTTATAGCCAGCCCCCGGATACAGAAAGCACCAAGTGAGATATTGGGCAGCTAAGCAACGTAGTGAATACATGTCACTGGATCCGGATGGCTCTGGAGGCAAGGGGACCTTGCACAGCCCTTCCTCACTTAAATTCATGTCATGGAATCACCTCCCTGTGAGGGTCCTCTTTGACAAAGAAGGACAAACAACAACAAGAAGACTAAGAAAGACCCAGCAGAGATGCTTCTTAGCAGTATGATTTGGGACCAGTCCCTTAACCTCTCCCAGCCTCAGTTTCCTTATCCGGAAAATGGGAATAATAGCACATTCTAAATTGTGAGGATCCGTTGAAATAACCTAAGTAAAACACTTTGCAAGTCTTCAAGAACTATGTAAATGGAAGCCCTTTAGTCAGGCAATAAGCACTTATCGTAGCGAGCAGTGGATTTGGATACAGAAGAAAATGGGTTTAGATCCTAACTTTGCCATTAATATCTCTGAGTCTGGGTGGACTACTTAATAGTAACAGCTAGCATTTATATAATGCTTTAAAGCTAGAAATGAACTTTACAAATATTATTTTATTGGATCCTTGTGATAAGCTGAGAAGCAGGTATTATTATTCCCATTTTACAAATGAAAAAACTGAGACAGACTAAAAATAGTGAATATCAGAACTCGTCTTTGAAGCCAGATCAAAGGATCATAAATGTAGAACTGGATGAAATCTTAGAGACAATTTTATTTTACATGAAACCTAGAGAGATGAAATAACTTGCCTACCATTATATCTATAGTGAGAAGCAAAATGAGGATTTAGACACAACTCTTCTGGCTGAAAATCCCTTGCCATGTCCATTGCCAAATTAATGCTAAAAATAAATCTGAGAAACAAGGATATAATCCTGGATTATTTTTCTCCTCATCCTTTTCCTCATCTTCATTTTCCTTCTTTTTCTCCTCTCCCTCCTCCTTCCCTTCTTCCTTCAGTTCTCCTCTTTTCCTTGATCTTTCCTATTCTCCTTCTTTTTCTTCCTTCTCTCTCTTCTTTTCCTTTCCCTCTCCTTCTTCTCTTTCCTCATCTTCCTTCTCCTTTCCTTTCTCCTCCTTTGCCTTTTTTCCCTCTTTTTCCTCTCTTTCCTCCTCCTCCCTTCTTCCTTTACTTCTTCTTCCTTCCTCCCTTTCTCCGTCTGCTTCCTTTTCTTTCTTCTCTTCTTTCCCCCTCCCCCTCTTCCTAGACTACCTTTGTTTTTAAAAATCTGACTTTAGAAAGTAATTGAAAAGAATTTCAAAAAGATGATGCTCATTTTTTTGTGGGGGGGGGGGAAGGAGAAGATGGAGGGAGGCTTTTTGGAAGTCTTCTAAGCTCTGTGATTTGAAGGAAAGCTAACTGGGAGAGAGCATGGCTGCTGTTGGAAACCTGGTCAAGGGGGCATCTGGCACAGAGCTGCATGGGAACATCCCTTTGGGGCATTTTCCAGGTCTCTTTGTTTTCTTCAGCACTAAGGTAATTGACTCTATTTTTGGCATCTGTGTACCAGACTTGAACTCTCACACCAAACCTTGAGCAGATATGTTCTTTCACAGATACTAGCAGAAGAAGCAGTTGGTCTCCATGTCTCTATGTTAAAGGAAGAGGAGGATATGTTGTTGCCTTACTTCAGGTGGAACAGAGAGAAAATAAGACTCTAGATATAGACATGTCTAGAAAGGACATCAATTAGGTTTTTTTCCTAGTCCTACACCTCCATTTTAAGATGAAAAATTTGAGTCTCAGAAATGTGACTTGTCCAAGACCACATGGCTGATGTCAGAGGCAGGATACAATTCTGGATTTTTCTGACAATGAACCTGGTGTCTTCTATATACACTGCATCCCCTTCATCTTCCCTCCCCTACTCCAACATTAAATAGGCATTAGCCACAGCAGTAAGTTGGATTGGGTTAGGTATGAGTAGGCATGTCATAGCATTTACTACTTGGAAAAACACAGCTTCATAAATTGTTAGGTCTCTTGGAATAGTTTGTGTATATATACAGCTTATAAAATATTTTTCTTATAAGGGAAGGAGAGGGATCATGAAAGACCTTAATCTGAATCCTTCCTATGATTCTTGGTAGAATCTGACCAACTTCTCATCTGTAAAATGGGGATCATAATCCCCAACCCTAAGGTCATTCTGAGGCTGGTTATTCAAGTATGTTATAGAATCATAGACCTAGATTTAAAAATTACTTCAGAGGCTATTTTGCCCAATACCTTCATTTTACAGGTAAGGAAACTGAGACCCAGGGAGGCTACAACCTGCCTGGGATCACAGAAATAGAGAAATGGAATTCAAATCCTGATCCTCTGACATCAACAGCTGAGATTCATCCCACTGTATATTAGAACTGAAGGAAGAAGGGAAGGAGGAAGAAGAGGAAGAGGAGAAAAAGAAGGAAGTTGAAGATGAAGAAAAGGATGAGGAGAAAAATAATCCAGGACTATGTCCTATCCCACCTGTTAAAAGATCTTTAAATGGAAGCCAATGAAAGATTTGAGCTTCAGGTTAATTCCCTGAGTATGTGAAATCTGATAGTAGTTTGAGATCTTCCCCACTGTGGGGGTGGGAGTGGGGTGGAAAATGCTGCATAGGAGATTTTGGAAAACTGAAAAAAACCAACCAAACAAAATCCTCTCAAAATAATAAAATATATAAAATATAAAAAAATTAAAACAAGAATTCCTCAGACAAGAGCTGAGCTTCCAGTGTGGATTGGGAGCTGTCCAGTGTCCCTAAGAACAGAGGAGAAATGCTAGTTTCACCTTGTAAACTGTTCTTCAGTCTCCCCTGGGTTTCTGAGCAATAAATTGAGAATTAGCTTGGTCCCAGAGGATTCCCAGTTCTCTTGCAATCAGCAGACAGTTCCCTAATAGGGAGAGGACATTCATTTATAAATGAGTTTGTGGAAAATGACAAAGCCGGTATTCTCAAAGGTAGGATTTGGAAGAAAGTGAATGTTTCCCCACCTTTGCCAAAATCCATGAGGGCCCCAGGATTGCTGAGGCAGGAATTTCATGGCACTATTAGCACAGGCTTTTCAGTCTGCAGGAGTTTGCCAGTCTCATAAACAGGAGCTGGTGTAGGGAGCAGAAAATTTCTCAACATCTTCTCATTTTCTTTCTTAGCATCCTAGCAACATAGATTCAAAAGTGGAAGAGACCTTAAAGATCATTTAGTCCAATCTTCTTATTTTTCAGATGAGGAAACTGAGGCCCACAGAGACAAAATGAATTTTCCAATGTCATTTCAGTAATTAACAGCAGAGCTGAGATTAGCTAAGAACAGAGAAATAACCTCTGACTCCCCCACACTTACCTCATTCCCTAATAAAGTTTTTTGTCATTTAGTTCCAACTCTCTGTGACCCCATTTTAGGATTTTGTTGGCAAATCATAATAAGTTCATAAGTTTAGAGCTTCAAGGAATCTTAGTTAACATCTGGTCTATCCACCCTATTGAGCTTCAGGAAACAAAAGTTAAGATTTTTACTTAAGGTCATCTAAATACCAGGTGGAGAACCTAAGATTGGCACTCAGGCTCTCTCTGTTCCAAATCTAGAATACTCTCCATTGCATCACACTGTATCTTTTTTTTTTATCTTATCTTTTGAAGATGATAATTTCTTTTTCTTTACTTATTTGTTTACCAGGGAAACTTTGGAAAGAGCTTACCAGATTCCTACTAGTTGAAAGAAATTTCAGAAACAACGCATTTCTGGCTTCTTTTGGTTGTTCTTAATAATTATTCAGAATAAGACTAGGGAGTTGGTACAGGCAAAAGATGAGGCACATGATTAGAAGGGAAGACACGGGTCCTTACAAAGAACTACAGTAGTTTAATTAGGGCAAGAAGGTGGTACAATGGTACTTAGCCTTACAACCAAACCCATAATCACCCACATATCCAAACCTCCCATTCTCCCCACACTCACCATTCTGAACTCTAAGATGTACTTTCACATGTATTTTCTGGTCCCCCACCCCCAAACTACTCATGCTTTCCCCTTTCACTTTCCCCTCATATATTCTGAGCATATCTGGCATGTACCCAGTTATTTACATTTTGTCTCTTTCATTAGAATATATGCTTCATGAGAGAAGGAACTATTTTATTATTATTATTAAAATGAAAAAAGTTTCTAATTACATGTCAAACCAATTTTTAACATCTTTTTTAAAAAAAGAATTTGAGTTCTAAGGAGTTTTCTTCCTCTCTCCTTCTAACTCTCCCTTGAGAAGGCAAGCAATTTAATATAGATTATGCATATAGTCATGCAAAACATATTTCCACAGTAGTCATGTTGTGAAAGAAAACAGACTAAAAAATCCTGAAGAAAAATAAAGTTTAAAAAATATGCTTTGATTTGCATTCAGACTTTGTTTCTTTCTCTGGAGACAGATATTTTTCATCAGGAGTCCTTTGGAATTGTCTTGGGTAATTGTATTGCTGAGAATAACTAAATCATTCACTATTGATCATATTATTGCTGTTATTGTGTTTCTGATACTGCTCACATCACTTTGCATCCATTCCTATAAGTTTTTCCAGCTTTTTCTGAGAGTATTCTGCTCATCATTTATCAAAACACAATCGCATTTCATCACAATCATATATCATAGCTTGTTCAATTATTCCCCAGTTGAGGAACATTCCCCTCAATTTTCTTATTCTTTGCCACTACAAAAAGAGCTTTCATAAATATTTTCATACATCTAGGGTTTTTTTCTTTTTCTTTGAACATCTTTGGGATATAGATATTGCTGGGTCAAAGGTAAGTTTTATAGTTCTTTAGCTTTCCAGAATGGTTGCATCAGGTCACAACTCTACCAACAATGCATTTACCTTTTCTTGTTATTGTGCTTGTGACATGGTGAATACTTAAGAAATTCTTATTGATGGATTAACTGAATTATCAAACTTAATCCTTACACAAGGGCCAGAGTTCTGAGAGATCATCAGGCTTAGTGAATAGAGCATTGTGGGGTTCAAATCTAGCCTCAGACACTTCCTAGCTTTATAGATCCCTGGCAAATCAGAACCTCTCATAGCCTTAGTTTCCTCATCTGTAAAATAATAATAGTGCCTATCCCCAGATTTTTGAGAGGACTAAACACACATAAAGGGCTTAATGATCCCCACCATGTGTACATATACATACATATACAATACATATGAATATATGCATATATAAATGCATACATATATGTATATGGTTTTATGACAAAGAATTAAGTGTCTTGGCTGAGATTATCCAGGGAATAAATGGCAGTCAACTATAGAACCCAATCTTCTCTATCTCCTGAACCAGTTTTCTTTTCTTTTTTTTTTCTGCATTCTTAGATTGATTTTGTTTTGACCTCAAAGTTCTGTGGACTGATGGGAAATCACAAACTGGAAAGAGCCTGCTTGGTTGGTGACAGCTGTTGCGTAGGATGCTTGAAAAATAAAGATTTTCTTTTCTTTTTCTCTGTGAATTTCTGCTAATGTTCTGGGATTTGGTTGACTATTTCTACTCCCTTGGGATTGTTAATCTCTCAACTATACAATATAGCTGGGAGATAGGGAGCTGTCAGAATGTAGGTTTTGTAACTCAGGGTCTAATTTCTTTAAAGTACCTTCCAGAGATTGTTTGGGTCCCTGACTCTGTGTTCAGCATACTCATTTCTCATCCATTGCTGAGGAAGGGATTGCCCTTATGAGCAGACAGACTTCCTCCAGGCTCTTCTGTCTCTTTCTGCCATCACAACTTGGTCAATCTCTGGTCCCACTGACACAACTGCAATTATGCTGAGGATTCTGGTCAAAAAACAATGGAGTATGGAGAGGTGAGGGAGAAGAACAAAATTAACTTTTTCAGGTAGAAAAAGTACCTGACAGAAGTCAAGAAAGCCTGGGTTCAAATATTGCCCCCAACCCTTATTAGATGTGTTACTAAGCCTCTCCTGGTCTCACTTTCCTTATTTGTAAAAGGAAAGAGAAGAATCCAATGACCTCCAAGGTTTTTTTTTTCCAGCTCTAAATCTGTGACCATTGCCATATCTGACTCTAGTTTTTGGCAAAACAACGCTCTGCTTTTCAGGGAACATGGCTGTTGGCCCTACTATTTAAAGGATGTAGAACCTTCCAGGCTTGAGAAGGGAATAACCATACCTCTTTATGTACCTCAAGAGTACAGAGTGGGAAGATTATTGTCCTACTGGAGATTTCCTAGGAATACATGCAATCATGGTGGTTCACCAAAAGTTAAAGTCTAGGATTATAGAATTATTGTATTCAGAGTTACAAGGAGTCCTAAAAGCTTTCTGGTCCACTCTTCCTCCCCTCACCTCCAAATAAGGAATGTGTGGCTCACAAAGGGAAATGACTTGTCCAAGCTCACCAAAGTGGTTAATAAGTAGTAGGGATAGGATTCAAAACTAGATCTTCTGATAACCAAATTCATTGTTCTTCTATCTATACTACCAACCAAGCACACTGCAGGAAACATTTGGACTTCTGAAGAAATGAGCATTGACATCAGTTTTGATGCTTAGAAAAATATAGAAATCATTGTTAGAGCAGCTGTTGTTAAAAAAAAAAAAAACCCAAAATTCAATATTTCCCCTTGTTACAGAAGGAGAAAGCAGAGTTGAGAGAGTAGTGGCAAAGTCACCCAAGTTATTCGATTCTCATCAGAACGGTTTTTAATGGTGGGCTCTCTGCCAAAATGAGGTTAGCGGACCCATATTAAAAACCATTAGGTTCTGTTGAGACTTGAATAGCTTTCATTTTTCTGGTCTTGTCCAAGACCCTAAAGTGTCTTTCTTTTGTCTGTTCAACTCAAAGGGACAGAAAGATAAACTTTTCTTAAACAGGTATTACTTGTTACTTAAAATGAATTGTAGCAATTTTATGAACTGAGGCTAGAGATCCTAGAGAAAATACTTTGTAACTAGAAAGGCTAGATTATCTGTGGAATCAAGGGACACCAGGCAGGAACCTTTGCACTAAAATATTTCCCTCTGGACTTTTATTTTTTCTCCATTTACTTGAAATTCTCCCATTAGAGTTTCATTCCTTTAGATTTTAAAGAAATTTAAGGGGGCCAGCTAGGTGGTAACAAGGTAGGTAGAAACAATCAAACCTCAGTTCAAGTCTGACCTCAGACACTCAGTAGCTGTGTGATCCTGGTCAAGTCACTTTACTTTAACTGCCTTAAAAAAAAGACTTTTAAGAAAAATACAGATGGTTTTGAGAGAAGTCTTAAGCTGTTATCCAATTCACTTTGATAATTTATATAGTGTTTGGGGGAAAAGCAGTGGATTTACAAAGATAAAAGAAAGTCCAAATCTCTAGAAGTTTATATTCTATTGAACAATAGTCTATTGTTATTAACCAATAATTTAGGACAGTTTACATTATTAGCAAGGCATTGTGGGAATGGGACTCTTTTAGAAAAAGTACTCAAAATAAAGATAGGAAAATGTTGAAGATTTATTTTACTTTAAACATATGGTGGGCTGAATTTATTCTGAATGTTTGTTAATGACCATCACTTTGCTAATGAGAACAAAATCATGTTTTTTTTCCAAATTTTTTTGTGGGAGATGGAAACAGTTGGTATTTGGAGGCAATTTTGTGGAACGCATTGTTTTATTTGATGGTTAGTCATTTCCTTTAGAAATGTAGCTCCTTGCCCACACTCTTTTAGTATTCTGGAGATCTCAAGATTAATGAACATCCACCAGTGCACAGCTACCTCCTTTATATATACCTCATTTATATAGGTAAAATCATGTTAAAATGCACATCATATATAACCTTAAAATAGGAAAGGATATTACATAAGATATAGCCTAAGGATAAGTAATAGAAAGGGAGTCACATCTCTAAGGGATTTAGGAATCACTTAATTCAACCCTTGTCCATTCTTTGATGAATAAATTAAGCCCCAGAGAGGTCATGATTATACCTATAGCAGAACTGTGAGTTAAAAACAGTTCTTCTAACTTTAAAATATGACCTTTTCCCACTCAGCCATGTTGTATGAAATATGTCTTATGATCTTTTAGCCCCATTTGGCAGACCAACTTATTTCTTTCTCAATTATGATCATAGTGGAAAAATTGGGAAAGGCCTTTAAGGCCATTTAATCCAAATGTTTTGCTGATTTCCTTGCCTGGCAACTGGCAGTAAGTATATAGTCCAACAACCAGTGTGATTTTTCTTATCTTTGAGGTTATCTCTGAGCACTTTTATCTACTAGAATATATTCTTAAAATACAGAAATGATAGGCTCATGCTCAGGGATGGAGTATACCTATCAAGGGCCCATAATCATATATTCCTCTAGAATCTTCAAATCTAATTGAGGGGAAAATGAGGAGGAGGAAGAAAGCCATTCAGATAGATCTGACAAAGTTAGTGCTATAAAAGTAGGAGGTACAATATGGGATGAAGACGAGAACAAGGGAGAACCACTGAAGTTCCATGTGTTGCAATGAAACTAGGACAGAAATATAGTGAATGTTCTGCATAGCCACCAGGAAGATCAATCTATTTATATTCTAATTGAGCCTGTATTGGCCATATAATTATGGAATTATTATATAGCTTAGAAAATTTAGAATGGGATGATCACAAATAGGGATTAAAATTATTCCTTTTTAAAAGCTTTTTATTTTCAAAACATATGCATGGATAATTTCTCAACATTGACTCTTGCATAGCTTTGTGTTTCAGATTTTCCCCTCCTCCCCATCCCCTCCCCTACATGGCAAGCAATCCAATATATGTTACACATGTTAAAATACATGTTAAATGCAATATGTGTAAACATATATAATTATTCTTAGATGCTAATAAGTATTAATTGAATATCACTGTATGCCTCATCCCTCATGTCTATCACAATGATCCACACATAGTAGGTGCTTCGTAAAGATATGTAGAATGAGGTTGATTCAACAAGACAAGTCTTATGTCTTTAGGATACTCTGCCTCTGTATAAAAAGGAAACAGCTACAGATAGCCAGGACAAAATGGAAGAAGAAATGGAAACAAGGTCTATTACAAACCTCTGCTGGGCCATAAATGAGAAAGCAAAGGGTTTTAAAGCAGCCAGAATTATGTGTATTTTTCCAGAGCAATTGATTTTTTTTATAATTAAACCATATCCCTTGAAGTTTCAACTGGACTAGTCCGCAGCATAACTGTGAAGAAGCCCAAGTTCTTTCTGTTCTCCCCCTTCATTCATTAGTAAATTTCTATTTAGGGTCTATTATGTCCTCAGCCAGGCAATGAAGGGGATACAAAGAGAAAAAATATTCTTCTGCCCTCAAGGGACTTGTTGTCTTCTTGGGGATCCCTTGCTTGGGGGCACCCAGTGACAAGCTTGTCTTTCCTGTTACTTAGTAGAATCACCCAGATAAACTCATTCTTGTTAGAGTGTGAAAGACTTAGTATTTACCAACCTGGGGAGTACTTGAATCTTAAAAGCACCAGAAGAAGAGGAAAAACAATATTCATTCCAAAGAAATGAGATAGTGATAGTAGAATTTCAGGTATGGATGGGGTGTTTTAGAGGAAGGAGGATTTCTTGCTGCCCCTGAAATCAAATCAAATGGCCAGCTATCATAAGAACATAAGTTTGGAGCTGGGAAGATCTCAGAGATCATTGAGTATAAACTTTATTTTATAGACAAATCAAGTGCTGGAATCAGAAAGATCTGGATTCACATCCTGAATTTGGCATCTATTAGTCATGTGACTATAAACCCATAACTTAAGCTCTCTGAGTCTCAGTTTCTTCATCTGTGAAATGACAGTATTAATATGTTAGTATATCAGTATATTAGTATTAGCAGCATATTAGTATGACTTATCTTGCAGAATTATTGGGAGGTTTAAATGAGATGACATGTATAACAAGGCCATTTGCAAACTTCCAAGTGCTCCTTAGATATCACTTATGATCCTTAGGGGCTGAACTGGCCCAGAACATTCATTTTTGAATGAGCGATTGAGTGGCAGCATTGTACCTCCCGGTGTCCGATTGCCCAGCAACTGGTCATTAAGGCTGTCACCAGGCAGAGATTATAATGGCAGGGCTTTGACTGTGGCCATCAAACTGACAGAAGGAGCTTTTCATTTGTGTGCTCCATGCTGGTCTGGCTTTCTGCATCTCTCTAGTCTGCTTCACGGAGCATCCTTCCCTAGCAGAAATGGGACACAGCTAAAAATCTGTAGAGTTCCAGACAAGGGAAAGAATCCTGGATCCAGGAGCCTACACATGGGTTCTACCATCAGTTCTGCCACTAATTTACTGTGTGACTCTGGGCAAATTACTCTTTTAAGACTAAGGGGATGGACTACACAACTCCTAGAGTCCCTCAATATAGCAATATGGTTTATGAAAAAAGCCACTAAAACTTAAAATTTCACTAGAATTTTTGGAATAATCTGTATCTATATTTTCAAACTTTAAAACACTATATAAATATATTTTTTATCTCCTCTTTCTTCTTTTCTGCCATTACCACTTATTTGACATGGACCCAATTGAGACTGGCCAAGTTTGCCTATGGGTCTCATCCTCACTGACCCTTTAAATATTTTCTCTTCCACTTCTGGTGCCCATGGGTCACCATTTATCAAGTGGCCAGTGCCCTCATGTTCTTCTCTGTCTACCCAGAGCTCTGCACTGGGATCTGGGCATCATCTACTTGGGCATCATTTCCAGTAGAGTTGTTCTCCCAAATTCTACCTCCAAATAAAAATATTCAAAGGTATTTAAAGGAAGGAGTCTAATGAATCTAATTTCCACTGAGCTATTAAAGAATACCTTCAACATTTCAAGTGTTAATCCTCCTGGGAACATTTCCATTTCTAACAGATATTAGTAAGAGGAGTTCTTGACCAGGGATGGAGCATATCTAATAAGGGGCTGATAAAATATGAAGTCTTGGAAATCTTATAAAGAAGATTTAAAATCTAAACAAGTGGAGGTAAGGAGAAAACTGCCTGTATATGGGTGGTAAAACACATCTTATGTTGCCATGATTTGAGGAAGGATGACAGTATATGTGTTCACTTAGGGTCTGTATGAGTTATCCTTCCTGGGCCTCAGTTTTCCCATCTGTAAAATGATGGAGATTAGGATTAGTGAATTATCTATATAATTCTTAAGGTTTCTTCTAGCTTGCAATCTATGATTCTATAAATCAGTGACACTTCCAGGTGATTAAAACCTTTAGAAAATTCAGCTGAAAAGAAAAGAAAAGGGGAAAAAAAGAAAGAAAAAAGGAGTCAGCAAGTAAGGGGCAGCTAGCTGGTACAGTAGGTGGAGTACTAGGCCTAAAGTCAGAAAGACCTGAGTTCAAATACTAGCTGTATGACCTGGGCAAGTCACTTAACCCAGTTTACCTCCATTTCCTCACCTGTAAAATGAGTTAGAGAGGGAAATGGCAAAAATTCTTATATCTTTGTAGAGAAAACACCAAATGGAGCTCACAAAAAGTTGGACATAGCTAAAACAAATCAACAACAACAGCAGCAAATAAACCCTATCGTCACAGGTGTCTATATACAAATATATGTTCAGTAGTTTCAGTAAATCTGAAGTTAAATATGAAGGCAGGAAGATGAATTTTTCCTGACTTCAATCCTGGCACTCTATTCTGCCACCTAACTGTCCCAAAGTATGAACAACAAGCAAAAAAAAAAAAAAAAAAAAAAAAAACAAACCAATAATGCTAAGACATCACAAGTATTACTGAAACTCAATGGGATGGAACCTATGATTGAAATAAGACTCTAGAATAGTATTTCCTCGAAATCCGATTCCACCAAACATTTTTCTTAAAGCACCAGGGAGAGAAAAACAGCAATTCAACACAATATGCACTCAATGAGATTACATTCTTTTAGAGAAAAGGGAGAAGATAGTTAAAGTAAAATGGAAGAGAAGTGTTGTATGCAGTAAAAGAGATGAATACATATGATGAACTTTAAGAACCAGTGGGGTGATGCATTGGTGTGATTATTTGGGTGAAGATCAGCAGAAGCAGAAATACAGAGCTATGGTTGTTGGAGTGTGCTGCAGATTACTTAGACACATAAAGCAAATAGCTGGAGTGTTTGAAAAATGGACCACAAGTCTGGCACAGATTAATGATATGAATAATGATGGATTTAGATTCTTCTGTGAGCTCTTTCTTTGTTTAGAACATGGTAGATCAGAGTAGCTAATATTTTTCTGCTTTGCTTTAATAATACTTTAATCTTTCAAGAAGTAAAAAACCAAAATGGTTTCTCTCTTGGCTGCAACTCTGAATAGGATTCTCACCAGCAAAGAAGAACTGGTTATTTGGAATAAAAGTATAGGAATCTTGGTGGAACAGGGAATGACTATTCCATCCTAGGATTCATGATATGAATGAAGGAAATGAATGAAAATTGAGCATAGTTTGAGATACACACTATATTTTGATAAAATAGTTTTCAAAAGGTTTAAAGAAATGATAGATTACACACTTCTCAGATTGGCTAAGATGACAGGAAAAGATAATGACAAAAGTTGGAAGGGATGTGGGAAAACTGGGACACTGATACATTGTTGGTGGAACTGTAGATGAATCCAACCATCTGGAGAACAGTTTGGAACTATGCTCAAAAAGTTATCAAACTGTGCATACCCTTTGACCCAGCAGTGTTTCTATTGGGATTATATCCCAAAGAGATGCTAAAGGAGGGAAAGGGACCCACATGTGCAAAAATGTTTGTGGCAGCCCTTTTCATATTGGCTAGAAACTAGAAACTGAATGGATGCCCATCAATTGGAGAATGGTTGAATAAATTATGGTATATGAATGTTATGGAATATTATTTTCTGTAATAAATGACCAACAGGATGATTTCAGAGAGGTCTGGAGAGACTTACATAAACTGATGCTAAGTGAAATGAGCAGAATCAGGAAATCATTGTACATGGTAACAAGACTATATGATGATCAATTCTGATGGACGTGGCTCTCATCAACAATGAAGTGATTCAGGCCAGTTCCAATTGTTCAGTAATGAACAGAGTCATCTACACCCTGGGAGAGGACAGTGGGAACTGAGTATAGACCACAACATACCATTTCCCCTCTTTCTGTTATTGTTTGTTGAATTTTTGTTTTCCTTCTCAGGGTTTTTTTCTTTCTAGATCTGATTTTTCTTGTGCAGCAAGATAACTGTGTGTGTGTGTGTGTGTGTGTATACATATATTGAATTTAACATCTATTTTAACATGTATTGGAATACCTGCCATCTGGGGGAGGAGTGAAGGAGAAGGAGGGGAAAATTTGGAACAGAAGGCTTTGCAAGGGTCAGTGTTGAAAAATTACCCATGTGTATGCTTTGTAAATGAAAAGCTATAATAAAAAAAGAATGATAGGTAGGCTTCTATAGACTACAATATAACAAGGATAAGGACAAGAAGCTCAAATGAATGAAATTCTGATGATACAAAGAGAAACAATTTTGACAGTGAAAGAAAGTGGGAATTGTCTAAAGAGACAGAGAGGGATGAATACAAAACTTACTGGCCAATTTAGACTTTAAAAAGTCATGTAGAAGCAAGGGAAAGAAATGGGGGTAGGGGTTGGTGAATACCATGCCATTTAAGAATAACATTGGGAACTAGAGCTTGAGGTGGTGAGGAAATCTAGGGAAAAAGATTTCTTTTTAAAAGCACGTTGAGGATAGTAAGAGAAACAAAAAAGACATTGGATACCTCCATTGAGGGGAGGGATGATGAAAATGTGTATGTATGTGAAACAAGAAAGATGTTAGCACTGCTGTATACAGCCCTATTAGATACTCAAACTATATTGGGAATGCTGTGTTCAACTCTGGGTGCCACATTTTAAGAATGACATGGATATGTATACACAAATGCACACATACACAAAGTACATACAAAGGGATTACAAGAGGTAGAGAGCACAGTCAACTGGGGGAGAATCAGGAAATACTCCCTATAGGTGGTGAATTTGAAGAGAGAGAGAGAGAGAGAGAGAGAGAGAGAGAGAGAGAGAGAAGGAGAAGAAAAGAGAGAGAAGGAAGAGAAAAAGAGAAGGAGAAAAACAGGAAAGGAAGAGAGTAAATGAGAGAAGAGGAAGAGAGGAAGAAAAGAGAAAGGAGGAACAAGAGATGACAGAAAGAGAGAGGAAATAGGAATGAAGAGGAAGAAAGGGACAGAGAAAAATACACACACAGAGAGGGAGAGAGAGAGAGAGAGAGAGAGAGAGAGAGAGAGAGAGAACCTGACCATTGTGTATTTGAGTGTCCTGGAGATGTGGAGTTTTCATTGATTCTTTCTTTGTTGCTCAGAGCACTGGGTATTGGAACATGGCAAAGGGAAAATGATTTGCTGTTGGGCAGTGAATTGGAACACTATAATAAACACCCTAAGGTTTCCTCATCTCATAATAATACCATCTGAGATGGGAAGTAGAAGATTGTAATTTTTCTTTCTGTGTGAAAAATTGGCTTTGGTGATATTGACCATGGTGTTCCAATTTCTCCCCCTCCTGCTCTGTAATGGATATTCTCATTTCTTCTAAAGGAACATATGTTTATTTTTAATATATTCTACAGATGTTGATTGGAATATTGTTCCTTTTCACTCATGGCTGACATGTTTCCCTTCCCAGAAAATCTTTAAGCATAATATAATGAGGAACCAGAGCCAGAAACTATGACTTATTGAGAACAGAGTTCTCTAGTAAGAGATTTTCTTGTTTTCTTTAGAACGCCATTTTAATTATTTGTGACCCTCAGTAGATTGTTATATTTCTAAGTCATTAATTGCTCTCCCTGATACCAATCTGTCTGAAGGAAGGACTCTAAAATGGAAAAACCTAAGTACTGATCAACATGGGCAGTAAAAGATTTCTTCTAATCAAAGTCAATTACCCATTTGTATCCACAGTGCCATTCTTTCTTGTCTCCTCCAATAATTTGCTCCATTGATCGTTAGATACTTTTTTTCCAGTTTATTTATTTTTATTTTATTTTTTATATAGCTTTTTATTTACAAAACATATGTATAGGTAATTTTTCACCATTGACCCTTGTAAAACCTTCTGTTACAACTTTTCCTCTTCTTCCTCCTACCCCCTCCCCTAGATGACAGCTAGTCCAATACATGTTAAATATGTTGAAGTATAGATCATTAGATACTCTTAAAAGCATTTTCCCCTCTTTTGCACCTCTGAACCCTCCCAAGATATCTTGGGATTTATTAGTTTTATTAGGTTAGTTTATTAGGTTAGATTTCCTTCTTTTAAAAAAATTTTTAATTAATTTATTTAATATTTTATCCCAGTTACATTCAAAACAATTTTTTTTTTACATTTGTTTTTAAGATTTTTGAGTTCTAGGTTCTCTCTCTTAGATCCCCACCCACAATTAAAAAACCATATGTGAAGTTATACAAAACATTTCGATAAAAGTCAAGTTGTGAAAGAAAACATAGATATCTCACCCTAATGAAAATAAAAGCCTTCAAGAAAAATTAAGTTAAAAATAAAGAGGGTGATAGGGAAATAGAGAATGTGTTGATCTGTATTTAGACACAATCCTTTCCTTCTCTGGATATGGATAGGATTTTTCATCATAAGTCCTTTAGATTAGTTGTGGATGATTGTATTACAGCTGGTCATCCCAGGACATTGCTATTACTTTGTATATAGTTTATTTCACTTTGTTCATGTTCACTTTCCAAGAGGTTTTTTTCCCTGAGAGCATCCTGCTCATCATTTCCCAGAGAACAATAATATTCCATCAGAGAAACTCGCTTCAAATTTTTTTTTTACAATTACTATTGCTAATTTTATTTCCCCCCCATTTATTCTCTTTCTCTTTTCTCTCTGTCCTTCCCCAAAAGTGTTTTGCTAGTGACAACTCCCTCCCTCAATATGCCCTCTCTTTTATCATCCTACCCTCCTTCCCATATTCCATTCCCCTCCTATTTTTTTGCAGCATAAAATAGATTTCTGTATCCCTATTGAGTATGTATGTTATTTCCTACTTGAGCCAATTATAATGAGAGTAAGGTTCACTCACTCACTGTCTTTTACCCCTCTTCACCTCCACTGTAAAAAGATTTTTCTTGCCACTTTTTTTTGCACCATCCACTTTTCCCTTTCTCTTTTTCCCATCACATTCCTCTCTCACCCCTTAATTTCATCATTATAAAAAAGGCTATTATCCCTTTATATTCAACTCACACCTGTGCCCTCTGCCTATATATACTCCTAACTGATATAATAATAAGAATGTTTTAATGAGATACACGTATCATCCTCCCTTGTATGAATGTAAATAGATAAACCTTATTAAGTCCCTTTTGATACCACTTTCCTGATTACTTTCTTATACTTCTACAGAGTCCTGTATTTGAAAATCAAATTTTCCATTCAGCTCTGGTCTTTTCATCATGAATGCCTGAAAATTCTGTTTCATTGAATGGTTACCTTTTCCTCTGAAGAATTATACTCAGTTTTGCTGGGTAGGTTATTCTTGATTGCAATCCTAGCTCCATTGCTCTCTGGAATATCATATTCCAAGCTCTATGGTTCTTTAATGTAGAAGCTGCTAAATCTTGTGTAATTCTGACTGTGGCTCCACTATACTTGAATTGTTTCTTTCTGGAAGCTTGCAATATTCTCTCCTTGACTTGGAAGTTCTGGAATTTGGCTATAATAATCCCGGAAGTTTTTATTTTGGGATCTCTTTCAGGAGGTGATAGGTGGATTCTTTCAATTTCTATTTTGCCCTTTGGCTTTAGAATATCAAAACAGTTTTAATTGATAATTTCTTGAAAGATGATGTTCAGGCTCTTTTCTTGCTCATGACTTTCAGGTATTCCAATAATTTTAAAATTATCTCTCCTGGATCTAATTTCTAGGTCAGTTGTTTTTCCAATGAGATATTGTACATTTTTTCTATTTTTTTTTTTTTTGGATTTGCTTTATTGTGTCTTGATTTCATATAAAGTCATTAACTTCCATTTGCTCAATTCTATTTTTTAAGGAATTATTTTCCTCAGTGAGCTTTTGTACCTTCTTTCGCAATTGAACAATCTTGCTTTTTAAGGCATTCTCCCCATTACTTTTTGTATTTCCTTTCCTTGATTTTTCAAGGAGCTCTTCCATGGCCTGAGCCCAATTGGAGATTTTGGATGTAGGAGCTTTGACTTTATCATCTTCTGAGTGTGTGTTTTGATTTTCCTTGTCACCATAATAACTTTCAATGGTCAGAAACTCTTTTTTGGTGCTCATTTTCCTAGCCTATTTCTCTACTTTTAACTCTTTGTTAAAGTAGGGTTCTGTTTCCAGGGTGAAGGTGCACTGTCCCATCTTCCAGGGTTTTTGGCAACTGTTTTCAGATATTCCTCTAAGGAATTTGACCACAAGTACTCTTTTCTGCCCTGGAGCTGTTAGGTGTGTCCCCGCCCCACTGTAGCTATAATATCTAGTGTTCTGTTTGGGGCTGATGCCCTTTCTGGTGTCACCAGGCTGAGAGGTCCAGAAGCTTCCAGCACTGCTGCTGAATCAGAGGTCACATCATCTCTCTGGGTTTTATTTTTCTGACCTGTGCAATGTTAAGGTTAGACTAGATGGTTTTTAAGGGGAGAGGACACAGAATATATAGAGATTAATATTATCTCTTACCCATGACATTTCTTGAAACTACTGTCTTATATCTCTTCTCTCTTGTACTTCCAGAAAAAATTGTCTTTACTTGCTGCTCACTGCCCACTCATTTCTCAACTTCTTGTTATCTAATTGACATCTCCATATCTCTTGATCTCCTTGATGCCTTTAATACTGTTGATTATCCCTTTCTAATTGATATTCTTTTCTTTCTTGGCTTTCTTGACATTTTCCTCTCTTAGTTTTCCTCCTACAGGGATAATTGTACTTTAGTCTCCTTTGCTAAATCATTATGAATTTCCTATATTCTTAGCATGAGCAT
The DNA here is from genome assembly GCF_902635505.1 of Sarcophilus harrisii. Lineage (NCBI taxonomy): Eukaryota > Metazoa > Chordata > Mammalia > Dasyuromorphia > Dasyuridae > Sarcophilus > Sarcophilus harrisii. Next base: position 52,279,458 of record NC_045426.1, read on the forward strand.
TCCTCAAGGTTTAGTTCTAGGCCTTCTCTTTACTTCCTTGGCAATCTTACCTGCTCCTTTGGATTCCAATATAATTTCTATATATGAGACTCCCACATCTTTAAATCTAGTCTTAATTTCTATACCAAATTGTAGTCCCACAATACTAACTACCTGCTGGACTTCTATGTTATTTCATTGATGTCTCAAATTCAAAATATCCAAACCACAACTTATCTTCCCTCCCAAATTTGCCTCTTTTTAACTTTTTCTTTCCAGATTAAGACAATTCACATTCATACCTTTTCTTTTTCTCTTATCACACCCCTTCCCCATTTCCAGTCAGTAGCCTTTATAGCTAATTCTTTTTAAAATAAAGTTTTATTAATATCTTTATTTTTATATAACCAAAAATTTCCCAATCATCCTTTTTTTCTCCTCAGAACAATTTTGTATAATAATATTTTTAAATTTAAAAAAAGTTTTGAAAATCTACTATATATATATAAATATATACTATATATATATAAATATATATATACTATATATATATAAATCTACTTCCAACTCTGTTATGTAAAAAAGGGCTGCTACAAATATTTTGTTGTCTTCCTATCAATGACCTTTTTGAAGTATAAGCCTGGAAATAGGTTTAGTAGTGGAATCTCTGGATCAGAGATTATGGCCATTTTTGTTACTTTCTTTACATAATTGAAAATTGCTTTCCAGAATGGTTCTACCAATTTGTAGCTCTACCACCAAAGTACTATCTTGTCATGTCTCCTCTAACATTTACAATTCCTATCTTTTGTCCTCTTTTTCAATTTTTAGAGTTTGAGATAGAAACTCAAGGTTGTTTTTGATTTTCATTATTCTTTTTATTAGTGATTTGGAGCCTACTTCATATAATTGCTAATAGTTTTCAAATTTTTTTTTGATAAGTATTTGTCAATGTCCTTTGGTCATTGAAATATTAAGAAATTGTTTTTGCTCATATGTAGATGTTTATATATGTGCACATATATGTGTCTATGTGTGTCTATGTACACACATATATATTTTATACATACATACATATATATGTGTTTGTGTGTGTGTGTGTGTATATATATATATATATATATATATATATATATATAAATTAGTTGTTTATCTTGGATACCAAGCCCTTATTATAGAAATTTGATGCAAACTTTCTCCCCATTCTACCACTTTTATTCTTATCTAGGTGCATAAAATCTAATCAACTCTATCCCTTTAATAACTCTCTTTAATACCTATTTAATCCTCCTTTTCTCAATTCACTCAACTACCATTCTAATTTAGACCTCCAATAAGCCTTGTCTGAACTATTGTGATAGCTTCCTGTTTAGTCACTCTGCTTCAAATTTCTCCCTTTTCCAATCCAGTCTCCACATGAATATCCAAATCTTCCTTGGTTTGACTCTGTCTCTCTCCTACTTAAAAATCTTATTAAAAGAACTTACCTAAAAACCTATATTGACTCTAGGAAAACACTCAAATTCCACAGTTTGTCCTAATATAACTCTTTAGTCTTATTTCCCATCAGCCCCTTCTGTGAACTCTATTTCCCAATTAAACTAGACTATCAGTCTATCAGTCAATTTACAATTTATAATTATTTACTAAGTGCTTACTATATACCATGCATTTTGCTGGTGATACAAAAATAATAACAAAACTTTTTCCCTCAAGGAGATTATATTTTAAATGGAGTAAACATGTACATATGTAGGTATACACAAGAAAAATGGAAATAAAAGACAAGATAACCTTGGAGGAGAAGTGCTAGCAATTGGAGAGACTGAGGTGGTAACCAAGAAATGTTTCCTACAGAAGATAGAAGTAAAGCAAATTTTGATTTAATCGTAGCTTATGCTGTTTTGAAAGAAACAAAGGATTCTGGGAGGCTAAAGTATGATAGATATTCTAGGTATTGAAGAAGCCATTCTCAAAGTATGGAGATGACAGATAGAGAACTATGTTTGAAGGATAACAAGTTAACCAGAAAGGGGAGAGGAGTAATGTTTAAGTATTCTGAAAAGATAAGAAGGGATCAGATTATGAAAGACTTTAAATGCCAGAGAATTTTGATCCTAGAGGTAATTGGGAATCATTGGAATTTATTGAGTAGAGGGATAATGACATGGTCAGACCTGCACTTAGGGAAGATTATTTTGGTAGCTCTGTGAAGCATATATTGGAATGAGGAGAGACTTGAGGCAGAGAGATAAATTAGGAAACTATTGCCATAATTTTAACAAGGGATGAAGAAGAAGTGAATTATTTGAGCCAATGAAATGAAAGGGAGTCTGAGAAATAGTACAAAGTTAGAAATGACAAGATTTGAACTGAAAATTACATTTTCCACTTATATGCATTTGCAAGGATCATTTCCCATGCTGAAAGATTTTGGTAGAGCCAAAAGACAGTTTGTGTTGGTCTGATTAGCCACAATAGCACACACTCTATCTTGATCCCCACATAGTGATCTCATTTTGTTCCTCTTCAAGAATAAAGGACAACGATTCTTTTTGTACAGCAAAATCACTGTATGGACATGTATACATATATTGTATTTAACTTATACTTTAACATATTTAACATGTATTGGTCAACCTGCCATTTGGGGGAAGGGATGAAGGGAAGGAGAGGAAAAAGTTGAACAAAAAGTTTTGCAATTGTCAATGCTGAAAAATTACCCGTGCATATATCTTGTAAATAAAAATCTATTATAATAATAATAAAAAGAATGAAGGACAACAACTAATTTGCAAGAGTCATTTTCCACACTAGAAGGCATTCCATCCTCACTGCAGCTTCTCAGATGCTCACATCCTTCCCCTGCTGTGAACTTTCCTGGATCTCCTCATTGGTCACTTTCAGCTCAAATGATCTCATATTCAGTTATTTCATGTCTCATTTCTTTTATTCTTGTATCTGCCCATAGAATGTAAGCTGCTTAGGGACATGGAGGTAATATTAACTGGAATTTACAGAATATTCCAAAAGTCTTAGGGAAGTTTTGAGTTATTAATGGTTAAAACTACACTAAGACTTTTAGGACACTCTCCACAGAGTACTTTAAGATTTACACAACAATTTCCATCCATGCTCTCATCTGCCCCTCTAAACAACCCTAGGAGATCAGTGCTATTATTATACCCATTTGATAAATGAGGAAACTGAGGCAGGCAGAGGCCAGGTGACTTGCTCATAAGTGTCTGAGGCAGGATTTGAACTTAGGTTTTCCTGATTTCATGTCCATGGTTCTTTCTATTGCATCATCCAGCTATCTCTGGAATTAGTGAAATCACTGCATGATTTTTCTTGTTTGAGGGCACAACTGAATAGAACCCAAGTCAAATTGGGGAGCAGGAAGAGGAATAGGGAATTAGCTTTTGTTCTTTCCTTGGCATTGTGGCCCTTATAAGAGGCGAACTTTGAGGTTTCTTCCAGCTCTCAGTCTGTGGTCTTCTATGATAGAGTAGACCAAGGCTCAGGATATGAAGTTTTATGTCAAGTCAAACCTAGTTCTTTCCGGGATTTCCAAGTCTTAGGAATATTCTTCCAACTACGTATTTTAAGATCATTCTGTATCCCTTAATAAATGTAATGAGAGATAACTTTGTTATCACATTTAGTAGAATATTAGCTCCTTGAAGAGAAGGACTGTTTTCATCTTTGTAGTTCTAGCACAGTCTGGCTTAATAAATGTTTGCAAGATTGTTCAGAAATTGGTCTGTATTCTTTGAAACTCAGCTCAGTCCCTTACTAATTGTGTGATCAAGTCATTTCACCTCTTTGGCTCTCAGTTTTCTCATCTGGAAAATAGAAAGATTGGGCTAAATGATCCCATCTGGCTTTAATATGCTAGGACTAGGGTAGATTGAGCCTAGGAAACATCCAGAGAGAAATGATGGCAATAACCAAGAGATGAGTGTAGCAAGAACAATCAGGAAAGGCAATTGGGAGAAGTCATGGGCTTCTTTAGCAGGATGGGGAATAAAATGGGCAATTTGCAGGCCAAAGATTAACCAATATGTGGAAGAGAAATGAGGGAAAAATGAAAGGTATAGTAAGGGTCAGCACTTAGTGCAGCCAAATGAGAGACATTTTGGAAGGGCATCTGGATGGGTTACAATTTGTGAACCTCAGGGTGAGGGACCCACAGATCTTACAGCCGGCAATATTTGTAAATCTATAGCACTCCTGAGGCCAGGACACCTCAGGGTCATAGCTACATCTCCACTAGAAGCTATATCCCATCAAACTCATTTTACAGATGAGGAAACTAAGGCAAACGAGGTAAAATGATTTGCTCAGGGTCACACAGCTAGAAAGTACTTGAGACCAGGCTCAAACTTAGGTTTTCCTGACTATAGTCCTGGTGTGCTAACCCTTACATCACCTAGCTGCCCCATTCTTTACTTACTTCTCATTGGAATTTAGTATTTCCTTCCATTAGATTGTAAGTTCCGTGAGGGCAGGGACTGTCCTTTGCCTCTTTTTGTATTTTCAGCACTTAGTACAGTGCCTGGCACAGAGCAGGTACTTAATAAATGTTTATAATTTAATTGACTGATCTTTTTCATGAAGCCTCCCTTGAATTTTTCAGGCTACTTTGGGGCTGTTATTTGGGGAAGACAGGAAGTAAAAGCGAATGAAAGGTGAGACATCTTTGTTGGGGATGAGGTCTGGAGAATGAGGTGAACATGATTGGAGGCCCTCATAAAATGGCAAACCAGACCAGGGAATCCCTCCTCAGGAGAACAGGAGCATCCTGGAAGCATCCTCAAGTGAGGGAGCTGACTGGTTGGAAAATAAAAAAATCTGGAGAGTGAGCTGACCAAATAGTTGTTGTTATTTAGTCATGTCTAACTCTTCCTAACTCTGTGGATCACACTGTCCGTGGGATTTTCCTAGCAAAGGACCACTCCAGTGGTTTGCCATTTTTTCCTCAAACAGGGGTTAATGACTTGCCCAGAGTCAAATAGCTAGTAAGTGTCTGATACTGGATTTGAACTTAGGTTTTCCTGATTCCAGGTCTACTGAGTCATCTACTTGCCCTCAGTCTAGTAGGTGCTTATCTGTAAAATGAAAATCACAGAGTTGGAAGGAATCTTAGAGATCCTTGAGTTTAACGCTCTCATTTTACACATGAGGAAACACAGCTATTAAGTGTCAGAGTTGGAATTTTAATCTAAGCTTTCCAGGTTCTCAGTCTGTAGAATGCTGTACAGCATGTGGCCTTGATAATGATCTTTGAATTACCTTTCCCAGACTTGTTGTTAAGCTCAGATGAGGTAATTTTTGAAGATGTCTTTGCACATCCTAAAGCTCTTATTTTCTTGTACAATATAAACCTTTTGAGGGCAGGGAGCTTCTTTAGCTGGTACTTAGTAGCCCAAGCAGACCCTTCATCAGCTTGCTTGGACCTAATTGCTTCACTTCCCCCAAATACTCTTCCCCCCAGATACCTGTCTGGTAGTTAGCTGATGGTAGTGACTCAATTCAGGGACCATGTTTACTGGTGTTTCTACTGTTGGTCTAGAACCTTTGTGAACTGCACACACACATATACATGTGCCCACATATACACTCAGCTTATAGTCATGGAAACTTCCTGGAATCTTAATTGAATAGTCATGAGCCCTCCAGGAGGCTAGAGCCCAGGAGCCTGCTTTGACCTTAGCAGAGCTGAGATGCTGTAGCTCTAATTAGGAGTGGCTGTTGGGTCACTGTGGAGCATCTCTTCCTTCTTCTTTGCACCTTTGTTCCTTCACTGGAGAGCCCTGGTTCATTAGATAAGGAGGGAGCAGCCACGCTTGATCCATTCCTTCTGCCAGGTCATTCAGATAAAAAGCTTTCAAATCCCAAACCTCCAGGGCCAGAGAAGACCTCCTGAGGTGGGGGGTTTGGGGAGGGGGGAATGAAGGAAGGGCAGTGAGGTCATTATTAAAATTGCCTCCCTTCTCCCACTGGGTTTTTCATTAAAACACTGACTCCATCTGGGTCTCTAACACTCTCTGTACTTATCATTTTATAATTAGGATTTTAAAAAAGACAGAAGAAAATTTCCCTCTTTCCTCACCTCTCTTGAGCCCTTCTTTCAGGTGTCAGGGCTGATCTTATTTGGAGAATTTTTCAACCAGCCCTCTTGGAATCTGTTCAACTGAATCTCACATACCCTACCTCCCCCACCAGCTCAATTTCAGGTCTTTTCTCAAGGCCCTTTAGGGAGCTGGCAACTGATCCTATGAAGGTTTCTCCTGGAGATGGAGGAAGCTATCTAGACTAGAGGGAGTTGGTATAGTCTGGTATCTAAAGGATTGGATTTGGAGCTGAATGAAAATACTGCCCCAAACACTTAACTAGCTGGGTGACTCTAGGTGAATCAGTGAGCTTCTTAACGATTCAGTTTCTTCATCTGTAAAATCTCACAAGGCTTGAACTGAAATTAAATTGTTTAATTAAATTAAATATTTGTAATGGATTAAATGAATTCATTTAAATGAAATTTAATGAGGATTAATGAAATTAATGATTAAATTAAATTTTATTTAATTAATGAATTATTGATTACAATTAAAAAATTTGTAATTAAATGGTTAATGATTAAATGCATTATTTGTAAAGCTTTTTGAAAATTTTAAAGGGCTATATAAGTGATAGCTGTCACTATTGATGATAGAGTTGGAAAAGGCATCAATTGGGTGCAAGGTTGAATAATCAAGGCCAAGGAGAACCTCATCAATAGAAGTTAGCTAAACACAAGATATATTATAGATTATTTTATAAGGGGAAATACAAAACAGGAACAATTTCAGAATCATGGAATTAGAGAATTTCGGAGTTGGAAGGGACCTCAGTGTCCACCTACTTTAATTTATACCAGAACAAAATATTTTATGCAAAATATAAGACCAGTGATCCAGTGAGAGGAAACTCACTACTTTCCAAAGCTGTTTCTTTGAAATAAGTTAGTGGAGAAAGGGTAGAAATACATTCCTAATCACTTTGGTAATAGAACTAAGACTCCTTCTCTGCTACCCTGCTTCCTATTTCCAGCATCATCAGTTACTAATAGTAATAGCTAACATTTATATAGCATTGAAAGTTTGCAAAAAACACTTTACAGATGTGATCTTATTTGATCCTTACAACAATCCTGGGAGATAGTTACTAATAGTTACTATTATTATCCCCATTTTATAGTTGAGGAAACTGAGGCTGAGAGGTTGATTGTCCTAGAGGTCCTAAGCTAGTTAAAAATCTGAGGCAGGATTTGTACTAGGGTGTTCCTGATTTCAAGTACAGCACTCTATCCACTATCTAGTAGCAACCTGGCTAGACACATGGACCTAAAGCCTCAGTCTCAACTGATTGTCCGCTTTCAGCAATAGCTTAAGTATTTTATAGCCCCCTCAGACTATTTTCCTAGGGAATTAGGAACACTGAAATTTCCCCAAAACCCAAAAGAATTAATCTCAAATAGTGGTATTTCCAACCCTAAGTCAGGTGGTAAAAGAGATATCTAGACTAAGGGTCTATTAACATCTCTTAAGTCATAAACACATAGGTAAAGATATGATTCATTGACTAAATAAAATTAGCCCTGTTTTGTGAAGCTAAGAAATTGAAGACAGGCTGTTCTCTAAAGAAAAATGTCATTATAGATTTTAGTCCTCTAAGGAGAAAGATCAAAGGCCCATAGCTTTTAAATAAGAAGGGAACTTAGAGGCTATTTAATCAAAGCTCCTCTCTTTTCTGGGGAAGAGCAATATATTCTAATAATATATAGCCTTTAAAGTTTGCAAAAAACCTTGCAGATATGATCTCATCTGATCTTCACAACAACACTGCTATCATTGTCTCTATTTTAAGATTGGGGAAACTGAGGTTGAGTGAGGTTAAGTAACATCAATTAGGACAGATGTTTCTATATGATCTTTAGTTTGCAAATGCTAAGCCCGCCAAAGACTTGTAAGATAATCAGTGAGTAAGCATTTATTAAGTGAGCAAGGCACCATACTAGGCACTAAAGGTACCAAAATAAGAATGAAACAATGTCTTCAAAACAGTACATTCTGTTGGAGGAATCGGATATAGACATTTTGTTGCTATTCTTGTTTAGTTGTCTCAGTCATGAACAATTCTTTGTGATCCCATTTGGGAAGGGAATGGGTTTCTTGGTAAAGATAGTAGAGTAGTTCGCCATTTCCTTCTCCAGCTCATTTTGCAGGTGAAAAATTTTGGCAAAGACAATGAAGTCACTTGCCCAGTATCACATGGCTATTAAGTATCAAAGGTCAGATTTGAACTCATGAAGATTATTCTTGATTCTAAGCTCAATACTCTATTCACTGTGCAATGTAGCTGCTCGTAGGTACAGGTATAGGTAAAAGCAAAATGTATACAAGATAATACATGACCATTTTGGGGGGAAGGGGGTTGGTGGAGAGACAGGAGAAGAACTAGCAGCTGGGGAGATCAGGCATGTAGGAAGTGAGCTGAGTTCAGAGATATACTTTAGCAATATCACTTTGGGTCTCTGTGGAAGAAGGATGATAGAAGTGAGTCTGAGCCAGGAAACTAAGCAGGAGGCTGTTTCAAAAGTCCAGGTGAGAGCTGATAAGAGCCTGAATTGGGGCAGTGACTGTGTGAAGAGAAAGATGGGGATGTCAGGGATTTGTGGAGGTAGTACTGGGGATACTTGGCAGCTGACTGGCTAAGGATGCTGGAGGAGTATAAAATGATGAAGGTGATTTTAAAGTTGGGAACCTGGGTAACTTTAAGGATGTCATTGCCCTAGAAATAGGAGATTTTGAAAGAGAGGTGGATTTGGGAGTGAGTAATGAATTCAGTTGAGTTTGACTCTTGTCAAACATGTTGGACATGTTGAGTTTGAAATGACATCCATTTGGAGGTTTCCAGTAAGCAGCTGGTGGAGCAGGTCTGGAAAGAGATGCTTAGGGTACCATTGCCACCATTTTTAAGATAAGAAAGCCAAGGTTCAGAGGAGTTACATGATTTACCCATGATCACAAGTTTGTATCAGACTGAATTTGAACTCAAGTTCCTGAGTCCCCTATTATATCCAGTAAGCCATGCTTGTTATTTTTGCAGATAACTTTAAAGAACCAAAACTAATTCCCTGAGACCCTGATTTGAGCAGAATTCCCACCAGGAACTTCTGGGGGAAACTGTGATAAAACACAACACCAGAGTGGGCAACCAAGATCTTTACTCTTCCCATCAACTACTTATGTGTCTTAGCAAATCCACATTGTTCTACATTAGAACTCAGTGTCTTTCTGTGAGAACAAGCTCCAGTGAAACTCTTTAGTCTGAAATGGAGGAGATCCCAATTAGACACATTAAATAAAGCATAAGAAGGACATAACCCCACTATGAAAGGCTTGGAGGAGAGGATTTCTGGGAAAGGTTAAAAGAGCCAGGCTATTTTTGCTCAAGAGGGAAAACAGTTGAGGACAACTTAATAACTACCTTCAAACATGGTTAGGATTATATGCAGGAAGGTAACTTAGAAGCTATTTTTCATCCCAGAAGGGGAGAGGAAATAAGTTTAAATAAGCAAGCAGAATTTAGTTATATACAAGGAAGAACTTACTATTGGTAAAGATGGTTAATTAAACACTGGAACCTGAAACTGATGGGGAGGAAGAAGGAGGAAATTGGAAGTGACCCACACCAAGAATGCCCTTACCATATTATTAAATGTTTAATGATAATCATCCTTAAAAAACTTTTGAGTACAGACTTCCAGTGTATGTGAATTTAGAAATTATATACATCTAAGATTATAAACACAAGATCCATAACCCTCCCAGAGTGAGCCAAACCAGATTAAATGTAATTTGAAAATATTTAGCAAAATAAATAAAAATATAATGTTATTTATGATTTATGAATTTATGATTTTTTTCTATTCTTGTTTGATATCATTTATATACATGTAACTTAATCTATTATATGTAATATAAGACTTATATAAATTAAACAAGGACAAAGTAATGATGAAATTAATAATATTTTAAAATTAATTTGTATTTTAAATCCAGTGGTAAGAAGTTCTACAGAATAAATGGACAATAATAATCAAAACTGATTAAAAATAAGGTAATATAAAGTAAAATTGACAATATAAAATAAAAGTTGATAGTAATATTGTAATTTCCATTTTTTTATTTTTAACAAATTGGTTCAAACCCCATTTAACATTTTTGGAAGATTGAAAAACCTGTTAGCATATTTAACATATATAGGACTGCTTGCCATATAGGGGAGGGGTGGAGGGAGGGAGGGGAAAAATTGGAACAGAAGTGAGTGCAAGGGAAAATGTTGTAAAAAAATTACCCTGGCATGGGTTCTGTCAATAAAAAGTCATAATTTAAAAAAAGAAAAAAAAAAGAAAATTAAAAAAAAAGAAAAAAAAAAGAAAAACCTGTTAGCAAATTGTTTCCATGTTTAAATGTGCAGATATGAGAATTATTCTAGTTGACATGCTCAAATTGTTTTTGGAAACAAAAGCTTAGTTTTTAAATGTCTTGTTAATTAATCATTATGGCTTCCTACTGTCATTATGTAATGTCTGAAAGCATGATAAATACTTAGGGTAAGGTTTATCATTAATTATTGTCAAAGTTCTGTAAATTCTCTTGAAAATTATGTTGATGATTGCACTATTTTGGCCAACTTTTTACCAGATCCAATTAATTGTTTATCAGATCTAATTAAGCACTTGCTATGTGCTGTGCCTAAATGCTAGGAATGTAAATCTAATCAAACAAGACAATCTTTGTCCTCAAGAAGTTTACATTTGAATGAGATTGGTGAAGATAATTACATACTACTAGATCAGGGAAGGAGGAATGGGTGGATAGTGTAGGGTATGGGGTGGAGCACAAAGCAGCTTTTGAATGGTTAGAAAAGTCCAAGGAGTGAGATTTTGAGAATAAAATGGAGCCGACTGGGATCCCTGGTCTAGGGAGTCACCAATCAGAACTAGTATCAAGATAGCACCACTTCCAGGGTGGGAAGTGGACTGGTATGAGATGAAGAAGGCTGCCTTCTCTGTCATTGGACCCTTAATGGGGTGGATGGAGAAAGCATACTAGTAGTAGGAGAAAATGTCATTTCAACCATTTTCTTATACTTATGTTATTAATATAGTCTTCGCTCTGAAGTTTCTTTTCATAAATCTTTTAATGCTATATTCTTTAATTTTTTTTCTCTCGATGGTTTGCTAAAACCAGATTAAACTCTATGGATCCTCTTAACAAGGCACAAATAAAATTGCAATTTGCTGAAAGCAAATGAATAAAGCAAGCAAACGAAGGAAGCCATTAATGCTAAAGCCACCATGTTGTGGAACATCCATCCACATTCTTTCCTCAGGATATTTTCCATGCTATATATAATATCTGACAGTCATATACAGATTGAGTGTTCTAGCATTGGTTTCTGTATTATTAATGAATCTTTATTTTTTCTGTTTTCTTTTAATTAGAAAAAGATGGGGGCAGCTAGGTGACACAGTGGATAAAGCACCAGTCCTGAAGTTAGGAGGACCTGAGTTCAAATCTGGCCTCAGACACTTCTTAGCTGTGTGACCCTGGGCAAGTCATGTAACCCCAATTGCCTCAGCAAAAAATAAATAAATAAATAAATAAATAATAAAAAAGATGTTCTGATATTTTCTTTCCATATTCCCAGTGGATTGGGTTATAAAACCCATTTTGGAGACCTCTGGTTAGGTGGTTATGTCGTATAAAGGAAGGTAAATGATTTAATCTCAAATGATTCAATCTCACTGTGTATTTGAGATTTTGAATTTATAGATAGTATCTTCCCCTCCTCAAAAAAAATTGAAGTTCTTTGGCCTAAAATGTCACATGGAAAGGTCAGGGGGCAGGGTGGTCAGAGACTGGTAGGTGCTTGGGAGCAAAGAGAGGCTGAGGAAGGTGTTACAGATGCAGACTCTCTCTAGATGTATTTGTTGCTGTGCAGCTTCCGTCTCCTGGATATTCCTGGCACAGAGCCTTCTGTTTGCATTCCACAGAAGCCCCATTCATAATGGGGCCTCAGGAGAGCCAGGGGTGAGGCTGTGGTTGATTGTAAGGTTCATAAACCAGCTGATGTAATGGCCAAGAAAAAGAAACCCTTCAGTGCTGATTTCTGGAAGTACCTACCAGGTTGCTTAGCTTTTACAGTAATACTCTGGCCTCTGAGGCCAAGGTAACTTTCCCATTCAGTAAGCACCTACCAAAGAGCTCCAAGTCTTTGTAATTCTTAAAAAAAAAAAAAAAAAATTCACAACATCCCTGGATCAAATAGTGCAGGCTGGACTTGTGCCATTTTCAGGCACGGAAATGGATCCAGAAAAGATACAGCATAACTAGTCCATCCTGAGAATTTCAGAGATGGATGGCAGCTTCTTGCTATAGTACTCTCCCTCCCTCCAAAATTACTTTTGAGTTTCAGCTGATGGCCCTTGAGCAGCCAGATCTGTCTCTAAGATGAACTGGTGGAGCCTCGTTGACTGGCTGTGGGCCCTTCTATTTCCTTATCTGGTAAAACAAGAAGGTTGGAGTAGCAGATTGTTGTTATCAGCATTTATTAAGTGTTTACAAGGTGCCACTAATTACTAGGGACTGCTAGATGGCACAGTAGATAGAGCATTCATCTTCCTGATTTTAAATCCAATCTCAGATACTTATTAACTGTATGATCCTGGTCAAGTCACTTAACCTGTTTTTCTTAGTATCCTCATCTGTAAAATGAGCTGGGGAAGGAAATGGAATACTACCCCAGTATCTTCACCAAGAAAACCCCAAATGGGGCCATGATGAGTCTGAAATCATTAAACAACAAAAATATTCCAGGCACTGTTATAAATTAAGATCTCCCTAGCTTTAAATCCCATTTCCTCTATTATCTCTTTTGTCATCAGAGGTTAATTTGATTCCGACCCCCTTCAACATTGTTTCTATATTATCTAGCATCCTTCTACTCTTTACAAAGACTAGATCCAGAAACTTCTCAACTGAACTTAATCCCAGGTACTGAATTATGAAGACATTATTAATATTATCATTATATTATCATAATAAATGACATTTACTTAGCATTTTAAAGTTTGCAAAGTGCTTTCTTATTTTTTCTATTGAGCTTTGAAACAACTCTGGGAAACAAATGGTCCAGGCATTAGCCCTGTTTTATAGAAGAAGAAACTGAGGGTTTGGAGAGGGAAAGTGACTTGCTTATAAAGACATTCCTATTAAGGTTCAGAGGCAGCATTTAAATTTAGATCTTCCTGACTCTAAGCTGGCCAAGGTCTCATATGTTTGAGGGGCCAAGGTAAAGGTGGAACCAGCTTAATGATGCAGTACAAACAGAAGCATGAAAAATGTGTTTGTACCAAACCCCTTGAAGGAGTGGGAACAAATAAATTGTCTTTTTCAGATAAGCAGGTCTCCATATTACTCCCCGAACCTGTAGTGAGCCTCTCATTCCTTGCCCCAGAAAGGATTTTCCCTTCCTTTACAATCCAGACCCTCCATCAAGATGGAGACAACCTTTTGGGTTCAGGGTCCATTTCCACAAAGTCATCTTCAGTCTACAGTCATCTCTCTCCTTTCCTAATGACTCTTACCCTAATGCTCATTCCCCTTAGACACCCATATATGAAAGACCTATGGTTTCTAATGATGTAAAAATCCTCTCCACCAATGTAGATAACGATTCGTCTCTAACTTGGATCCTTAGGGAGTAATTAAGTGTCTTCTCTAAGAGTCTCACAGTAGTAAGGGACTTTGCTGGAACTTGAGCCAGGCCCCTGATTCTACATCCAGACTTCTTCACTCTATTATTTCCATTTTCATAGTCTGCCTTCCTCAGTTCCCCATCTCCCATATCCCCTCTTGTCCCTCTCACAGTATCCTCAATCCTACTCTCCTATCTACTATTTCCCTATCTGCAATTTCCCTATTCTCCTTGTCTCTCCTCTTTAGCATACATAAGGAAACAAGCCCAGAAATATGAAACTACATGCCAAATGTCATATAGTCATAGCATTATAGATTTAGAGTTGGAAGGGATCCAAGTGGTTATCTAGACCAATTTACTCATTTTACAAAGGATGAGACCAAGGCCTGGGGAGGTTTAGGAGGCTAACAGGTAATAAATGGCACGATTGATTTCAAATCTAACTCATTTTTCCTTGGTACCATGATGCCTCCCATTGCATCCTAACTTCTCGTTCTTTCAATTACACTGCACTACAGGAATCATGCAGCTAGTGGGGGGGAGGGAAAGTTTTAGTCTGGCCTTGGCTATTTGGAAGACCTTGGAAAAAGTCCTTAGCCTTCTTATCCTGCAGTTTCTCCACTACAAACTACACTAATGCTGTAGAAGTAGAAAAGTCATGGGGTTGCTCTTTAATTGACAGGAATCAAAAATGGAGAAAAACTTCCAATTTATTTGTAGAGAAAATACTTGGGACGGATGCCATTTTGAAGATTTGTCCAAAGTCTGTGTTAAAATCTGGATCCTAAGTGACTTAGATTAGCATCACAGCTTGGCACTTTAGGAAGAAGTAGAGGAAGGAGATCTGGATCTAGCCTTAGCTATGTCATTTTATTTGGAACCCCTCAGGGCAACTCACTCCTCAGTTTTCAGTTTCTTTATCGGTAAAATGGGAGTAATGATCTTAGGCAGCCAGGCAGCAAGGTGACACAGTGGATGGAGTGTTCATTTGGGGTCAGAAAGTCCTGTGCGCAAATTAGGTCCCAAATAAGTTCTAGTTGTGTGATCCTGGGCCATTTACCTCTTTATGCCTTAGTTTCCTCATCTGTAAAAAGAGGCCATAGAATCATAAATTTGGAGTTGTGAGGGACAACAGAGTTCATCTATGCCAACCATATAATAAATTTTATATATTAATATAAATTAAATACTATTTAATTAAATTAAAGAAATTAATATCTTAATTTACCTATTCTTATAATTTTACACAAATATATAATTCATGAGTAAATAAAGACCTACAATGTAGTAATTTGCTCAAGAGCATACAAGTGGGAAAACAGATTTGAACTCAGATTCACTGATTCCAAATCAGGTTCTTCTGTTGTACCATGATCATGGTGTACATGTGTTCAGGTGCGTATGTATTTGTGTGTATTTGTGCATATGTGTGTGTGTATGTTAGAGACAGTATGGAAAAGGCAGGCTTCAGACTAGACAATCAAGCTCTTTCTACTTTTCACTTTATCAAATGCTCAGAAATGAAACGAAGGAGCATTGGTGTTGAAGGGAAGACCAGAGATGCTGCAGGTTGAGAAGTTTAGGGATGAGGTTCATTGAGCAAGGAATAATCCTGGACAAAAGCATAAAGCCAGAGGAAGGCAAGTTAAAGCCAAGAGAGATTCTGAAGGATGAGACAAAATTGGAGGGTAGACCATGTCTGAAGGTTGCCAATTAGCTTATTATTTTCAATGAGAATGATAGAAAAAAGGAGCCCAAGTTAAATGGAAACCTTGTCTACATTTCAAGGAAATTCTGTGTTCTTTTGTGAGCAGATTGGTTTCACCGGCAGCAACTGCTGCATGCGATAGCTACTGTAATATCACTGATGGCATGAAGAGAAATTCAGGTGTGGAATTTTATTTAATCCTGGAGACCATATTGAGGAAAAAAAATATAACAACATTTCTGTTGCCTGCAAAGCACCCTATGCCCTTTTGTCCTGAATTAGGACACATGTCCTTGCTTGATTTCAGAGAGTGAGACAGTGGATCCAGGTAGAGACAATAAGAGAACTTTCTTTTTTTATTTTATTTTTTTATTATAGCTTTTTATTTACAAGATATGTGCATGAGTAATTTTTCAGCATTGACAAACCTTCTGTTCCAATTTTTCCCCTCTTTCCCCCCACCCTCTCCCCCAGATGGCAGGTTGACCAATACATATTAAATATGTTAAAGTATAAGTTAAATACAATATATGTATACATGTCCAAACAGTTATTTTGCTAATAACAGAACTTTCCAAGCGGCTTCAGATGGGCTCATACAAAGCCGAAGGGTTGCTGTCCCTTTGTGGTTGCTTTCTGTCACAGAGATGCCCTGAGGAATATCAAGAAAAGGAATCAATCCATAGCTGTTAGTCTTCTTTTTCCAATAGTGAGATTCCTAGCACCCACAATGATTTCTATCACCTCTCCCTTTCCAAATCTCGTTCTTTGGTGATGATGATCTGCCAGGGATATTGTAGAGCAAGAGCCAATGGGCTGGGAGGAGGAAATGAAGTTATCATCTAAAAAAAGCTATTGTACTTATCTTTATTTTTGCCTCTGATGGGCAGAGGGGATGGAGCACCCGATTTGAAGTCAGAAAGAAGGGTTCAAATCTTGCCTTAAGCCATTTATTTACTCTCTGGACAAGTCAATTAACCTCTCTATGCCTCAGCATACTCAAATGTAAAATGAAAGAATTGTACTTAATGACCTTCAGGGTTCTTTCTATGATCCTTTTAAGATTAAATTGAACTAACCCCTCATCCCTCATCTTGCCATCTCCCCCAACTTTTCTGTCTGGTTCCTGACTAACAGCAGACTGAGCATAATGTTTGCCATCATTTTTGCAGGCAAGATCCAGTGCTCTCCTCTAGAGGATTTTATTTTTCCCCATGGGTATTTGTGCTGAAGTTTGGGTCCCATTTGATCTTTTCTTGGCCTTTGTCTCTAGCTACCATGTTCTGGGCTCTTTAACCCTCCTCCTATTAGTGCCTCCAGTTCCCTTCTAGACACAAATGTCCAAATATCCCATTTAGCAGCAAAAGACATATTCCATCCATTGTGAAACTTCCTGGAAGTCATACTGGCTCCAGTTTTCTGGCTGACTTCTTTCCCTACAGAGAGAAGCAGCTGGTAGAGATGAAAAAAAAAACACACATAAATATGTACAAAGAGAACATCCCTTTCAAACATCAGACTTGTAAGTGGCCATTCTATTGACTTTCCCATGAGTATACAATAAGAACCATGTGACTCAAGAGGTATCATATCTTTAGCATTTGTGTTAATCCAGAGATGTATTTCTCACATTTTTCACTTTTCACTAATCCAGAGATGAGTTTCTCACTTTTCCATCCTCTCTCAACTCATCTGCCTGATAGGATCATCTGGCCAGACAGAAGTTCCATTTATCACACACAGATTTAGTCTATATTCCTTTGTCAGGTTAAGAATATGGATAGTAGCAGAGTACAGAGATCATCAGCTGGAGGATAAGACTGAGAGTGCCTAGAAGAAAGTCCTAGAGATCATAATGGGCAGCAGTTTAAAGATCCAGGAGGGCAAAGTACATGCGACTCAAAATCAGGCTCCTTGGATTCTATTCTTGGCTTCTTTGGGACTCAGTTTTTGTCATCTGTAAAAAATAATGATAGCTGACATTTGCATAATGCTTTACAGTCTGCAAAATACTTTTAGGTTTACATATATTCCTATTGTCTTTGCTCTCAGACCCAGGGCCACCCACATTGATATGATATTTTTGATCAAAAGTACTGAAGGATGCATAATGTTTTAAGATTTATGTGCATTATCTTACTCATTCCTCCCAGCAACCCTTATAGGACAGACTTTAATGTTGCCATTTAACAGATGAAGAATAAGAGGCCCAGAGAAGAATGAAGGCCATACAGCTAATGAGTGCAAAAGCAATACTTGGATCCTGGTCAAATCTGATTCCAAGTCCAGTAATCTTCCTTTGATAACACATTGCCCGATTCAAGGAGGGGATTCTATTAGAGAATCTTTCAAATCCTTTCTAACTCTAATATGTGCTTCTTGGATTGGAGCTGTGGAGAATTGAGGGACAAGAGGTAAGAAATCTGGGGTAGACAGTGAGGAAATTCTGTATAAGGCAATGGTGACCAGCACCACAGATGGCAAACCTAATGTCAAAGCAAGGTTCTTATTACTCCAAAAGCTTCTTATTCATTTCCTGCCAGGAGGGAATTAATCCCATGGCATGGGTGGCCCTGAGCCTGCAGGTGAAGACAAGTGAGTGACAGCATCCTGCTGGCAAGGGTGGAGGCAAGGCTGGGCTGGGAGGAGGGGCTTGATTCAAAGGCAGATTCTGATGTTGGTAGCTGCTGAGTTGTCATTGCTTCTGTCTTTCTGGTTCAGTGGTTTAAAGGAGCATATGAATTTATCTACAGTGACACGAGTTCTAGCCAGTCAACTACAGCCACTGGAAAACTGAATGACTGTTTAATCTTCTTCATATCATTATGATCTAGGAATATTAAGTACCTAATGCACTCATAACCCTATGGTGAGGTTTGTTGAAGCTTAAATATTCAATGTTCTGACCAAGAGGAGTCTGTGGCCATAATGGCAGTGTAATCCAGCAAATCCATTTATGAAGAGTCCAGTGTATGCTGTACTTTGTGTCACAACAAAGTGAAAAAAGTAAAAAAAAATTATCATTTAATAGGAGAATAAGATAGACCCACAAAGAGCTATGATAAAAGCCAAAATGTGTTAAGTAAGCAGGTGAGGTCAGAATAGCAAAACACATTAAGGGATCATGAATTTAGAATTCAAGAAACTTAGAGGTCATCTAGTTTAATTCTTTCATTTTAGAGTTAAGGGAACTGAGGCCAATATAAGAAAAGTGACTTATCTTAGGTCTCATAGTTATCAAATGACAGAACTGGTATCTGAGCCTACATATTCTGACTCCAAATCAGGCATGCTATGCACTGTTCCCTATGGGCAATACCTTTCTCCTATTCCTTCTTCATCTCAGAAGCTTGATATCCCCTCCTTTCTTCTCTTCCTTTCTCTCTTCTTCTCTTTATTTCTTCTTCTTCTTTCTTTTTCTTCTTTCTCTTCATCTCCTCTATCTCTCTGTCTCTTTGTCTCTCTTTATCTCTCTCTCTCTTTTCCTCTCACCTCTCTCTTCCTGACTCCCTCCTCTCCTCTCCTTTCTCTCTCCCCCTTCTTTCAGATAATAGTTCCATTTGCTTGTAATTATGGGAGCATTCTCTTCTGAATCAGACTGTAGTCCATTTGTAGAATTTTCCTGCTTATTTGGGAGGAGGACACTCAGAAACTAAAGTCTTGGAATTTAAGACATCCTCTTTTTAGCTTCCCATTTTTATGAATTATAGACCACTTAGCATTTTAGATCTGGAAAGGACCTTAGAAGTCACTGTGCTCATTTCTTTCAATTGATATATGAAGAGGCTGAGGCTTAAATAGACGAAGTGACTTATTCAAGGTCACATTAAGCTCAAAGAACTGAGACTAAAATCCAGTCTCTTGGTCTCCAGCTCAGTGCCCTTTCCGCCATGTCATACTTCTTATTATTCATCTATTCACCCAGCCAGTAATTATATTTAGGGCTGGTTGTCTGACCCAAGACCACAGCTCTACTTGAATAGTTAACAGCCTCAGAGATGGAGTTAGGTCTAGAGGAAATGAGGGGCAGGAGTTTAGGTCATAGGCTTGGAATCAGTACCTTGGAGAGGGTTATTAGGGGTTCATTATTAGGAATCACTGGGGCAGGCAAAACCTGGGAAAACTGAATTTGAGCAGTCTGAGGGTTTGTAAAGGTCTGCTCTTAGGGATAGTGGGATAGATAGAAAGACTCTCCTCTCCTTTCTAAGAGGCCTCTGCCAATGAAGAGACACATGCCTTCTGCTTTAAATCATAAGGTTCATCATGACTGGGCAGTCTGGAAGCTGAAATGCTGAAATTAGCACATCTCTGCCATGTAGGACAATTTCTTGGATAACTGAATTCCTGGGATTTAGGACCTTCCAGAGTTTCCATGCCAATGCTAAGAGAAAAGCAGGGCTTCACACTAAAGCCCTTGCCTCAGAGGTCCCTGTGCTGTGTGCAGTCCTTGCTTAAGTGATCAGTGCAGTTTACTTAACCATGTAATCTTATTGCTATGACTCTTAGTCCAGGCCTTTATTTTTGCAAAGAATGCAACTGGGGTCCAGGTAAGTGAAGTGCTTTGTCTAATTATGTGACCCAAGTGGGACAAGTGAACCCAGATTTCCTGACACTCCTCTCCCAAACTTATAGTTTGGGAGAACCATTTACCTTTGGGGCTTTTCATTGAGTGTCAAAATCAGTGTAGGTGGCTCCAAGTCTGAGCACAAGGACAGCAATGACTCAGTTGTGATAATTTCAAAATTGTGACTTGGGATGAAAAAGACTTTGAGGAGACTGGTGTGGGGTATGATTTGGCAGTAGCATGCATAACAATCATGACCTCATGCTGAATTGTGTTATTTTTTTCCTGTCTGTGACAATGATAAATAAGGTTTTCAGTGAAATTATCATTGAGGTTAATATTGTTCTCTTAGGGCATGTGTGTGTGTGTGTGTATGACAGACACACACACAGAGAAAGAGAGAGACAGAAAGATAGGGAGAGACAGAGACAGAGGGAGGAAGAGAAGAGGGGAGAAAAAGGAAGGGGACATCTTTTTATTTGGTTGATATGAAACAATTTGGGTGATAAGTGAATGTGAGAACTAGAAGGAACCTAAATTGTTTTGACAAAATAATTTAATTTCTTTGCAACTCACCGATTTTGACTAGACACTAGGATCTTTGAAGTTTGTCTTTTTCTTCAAGTAGGGTTCATTTGAAAATGAAGGACTCAGAGTCACAGAAACATACATTTGGAAAAGGCTTCAAAGGTTGTCAAAGCCAGGGCTTGTTGAACAGAATCACTCAGAACTACAACTCCCTCTAGCTTCCAGGTACATGAGAGATATGAGAGACACATGATACCAGTTTCCCATGTGCTCTGTCTATTGCACTCCACTCCATTCCACCTCATTCAGCTCATTCTCTACTCTACTGCACTCTTCTCCATTCTGTTTTACTCCATTCCAGTCAATTCTACTCTATTTGTTTCCACTTCATTCCATTCTGCTTTACTCTATTCCACTCTACTCCATTCCATTCCACTTTACTCCACTCTACTCTCTACTCTTTTTTATTCCATGTCACTCCACCCTACTGCATTTCATTGCACTCTGGCTGATTCTACTCCATTTGATGCTACTGCCTTCCACTATCCTTCCACTCCACTGGACTCCTTTCCTCTCCACTCCTTTCCACTCTACTCCATTCCACTTCACTTTGCTGCACTCTACAACATTCTATTTCACTCCATTCTACTTGACTTTACTTACTCCATATCATTTTAGTCTACTACATTCCATTTCATTTTATTCCATTCCACTCTACTGACTCTACTCCATTTTATTTCATTCCATTCTAGGCAACTCTACTCTACTTTCTACTCTATATCATTTTATTCCATATCCATCCCACTCCATTCACTCCACTCTATTCCACTGTGTTCTATTCCTCTCCATTTTATTGCCTTTCATTCCACTCTATCCTATTTTATTCCATTCTATTCCATTCTACTCCATTCCATTCTATTTCACTCCACTCCATTTGATTCCATTCTACTCAACTCAACTCCGTTCTTTCCTGTTTCATTCCATTAATTTTATTTTGTTCCATTATGCTTCATTTTAGAAACCAAATTCTATTTCACTCTGCTCTTTTTTTTCTATTTTATTCCATTCATTTATGTGCTAAGATTGTTCTAGTGCTATGGGAATTTATAAGAGAAATATAAGGAGGGTACAGTAGAAGCTTATAGTCTAGTCAGGGGGTAACAAATATACAAAATGCTACAAAACAGAATATATTAATGACAGTAAATGCTATGTGATATCAGTAACAATGGAGATTCAAATAAACAATTCTTTGTCAGGGAAGGCATCATGGAGTGCATAGGACTTGAACTGAGTCTGGAATGATTAGTAATGTCTGAATAAGGAAAGTGAGAAAGGAACAATAAAATGAACAAAGCTTTAAACACATTAGGAGACATTGAGAAGACTGATGGCTAGAACAAAGGTTCACATCAAGGACTAAAAGGAGGTGTTGACTAGGCAAGGTATTTAGAGACTTCAAGATTATAGAAGCCTTTAACTGTTAGAAGGAGGTTTGAGCTTTGTTCTGGGAATGGAAAGTCATTATGTATTCTTAAACTGGGAAGTGATGTGATAAAAGTAGAGATTAGGGAAAGATTAATTCAGTGGTAGAGGGAGAGTGGATTTAATGGTAAAGAGGCCAATTAGAAGATTTAGACAATAAATATTCTCCATCTGTCAGGCTGGGTCATTTCTTCCCTTTTAGAAAAGACGCTAATACCTTCATCTGTATATTTGAATACTACAGAACCTTAAGGTCTTACTCTGTGATATAGGTAGTGGTAATATTATTACTTCCCTCCTACAGATGAGGAAACTGAGGCTCAGAAAAGCTAAGTGACTTCCCCACATTCACATAGTTAATAATAAGAATTGGAATTAGTGTAGTGGCAGCTATGTCTGACTTGAACCTAAGACTCTAAATCCATTGCTTTCTCACTACAATACCCCCTTTGAGCTTCCAAATTTTCTCCTGTGAAGTATTTGCCTTAATTTCTCCCATTCCAGAAGGAAGAAACAAGCTTAAAGCTTCAAGATTTGGTACTATATAGATCTAAGCAGAACTCCTTCGAAACTCTGGAATCATTTCCTTCTCCCTTTTAAAGGACAATATGTGACTCCCAGTTCCCTCCTGAGTTCTGAGGACCTTTCTGGAATGAATCTCATATGTGTGATACTTTCCAAAACATTTTCATATCTGGCCTACCAATCAATAATTAATTAACAAGCATTTATGAAGTGCTAAAATTCTACCTTCTTTTACAAGAAGCCTTTCCTGGTTCTCCAAAATCTTAGTGCCTTCCCTCTGAAATCTCTCTCTCTCTCTCTCTCTCTCTCTCTCTCTCTCTCTATATATATATATATATATATATATATATATTATATATATATATATGTATATATATATATATATATATATTCATTTATATGTGAGTGTAGATTGTTGTTTACATGTTGTCATCTCTATTAGATTGTACCTGATACATAGCAGATGCTTAATCAATGCTTGTCTACTTGACTTATGATATAATAGGGGGTCCTTTGCTAAGTGTTGGGGATGGAAAGAAAAATAATAGTGCAAAGATTGTAAGCACACCAATATCATAATCTCCATTTGACACATGAGGAAATTGAGACCCAGAATGGTCATTCCTTGCTTAAAATCACAAGGTAAGGCGAGCATAGTTTCCACTGTTCTAGAGGCACCTCCTACCCCACCTCCCACTAAAGCATTCTCCCTGTTGTTCCACACTACTTCCCTTTCAGGGAGTGCCATAGATTGCCCTGATGCTAAATGACATTCTGGGGAAATCCCGTTAGGAAATGCTGAGCTTTCATCTTGCATTTAAGATTTCAGGGCATTTTTTTTGCTGATTCTCTCATCGATTGGTTTCTCTTCTCTCTAGAATGTCACCTTGCAAAGGATGAACTGGAAATGAATTAACTTTGTCAGTTTTAAAGCCCTGGAAATAGGAATGATTGGATTTCTTTACCATCTCCATTTCTTTCCAGCCCTCCAAGCTCTGCCTCTTTTCCTGTCTTGATTTTTTTAGGGTTTTAAATTGAATTGAGCCTTTAACTACAACCTCATCTATTTCACTGGAAAGAACTAAAACCGTTTTTCATAGTTGATGTCTTTACTGTAATCTTGGAAAGTCTTGAATTTGGCATTTTGATGTGGAAAGCACAATGCTTATTTTATTTGGAATAAGAAAAGAGTGGTCCAGGGAATGGGGTATTAGGCTTGGAGAAGGATGTTCTAGTAAATCCCACAAGTAAGCTGATACTTTTTTTTTTTTAATATTCTAATAGCTTTTTATTTTTCTAAATACATGCAAAAGTAGTTTTCAATTGCAAAATCATATATTCTAAAATTTTCTCTTTCCTTTCCTCCCATTCACTCCTGTAGATAGCAAGCAATCCAATAGAGGTTAAATATGTGCAATTTTTCTAAACATGTTTCCGCATTTATCATGATGTTCAAGAAAAATCAGATCAAAAGGTAAAGAAAGGAAAAAACATGAGAAAAAACAAGCAACAATAACAAAAAAGGTGAAAACATTATGCTTTGTTCCTCTTTCAGTCTCCATAGCTCTCTTTCTGGATGGGGATGGTATTTTCCATCACAAATTTATTGGAATTGCTTTGAATCACCTCACTGTTGAAAAAAGCAAGTTGATGCCATTGTATGACAATGGCAAATTACTCCATTGTTCCAAGTGTCAATTTCCTGACAATATCACCCAAGAACTTTTAATGTCTCCAAGTTGTAGAATGGCCATTCTTTTACATTGGAGGAGAAAATTTATTCCTTTTTTTTTAAATAGCTTTTTATTTACGAGTTATATGCATGGGTGATTTTACAGCATTGACAATTGCCAAACCTTTTGTTCCAATTTTCCCCCTCCTTTCCCCCACCCCCTCCCCTAGATGGCAGGATGACCAGTAAATATTAAATATATTAAAGTATAAATTAAATACACAATAAGTATACATGACCAAACCGTTATTTTGCTGTACAAAAAGAATCAGATTCTGAAATATTGTACAATTAGCCTGTGAAGGAAATCCAAAATGCAGGCAAGCAAAAATATAGGGACTGGGAATTCAATGTAATGGTTCTTAGTCATCTTCTAGAGTTCTTTCGCTGGGCGTAGCTGGTTCAGTTCATTACTGCTCCATTGGAACTGATTTGGTTCATCTCATTGCTGAAGAGAAAATTTATTTTTTATGAATTCTCTACATCAATGAAATCACAGGTCTAGATAAAACAAAACAAAACGAAAACCTGAGTTACTGCCTTCAAGAAGCAGTCTTGTAAAGTGAATAGAGGGCAAACTTCCAAGTCAGAATTTCTAGGGTTCAAAGACTGTTTAAGACACATATAGCTATATGGCTTGTCACTTAACTTCTCAGAGTCCTCAGACAAGTCTCTAAAGCTGTAAGTGGTAGAGAAAGTTCTGATTTAGTTTGTTATATAGAGTTTCCTCACCCAAAGCTCCTTATATAGATAAAATTGCAACCACCCATATTAACTTTTTATATATTAAATGTGGAAATATATTTAGAAGAATTGCACATATTTAACCTATATTATATTACTTGCTATCTGGGGAGGCAGGGTGTATAGAGAGGGAGAAAAATATGGAACACAAGGTTTTGCAAGGGTGGATGTTGAAAACTATCCTTGCATGCATTATGAAAAATAAAAAGCTATCATAAATAAATAAATACAAAAAATAAACTTTCTATAATGAATTGTTGTGAGCTCAAATATCATAATGCACATAAGATACTCTGTAAAACCCAAAGAGTTGTGGAAATGTCAGTTATCATTTTTATTATAATTATAATAATTATTATTATATAACTGGTGGCTCTAAGTTATCTCATGCAGTTAATTCCCCAGGGTGCATTATGGCTTAATTAATTATGCCTGTTATTATTTTCTTGTGGGGAAATATATACTTTCTGATTTAATACTAATTATAATCATAAAATGACTTTTCATTTTGTGGTCTGGTGGAACAAGAACTCGATTCAGAATCAACAGAGCAGGGCAAATCCAATGAGCTTCAGATTTCTCTTTTGACTGGCTGTGTGACTTTGGCAAATGGCTCAACCTCTTTGGGACTCACCTTTAAAATGATGAATATCATTTCTATTTCTACTTTTCTCACCAGATGGTTATAAGCATCAAATGAGGAAATAATTGTGGAATACTTAAAAAATTGTAAACTACTCTACAGATAAAAGAAAATTCTTATTTTCCAAAGTACATTCCACTCATTAATACATACTAGGAACAAAGATAAGGAAGGAATTATTACTTTTTTCCAAATGGGGAAATTGAGGCACCAAAGAGTTAAGGAAATTTCTCTGAATTATTCAACTGCTTAATAATTGACAGAGAACGTGAACTCCTAAATCTCAGCCCATTACTTTTTCTGCTATAACATACTGTTTTAGAAATAAAGGCAAGCAGAAGAAATGGCAGCTATACTCCATTCTGACTCCCAACTAATATTTTTAGTTTTTCAGGAGTTGGGGCTATGCTATTTTTGTAACATTTCAAGCAACCAGGAAAAGGTGAAGAGAAAATATGAGATCACAGATCTCATGTTAGATGGCAAACTAGTGAAGAGTCTTACATCACTGGAAGTTTTTATTTTATGTTTTAAAAATTTTTATTGATATTTTTTTCTTTTTCATCACATTTGGTTCTGAGTGTGCTCATTCTCATCTACTCAATGAGTCATCCCCAGAAACAAAGAATTAAAAAAGAAAAAATCAGTAAAATAAACAAATCCATTGAGATTAATAATCTATGTAGTGTTCTATACTAAAAGTTATTCTCTTTTGCAAAAAAAAGAGACAAAAGCATATTTCTTTAGGGCTGCTCTAAGGCCAAATTTGGTCATTATAATTATGCAGCATTCAAGATTTTGTTGTTGCTTTGTATATTGTTTTCCTAGATCTGCTTCATTTTGTATGTTTTCCAAGGATTCTCTGAATTCTTCATTTATGTTGTTTATTACTGCACAAAAACATTACTTTACATTCATGTACCATGACTTGTTTAGCATCCTCTACCTGATGGGCATCTATTATGTATCCATTTCTTTGCTACTTTTGCTTCTGAATATTCTGGAGAATATGGGATCTTTTTTTCTGTCTTTGAGCTTCTTGGTATATAGATCTAGTAGTGGGATTTTGGAATCAAGGAATATGGACATTTATACCCTTTCTTCATATAATTTCAAAATGATTTCTAGAAGGATTTGATCACTTTATAGATCAATAGAGGCCTTAAAGTGAAAGTAAATCACCACCACTTGCCAGAGGTATGACTCAGGTAGGGACTGCATTAGACGATCTCTGCAGATCATTTTCAATTATGAGAGTCTAAAGACTTATTAATAAATAGCACCCACTATGTTCTCAATGTCACATTAGGCACTGTGGAGTATGGGATAAGACAGCATTATCCATGCATTCTTAAAACTTACCTTCTAGTTCTAAGATACATTGAACAACAATGTACCATACAAGGCACATTCATATCCATCTGTCGATCTATCTTTCTGTTTATCTATATATCTATGGCCATCTATTCATCAAACTAATCAAATATTGGGTAAATTGGCTCAGATAGTACAAGTCTTCCATTGGAGGGAGTAAGTACTGTTGATGAGAGTAGTCAGTGAAGACTTCATAGTCATAATGAGACTTGAGCTGTGCCCTAAAAGCTAAGCAGGCACAGAGCAAAGGACATTGGACAAGGTCTGTCCAGAGGCAGGAACAAACAATATGCATCCAGAGAAAGATGAAGATTGACACTGGGGAACTGTGACTTCCTTTTCTCTTCCAAGATGCTATTTCTAATGATCCTCTATAAAGTTTCTTAGAGGAAGCAGTGTATCATGGTTGAAAGTGTTGGATTAGCAGTTACAAGAGATCTGGGTTATAATCCTGGTTCTGACTTTAGTTGAGCCACTTTGGGTAAAACACATAAGTTTTCATCTGTAAAATGGACCTATACTCTTTGTGCTACTCATCTCACAGAGTACTGAAGAAACAACTGAATGTAAGCTTCTTGAGAGGGGGAGCTTCTTTGTTAATTTTAGCTCTAATTGGGGATGTAAAAATGAAAAATATAAAATACCTGGCACCTTTTAACGGCTTAGTTTGTTGAATAAATGTTGACCCTTAAAATGCCATAGAAATGTGAGCTATTGTTCAAATGAAAACCCCATACTTAGATACAAACACAATACTTAGCACAATGCTGGTACACAATAGGTACTTAATAAATGTTGACTTTGTTGGACAAAATATAAGTCTCTGAATTTGCTACTTCAGGACCATCGGGAATAGTTCTGAATGTGGATTCTTGTCTCCTTTTGACTATCTGTTTTAGATGCAAGCCCCTTAATCATATTGTCATCCTAAGCCACCGTCCCATCTCTCTATCACCTGTATACTCTTGAATTTGCTGACATTTTAGATGTATGGAGCAAGAAAATATGAATAGTATAGTCTCAGGTGTGAGGCTGATGGAATTGCAAGATGGCTTAGGATTAAGCAGTTACCTGCTTGGGTTTTTCTCTGCTTAATGTTCTCAGAAATCTCATCAGTATTTTCTTCAGAGAAAAATTTCTTTTCAAAAGAAATGACAAAATGTCCCTTTTTTCAGGCCAGAAAAATGAATTTAATTTAGCTACTTTTCTTTTAGGTAATTTTACAGGGTCTTCAGTGAAGGGAAATGCACATCATCAAAACATTTGGGGCAACAGAAAGCACTCAAAGCATCCTGTTTTGGAGCTGGTCACCTGGACTGGATTTGAGGGCCTCAGTGCTCCAAGAGCACTAGCTCTCTCTCTTTCTGTGTCTGTGTCTTTTTCTCTCTCTCCCCCTCTGCCTATTTTTTCTTCCTCTTTTTCCTTGTCTGCATCTTCCTCATCCTCCTTCTTCTCACCTTCTTTACCTTCCTCCTCCTCCTCTTCCTCCTCCTCCTCCTTTTTCTTCTTCTTTCCTTCCTCCTCTTCCTTCTCCTTCCCTCCTTCTCCTCTCTGATTTTTTCCTCTGTGTTTGTCTCTGTCTCTGTTCTCTGTCACCATCTCTAACAATCTCATTCTATGTCTGTGTTTTGTACTATATCTCTGTCATGTTCTCTCTGTTTCTGTGCCTTTCTGTTTCTCTGTCTGCCACAGAAGGACAATTATCACCTGATCCTTTTACAATTCTGACATCTACAGACATCTACAAGGAGAAGTTATTTAATCTTTAGGGGGCACCAAAACAATTATCTGAGAAAGGAGTTGTTGATATGAACCAGAGGAGGGAGTTTCCATACCATGGAAGAAAATCATGAGCCAAAAAAGATCTAGCCCTAAAAATATAGTTACATTTTGTTCAGTGACTTTGATTTCAGCTTTTGAACTGATTCAATAATGTCCCTTCAAATGAAGGAAGGGACTTGAAATCAGGAAGAACAAGGTCCAAATCTTGCTTCTGACACTAATTAACTATGTGACCTTGAACAAGTCACTTTAAATGCCTGTTTCTTTAAGTGTAAATTGGGTTGCACTAGGAAACCACTAAGTTCACTTTCACCTTTAAATTTTGCTTCCTCTGATTCTCTTGCCATTAGTCTATTTCTTAGAATCATTTAATGTCACACCCAGAAAGACCAGCTAGGCAAATGCTCTTGTTTCATAAATGAGGAAATTGAGGTCCAAAGAGATGAAATAGCATCCAGCTAAGTCGCTGAATGCGGACCAAACCCCAGCCTCCTGCCTTTCAGTTCAGTTCTTGCATGACACCTTGCTAAGGCTATATCACATCAATTATAAGCCTAATGACAGCAATTATAAATTTCATGTTCTTTCTCCCTAAGTATTTCACAATATAGAGGTCATACTGACTCCTTGAGCTGGGACGTAATCTGGTCCTTTTCTTTCTGTTCTTCAGGTAAGACTGTACTTAATCTAGTATAACCAGGATGGGGCAACTAGAGCTTTGTCTCAGCATGCTAATTTTAGAGGGTGCTAATGGTACATGAAGCTTTTCAACTTCATGTTAGGATAGAAATATCAGAGCTTGACTTCTCTTTTACAAGAATAATTAGTTAAATAGGAAGCTATTAGAGGGGGAGTTTCTCCTTTGCCCAGCCCTGTTCCCCACCTCTGTGGCTCTTAAGTTGGTGGCTCAGTATTTCTGTCTCTCTACCATTTCCAACTTGAGTCCACAATTCATGTAACTTAGCCCAACTGCAAAAATTCTGATTTGGGACTGATCTAATTGACTCTAGGATAAGAGACCTGGATTAAAATCCTACTTCTGATGTTTACTACCGGTGTAATTGTGGGCAAATCATTGGGCTTCCTTTTTCTTCATCCTTGAAAGGAGAGGGTTAGGCTGAATGGCTTCTGTGACCCTTTCCAGATTAAGAACTCCTGATCCAGTGGTGGTCTCCCTGAAATAATTCATATTGATTCAAAGAGAGATGAACTCTTTCACATAAGTAGAAAACTGGCTTAGAGAGGAGAAAGAATATGGGGATAAATAATCTGG
Organism: Sarcophilus harrisii; assembly: GCF_902635505.1. NCBI lineage: Eukaryota > Metazoa > Chordata > Mammalia > Dasyuromorphia > Dasyuridae > Sarcophilus > Sarcophilus harrisii. The sequence goes on from NC_045426.1 coordinate 52,309,607, forward strand.
AAGGAGGCATTTAAACAGTGGAATCAACCCTGGGAATCAATGATGGGATTGGTCTCATTTAGGAATTTAATGAATGGGTAGATGAAGACATAAACAGTGAGATCTTCAAGTCGTTAAAGCTGGTAAGCTTCTCCAGGAAGAGAAATGCCAGGCCAATGGGAAAGAACTGCAGAAAGATGCAGGGAGATTATGTTAGTGGGTGGAAAAGTGACAGATGAGCTTCAGTGTGGGCAAGTACAAAGATAACGCAGTCAGAGGAAAAATACTCCAAAGTCAGTTTTAGAAGGGCGGACCCTGAGCTAGCAATCAAAATTCACGCATGGCATAGTTGGTGCCCTGTGAAGGAATCAACTCGATGTGACATTGTCCAAAAACAGACCAGAAGAACACTGAGTAATTCTGGGAGGAGGGGCTGGAAAGGGGACATAACATATTCTCCTTCCATGATGTGAATCCATGGCCATCTGCATCTGGAGAACTGGCAATGCCTGTGGCAGCCACACTGCAAGGAACTCTGTCCAATCAGCATTTATTAAGCACCTCCTATGTGTAAGGCTCTATGCCAGCTCCGAGGATGCAAGACAAAAATGAAGCATCCTCAGACCTCCTGAAGCTTAAATTGTGAGGCAGCTAGAATCGGGAAGATACAAGTTTGAATCTTGTGTCAGATATTTACTAGGAAGTAAGTTCTACTCCTTTGCAACACACCTGTGAATCTAAGGTGCTGGCTCTTGTCTTTATTCTATTCCTTAGAATTCCTTAATGTTAGAACTAGAAAGAACCTAGACAATTGTTCTCTGGACCATAACCTCTCAGAGCCTCAGTTTCCCCATCTGCAAAATGAGAATAATAATAGCATCTACCCTCACAGCTTTGTCAAAAGGCTCAAATAAGATGACATATGGAAAGTGCTTTGAAAATCTTAAAGCTATATATATATATGTGTGTGTATATATATATATATATACATACACACATATTTATATATACTAGTAATTATTAAAGCATTCAGGAAAAACAGGTCTAGAGAAAAGCTGTACAAATGACCCAGGGGACAGAGTAAGAAGGAGGGAGAAAGAAACTGGGAAGATCCTCATACAGTAGTGAGCATGAACCAGGGGAAGGAATAGTGTATCTGCAGTGAAAAAGACTGAGTTTGAATCCTCTCTCTGCCCCTTACTCCAGTGTGATCTTGGATAAGCCCCTTGTCCTCTTTTAGGTCATTCATCTGTGGATTAGATTTGGGATTTTAGTGGTCCCTCCTGGCTCAAGAGCTATGGGCATATTATAGTCACCCAAAAAAATGCAAAGGATATCCATTCTTGCTTTGGCATGGAGGGGAGGAAGAAGCCTTCCAGTCTCTGAGTGTCTCATCTCAGACATGATGAGATTTCCTCTTCCGGACAGATGACTTGAAAATTCTTTTGTTCCGATTGTTCCCAGGAAAAAGTCCGTGGTGTTGAATGATCACAGAAATGTTGCAGTAAATCTAAAATAAAAGACCTTTCCCTTTTATGTCTCATCTGGCTTTCTGATGACAAAGAGGTAGCAGGTGCCTTATTATGGGAAATTATTGTATTATATTTGTCTAAGAGCCTTGTGACACCCCTTTGAAGTAATAACATCTCAGTTTTTAAAGAGGGAGAAACTGAAAGACTTGTTTGAGGTCATACAACAAATGTTAGAAATGGAAGCTTCAAGTGAATTGTTGTGTGGTAGTTTATGCAACTAGGTGGTGCAGTGGATAGAGTACTGGGTCTGGAGCCAGGAAGACCTGAGTTCAAATCCAGTCTCATACTAACTGTGTGACCCTAGGCAAGTCACTTAGCCCTGTTTGCCTCAGTTTCCTCATCTGCAAAATGAGCTAAAGAAGGAAATGGCAAACAACACCAGCATCTCTGCCAAGAATACCTCCTAAAAAATAGTGAGGAAGAGTCAGACGTGTGAAAATGACTAAACCCCAAAATATATGCAAGGCTATAACCCAAAGCACTCCCTATCCTTTGGTAGTAGCTGAGTGAAGGGATGAAAATATAGTAAATAAGATTCTCTAGTGCAAAAGAGACTGATATTTGAATTTCCTGTGACTTAATGCCTATATGACTGTGGACAAATCATTCAGCTTTCTGTGATTTGGAGCTTCCCAAAATGAGGCTGGATGATGAATATGGAAATACGTTTAGAAGAATTGCACATGTTTAACCTATATCATATTGCTTGCTGTCTAGGGGAGGGGGATGAGGGAAGAGAAAAAGAAAAATTTGCAGCACAAGGTTTTGCAAAGGTAAATGTTAAAAACTATCTTTGCATGTATTTGTAAAGATAAAAAGGTATTAAAATAAAATAAAAAAGATATATTCACATTTGTTCAGGATTGCTAAATTCACAATTTAAAAAAAAGAAAATTTAAAATAAAAAGTAAGGGGAAAAATTGAAAAAAATTAAGCCTGGACTAATTCTAAGGATCCTCTGAGTTCTAAACTAGGGATTCTTAAATTTGGGTCCACAGATCCCAAAGGGTCTGTGGACAGATTTCAGGAGGTCCATGAATTTGGATGGGGGAAAAAATACATCATTAATTTTTTTTGCTAACCTTTAATTGTCTTTATAATCTTATGCATTTTATTTTACGTCTAAAATCATCATTCTGAAAAGTCTTTGATCAGACCTTACTAGATTGCCAAAGGTGTCCATGGCACATTAAAAATCACTCTTGCACTAAACCTAAAGGCATGAAATCTTACACTTGAGGAGGGGAGAGAGATTTGTGGAAAGCTTTATGGGAAACTGGGGCAGCTGGGATCAGCCTTGAAGACAGGATTCTGAGAGCCAGAACTGAGCTGAAAGTAACAAGGCATGCCTGGTGTAAATGAATGGAGGTGAGAGATGTCGTAATCAGATTTCAGGAACAGTTGGTGGTCCAGGTGGCTGGAATGCAATGCTCGCTAAGCGCAGAAATATGGAATAAGGTTAGAAAGGTAGCTAGGAGTCAGATTGTGGCTAGTCTTGAATACCAGGCAAATAGGGCTTCATTTTATCATCTGGGATATCAAAAGACTGAAAGACTTCTTAATGATCCAAGGTATTCACAAGCCAGCCCAGGGTCCCCTGACTCACCTCCTAACACTCTTGGCAGTCTCTAGAAGAAGTCAGTCACCCATAGGAATACGAGAGAACTCTTAAGTTACTGATTTTTAATGAGATTAAAAAAGTTTCTGATAAAACATTAATAACAATCTCAAAATAAATTGCAAAAATAGCACACCAGCTGGGTTTAGGACTCAGCTAATGAGCTAACGATCCCAAATGCATAGGAGAGCGTGGAACAGTCTAGTTTGCTCCTTTTAGATCTATTTCTCCATATGTTTCCTTCTTCCTTTGATACGCAACAAGATATCAAGGGACAGGGTAAATCCTGTTTCAGCTGTGGCTGAAGCCACATTCTTAAATAATCTTTAACCAGTCCTTTACCCCCTTATTTCTGGGCAGCCAGGTGGTACTATAGTGCACAGAGCTCTGGTCTCAGACACTTACTATGTGACTCTGGGCAAGTCTACTTGCCTCAGCTTCCTCATTTGTAAAATGAGCTAGATGGCAAAAAACTCCAGGGTCTTTGCAAAAAATTTCCAAATTGGGGTCATGAAGAGTTGGACATGACTGAAACAAATTAACAACAAAAAACACTTCAATAATTTGGTTCTATTTATTAAAACTCAAAGAACTGACTGATAAGTTTGTGTATAAATCAAATGCTCCACAATCATAGGGAAAGTCAACCTCCCCCAATCTTCTCTCTTCCTTTCTGCCTTTCTTCCCTCTTTCAAATGGTTTTTCTGTCTTGCTCACTAAATAAATAATCTTAAAATGAGGGACTTCTATATATCTATTGATTTGGCTCCATCACATTTAGGAAAATGCAAATAAATACAAGAATTCATGAAAGAAATATGCTCAAAAAGTAGGAACACCTGCATTTTCCTTGAATTGCTTCCTTAATTTAAGAAAACATGAGTAAATCTGAAAATCCTAGTCTACATGAATAGATTTAAAATGAGGAACTCCTTTATTTTCATCTTTTTGGCTACAGGTAGAGTTAGTATCTTTTTAAACTCTCTACTTTTCTGAATCTCTTCAAGAGAAATAAAAGGCTGCTTTGAATCTGGATCTGAGTCTCACCTCTTTCTAATTTAAGTCTCCAGCTTTCTAATTTATTTTTTCACGTCACATTCACATTTTCTGTGAACAATGTCTATAGGGGCTTTAGAGATATTAATAAACTGTCTGGAGGCTGATATTCTCAGCCCTTTTTGCTCTGTTCCTGCAACAATGGATTTCTGATGTAAGTTGGAGATCTTGTCATTTTAACACAAACATTTTCTTTTCAACAAATTAATGATCACTTTAATGATAGTAAATGATACCCTAATGGTTTCCAGCTGCATTATCAAAGAAAATTAAGATGTGCTATCTGTATATAAGGCTAAAAATGGAATGAATAGTGACTTTTTTCTCTGTGTGCCAGAATGGGTGTCAATTACTTGAGTCTTTCCCCTTTGACCTCATGTGTATAAATTATCAATGCTTCCCTCTGAGTCCCAGAGCATTTAATATTCCATGAGGGTAATGAGTATGAGTTCCTTGGATGCTATTCCAATCTCCGCTTTTGGTTGTCTGGATGACCTTGAACAGATCAATATCCTTTTGGCTGTTCAATTTGCTTTTTCCAAGAGGACTGGCACCATCTTGCTTCCATATTCTGAGTAGGTTAGCATTTTTGAGAAGATGAAAAAAAACTGGAGATCTCACCCTCTACTTTGGAAGGGTTGCTGGCCCTCAGAGAGATTCTGGAAGACAGCTCTTCTCTTGTTTCCCCAAGATTTGTTTTAGCCCGATGGTCTTTCTCTTTCCTCTCTCCCTCCATGCTTTGCTTTCTCTGATTCTTTTCCCTTCTCTCATGGTCTCCAGAGTACATTTTGACCACTTTACTGGAACTCTTTGTATAGGTACCTCTACTAACCATCTGCTCTTCTCTCCCTCTTTGAGCTTAGTCATCTTCTACCATCCCTTTTGTTCCAGTCATTCTCAGATATATCTCTATCTTTGATCATTCAGCCTAATTTTACGCCTTTATTTCTGACAGCTTCCTGTAGCTCTCTGCTTGGATGATCAGTCATAATCACAAATTCAACAAGTCTGAAGCTTAATGCATCATCTCTCAAATCTTTCCTATTTAGTCCGTTCCCAACAATAGTACCATCATTATTTTAATCTATTGTGATTCAAATCTTGGTGACTGCTCTCCTTTTTTATCTTCCACATCTACTGTTACTAGATCATATAAAATCTTCTTGCAAGGACATCTCAAATATCCATTTCCTCTGCATTCTAACTGCTGTCACTCTAACTGGGGGCTCCATCATCTCCTACTTGGATTACTGTCCTAACTGCTTGGCTAGTCTTCCTACTTCCAGTTTTCTCCTCCCTTTCAAGTAATCCTGCACCCTCCTCAGACTAATCTTCCTAAATCATAATTTTCATTTAGTCAGCTTTTGTTCTAGGACCTGTAGTGAATGGTTCCATACTGTTTCACAGAACCCAGTAGAACAGGAACTCTTTGAGGGAAAGAGATGTTTCATTTTCAGTCTTTGCATGTGTAATATCTAACAATGACTGGCACATCGCAGGCATCTGGTAAATGTTTGTTGGAATCAAAGAATCATAGAATCATGGATCTGGGATTGGAAGGATGTAGGACCTTTGAGGCTATTGAGTTCACTTTTACAGATGAGGAACTTGGGGCTTGAAGAGCTTATATAACTTGTCCAGGATCATAGAAGTGACAGGCAGACTAAAGCAAAATTTGCACTCAAATCCTCAGACTTTAAAGCTGATGTACTTTTAATGGAGCAACTTCTCTGCCTGATTCTCCAGGTTCTCTAGATCTTGGTACAACTACTCCTTTCCAATGAGAACCTCTACTACTTCCCAGCTCAAACCTTTCCTTCATGTCTTCTCCTTATCCTAGGTGTAATACATTCACTCGAGCTCAGTTCCTTTGCCCATTTGTTTCCCCAGCCTGAAGCTTCCTCCCCTCTACATATCTGAATTCTCTCCATCCCAATCTTACCATCTCCCAGAAGCCATCCCTGACCAGCCTACCCCATCTCGCAAGGATGCCTCCTATTCTCGAACTCCTAGGAAATTCAAGTATTCCCCTACCTTTTCTTTATATGTTGTCTCTTTTTCCAACTATACTGTATATATACAATCACAGAGATATGTATATATCATACATACATATAGATGTATACATAGCCCCTAAGGGCAGAGACCATGTCTTTTCCTTTCATTGTAAGTTCCCTGGAACCTAACACAAGGGACTCAGAAAAGGTGCTTAAAAATAATAGTTGATTGATTAAATTCTGACTCTATAATTCAATAACCCTGTGATTTTGGTGCTTGGAACTGACTCTAAATAGTAACTAAAGAACCAGGGTCCCTCAAGAATATAGATTCACATAGATTAGGCTTGATCTTTGCAGGGGGAGGGTCCTATATGTCATCTTTTTTCTTTCTTTCTTTCTCTCTCTTTCTCTCTTTTTCTTTCTCTTCCCCTCCCTCCCTCCCTTCCTTCCTTCCTTCCTTCCTTCCTTCCTTCCTTCCTTCCTTCCTTCCTTCCTTCCTTCCTTCCTTCTTCTTTCCTTTCCTTTCTGGAAATTTGCAAAAAAAAATTCTGGAAAATTTGCAATCGAATCTAGGTTTCTACAGATGTAGATAAAAGGGACTCTCCAGATCCTGTATAAACACTCAAGGTAGGCAGAGAAATACCTTAATTTTACCCTACAGAAAATGCAGAAAATATAAAGGACTTATAGGAGCTTATAAACTACTAGAAAAAAAAAGGTGCTTAAAGGTGCTTGAGGCGCTTAAAGGGCTATAAAGAATCTATAGGAAGAGCCTGAAAACATATGATGTACTCACTCACAAGGTAAGTGTGGGAATGAAACTCAGATCAGAGTCAGGGAAAGAGGCTTCTTTCTTGAAAAGGTAAAATCTTTTACTTAAGCTCATAAATCAAATCTAAGACCCATGCCTTCTGATTCTCATTCTAATATTCCATAAACTCATCAATTTAAAGCTGGCAATCAATTTAGGAGCAATCCAGCCTAATCGTGATGATCTAATGGATGAAGAAACTTAGGCCCAGAATATCAAGAGTGATTTTCATAAGGTCACATGGATAGCTGGGAGGTGCCATAGTGCATAGAGCCAGAGCTTGGAGACAGAAAAATCTGAGTTCTAATGTGCCTGCCAACATTTACTAGGTATGTGAAAATTCACTCTTTTCTGTTTGCCTCAGTTTTCTAATCTGTAAGATGGAGATAATACTAGTACCTACCTTCCTGGGTTGTTATGAGGATCAAATGTGATAATATTTATGAAGCACATTGTAAATCTTTAAGTGCTCTATAAAAACTATTATTATTATTATTAAAGTGACAGAACTGAAATCCAACCCCAGATCCTCTGATTGCACATCCAGCATTTCTCCTATCCTGCCCTGCCTTCCTTTGGACCATGCTCTCTGACTAGGACAAGTATAGAATTATGTTATGTTTTATGTAAAAATAATAGAGCCTATTTATGAATCACAAACAAGTCTCCATGAAAAACCAACAGGTTTGAAATCAGTGTTGTTTTTCATTGGTATTTTAAACTCAACCATTTAGCCGTTTCCTTAATATGCTGTCATTTGGTCCCACCAAATGTGCTCTCAGTGGAGTCTCGGGGTTTTTCTAATGTGATAGTTGTTACAATTATGAATATTAACAGTATGAAACAGGGCATGCTGGGGAGGCAGTATAATTTTTCCCTTGTACAAGCTGAGATTGAGGAGATGTGTAAATAAACAAAAAATCTGCTCTATTCTTTAAAGAAACTATTTGGTGCAGTAGATAGAACCCAGGCTTGGAGTCATTAAGACTCATCTTTGTGAATTCAAATCCAGTCTCAGTCACTTGATCCTATTTACCTCAGTTTCCTCATCTGTAAAATGAGCTGGAGAAGAAGGAAATGGCAAATCAGCCCAATGCATGCCAAGCTTGGCATTGCCAAGAAAACCTCAAATGGCATCATAGAGAGCTATATGTGACTGAATCACAGCAATAACAAATTCTTTATAGTTGTTGCTTCTCCTGAGTGAGAAATAGAAGGACAGAGAGAAACTTCTGAGCTCAAGTCAGAAGATCTGCATTCTAGTCACCCACTACCTGTGTGACTTTAGGGAGATACCCTTCACCTCTCTTTCCTCTTCCGTAAAATGAGTGAATTGGAGAATAAACATGATCTGTGGAGAGAATGCTAGGTTTATAGTCAGAGAAACTGAGTTCCAATTCTGACTTATATGCTAATTTTATGATTTTGACCAGCATCCTTAATATCTCTGGGTCGTGGCTTCCTTATCTGTAAAATAATGGGTCTGGACACTGCAAGTCTTGTGATTTCTTCCCACTCTAAATCTATGCTCTGACAAACAAATAAATCTATACTCTGATAAACCTCTAGCTAGAACATTTCCAAAATTGCCATTTAATGATGATTCCTGCATATTGTACGCTCCCACCTAGATTGTAAACTCCTTAAAGCCAGTTCTGTGGAGTTGTTTATTACCTGTGTGATCTTAGGCAAATTACCTACCTTCTGGGCTTCAATTTCCTTCTTTGTAAAATGAAAGCATTGGAACAAATTTCCTTCCAGCTCTAACATTCTGTAATTCCCAATTTCTTTTATTTCCTCTAAAGTAGAAGCCATAACGAGCTCTTAGCAAACAGTTGGAGCCCTAGACTTTTAGTCTTTTTCCCCAAGGGCCCTGTTCTAGTCCCTGAATTTGTGAATAGGAGACTCTTCAAGGAGAGATACATCCATGCTGACTTCTTTATTGAAAAATTAAAATTTTTATTAATTTTGGGGATTCTTAAAAATAGAGGTCTTCTGTACCTTCCATCTTGGGTTTTGTTTGCAGATATCCTGGAGTCTTCTTCAGTTTTTTGATAGATAACCAGTTTGCTGCTGTGAAGAAAGATAACATCAATAAAATATTTATTAAGCACCTACTATATACTAGACACTCAAACTAGTTTTGGATATATACATTGCAAAGAAGAAACAATCCCTAATCTCAAGGAATTTGCATTCTAACAGATTGGCCAGAGTTTTGACAATGCACTCTTTCTCTAAAGCCAGAACAGGAACTGGGTAAACCCATGGACCAGCTAGCGTCCCCTGATGCAGGTCTTAAGTGTTTTTGGACAGGGATTTGAAGGTCAATTTGTCAAGATGCATTAAGCCTCAGAGGTGATTCACTTGACTTGGAGTGACTGTCTGCGTACATCATGAGGTCATCAGAAAATAGAGTGCTTCTAATGGGTGTCAATTATGGCTAGAATCTTGCTGAAATCATAACCTATGCCCAAAGGCAGGTTGAGAATCAGTGACTTCTCTTGGATTTTACAATGAAGACAATAACTTCCCAGTTTAGCTCTTGAGATAAACTGTTAGCAATATAATTCCCAGGCAGATGGAACATTTTTACTACAGTATTTCTATTACCTTCTGTCCCAGAGTAATGGTTATATAGGCTCATATCTGCTAGGTACCTAAAAGACTATTTAGTCCATTCCATTCGTTTAAAAATATGAAAACTGAGGTTTAAGGAAATTAAGTGATTTTAGAATCTACACTTCCTGAGAACAGAGATTATGATGATTTTTTTTTCTTTGTTGTTGGTTTTTTGTTTTTGCCTTTCTTTAATCTCTAGGGATTAGTACATGGTATTCTGGCAGAGAGTAAGTGTTTGATAAATGTTTATTGAGTGACTGATTGACTAGAGCCAGTCCGGTATATAGCCTGGCAGGCAAAGAATGTCTTTGGAAGCCATACTTCTGCAGTATTGTATAATGTGGAAAGCGAAATGTTTGGAATTAAAAGACCTGGGTTTGAATTCTAGTTCTGCTATTTTTGCTATCCTAATCTCCCCTGGACTTTAGATTTCCAAATCTATAAACTGAGGTTGTTGGACTCCAAGATCCTTTCTAGTTCTAAATGCTGTGATACTACTCAAAATACTGAAATCCACTTCTTTAAAGACCATAGGAAAGGCAGCTAGTTAGTACAGTGGTTAGAGCACCAGCCCTGAAGTCAGGAGGACCCGAGTTCAAATCTAGACTCTGACATTAACCCCAATTACCTTGCACAAACAATAATGACCATAGATTTGTGACTTTTGAGTTCTTAAATAGGGACCATCTGGTCCAGGGGGGTCCATTAATTTTGCATATATCATGATAGCTCTCTTGGGCAGGCTGCTGAAGCTGTTGGACTTCTCTTAGATCATATTTTTAAAAGCATAAGGTAAAATACATATGATTAAAAAGGAAACCAATTGTATTGAAATACAATTATTGAAATAAAAAAAATCAGAGTTCAGAGTTAAGAACCATTATCTAGTCCGATGTTCTCATATATGGGGTAATTAGGTGTTGTATTGGATAGATCGCTTGCCTTGGAATCAGGAAGATTCATCTTCCTGAGTTCAAATCCAGCCTCAGACACTTATTAGCTGTGTGAACTTGGGCAAGTTACTTCACTCTACCTCAATTTCCTCATCTCTAAAATGAGTTGAAGAAGGAAATGGCAAACCACTCCATTATCTTTGCCAGAAAACTCCAAATAAGGTCACTAAGAGTTGGCCATAACTCAATAACAACTGTCTAATTGTCTATTCTATCATGACATATGATTATATCTATAGACAAATATATGTGGATGGGCAAAATGGAGAAATATATTTAATATATAAACACATAAATTTGCACCATAAATTTGTATGTGTATGTGTGTTATGTACTTTCTAATCCTTGGATATCTTGAAGGGGAAACATATGCCAGAACTCAGAACCTGAGGGAACCTCCCTCCACCCTCCCCCATATAAATTTGACTTCCATCTATCCTGAGTTTGATTGCTGGGAGCCATCCCTTCAATGGTACACAGCATCCCCACTCTCTGACTATAGGCAGACAACCTATAGACCCTTTTGGAGACCTGCCTCTTGGGATTTTACCACTCTTTGGACACCAAAGCCTCACTCAGGTGCTCACCTCCTTCCTCTCTCCCTCCATGATGTGACATTTCCTGGTTAACATCTTTTGCAATATTACTTGTGTACAAGTCATTTTGGTAATAATGGAGCTTCCCCATGCTCACCATCGGTCTCTGTGCTGCCCTTGAGGTCAATTGGAATTTTGACACTTCAAAGATTGCAGGGTTCTGTTCACAGCTATATAACACGACCAAAAGAATTGGTATTAAGAAGAAAAGGTTCTTCCTGGCAGGAAAAAGCTCGGGTTTGTTGATTGTGCTGCAGTTTCCTAAATGCAATCTATAATGCTTTATTCTTTCTACTGAGACTCTGGCCCAAGGGCTCATTGTCCATCTGCAAGGAGAGACATATAGGTTCAGTGGGCTGTCTATCCAAGTGTGTGTCAGAGACCAGGCCACAGACTCTCATCTACACTTGGGTTTTCTGGCATGACTTATCTGATCAGTTGTCTTGGGAATGGTTGAAGTTCTGTTTGCAGAGAATTGCTGAAGACCTGGAAATATTGCCTGATCCAGAGGCAAGAGCAAGTAAGTAACTTAACATGTGCTGCCCAGAAGCAGCTGGTTAGGATAATGGATAGTACCAGGCATGAAATTCAGGAAGACCTGAGTTCAAACCTAGCTTCAGATACTTACCAGCTTTGTGACTCTGGGAAAGTCCTTAACCTCTGCATGCCTTCTCTTCACTATCAAATGGGCTTTTTAAGGCCCCTTAAAGCTCAAAATCCTTGATCTACTGAATATTTAGCTTACTCTTTGACTTTGAGCTAAGTTATTTCTTATTTCTAGACCATAGTTCCCTTGTTTGTGAGTAATCAAGCAACCAGAATTACTTCACTAATAATAACTACCATGTATAAATTACTGTAAAGTTTGCAAAGCATTTTACAATTTTAAGCCATTTAATCCTTATAACAACATTAGGAGGTTTACACTTTCCCTCTTGACTCATTTTACAGATGAGGAAATTGAGGTTAACAGGGAAAGTGACTTGCCCAGGGTCACACAATGAGGGAGTGTCCGAGGCAGGTTTGAACTCAGGAAGATGAGTCTTTCTGACTTCAGACCTTATCCTTTGTGCACTCTGGCTCTGTCTAACTGCCTGTCTATGGGACCAGTTACTCCTCTGAACTTTGAGCAGTTACTGACTAGAAATAAGCTAAGCAAGCCATTATCCATAAAGGACAGGGCTTATCATACTCAAGATTGTTCAATAGCTCCCTATTGCCTTAAAGAGAAAGCTTGGCATCTATAGCCCTTTATGGCCTGACTCAAACCTATTTTTCTAGGTAGTTTTTCCTGCCCTCTATGATCTAGTCATAAAGGCCTACTTCTCCTGAGTCTGTCCCTCCTCACCTCCACCTCCTTAGGTAAGCTCCTTGAGAACAGGAGAGGCTTCGTATTGTCTTCATATCCCCAACACCTAGCACAATGCTTGGTATACAGAAGGTACCTAATAAAAATTTGTTGATCAATTCAGGCTCATCTCAGGTATTACCTCTTATGGGAAACCTTTCTAAATTGTTAGAGTTGTTTTTCTCCTCAAATTATAGAGGAGAATAATAATAATATATATTATGAAATAATATATATTATGCTTGCTTTATCTGTGTAAACGTTATTTCCTCTGGAAAGGAAAGTAAGCTTCTTAAAGGCAAGGCATTTTTTTTTGTCTTTGTATTCCCATTGGTAAGCATAGTAGGTGCTTAGGAAATACTGACACATAGTAGGCACTTAATAAATGTTTGCCAACTAACTGATTAGCCTTGAGCCAGTCAGAGATTCCTTATTCAAAAACTATCAGTGAAAGTACTTTGAAATGCACAAAACATCAAGCAAATGCAAGGGAAGTTGATTCACAATCAATAATAATAATAATTACAGGTGTTTATCCAGTGTCTTCAGGCCTGAAAAACACTTAATATACATTATCTCATTTCAGTCTTACACTTAACTCCATGAAATCGATACTACAGGTGATATTATTGTCATCCTGTAAAGAAGAAGGCTGAGGTTCAGAAAGTTAAATGCATTTGTTAAGCATCGATATGCGCTAAGTACTGTACCAGGAGAATCACAGATACTATTCTATTTAATATTCACAAGGTGAGTGTTATTATGACCCTTATTTTCCAGATGAGGAAAATAACTTGTCCAGACTCACATAGTGGAAAGTATCTGTTGTGCCAGAGATGGCAAAAAATGAGTTGGGATGATTTCTAAGGTCCCTTCCATATATTAAATCCCATAAATCCATGAAATCATGAAAAGATTGGGAATAGTAAGAAGATTAAAAAATGAGGTGGATGGTGACCTTTGTGGAATAAAAGGGGAGAGGGAGTCAGTCAGTCAACACTTCCCAGGCATTTCATATGTGTCAGGTTCTGAGCTAAGTTGTAGGAATACAAAGAAAAACAAAAACATGGCCTTTTCCCTCAAGGAGCCCATATTCGACAACTATGCAGTACAAGATACATACAGTATAAAAGCAAAAGAAAGAAGAAAACAAGCATTTATTAGGTACCTGCTATGTGTCTGCTACTGTGCTAAAACACTTTACAAATATGATCTTTGATTCTCACAACAACCTTGAAAGGTAGGTGCTATTATTATCCCCATTTTGTGTTTGAGGGAACTGAGAGCACTTGCCCAAGGGAACACTAGTCTGAGACTGGATTTTAAACTCAGGTCTTCTTGACCCTAGTTTCAAAGCTCAAACCACTGAGCCACTTAGCTGCCTCGATTGATGATTCCAACATCCAAAATGAAAAAGAGGTTAACTTTCCTAAACTGGAGCAATCCAGTCCAAGACAGAGAGAAGATGGAGGGATGTGAAGGAAGTTATCCGAACAGTGAGACAGCATAGGGGAAGGAGGGAGAAGAAATTTGTCCCAGGGCGCTGAGCTCATGGGATTATTGAAATCGTGTTAGCTGTTTACCCCCCTGGAGTTTGTCTAATTAATGTCTGTGTTCCCATGGGGTTTGAAAACAGGTATAAGCAAGGAAAACTAATGGGTCAGAGTCTTTATAGCCACAGGGCCAAAGAAACAGAGCTCTCTCTAACAGGATTTCTCTCCTGCAGTGAAAAAACATTTTGGTTTGTTTCTTTTGGAAAGATCTTACAACCTGGGATAGTTTTGTAGGTCAGAGTGTATGAAGTATGATGTTAGGGAGACACAAACCTTCTTCCTTGTGCACCACAAACATGGCCATGTTCGGTCCCTTAGCCCCAATGCAGGATCCACAGACTAATTTCTATGGTTTAGGGGATACTAACAACTCAGACACAACAACAAATCAGAAAATGTTTCTCTTGAAGAAGATTGCATTTGAATGGAACCTTGAAGGAAGTAGTTTCAAGGGACCCAGATGACAAGGGTCAGCAATGATCATCAATGATTCATTGACCTTTAATCATTTGAAAATTGACAATTATGAGAAAAGTTAATTGCATTGTTAATCAGTCTGAAGGGGGTAAATGTTATAACTGTTAACTTATTTCAGCATTCTTAGAACTGATTAGTCAAAAGTTGCCTTGTGCTCCTCCATTATCTTTTCTAATGCAGGCACTAATTGTCCATGACATTAAATAGTGAGAAAGCCTCTTTGGTAGGGGGTGGGTGACAAAGGAATACCTAGAAGAACATGTCAATGATTGAGAGGTAGTATACTATCCTTTCAGGTGTTTTGCATTTCTATAATTAAAAAAAATTTAGACTTTAGTATTTTGTGGGCTTTTTTTCCTTTCCCAGTTTGGTATGTATTATTATTTGCTTATTTTTCAGAGACTTGTATGTGAATTCTTTCCTTTTCTTTCTGCCTCTCCCCTTTTTTTGTTCATTAATAATTCACATCTCAAATGTTCTGGAAGAACTTACTGGGCTTTCAGGAACATTTTAGAAGCATCTCTAACCACTCTTAGACTCATTGCCTACAGAATCCTTTCTTTCCTATTGTTATTTCTGGTGTAGGAATTAAATTCAGTAATTGGTGTTGTCCAATTTGATAGAAGAGGAGATTGGGTACTTCTAGGAGAGACCATAGGAAGAGAAATGGCAAATCAGAGGGGAAAAAATCTGGGTTTGGATTCTACTTCTGTTCCTATCTATATGACTTTGGAGAAAGTCAGTTATTTCCATTTTCTTATGCATAAAATGATGAGATTAAAGCAGATGACCTTTCCAGCTTGTAATCAATGACTATAATAGGCAGTTGTCTTATAGCCATCTGCTCTCTCCCCTCATTTTCATTTAAGTCTCCTCACAATCTGCTAGGTTAGAAATATTCTTTGTGCGCGGGCTGGCAACCTGGACAATACTGAAATTCTACTATGTCATTGAATGTCACAAGGAGAGAAGCTGCTTCCAGTGTCAGAAGATCTGAACTCAGATCCTACTTCAGACACTTAGGTCCATAATCTCTAGTGAGTGTTTGGCAGCACTTTATTTCTCTGTGACTCAGTTTCTTCAACTGTAAAATGGGAACCATAATACCTGTAAAACCTACTTAAGTGCAAGAATGTTATAAGAATCAAGTGAGATAATGGATGTAAAGTATTCTACTAATTTTCAGTGTACATTGTCATTATTGGGTGATAGCAGCAAAATGATTTACTTTGACATGAAGAAAATCTGGGTTGGAATCCTGCCTCTGACACTAGTTGCATTCTCCTGGACCTCAGTTTCCCCTTCTGTATATGGGGATTAAAATAGTTTTTATCTCACAGGGTTGCCATAAAGATCAAATGATATAAAGAAAGATAAAGAAAGAACATAAAGAAATGTTCTGCAAACCTAAAAGCATTACAGGAATGTTAGTTATTGCTATATAATATCATATAAACACAATATTATATAATTATGTTACATTGAATTATATCATAGCAGTAATATAATTCATGTATTATAATAATTATTCCTTTTCCTCCTTGTGGTACATCTGAACATGTAGTATTTATCGATTTAGGATTCACTTAAAATGTTTCCAGAACAAACTGTTTTGAGGCATCTCCTTTTTAATTACTCTCAATTCTCCTCTTCTCTTTGAACAATCCTGCCTCTCCATGAGAACAGTGAGTTCAGGTTAGCTGCTGATTGCCTCCTGGTGAAGAGATATCCATTTATCATCCCCCAGTGGGTCCCTATGGGGACTAATGAGGGGACTGGCCATCTGTTGGCTAGAGTCTGCCTGGTAACTGGATCCAGGATCCAGAGTGTGGTTGTGTGGAGGAGGAGTCTGTAGGACTTAGCTTGACTGCAGGGGCCCCCATCTGTATGGTCTGTGTTTCTGTCCAGGTAAGAATGAGAATTCTAATTGCCCTCTCTGCTGCCACTGGGAAGCAGAACTAACCTTACACATGACTGGAGTGATGGGATATGAGGGGTCTTCAAGAAAGCATATTCTCTCCCCATTCCTCACCCCTTCCCAGCCTGAAATTCTACCACCAGAGAGTCATTCCTGTGGTTTAAGAAGGTCCACATTTAAAACTGCCTTTGGCAGCAGTGGGGATATTAAATAGTAACAATATCATTAATATTATTTCAAATACAAATATTGATATAAGTGCTATGACATAAGGGGCTGGTAGGAGGCACTGCAGGGGATAGAGCACTTAAGGTCAGACATACTCATCTTCCTGAGTTCAAATCTGGCTTTAGATACTTGGTACTTGTCTGATCCTGGGTAAGTCACTTACTTCACTTTCCTTGCTTCAATTTCCTCATCTTTAAAATGAACTAGAGAAGGAAATGGCAAACCACTCCAGTATCTCTGTCAAGCAAACCCCAAACAAAGGGACAGCTAGGTGGTGCAGAGGATAAAGCCCTAACTCTGAAGTCAAGAGGACCTAAGTTCAAATCTGACTTCAGACACTTAACATTTCCCAGCTGTAACCCTGGGCAAGTCACTTAACTCCAAAAGCCTTAGCAAAAAAAAAGAAAAAGAAAAAGAAAAAAAGAAAAAGAAAAAAAAAGAGAAAGAAAGAAAAGAAAATCCCAAATGGGGTCATGAACTTTTGGACACACCTGAAATGACTGAAACAGTGAAAAGTATGACATGGTAAATAGACAGTTATCTTCAGAATTGATAATACTTGACTTCAGGGCCTGACTCTGTTAAATATTGATTTGGTGATTTTGGTCACTGACGTTCTCAATGCTCCAGGTAACTCTTAAAATTCTAAACTGAGGATGAGATGTTGTCCTGCATTGGTGGGGGAAGTTTCCTCATTGGCATTTGCCCAAACCAATGAAATCTCAGATAGGCACCCCAAATTAGCAAATGACACTTTTATGGGAGTCGAAAGGAGCCTGTAAAGTGATTTCTATCCTACTTTATCTCATTTGAGCTCTAATCTTTATTAATTATTAAAAATCTGGGTTTGAGTTTAATCAGAGGCTTTTCCCAGTGATAATTAATGTGAAGACAAAGGAATGATTCCTAGGACATTAGTGTTGGAAGGAGCCTTAGAGATCAACTAAATCCAATCCTTTCTTCATTTTACAGAGAAGCTGAGGGCCGGAGAGCAAAGAGGGAATGGGAATTTTGTTGGGGGTAGAAAGAGTAGGGAAGGATGCTATGTAGCCTGCAAAAGGAGAAAAAGGTGAATTAGGCAACAAAAGGCATTGGCTGCTCTGGAAGGGGGGGAAGATAGGGAGAGGACCTCTGAAAGAGAGAAGGGTAAGTGCTAAAAGCCCTCAAAAAGCAAAGAGACAACAAAATGTACAGGCTTAGTTACTTCCCAGATCACACCTATGGTTTGGGTCCTCTGTCTACCTTTCTGCATGACCAGGAGGAATTCCTGAGAAGACTAGGGAAGGACACTGAACAGAATGCCTTCCTTGAGGACAAAGAATAATTTTTGGATTTTGGTTTTTTATTTTTGTATCCTTAGTACCCTGTAGGAGTCTTGCCCATGTTAGTCACTTAAATATTTATTGAATTAAATGGAATTGAAGTCTCTTTTCTTTAGTGAGGTGGAGAGCTATGGAGAAAAGTCATTGTGAGGTCGGTTGTTACTATGTTGGTGGTTTTTGCTTAATTATTATCATTATTATTTTTTACAAAGAAGGGTGGACATAGGGATGGTTTATATCAAGAAATGACTATGATGTGAAAACAAAAGTCTGGCTTGAGTAAAGTTATTTTTAAAAATAAAGGAACAAACAAAAAGGAAACTGACAGATATGTAGCTAGGTTGATGTATGGATAGACAGGTAAGTAGGTAGATAAGTAGGTAGGTAGATAGATATATTGATGAATAAATGGATAGATAGATGGATAAATGGACAGATAGACAGATGACAGTGTGAGGTTTGGGAGTATAGTGCAAGATGTATGCAGTGCTTTCATCAAGTGCACTCAGACAATCACATCAACCCCTCTACCTTTCTCTACTAGTTCTTCTCAGCATTAATTTTACCTAAGGTTTTAAAGGTGGTTCATCAGGTGTGTTTTACAATAGTCTCTGTATTGCGAAAATGACAGAAATGTTCTCTTTAATCAACTTGACCCTGCCCTTCTGTAAAACCAAAGAAACCTCTTTTTCCCCAAGCTGCTTCCCCTCTCTCAATCTCAAACTGGCAATTTAGATAAAAATCACTGCTAATGGCAATGCAATTTATTAGCAGTATCAATTATTGCAGAATTTTAGAAAAATATTCAAACTGGATATAAAAGACTTGGTTGAGGTTCACAGCCAGAATCTTTCTCATCTTCCCTCCTTTCTCCTTTATTGAAAAAAGGGATAGAGATTCGAACCCTCCAATGGAAATATTCCCCAAACTGGGGTCTGAAAAGCAAGAGTTCTTGACTGGACTTTACTCTATAACTGCTGGGATTTTGTTCCATCCACTCTGGTCATATGTCTATCTTAGGTGTCCATCTTCATGTCTCTGTTTTCTTGCCACTCTGTTCTGCATACTAATTGGATGGTGTAGCATCTCCATCTCCCAGTTGTTCCCCCAAACTGGAATAGAGTTTACATTCTCAAAGTCACTGAAACCCTAAAACATACAGTTCTCGTTGGATGCCCATGAATAATTAGGCAAATGATGCTTTATCAGATCAGGAATGTCCTTCAAAACCTCAGTGATCCCAGTGCCTCAGTGATTCCTCTTGAGCTCACCTGGTCTTGGCAAATGATTAAATAAAATTGGATTGAATTGAACTGGTTCTGAAAGAGGTAGTTTTGACCCAGAACACTAATACTGAATCCTGTAACCCATGCAAGATTTATTAAAGAGATCTATCTCCCTTCACCTGAGGGAATCAGAATTAATTTGACCCTCCAAAGCAGCATCAGAGATCTATGCTCAAAAAAGTCAGTGCAGTCTGGATGGTCATTTAATGGAGACAGAGCTCTCCTGGCCTGGGTTTAAGAGGATTACAGTGTTTGTGCTGAGAATCAATAGATGTTTATACAGGCCCTCAAGGGAAAGTCTGGTATTACTCCAGAAGCAAGAAGCCCAATTGCCTTTGTTTGGAATTGGCTATATGAATAGGCATATGAGATACTCTGTAAACAAGCAGAAGGCACCAGGGACAATGTGTGCACTTATTAGCAAAAATTGCTCGGCCTAACTGTGGCAGATAAATGGTAGGACGGTTAAAATTATGCCCAACTGAGCCTTGGCAGTGAACAGTGGTGGAAAGAGGGGAACGCCAGGGAATGGAGACATGTCAATGGGATAGAAGAAGGTGTTCAATCTGTGACCTAAGCATCATTTCAGATCCTATATTTACTTTGGTCTAATCATAGTTGATAATCTTTAATTTAATTACCCACCTTCCCTCAATTAACAAGAATTTGTTTTCTCTTCCACTTCCCCTCCCACTCTGAACAAAAAAGAAAAAAAAAAAGCCCTCGTAATAGATTTGCATGATCAAATGAAACAAAATCCCTCACTGGCCTTGTCTAAAAAGGTATGTTCCACTCTATACTTTAAGTATATCTAAAGGATGACATCACCTCTGGATGACAATGTTTTCTTTGGACTATGGCCACGGCAAAAGAAAGCCTAAGCCACATTTACCCATACATTGTGGCATTTGCCATTTGGGTATGTGCCAGTAAAAACTAGTATGTCAGACCAGGTGATCTTTTGGGTCATTTCCAGCTCTTAATTTTTTTTTTTATTCCAAGTACCAAATGATAGGAAATGCTGGAAAAACTCAGAAATAGACAGGGATCATTAATATTTTTTATGTCCAAGTCTGATCTGATAGAGACAACTTGGTGTACTGGACTCAGTCAGGAAGACTTGAGTGCAAAATCCTTCTTCAGAAATTTGCTGCCTGTGTAATTCTGAGGTCACATAATTTCAATGATCCTCAGTTTCCTCATTTGTAAAATGAGGGGATTGAACTCGATGATCTGTGGGAACCCTTTTAACTTTGCATCAGTAATATTGTAATAGTAATAATAACTAGCATTTGTAAAACCACTATAAGCTTTGCAAAATGCTTTACATATATTATATCATTTGATCCTCAAAATAAGAGTAGCTCTTAACCATAATTTCCATTTTACAGATAACAAAACTGAGGCTACCAAAAAGTCACACGATATCTTCCTGACTCCCAGTCCAATGATCTTTGTAATAGCACAGTGTATGGCAGGTATTAACACATGTATTTTGGAATTGGAGAAATGGAAACTCCATTTAGAGTTAAAATAATTTGTTTCAGGTGACGGAGTTTTTGGATTCTAAAGCCAAGAATCATCTCTGTCTTATTTTGGAATGAATTTTTAATATTTGCATTTGAATATGGATAGACTAGTGTCGTTGACTTCAAATAAAATCAAATGAGATAATGTATGTTAAGTGGTTTGTAAGTTATATAATGTTTTTAAAGCTGTGTAAATGTCAGCTATTGTTATTGTTGAATAATATTCTATTATTATTACTATTACTAGAACTATTATTACTCTAATCGGTATGACTCAGTTCCCATAGTCAATATGATTTGAAGCAGCTTGGAACTGCTCGGCTGAACCTCTCTCTGCAACCCACTCCATGCTGGGAAGAGAAAACTACTCGTTGATGAACAGCAGCTATTTACATAAAGGTACACTCTTCTGCTCTTTCCTTGGGAAAGAGAAATAGTTGGATCTCAGTTAGCACGAGGGCTAGATCTTCCTGAAGGAGGAAACTCCATCTACCAGTGCAGATTGCCATTGTTTGGGGGAATTTATAGCTTTAGAGGATTACCAAGAACATTGAGAAACTAGGTAGACATAGATTTTGTGTGTTAAAACTATTCCTTCAACCCATGTTTCTTGGGATCCAAAGCTTAATACCACCTCATGCAGAAGAATGAAAAGAAGTATTCACCAGTCAGGAAGGTGCTAAGGATATGTAGAGCAGGATATAAACAAAGGCTGTGGCTCAAGATCTCCTTGTGAGCATTATGTGTTCTTTCTCATATTCTTTAGTAAATTCACCATGTAATATGATAGGGGATTTTGTCTCAGGTCTTTTAAATCTCATGGGTATCAAATGAAGGACACCCATTTGGAATCCTTTGCTCTAGCTACAATGACTGGCTCTCTCATCTTTCTGAGAAGAACTCTTAGGCAGAGCTCCTCACTAGTAACATACTATAGTTTACTTGCACTCATCGTTGCTCTCACCATTCATTGATTTTTCGACCACCAGAAACTTTACTTCACTCAAGACAGTGGCACTCCATGATTTAAAACCATATAACACTGGGAGAATATTCTGTTTTCTTTAAAATGACTCTTTTTTAAAGAGAAATTTTCTGGTCATTGCTGGACAGTTCCCAAATGCAATCTAGCCTACTTCATTCATTCAATTATGGACCTAATTCATTACCTGTCTTCAGTGTATGTCTAAGATTTGTGCACTGAGGCTTCCTAAATAAGAACTCAAATCACAATTTAAAATCACGATAAAAATAAAAATTTTTTTGACAACCCACACAAGAAAAATCAAGGGAATGAAAAATGTTGATTGTCCAGCAAATTATTATTAACAACAATAATTCACATTTATATCATGCTTTAATGGTCACAGAGCACTTTCATCACAACATCTGTGTGTAATGTCATGTAAGCATTCTTATTCACATTCAAGAAATTAAATTATTTTTCCCATTTGTATGAGAAAACTGAGATTCAGGGAAGCTAAGGGTATTTTTGTAATTTACTATAAATGGTAAATGTTGGAGCCAAGATATGAACTCAGCTCCCTTGATTCAAAATCCAGAGCTCATTTCTGTTTTTGATGTGGTTCCTAGATGGACCAATCAGAGAATTCGCTAAAGAAACTGGCCACAGGTAAGCTGAAGGTGACTATTTGAAAGCTATTTGGATTTGGTTTAGGAAAATGATGGCTTAGTGAATCTATCGTTTTTGGTCTTTTTTCTTGATAAGAGGGTAGAAATAGTGGCTCATTTTAACTGATGGAAAAATCATTGGTAAGAATTGAGGTACTGGTTCTTAGTTTAGTCTAAATAAGTCATCACCTTTGTGTTTTTGGGAGGCTGTTGGGAAAATTGGACTCCCTTCTTTTCTCCTGCTTCCTCACCCAAAAAGCAACTCTGTCAGGCCTGTTACCAAGGCTTAAAAAATGCTTAGAAGAGCCTTAAAACCCGTCATCTCTTTAAAAGGGGGGCAGTCTTCTTTCTTTAAATTAGGTTTTGAAAAGGAAGAGGAAAAAATATGAACCACTGGCAACCTGTTGGAAAGATGGTAAGGAGGAAAACTTAAAGGTAGAAGAAATAAAATGAACTATTTTTCCCTTTTAGTAGCTTAATTTGAAACAGACCTCTCTGCTCATTCCCGGTCTCCTTCTAGAAAGAAATCAATCATATTTTGCCCATGCTTTGCAGAAGACCTTTAAATAGGATAATGAAGTTGAAAGGAGCCTTTGGGATGACACCGTCCAATTATACTGTACAAATTGGGAGAAGGGGGAGAAAGAAAGAGATAAACAGAAACAAGAGATGAAGATAGAGAGTAGAAAGAAAAAGATAAAGTAAGAAAAAGGTGGAGAGAGAAAAATATGGAGACAAAGAGAGATGTAGAAAAAAGAAAAAGAGGTGAATAGAGAAAAAATATGGAAACAAAGATAAAGAGATAAATGGAGAGAGAGAGAAAAAACAGAGAGAAAAAGATGGAGACAGAGAGATGAGAAAATAAAAGGGGAAGGAGAGAAAAATTGGGAGATGGGGAAATATGAGCACAAGTAAAAAGGAGTCAGAATTTAAATCCAGGTTTTCTGACTCTCAAAACCATTAATCTTGCCAGTTTATCCTCACTCAATAGGCACAAAAAAGGGCACATCTAAGTTAGCTTCTACAAAAGATATCTTTACAGAGCCGGCTAGTGGTGAGCTCCTGGGGAACCTAAGACACTGATCACTTGGTGAAGAATTCTGGGAAGCTCTGGCTCGTGGACAGATGGGCTAAAGGCAGTTTGGGTGTATTTTTTCTAAAAGCTGGCAAGATAGCATAGAAAAAAGTTGGAGTCCAACTCCAATTTGAGGATCTTGGCTCAGCCTCTAACTAATTGTGTGACCCAGGGAAGTCACTGGCAAGACAGGCAGAGATAGAAATGAGATCTCCTGACTCCAAGTCCAGCACTATAATTATCCCCCCTGTACTCTGCTGTTTTGCTTAGTTACCCTTCATAGTGCCAAATAATCTGATTGAATCCAATAAACAGAAATAGAGGTGGCAAAGGGTATCTTTGATATGTTCCTACCCTTCCTCCATCAACCTCATCCTCCCGGTAGCTCTTTCTCCAATGTTTGGTCTCCCATTGCCCATCTTGTGCCCTCAGACCTACCAGAGTGTTGGCCAATGAAAGCTTAAGACATAATCCACATTTTCCAAACCAAAAATGGCAACATGTTGCCTGACAAAGGATGCTCCTTTTTTGAAAGCTTGTTAAAAGTGCACATTATTTTCTTGAAGTTAGAATCTATGATCTGGAAGAGTAGACCCTCCCAGAGATTTCTGCATATTCATAAGGAATTCCAAAAGCCTTTGGAGCCCAAGGAATGATGTTCTAAAAGTTGAAAGACAGAGAAAATGACCTACTATGGGGCAGGACAGTTACTTGCTTCCCTTCCCTGTATACCAACAGATGAGTTGACAAAAACCATCCTTCTGGTGAGAGAAGTTGAAGACCTGATAAAGAAACATCAGTACCCTGATGTTTCTCAGCTGGTAAGATCTAATCTGAGGCAACAGCCAAAGGTAGTGTGCCATTGAGGCTCATCAGGAGGACTAACATGGTTTGGCAGAAGCAGCCTCAGACAATGAATGTCCCTGTTCAGTCATTGATCAGCCAGGAGTTTACTTCCCCGGATCCCTCCATAACCTGAAGGGGCTGGACTAGATCATAGGTTCAGGATGATAAATTGTGAGTCAGAAGGAGGCCATCTGGTCCAATACCTTCAACATATTTGTAGGATGTAGGGAAGGCCTAAGGTGGGTAAAGAGTCTGGCCAAGGTCACATAGGAAATACATTTCACTCAGATCATCAGACTTTGGATCTAGGGCTTTTGGTTCTTTCCAGGTATAATGTTTTATAACAATCACAATTTATATATTTATAAATAAATAGTAATTTATATAAATTAATAATTGATCAATTTTTATAACAATAAAAATGTCTTGGTAAAATCCTCCTGATTATGACTTTGTTTCCATATACATAAGGTTTGTGGCCATTAAGTTTATAGGTTAAAGTCAAATTGTTTTAGAAATGGGCCAAAACAATGAGCATTTTATTTAGAACATAGTTTAATTTTACTGATTCTGGAAATGAGTACAAGTGTCTGGGAAGGCTGCCCACTGAGAGGGTTGAGGGATATTCTGAACTTACAGATGGTGGAGGGAATGAGGGTGGGGAGAGAGGGAGGGAGAAAAAAAGGAGGCAATGGGAGGGATGTAAGAAAGCTAACCCATCAACAAGTATTTATTAAGCTTATTTCAGATACTGTGCTAAGCACGGCTGATGCAAAAAAAAAAAAAAAAAAAAGTAAAGAAGTCTTTTTCTTCAATTCACTTTCATTCTAGGAGAGAGGATAACATATAATAATGTATGGATTAGTATAATCCTAGAAAGCACAGATAATTTGAACGAATCAATTAATCAGAAATGTAAGCTTGATGTGAATAAGAAAGGGATGGCAGGGATACAAGAATATCTGCCATCGATGGAGGGAGCCTTTCCTCTTTTCTCTTCCTCATTCACTCCTTCCCCTATTCATCACAAGACTTAGATGAGATCAGAGTCAACCAGTCTGTTTTTTCCGATAAGATGAAGGATCACCACATTTCCCACCTATCCTACCTCTGTGCCTTGTAGAACCCCATCATTGTCATCTCATGTAACCTAAGAACCCCATGGTCCTTGCCATCTGCTTTTCTGATACAAATGTAGGACTTCTGGCCTTTTCCATGCACCCAGAAGCTGATATTTCTTTTATATTGGTCTCCTCTAATTAGAAGGTGAACTCCTTAAGAACAAAGGCTTTCTGGATTTTTTTATTAGTATCCTCAGCACGTGGTATTCTTTTAAAAGGTAAGGAGAGAATTTTTGCAGTTAGCCATGTCATCAACCAGGATTGATAGTCACTGGAGAAAATACAACTTCAGAGAACATGACCTATCATGTATCAGGTTCTTGCTATAGATAGACCTAGGAAAACACTGACCTTCGAACCCAGTAGAGATCTACAACTAAGAGAAACGTCGTGAAGATTCTATGAAGGGAGAAAAGACTTCCAGGAGCCAATCAAACGTTTTGAGTTGTACTTTGTGCCCACTCTCCTCTTGTGTATTTGTGGAAGAACATCCTAGACTTGGTGAAATAGGAAGAGAGCAAATATTTTTGTAACCTGCTGTACCATCTTAGTGGTACAGTGAGTAGCATGCTGGGAGAGGAGTCAGGAAGATTCATCTTTATGAGTTCAAATCTAACCTCAGAGACTTAGAGCTGGGTGATCCTGTACAAGTCACTTAATCCTGTTTGTCTGTTTCCTCATTTGTAAATTGACCAGTTAAATTAAATGGCAATTTTTGCCAAGAAAACTCTAAATGGGGTCACAAAGAATCAAACATGACTGAAATAACTAAAGAATAACATACCATCTTAGTAAATATTTTTTCTTTTTTAAATAAAAGTTTACTCTGTGGTGATAATTCTGAAGGATTTGTATGTTACAGAGAAAAAATGTTTGGCCTCACGAAGTTACTTTATATACTTAACTGTGTCTGTCATTGAATATGGCCATTACTCTATTTGGAAAAAAAAAAAAAAAAGGTTCCTTTGACATTAAAAAGCCTTTAAAAAACATTAACACAATCTTTTTGATCATACCATCAAAGACTTTGAAATGTAAATATGCACAGGTACCCGGTGGACAGCTGGCTAATTAGTATGCCACAGAACCTAAAGGTTATATTTGGATCCAGCGTTTATTTAATTGCTCTGAACTTTTCCCCTTTTACATTAGTAGTATGACCCTGGATGAGTCACTTTTAATCCCTCTAGGCTTAGTTTTCTCAAATGTAAAACGAAGGGTGTGACTCAATGAGTTCTAAAATCCCTTTCTTTTCTTAATCTATGAGCCTATGATTTGTTGTATACCTATGTGTGGGGAAGTATCTACTTGGTCCTGGTGGAGATAATGCATAAGAGGAATCCTTAAGTGAAGAAAGCCTTCAGGAATAAATGACTCAATCCTTCTTCAACTGTTCTCAAAGGTTTGTTTCTCAGAGGGTTATTGCCCCAGTTAGTCACAAGAATTTTTGTGAATGAATCTAGTCTATTGTCAAAGTCCAGGGATGCCAGGGAAATATCACCAAACCATTTCCCTCTCAGCTTCCATTTTAGTGGGAAATGTTCAGTTGTGTCCAACTCTTCATGAATGTTTCCTGTGTTTTCTTGGCAAAGATACTGGAGTGGTTCCTTCTCCAGCTTATTTAAGAAGTGAGGAACTGAGGCAAGCAGGGATAAATGACTTGCCCATAATCACAGAGCTAATAAGTATCTGAGGCTGGATTTACATTCATGAGGATGAGTCTTCTTGATTTCACTCTATTCCACCTACCCCTTAGTGAAAAACAGGGAGAAGTTAACAACTAGATATAGTTGGCCAAATCCTCATTTCTGGTCTCTGGCAAATGAATATCTCCTGTGACCAATTAATCAGTCACCCTACAGACTTACTTTGATTGATTTTCAGGAGTTTTTCCTCTTGTTGAAGGCCAGTTACTCAGCTTGCTAACGGTTTAGCTCCTTAGGTGACCTGTAGCTCCCAAGGGGAAAGTACAAAAGTCAATTTAAAAAGCACATTTGAGTCACAGCAATAAAACCAGTCCCTGACAACAACCATTTCTCTCTCCATAAGCACCATAGAGTTTTGATTATTTTGTAATTAACTAAAAGTAAGGAAGGCCCTTCCTGAGTTTTTTTTTTTAATCTGGAGACTCAAATACCAGTCTCTAAGTCCATTATATGCTTCCTGCATGAGATTTTTCTTGATCCGTCCCCCAACACTATCCCAGTCATTATTGGATCCTCTTGCCAATTGCTTTGTATTTAATTTGCTTATATGTTGTATTTATCTTAACCATGTATATATTAATTCTTATCAACCTCGCTTTTGTAAGTTCCTTTAAGGTCAGGAGCTGTTTTGTATTTGCCTTTGAGTCCCCTTGCTTAATACAGCACACATTTAATGGATATTTAATAAAAGCTTGTTGAATTGAATGCTGAATTTCGAATAATGACATATATTTGAGGTTAAAGACTGTAAAGAGCTCCAACTGATTTGCAAACTGCAGACTAAACAAATAACTTGCTTGGTACAGTGTCTGAGCTCTTTTCTTTGATATTCCCTAATTCCTTGAAAATTTTATTTTATGGGATATTCCTTGGTCATGAGAAAGTAGGAAGCTTATCTCTGAAATGACACTCTTCTTGGGTATCAAATTTGAGAGATCTTCAGAATTATGTGACCTCAAATTCTTGGGTGCCCTCAGATAAGATGTTTGGGCGAGAGATTTCTCTGATCAGGAATTGTGGCTGAACTATGGCTGCAATTTGGTCAATGAAAGAGAATACAGATTATATCATCAAAATATTTCAGAGAGTTAATAAATACTTCTTCTAAAGCTAATTAAGTCTGCTAGTGGGTAGCACACTAATGGGGGTTCATTAACACCAGTACTAGGAATTCATCATCTCATACGGTTTCCCCCAGTTTATATTGCCCTTTGAGGGTCCAGTTCATCAATATGAGTGGGAATTGGGAGAATAGCCCCAGAAATATATCTGGAAAATTTGTATGACAACCTTAGATAGTGGTTCTTAACCTTTTTTGTGTCTTTTTGGATCTCTTTGGCAGTATGAAGATTACAGACTCAAATATTTTTAAATGTATGAAACAAAATACATAGGATTACAGAAAAAACCAATAATGTTAAAATATAGTTATCAAAATATAAAAAAATTCAGGGACATCCAATCAAAAACTTATATCTTAAAAGGAAAACCTCTGTTAAGGAATTGGGAAAGGTGTCTTACAGAAAGTGACTTTTTAGTTCAGACATAGACAGATGGATTGGGTGAGGGGCAGAAAAAATGAAATGGAGGCACAGATGGAAAAAAGGAAGGTAGCCTAGAAGTAGCCAAGGAAAGAGATGCCGCTAGGTCCTATAGTGATTAGATTTACATAAATTGTTCCTGTCATTCTTGGACTGTGGTTATTCCAGTAAGTGAGCCCTTTATTATTATTTTTACCCACTAGCCTTTGAAGTGTTGATTTTACAAAGTCTTTAAATGGCTGTGTACCAGGACTATTGAGCTTTTCATCTTTGTATCTTTAGAACCTATTATTAATCTATTGTAGACAGTTCATAAATGTTATTTGAATTGTTTATTGAATTTTTTTAGCAACAAACTATTATTAACTTATTAACTGCTTTTATTCATTCGACAAATTTTTTGTTTTAGTTTTTATATTTCAAAAATTTTCAATAATATTTTATTTTCCCCAAATTCATTTAAAAATAGTTTTCAACATTCATTTTTGTAAGACTTTTTCTCCTTCCTTCCCTTATTTCCTCTCTCCTCAAGACAGCAAGTAATTTAACAGGGGTTAAATATATACAATTCTTTTAAAAATATTTCCATATCTGTCATGTTGTACCAAAAAACAAACAAACAAAAAAAAACAGACCAAAAGGGAAAAACCGTCAGAAAGAAAAAGCAAGTGAACAAGCAAAAAGGTGAAAATACTATGCTTTGATCTGCATTCAGTCCTAATAATTTTCTCTCTGAATATGGATGTCATTTTCTATTGCAAGCCTATTGGAATTGCCTTGAAGCACTACATTCAGTAGACAATATTTGTGAAACACTTAGCATGTTCTTGCTTCCTACATTCATTCATTCATTCTGTGTAAGGAAACTGTTAAGGTCCTAAATAGCATAAAAAATAATATAAAATATAGAAACTCGCCTAGTAGGTATATGCTGGGCTTAGCCCAAAACTATATCCCCTGGGCTAGAGATCATCCACTTCTGCTTCAAAGGTTGGTGTAGTGTGAGAAACCCCTAGTTTACAAAAAGGATCATTCTCTCTAGATGCTTGAATCTGGTCAGAAAACTTTAGTGTCAATGTTCTTCCTGCCATTTGTTACTTATGTGACTTCAGACAAGTCACTTCAATTCTCTGTGCTTCAGTTTCCTCATCTATAAAATTTGGTGGCTGTTCTAGATAATCTCTAAAGGTCTCTTCCAGTTCTAAATCAAGGAGCCTCTCGCTTTATTGAGAGACTTTCAAAACAAATCTGTAGTAAAGATAAGCATGAGAGAGAGATGAAAGTATCCAGCATATTTATCTCTTATCCCAAGCACACCATGGCATCAGGATGTAAGTGAATAGGAAGGACTGTGCAATTTAATACTCTTGCCCAGGGTGCAAAATGAGCAGGCTGCAGAGTGGTTCACTAGGTAGGGAGGGATTTTGAGAACAGGGGGGCCTCTCTTGAGGTCTTATAGAAAAAGTGTTAAGTGGGACAAGATTCTTGGGGTTCCTCACTCAAAATGATGAGATGCATAACTGTTTTTAACCCAAAATTAGGAAGACATGTGGAAGATAAGACCGCTAAATGGTACAGTGGATAGAGTGCCAGGTCTGGAGTCAGGAAGACTCATCTTCCTGAATTCAAATCTAGCTTCAGACACTCACTAGCTGTATGACCTTGGTCAAGTCACTTAACACTGTTTGCCTCAGTTTCCTCATCTGTAAAATGAACTGGACAGGGAAATGGCAAACCCCTTCAATATCTTTGAAAAGAAAACTCCAAAATAGGGTCAACAAAGAGTTGAACTTGACTGAAAAATGACTAAACAACATGAAAAAAAAGTTTCCTTTTCTATCAGCCAAGACCCTAACATAGGAGACAAAATTAGGAAGGTCATGAAGTTTGTCTTTGGTAAGAAGACAAAGGATCATAAATCTAGAATCCCAAAAGAACTCTAGAAACAATCCAGTCCAACTCTAAACTGAGGGCCAAAGAGATCAAGTAATTTAGCCAATCACTTAGGTAGATTTTAATTGTAGCCCCAGGCAGGATTATGAACCCAAGTCCTATGACTCTCTTTCTACTGTATTAATTTCCATATCTGCCTTCCCAAAGGTTTAGTTCCATAAGACCCTCTCCCAGATTTCCAAGAAAGGCTCTTGGATTCTATTTCCCCACACTTTGCTCTCAGTGGACACCTGAGCACACAGAACAAGATGAGTATCAGATGCCCTGACTCTTCTACTCCACAGAAGCATGGAGGGGACAGGCTTTCCTATGGGGCCCTTGAAGCAATGCTAGAATGTTCCTGCCATAGTTGATGAATGAAGATGGGTGACCTTCTTCCAAGGAAGACATTTCATTTTCATCCAAAGAAACCCTGGTCTCAGAAACTGGCCTATTTATCAGAGTTAGCAGCTAGGGCTGAGAAGTATCCAAGCTAGGAAAAAGCAAATGACGTCATTAGACCTTGCTCGACAGGCTTGGTATTAAATCCCAAAGCACTCCCTGATGTCTGAATTATTTTTGGCTCAGTTATAACGATGTCTGGGGCTTCCTCCCTTCCTCTGGGGAGGTGGTTAGGCAGCCTAATGATGGCTCTGCCTGCTAGAACACTCTGGTCCTAATATTGGGTCAACCTTTTCCTCTTTAAATTTAGTGAAGAACTGGTTTTGGAACAGCAGAACTTTACTTTATCAAAAATACTTTCATCCTTCAAAACAATCATGCTGTCATAGCCCCAGGTTCACCATTGGGCCTCCCTTCTGGTGGAGTGGGAGATTAAACTCAGGAGCTGAAGGGCAGACATACAGCTTTTTTTGGGCTGAATCTATGTGTGACACTTGCCATTATTACTCAGATCCCCTTTTTGATGTGCTCTGTGTCGGGGCTCTTTGAATACAAAGTCACAGGCTCTTGGCTATCTCTCCTATGGTGTCCTTGGCAAGGAGCCCCATGCAAAAGCATGTGCAGACCCAAGTCATTGCATTGTTCCTTCCAGTCATTGATGACCATTTGATCCCATTCTCTCAATCCCTTGCTCCTTGAGAAGTGTGTGTGGGGAGAGCACACTCTGGACATTGGACAAAACTCAAGGTCAACTGATCTGAATTCTAGACGTGGAACTGCTCCTCAATATTGACCTCATCTGATTACTGTGTTCCTTTAATCCAAGTGAAAGTGGAAATGACTAGAGCTGATTCTTGACATGTAGCCTCAGCCACATCCTTCCACCTGTGTTCTCACCATCTCTCAAGCTCTGAATTCATGACCTCCTTGGTATAAGCTGTTTGTACTTTATTGTGAATTCTTTCTACCGTTCCCCTGGCAAAATCCTATCTGTACTTCTACATCCAACTTAGCTCCTACCTTTTCTAGTAAGCATTCCCTGTGATCCATATTTCATTGATTTATTCTGTCAGTTACATGTATTTATGACTTACTATGTGCCAAGTGTCATGTTAAGAAAGAGCTGGAGATATGAAGAAAGGCAAAAAAAGGACCCCTGTCCTCTGTCCTCGAGGAACTCACATTCTAATGGGAGAGACAACATGCAAACAATTGCACATATAAAGAAAGTGTCCATTTCCCTTTCCTGAACTCTTATGGCACTTAAAATATCTACCATACTTAATGATCTCCATCCCACAAAATTGAGTTTTCTAGTTTAGTGGATAGAAAGTTTTAGGCTAGGAGTCTAAAGGCCATAGGATGATAGGTCGAGAGTTAGAAAGAAACTCAGAGACCATCCTCTCATTTTATACAGAAGGAAACTGAGGCTCAAAGATTAAATATCTTATTCAAAGTCACACAGCTCACAGGTTTTGGAGTTGGTACTTGGTCTCAAGTCTTCATTCTCTAGAGCCATGCTCTTTTCATCTAGGTCTAGTCTCACCTCTGGCACAGAGACTATTTGACTCTCTTTCTCTTAACATGTCAAGTGGAGATAATCTTGTCATATTGTCATCTGGTCATATTGAAAGGGTGTTCAATTAAAGAAAAAAATTATTATTGCTCCTAAAAGTTTTTATAATGTTGCTTTTATATCACCTTAATTTAAAAATATATCTCTTTCCCTTCTATGTGTCAGAGGTCCACTACTAGTAACAGAGAATGAAAAAGAGACAGAGAAAGAAAAGCAATATAGGCCAAAATAAGACCGAGACTGGTCTAGATAGATGGGCATTTAAAGTCCCATACAAAAGAATCCTTAATTTTAAGGAATTTACATTCTCCTAGTTCTTGAGCATCAAGTAAAATAATGATTAGGCAGTGCTTTAGAACTATAAAATGCTATTCAAATTAAGAGATTATTTTTATTAATTTGGCTCACTCAGAATGCTGCAGCAGGTCAGTGGGAGGACTGGGAAAAGAACCCAGGTGTCTTACTAACCAGTCCAGAGCTGCAGAAGGCAGTACTCATTCATCTGAGTTCCAGTGACATTTTCTCAAGAGTTGTGTTAAAAGAAAACACATGTGTTCTCTGTCCTTTGGTGCCACTTGTTTAAAAAGAATGAACAAATAGGCTTCAGCTGCTCAGCAACTGACTCCTTAAATCTACATTCATCAAGCTGATCTGAATGGGCTGGACTTCGAGACTCTTTACCTGTCCAAAATATCCAGGCAAGGTCATTGAGCTGGTCTGCTGATAATTGAGATAGCAGGATATCTGTCCGTGGTGCTGACTCCAGATGGAAGGAGAGCATCCTAACTGAGAAAGGGCTTGGGAGAGTGAGATGGGGAAAGTAATGATAGTGGCCCTGAATACAGTGCAAAGATCCCTCAACCACAAAAGAAATGTATCCTAGATAGGAACAGGAGAAGAAAAATGGGAAAATAAGGAGATGGAAGTAAAGAAGGGGGAGTAAAAAGAGGAGAAAACCAAATTAAAGTGAAGCAATTCCTAAGAGAAGAAAAATGAGATTTAGTTCAGAGATGCAAGGAGAAAATGAAATGAGGAAATATGTCTGATATCCTCTAACACTTACTCCTTGGGTGATTTGGGGTAAGTCATCCCACTTCTCTGAGCTTCAGTTTCTTCATTTGTAAAGTGAAAGAAACAAGAGCAAGATTTGCTCTAAATCTCATTCTGTGAATGACAATCTTCCCTGAGTTTGGCATTATGAAAGAAAAAGGTTATATCTTTAGGGACTCTGTTCCAATTCAGCCAAGTGATTATCTTTATTTGAGAGAAAAGCAGAGAGATATAGACATTGAACAACCCTTTCCTCTGAAAAAAAAGCTAATTTTAGTCAGACCTTTAGCATCATTGCTTCAAATGTAAATTTGTCCATAGGTATTTGTAGAGAGCTAATATGTGCCCAGAATATCAGCTAAGGTTTTTCTTCAGCCATTTTCATATGCTATGTGCCTATGTTCTACTTCCTACATGATAAATACTTAATAAATGTATTTTTAAATTCACATATTGATTTCATTCACTCAGGTTTTTTTTTTTAAAGGGTAGCAGGTGAGATCAGCAGAAATCTTCACTTAATTGTATGAATTCCTCATTTAACTTGATAGGATTAGAAGGTTTTATCCTTTCCCAGATCCCTCCAACTACAGAAATGCAAAACTTATGACAGCCTACTAAATTTAAAATTGAGGTAATCAAAGCTTAAGCCTTCCCTAAGACTTTGGGAACACTCTGTACCTGACAATGTTCCTGGACTCCAAGAAGCTTCTGCCTGGGCTGCAGAGAAAAGGCAGACATCCATATAAAGATAATTCAGACTACCAGGCAGGTGCTTGTCAGAGCTGTTCAAGCTGTAAGGACTATAGAGAGTCAGAGAAAGGAGAGGTCAGCAGGGGCTAGAGTGGCCTGAGAAGCCTTCCTGGAACAAGAGGGATTTTAACTGGGCCTGGAATGATGACTAGGATTTAGAAAGGTCAAGAACAATCGAGATGATTTTTCTCAAATGGGATGGGAAGTATAGATGCTATTTCCAGGAATATGGGAGACAGCTCCCATTCAGAGCTGTTGGAGTTCTCTGAATTATTTTCCCACTAACACTACATCTGCAGAGCAGTAGGGAACATTCACAGATGCTGGGTTCTTTCAGATTTGGTGACACATTCTAAAAACCTGCTGCTTGTACCAGAGATACTTTCTGTGCTGTTTCTGAGCCTGGGTTGGAGAATGGAAAAAAGTCCTCCCCCCCAGAGTGACCTCTTCTTTTCTTTCCCCACCCCCAACTTGTAGCGTTGCCATTCCCTGTGGTTCACACTCTGAGATTGTTCTCCTTCAAATAACCTATTTCTTTCCCCACGTACTGGATGAATGAGATAGTGTTGCATATTGGACAGAGCATTAGATTTAGAATCATGAAGATGTGGGTTCAAATCTGACCAAGGACAAGTCATTTAAACTGAGGTTCAACTTCTGCAACCATAAATGAGGATAATGATAATAATGTTCTCTATTCCTTAGAGGTATTATGCAGATAAAATGAAATAATTGTAACCTTTAAAGTACCATAGGTGATAGCTAATAGTCACTCAACAAACATTTATTAAGCTTTTATTATGTTTCAGTTATTGTGCTAAATGGTGGAAATTCAACAAACATTTATTAAGTTTTTACTATGTTCCAGTTATTGTGCTAAATGCTAGGCATACAAAAAAAAGGCAAAAAACACTATCTGTGCTCTCAAGGAGCTCACATTCTAGGGGAGGAAATGACTTGCAAATATTTATATCTATGCAATATAAATGGAAGGTAATTTCTTAGGGAAAGGGTGAGATAGGGCACCAGGAAAGATCTCTGCAAAAGATGACCTTTGAGCTGATTCTTGAAAGACTCAAGAGAAACTGGAAGGGGATGATTAGGAGGGAGGGCATCCCAGCCAGTACATGGGAGATGAATGTGTCATATGCAAGAGACAGCAAATAGTTCAACATAGCTACATCACAGAGTACATAGAGGAGCATTCGGTCATTGTTAAGTCATTGTTTTTTCAGTTGTGTCCAACTCTTCATGACCCCATTTGAGATTTTCTTGGCAAAGGTACTGGAGAAGTTTGCCATTTTGTTCTCCTTCATTTTCCATATGATGAAACTGAGACGATGAAGGTTAAATGACTTGCGCAGGATCACTCAGCTAGGAAGTGTGAGGCTGGAATTGAACTCAGGATAAGTAATCTACCTGACTCCAGGACAGGTGTTCTGTGTACTATGGTACCACTTAGCTGCCCATGTAGAGGGCAATAAAGCATAAAAATATTGGCAAGGTAGAAAGGGTCCAATTTATGAAGAGCTTTAAGAGCCAAACAGAAGACTTGATATTTGATTCTAGTAATAATAGGGAGCTCCTGAAGTTTACTGGTAAGAGAGGTAACATGATCAAACCTGTGCTTTAGGAAAACTACTCTGGTAGTTGAGTGAAGGGTGGACTTGAGTGGGAAAAGGCATGAGTAAGAGAGACCAATTAAAAATAGTGTTGTGGTACAGCAGAGAGATGACGAGACCCCACATCAGGGTGATGGCTATGTGGGAAGGGAACACACAAAATTTGGCAGCAGACTGGATATGAGAAGAGAGCAAGGAGTCAAGTTTTCTGATTGATACTGAGGTAACTTGGTGGCCCAGAGGATGGTGGTGCCCTTGTACCTTCCAGGAGAAAGTAATCTCTGTACACAAAAAGAGTCCTTTTTGTCACTGGGCCTGGTACAGCTCCTTGAATCTAGTAGGCATTTGATAAATATTTGTTGAATTGATTTAAGATGCGAGTGACTCATTAGGTCAGATTGCTCAGGCTTTTTCTTGATTTCTATGGGAGCAGATGGCTGAATGTTATTTTCTCCAAGTTATTTTAAATGAGCAAGTCAAGGAATTTCAGAGGCTGTGTTCTCTAGTATGGATTGGGGACAGGGAAGGGGAGGGGGTGAGGAGCAGGGAAGAGAGAGAGAAAGAGACAAAAACAGCGAGAAAGATACACAGACAGAGCGAGACAGAGAGACAGAGACAGAGGCATAGAGACAGAAACAGAGAGACAAAGAGAGAGAGAAAAATAGAGGGATAGAGATAGAGAGGGAGAAAAAGAGGGAGGGAGAGAAAGAGAGAGAGAGAGATGGAGCCAGAAAAGAGAAAGAGTATTGAATCCAGAGTAGACTGATTAGAGAGGAAGAGAGATAGGGTTATAAGATATAGAGAAGAAAAGATTAAGCTTAAGACAAAGAGATAGGAATACCAAATGAATAGTGCCATTTCTGAAGGTCATAGGACAATAGATTTAGAGCCATAAGGGATAGCAGAGATCAAGGAAACTGGGGCTCATGGATTTTCCAGTGGTCACACTGGTAGTCAATATCAGAGAAGGGATGTGAACCCACATTTTTAATTCCAAGTCGAACTTTCTTTCTACCTTATTATGCCTTTTTTTTTAAGCCCTTGGACTCTGGAGCTTAAATATTTCCCCTTAGAATTTCTCAAGATCTCTTTTCCAGCTCAGGCTAGCCAGACTTCAATAGGCAGTATGTGATGGAAGACAAATTGGCTTCCTACACCTAGGATTGTTGCAGCCCTCAGAGCTCATCACTTACGACCTTGTATTTTGGGAAAGGACACTGCTCTCAGAACTTCTTAGTTCAATTCACTTTTTGGGGTGAAGAAAGAAGAGTTGAGAACAGAACAATATACTCTTCTATCAACACACACACACACACACACACACACACTTCCCAGAATTCATCCATCTTCTAGTCTGAAGATTTTGCCCTGTATTAAAATGATTCGCCTACATCATTAATGACAGAATTGGGTGAAAAAAAATGACTTTAGTCATTTGTGTGGTTGAATTAGGAAAATATTATCTCATGTGAGTATAATAGTGCTAGGCTAGGACTGCACATTTGTCAGTAGACTAAAGGAGCTGGTAATATAAAGGAGAATCTTGTTTCCCACCATTTAACTCTCATTTTTCATGGACTCCTTCCTGTCCATTCATTGTCTCTCTTTCCCATAAAGGAGAGAGAAAGAAGGCTAACTACCTGGAAACAGTGAAAAGCCAGCTATCATTGATTTGACCAAGAGTTGATGTGTATGTAGTTTTTTATGGCTAGTAGAGCACTTTACCTGCCTGATTTCATTTCTTTCTCACAATTTGTCCCTTTTTGCTGTTGAGGAAACTCACATCCCACAGTGAGTGCTCCAGTGAGGAGAGCCAGGGCTAATTTAACTATACAAGTAAGAAAAACTAAGTGGATGAAGAATGACTATTCTTTTGATGATACAAATTTGCATAGACCCAAATTATTTATAACTTAGACAAATACCGAAGATGGACCCAGAATCAAACAGGAAGTTAGGACATAGCAAGTGCTTAATAAATGTTTACTGACCTTTTTGAGTCCTTTAAGTGCCAACTAAAATCCTACCTACAGCTGTGATGTAGTAGGTAGAGTTCTGGGCCTAGAGTCAGGAAAGCCTCACTTTGTTTGCCTCAGTTTCTTCATCTGTAAAATGACTGGGAGAAGGAAATAGCAAACCATTTCAGTATCTCTCCCAAGAAAAAACCAAAATGGGTTCACAAGGAGTTGGACATGATTAAAAATGACTAAATAACAATTATAAAATCCTACTTTCTGCAGGAAAGCTTTTGCTACCTTTTAAAATTCTAATACCTTCTTTCTCTTAATTAACTCTAATTCATTCTGTTTATTGCTTGTTTGTATTTATTTTTATTTTGTTTTCTCATCCTTTAAATTGTTTGCTCCTAGAAGGGGTAGATGGTCTTTCGCCTCTTCTTGTATCCCTAATGCTTATTGCAGTGCTTAGCGCATAGTAGGTAATAAATAAATGTTGATTGAGGAAGAGAACTGCCGGGATTACATTTGAGAAACTATGTAGCACTTTTAATGATCTCAAGCTTGTTCCTCAAAAAAGGGGACATCAGCCCCTTCTTCATCAGCCTTCTCTTCTTCCAGGAATGCTGTATGAGTCATGGAACATCATATTTTTCAAACACTTAAAGCTGAAAATCATGAAAAGGTTTATGGGTAAATGGAACTATGTGATCATGGACATGGTGGGCTGTAAATATTACCAGTGGCGAATTTCATGGCAGCAGTAGTATAAAGGATATCATTAGGAAGGGATAACTAGAAAGGGTAGTGAGCTGGTCTTATAACAAGAATGAGAACTGATGGATAAGATGTCCCTGCACTGGGTAAGTTCAATTGAGTGTTTATACCTCTTTACTGTTTAATCTTCACTTCCACGTCAGGATGAAGGTCCAGAGAAGAATTTCAGTGGAGAGATAAGCATATAAATGAATGTATGAAGAATAGAATTGTAGGTAGAAAGATGAAAAAAGGAACTTAAGAAGCTCTCTATTCCAGGCCCCTTGTTTTACAGATGAGACCCTGAGAATGAAATCCCTTGCACAGCATTGTTTGGAAAGTTTTAGTGGCAAGGTTTGAACCCAAGTCCTTCTGACTCTAGCCCAGCACTCTATCTATTATACTCCAACTCTTTCTCCCCCTCCACACAACAAGAAGGTTCCATGGGGAGAATGTAAATGAAGATGAGCAATCAGAGAAGATAATGTTTCTTCCTACAGCCAGATCTATGCAAAATCATGGCTTTGGGGTTAGTTTTATCTTTGGAAAGGAAAGGCAATCATCCTGGGAAAACTTGATGCACATTTTCCTTGAGGTTCCAGCAGTTGATTAACCCTCTCCTTCATTTGATTGGCCTGCCAGTGACTGCATTAAGATGGCATGTGCCCTGATATCGACAATCTGTTAAGAAAGTGGATTAGTAAATGCTTAATCCCATCTAAGAGCTGGGTTGGCTATTGACGTCACTTAATCGGCTTGGGTAATGTCATCTCTTTGCCTTGATCATAGTAATCGTCACCTCGGGAGCAGTCGGGTGGCTGGCACTATTCCCATCAAAATTACTTACTCTGTGGGTGCCTCAAGGGTGGTGGGGATGTGATGTTTCTCTCTACCACTGCCTAATGAGGGTGGGCTCAGTGACTTATTAATCACTCAGGAAGAGAGAGGTTTATTCTAATTCTGGCTCGGTAGCAGTGAAACCCAACCTAGCTTTGGAGGATTGTAGAACTGGTTCCTGGAAGAGAAGGGACCAAATTCCTTTTTATTTTTAAGTTTTGTTGATATCTTTTCTTTTTCATCATAGTCCTGCTCTAATATCCACTCCATGCTATGGGGCCTTCCTTTGTAACAAGGAGAAAAACACATACAAACAAACAAATGGAGATAGCACCCAAGAGCATGGATGCAACATTCTCCTCTCCTTTACCCAAGGAGGGAGATAAGTTTAATTTTCCATTCTCTGGGGTTGAAATTGACCCTAATATTAATCAGAGTTTGATTTTCTTGCAATGAAATTTTTTCTTCACATTCATGAAGTAATTGTACTGATTTTTTTTTTTGTGCTGCTTATTTTCTTCTCCATATACACATTTCCCATTTTTCTCTGAATTTCTTGTCATTTTTATTTCCTACTTCCTAATTACTCCCATTACAGTCATATCATTTTACTGCCATTATCTAATCAATGGAACCCACTTTATATTGCCTTTTCTTTCCTTCTTCCTTCCTTTTAAATATATAATATATTTATAAGTTTGATACAACTTGGGTTTCTATTATATACTATAATTATATATAAATATATTTAATTATATTAATTATATATTTATAAATTATATATTTAAATATATAACTTCCTTCCTTCCTCCTTCCGTTCTCTCTTTACCTCCTTTCCTCCCTCCCTCCCTTCCTTCTTTCTTACCTTCCTTCCTTCTTTCTTACCTTCCTTCCTTCCTTCTTACCTTCCTTCCTTCCCTCTTACCTTCCTTCCTCCCTTCTTTTCTTCCTTCCTTCCTTTTTCTTTCCCCATCATTTCCTTTCCTTCTCTCTCTTTCTTCCTTCCTTATTCATTAAACATTTTTTGAGTTTCAAATTCTCTCCAGACCCTCCCCAGCAAGTAATAGAATACCTATTCATTATACATAGGAAGTCACAAAAAATTCAGTGTTTCTCCTACCACAGCCATCATAATGGAGGGCAAATCTTGTAGAGAAGATGTATAAAACCATCCTTGATACCACTATCAACTGCCAATCAATTGCTACTAAAAGGCAGTAAGCCTAAGAGTCCCAGGATTATAGGTGGCTCCAAAACCACTGGCTGTGCTTCCAAATCAGTCTCTGTAGCCATCATAGAAAGAGCCCCCTTCTATGATGATACGTCTTTGCCTTCTCAGCAGCTACAGCTACTGAAGACTCAGAAATGGACATTCTCATACTGCCAAAATCATCCCTGGCATTGTCAAATGGTTCAACGTCAACTTATTGCCAGATATGATTTTATCAGTGGGAATGGCACTAAAGAAAATGTTTTACCCTCTGCTTTGCCATTCCACCCTAAGGAATATTGGTCCTTTTCACCTGGACCCCTCCTATATGAGTTGTTTCTTATTTATTAAAATGTAAACCCCTTGTTTTTTAGTTTGCATTTTCATTCTTTTACATAGGTCTTGGCACATAGTTAACACTAAATAAATGCTTTATCATCCATCCATTCATTCATCCATCCATCCATCCATTCACAGAAAGTGTTGCTGAGAATTTATTGCTCTGTCATCTAAAAAAAAATTTCATTTTGCAAGGCAATTGGGGTTAAACATCTTGCCCAAGGCCACACAGCTAGTAAATGTTAAAAGTCTGAGGCTGGATTTGAACTCAGGTAAGTCCTTCTGATTCCAGGGCCAGTACTCCATCCACTGCCTCTTTTCTGTTTTTAAACTCCTGGAAACCCTCTTTTGTTTTGTTTTGTTGTTGTTGTTGTTGTTTGTTTGTTTGTTTGTTTGTTTGTTTTTATCAGGAAACTGGTTTTCCTACAGGCTTCAAGTCACAGAAATTTCCTGCATTTGAATCCGAGTCATTGTTCTTTCTGCTGTACTATAAGATTTCTTTCTGTCTTTGGGAAATCCTGTCCTGCTTCATAAATAATTGGAAACCTCTGAGCAAACTCATAAGAATAACCAGATGTCTCGTAGACCAGCTGTGTTCAGAACTTTTATGCTATCTTCCAGATTATCTCTTTTTCAATTTTCTTTGCTTTCTTTATCAGAGATTTCTGCCTCAGGATATGCTTAATGTTTATGATGGTGCTTTGTGGCAGCTATTCTGTTATTGATACCAAACTGTTCCACTTCCAACTTGGGATTTAAAAGTTTATCATGTAATTTTTCATATCTTCATGGTAAAAGTATTTAGCCAATTTTTATAGTTTTATCCATAGTATGGTAGGAGAAAAAAAATAAAGTGAGTTAGACCTCAGAAGATCTGGTTTTGACTTTTGAATCCCTAACTCTTCCATTAATTAACTGTGTTATTTTCCTAATCTATAAATAGAGAGAGGGGGACAAGATGATCTCTACGGTCTCTTCTTCCCACTTTAAAATTTTCTTAAATGTTATAAAAAACAAATGTTCTTATCAAGTTTAAAAAAAGTTTTTCATGGTGTGAATTATGTAGTCAGAAAAGCAGCGTTAGGATCCTAGCTCTGAAACTTCCTCCTTATGTGACTCTAGCCAAGACACTTAATAACTAGCATTTATAGAGCACCTACTATGTGCCAGTCACTGTGCTAAGCACAATACTATTATTATCTCACAATGATCTTGGAATGTGATCCTGGTACTATTTTGTTAGTGTGATCTGACACAGTAGCTGTGTGACTCTGGGCAAATCCCTTCACCCTGTTTGCCTCAGTTTCCTCATCTGTAAAATCAGCTGGAGAGGGAAAATGGAAAACCACTCAGATATCTTTGCCAAGAAAACCCTAAATGGGGTCATGAAGAATAGGACATGAGTGAACAAGAACAAAGTATTCTTGATTATAATCCTGTCCCCCCCAAATCTATTTTAGATATTATGTACCAACCCCCTCAGCTCCATAGAAGTTGTGTGGGATCTATCTCCTTCTCAAGACACTCTTTAATTTGCATGGAAATGAAGTTAAGGCAAGAACAAAAGAACAGGTGAGACATCTGAGACACATTCTTTCTTTATTATGCATATTGTCTAGTAACAAAAAGACACTGACCTTTCCTTGTTTACTTCAACCCTGCACCACAGGGGCTGTCTATACAGGTTAGACTGTGGGCAGATGCCCATTTTTTTTGTCTTTGGCACAAGACAGAGAACATTGAAAATAGGAATTTCTGTATCTCTCCACCACTGGCTTTCAGGTCTTGTAGATTAAGGGATATTAAGAAGCCAAGCTCTCAGGGACTTTCCTTAGAGAACAATAAGGGAACATCTCTGGGGCTGGGAAGTCGTCTGCACAAGTTTAATGTGGAATGGCCTTTCTGTGTATGGAATCGGTCCATTCCCTGGTTCTGCATGGGGCATGAGCTTTTAGACTGGTTTCGGCTCAGAGCCCAGAAGTAGTGGCTCACCCATCTGTCAAAATAGCTCAGAAAAAGGAAGAAAGGCAGAAAGCTGTGCTGACTGTCCAAAGGCAACCAGCCCCTTTTAAAGCTGTGACCTTGAAAGACAAAATCCTTAAGTTCTCAGATTGAATGCCTTCTCTCTAGGGTCTTCATCTGCAAAATGAAGGGGGCGGCCCCGCTGATCTGCAAGGTCCCTTCCAGCTGTGACATTCTGGAGTTTAATACATTTTCTCTTGAACTACATGTTTTTAAAAGACCTTTAACTCTACAAAAAACAAACATAAAAGGAAGAGATTGAACTAGTTCTTAAACTTTTTC
Source organism: Sarcophilus harrisii (assembly GCF_902635505.1). NCBI lineage: Eukaryota > Metazoa > Chordata > Mammalia > Dasyuromorphia > Dasyuridae > Sarcophilus > Sarcophilus harrisii. The sequence continues at coordinate 52,353,092 of NC_045426.1, forward strand.
CACTCATGATCCTTTTGTTCCCCATGAAAATTTTATGTGACCCTGAGTATATAGGCATATAAATCAAATATTTATTGATAATAAATCATAATTTTGTATTTATGAGAATCCATATAGGGTCAAAAACCATAGTTTAAGAAGCTGGGAACTAGGTGACCTTATAAACCCTTTTTCAAAATAATATTTGTGCTACTAATTCTTTTTTTTTTTTTAATAGCCTTTTATTTACAGGATTTATACATGGGTAACTTTACAGCATTAACAATTGCCAAACCTCTTGTTCCAATTTTTCACCTCTTCCCCCCCCACCCCCTCCCCTAAATGGCAGGATGACCAGTAGATGTTAAATATATTAAAATATAACTTAGATACACAATAAGTATACATGACCAAAACATTATTTTGCTGTACAAAAAGAATCAGACTCTGAATTATTGTACAATTAGCTTGTGAAGGAAATCAAAAATGCAGGTGTGCATAAATATAGGGATTGGGAATTCAATGTAATGGTTTTTAGTCATCTCCCAGAGTTCTTTTTCTGGGTATAGCTAGTTCAGTTCATTACTGCTCCATTAGAAATGATTTGGTTGATCTCGTTGCTGAGGATGGCCTGATCCATCAGAACTGGTCATCATATAGTATTGTTGTTGAAGTATATAATGATCCCCTGGTCCTGCTCATTTCACTCAGCATCAGTTCGTGTAAGTCTCTCCAGGCCTTTCTGAAATCATCCTGTTGGTCATTTCTTACAGAACAGTAATATTCCATAATTTTCATATACCACAATTTATTCAGCCATTCTCCAACTGATGGACATCCATTCAGTTTCCAGTTTCTAGCCACTACAAAAAGGGCTGCCGCAAACATTCGTTGTGCTACTAATTCAAGGTTGATTTTGTAAATCTTAAAAATACATACAAAATTGCGTGTATATCTAAATATATACATATATGTATACGTACATATATACCCATATGCATGCACACACACATATTATAGTTGAGGGAACTGAGGTAAACAGAGGTTATATGACTTGGCCAGGGTCACACACCAAGTAATTATCTGAATCTAAATTTGAATTCAGTTTTTCTAGATTCCAGTCTCTGGGCAAGTCACTGAACAGTATTTCCACAGCTGTAGAATTAGGATCATAGTAGTACCTAGCTTGCAGAGTTGTTGTAAAGATAAAATGAGATAATATTTGTAAAAACCTTTAACCCAGTACTTAGCACATAGTAGATACTATATTCCCTTCTCCCATATGTAATTCATAATTACTGTTATAATATGTTGTCACTGGAAAAATGCTGAATTTGATGTTGGAGGAACTGGGTTCAGATCTCAGCTCTGATAGGTGACATGTCACTTACATGGCTTGGGTAGCTATTAAACTTTTCTGGGTCTCAGTTTTCTCATCTGTAAAATGATAAAATTGGATTAGAAGATCTTTGGAGGTCCCCTTCAATTCTAAATCTCTGATCCTGAGACTAATTTAGCTTCATTCTTCTCAGTTCGATTTCTGTTTTATCCTATGAAGCTTTGCTTTCAGTTCTTTTTTCAATGTTAACTACCATCAGATTAGCTGATAAGCTCCCCCCTCTGTCTCTGGCTTTGTCTCTGTCTCTGTCTCTCTGTCTTTCTGTCTCTCTATCTCTGTCTGTCTGTCTCTGTTTCTCTGTCTGTCTCTTTCTCTCTCTCTGTCTCTCTCTCTGTCTCTCTCTCTCTCTCTCTCTTGCTCTGATTCTTCCTCTCTCTCTTTTTTAAACTAAAAGAGCACACAGAGCCTGGAATTGGGAAGATGTGAATTCAAAATCAGCCCCAGATACTTACTAGCTGTGTGACCCTGGTCAAATCACTCAATCCTGTTTACTCTGAAATGAAGTGGAAAAGCAAATGGCAAATCACTCCAGTGTATCTGCCAAGAAAATCCCAAATGGGATCACGAAGAATCAGGCATGATGGGATGACAAAATTATTAGTTATTATTATTATGTCCATGAGATAGCTACTCTAAGTCATGTTTTTTTTTTTTCTGATTTGCTATTTCATTGGAAGTGAATGGAAACTCCCTCCATGAATGCAGATTAAACAAGAAGTTTATAATTTTAGGATCTTGCATGGGGCTATATAACTAATCTGCATCAGAGACAAGACCTAGTACAGGTGTGATTATCTGCATTTTAATAGTGAGGAAATGAAGGTTTAGACAGGAAATAATGTGCCTATGGTCATACCACTAGTGAGGGTCAGGGCCCAGACTCCTATTCCAAGTTGATAGCTCATTTCATTTTCAAAAGCAATTTTAAGCTAATCAATTTCCTCTTGTCCTGTTATTCCCTTCCTTCCCCCAGTTTTCAAAAGCTGATTCTGGAAAAGTGGAAATCCTTTAAAAGCTAAATGAATTTAACCTCATGGCTGAATTTCAGCCCTGAAAAGGAATACTTTTTTTTTTGGTTGGTGACCCTGCCAGGCACCTAAGTCCCACCATATGTGTGACAGCCTCTTTATGAAAGGCTGGCTCTGAGGACAATCACTGGTAGCTAAAACCCTAACTAGTTGTTTTCAGCTGATGACTTGTGACCTCTTAAGTTTCTTCTTTTAGCTTGTTTTTCTATGTTACCTGTCTAGTAAGTGTCTGAAGCAGGAGATAAGCCCAGAAACTTTAGGATTGCAACTATATAATAATTTTTACACAAATAAAGTCAGACCTAAACAACTGGAAAATATTAATTACTTGTGGGCAGGCTGAGCCAATATAATAAAAAATTACAATTTTATCTAATTTAATCTATTTATTCAGTGTCATACCAATCCAACTATCAAAAATTATTTTATAGAACTAGAAAAAATAATAACAAAATTCATATGGAAGATTAAAAACTCAAGATTATCAATATAATCAATGAAAAAAAGTGTGAAAGAAGGTGATCTAGCTGTACCAGTTTTCAAACTGTATTTTAAAGCAGTAATTATTAAAACAATCTGGTATTGGCTAAGAAATAGATTGGTGGATTGGTGAATCAGTGGAATAGATTAGGTACAAATTATGTTATAGGAAATGAATTGAGTAATCTAGTATATGATAAACCCAAAGATCTAAGTTTTTGCAACATTTTTTGCAACATTATTTGACAAAAACTGCTGGGAAAACTGGAAAACAGAATGGAAGAAACTCATTCTCTATATCAAGATATGGTCAAAATGGGTACATGATTTACACATAAAGGGTCATACCATAAGCAAATTAAGAGAACATGGAATAGTTTAGCAGTCAGATTTATAAATAAGAAAATAATTTAAGAAGATATAAGGAGCACTGTAAAATAAACAATTTTAATTATATAAAATTAAAAAAGTTTTTTATAGAAACAAAAATCATTGAATCTAAAATTATAAGGAAAACAGAAAAATGGGGATTTTTTTTTTGCAACAAGTATTTCTGATAAAGGGACCATTTCTCAAATATATGGAGAACTGAGTCAAATTTATATATCATTCCCTAATTGATATATGCTCAAAGGATATGAATAAGGAGTTTTCAGACAAAGAGATCAAAGTTATTTAAAGTTATGTGAAAAAAAGTTCTAAATCATTATTGATTAAAGAAATGCAAATTAAAACAACTCTGAGGGTACCATTTCACACGTATCAGATTGGTTAATGTGACAAAAAAGAAAAATGTTGAATGTTGGTAGGGATGTAGGAAAACTGGGACACTAATGAATTGATCCAAACATTCTGGAGAGCAATTTGGAACTGTGCCCACAGACCAACCAAATTGTGCATACTTTTTAATCAAGCAATACCACTGCCAAATCTATATCTCAAAGATACTCAATAAAAGGGAAAAGAATCTATTTGTACAAAAATCTTTATAGCTTTTTTTTTATGATACCAAAGAATTGAAAACCAAAAGGATGCTTATTGATTGGAGAATGACTGAACATGTAGTGTGGTATGATTATGATAGAATACTTTTGTGCTATAAGAAATGACAAATGCTTTCAGAAAAGCCTTGAAAGATTTACATGAACTGATGTAAAGTGAAGTGAACAGAACCAGGAGAACACTGTATGCAGTAACAAGAAGATTGTTCAGTGAAGAATTGTGAATGATTTAGCTATCTTCTACAATATACTGATCCCAGACAATCCCAAAGGATTAATGGTGAAATATGCTCTGTCTCCAGAGAAAGGTATTACTTGAATATAAAGAGAAGCATGCTATCTATTCGTTACCTCTTTTCTTTCTTTTTCCCCCTTTTATTTGAATCTTCTTGTACAAAATGACTAATAGAGAAATGTTTTGCATAATTGCACATGGGTAACCTATATCTGATTGCTTACTGTCTCAGGGAGGGAGAAAGGGAGGAAGGGAAAGAATTTGGAACTCAAAACTTTAAATTAAAACGTAAAAAAAAAAAAAAAATTGAAGGAAAAAACATAGTCTGAGGCAGCATTTGAATCCAGATCATTCTGACCCCAAGTTTTATAGCACACTGCCTCTCCAAGGGAAGGGCAAGGACTATATTTTATTTTAGATTTGTAGGATGAGCACATAGCCCAGTACCTTATACACAATAGTCATTTAATAAATGGGGATTGAATTCAATTGAGGGAGTGTAGAACTGTGAGTTCCAGATGAAATCTGAAATCTGCTTCTGCAAACATCTGAGCATATTTCTTCAAAATATTTTTGAAGTTTGTCCCTTGAACTTGGCAGTTGTAGGAATTGAGTGTGTCCTTCATAATGATGTACATTCACTGAATTATGTTCAACATGAAACTCTAGTGATTACAAGATTCTTGATTTGTAGATGGAAGGAATTTTAAGCCAATTTAATGAACAGCTGGGTGGATAATGGATAGTGTTAGTCCTAGAGTCAAATTTGGTCTCCGGCACTTACCAGCTGTGTGACCTTGGCAAATCACTTCACCCTGTTGGCTTCAGTTTCCTCATCTGTAAAATGAGCCAGAGAAGAAAATGGAAAAACCATTCCAATATCTCTACCACTTCAGTATCAACTGAACAGCAATAAATCAAAAAAAGCAAACTTTCCTATCACCTCCACCACCACTCTCTTCTCCTTTTACTAATGAGAAATGAATTGACTTGCCTAAAGTTACCCCTGAGGCTGGATTAATAAGAAAGTCCTCACAGATGCTTTCCTTAAATGACAGATCTTAGGTTTTCTGCCTTTTCCTTTTATTGTTTCCTGAATGATTCTCTGTTCTGTTCCCCAAGGCTACAGTTAATAACTTTCTCCTTCTTCCTTAACCTTCTCGCCACTCTTATTCCTCTAGTTCTCAGCAGCTAAGTTTTCTACTTCTGCTCAATTAAGGAAATATTCCAAGGTCATCCATGAGGAGCTCCCTCACCCCCTATGCCATACCAGACTTCACCATTCACCCATTCTCTTTTCCTCCAAGAAGAGATACACTTTCTCCAAGTCAAGGCCAACACCCTTGTGCCTTTGCTTCCATCTGTTTCCTCCAAGATTATCCCATTGATCATTCCTCTCCCTATCTTTGTTGTCGTTGTTGAGTCATTTCAATTCATGTTCAAGTCATGGTGTGATCCGATTTGGCAAAGATACCAGAGAGGTTTGCCATTTCTACCTCCAGCTCTTCCTTCCTTCTTTCCTTCCTTCCTCCCTCCCTCCCTTCCTTTCTTTCTTTCTTTCTTTCTTTCTTTCTTTCTTTCTTTCTTTCTTTCTTTCTTTCTTTCTTTCTTTCTTTCTCTCTCTCTCTCTTCTTTCTTTTTACAAATGAAGAAACTGAGGCAATCAGGATGAAATGATGTGCCCAACATCACACCACAAGGAAGTAAATGTCTGAGGTTGGATTTAACCTCAGGTTCTCCTGACTCAAGGGCTAGTACTCAATCCATTGCACCACCTGACCCTTCCTATCTTTAGTCAATCCCTTTCTACTACATATTCCTTCCTTGCCTACAAACATGCCCAGTTTCCATGATCCTTAGAAACAAACAAAAACAAACAGCAGCCACAGAACCTTTACTGAGAATCAGGAGAGACTTGAATTTGAATTATGCCTCTAACACTTATGAGCTCCGTGCTATCAGGATCTCTCTACACCTATTTCTTCAACTGTGTGAAAATAGCACTTCCTATAAGCTGGTTATGAGGACCAAATTAATATGTGTAAAATTCTGTGCGAGCTTGAAATGCTACATTAAAGTGAGCTATTATCATCATTGTTATCCCTCTATTGTCCTGTGTCTTTGTCTCTTCCCTTTTACTGTCAGGCATCTAGAAAGAGTCATTCTCTTTATTGCCCTGCCACCTACACACTCCATCTCTTTGCAGTCTGGCTTCTGACCTCAATAGTCTGCTGAAACTTCCATCTCCAAGGTTACTGATGACCTCTTGACCACTAAATCTGATGGATTTTTTTCAGCCTTAATGCTGTTTGACAGGTTAGCTTATATCACTGTCAGCTACTGCCATCTTGTCCTATCCCTTGATCTCCTTCCCAGTTCTCTTCTGTTTTTCCTTTTACCTTTTTGACCACTCCTAAGTTTCCTTTGCTTATCCCTGGCCTGCCCACTGAGTTCCCAAGGCTCTATCCAGGGTCCTCTCGGCTCCGTTTATAATCATATTCCTTATATCTATGGGTCTGATTATCATCTCGGTGTCAGTGACTTTCCAATCAAATCAATATCCTGATGTCTAGCTGAATGTCTTTGCTAAAGATCCCCACACAGCTGGCTATGGGCATCTCAAACCTAATGTTTCCAAAGCAGAATTTGCCCTTCTATCTCTAAATCTGTGATCCCAGAATCCCCCTGAATCTGCTCTTCCTTCAAATTTCCGTATTCTTGCTGAGGAGTCTGCTGTCTTCTGAGACTTCTAAATTGCTAATCTTGAAACAATGAACTTGACTGTTTTCTCTCCTGTAGCCTCCATAACTTCTCAGTTACTACATCTTTCAGAGTTTATATCACATCCTTCAATCCAATCTCCACCCTACCCTCTTACCTCTTAAAAAAGTTTTTCTAAATGGATAGTCACTTTGCCGACATAGCAAGCACAGAATTATATTTCCCCCAGCATGAGAAAGGAGCCCTCTTTCCCCTATACCTGAGTGACCTCACACTTAATGTGGTTTTTGCCCAGCACTGATCCCAAGAAAATCAGGTCCAAACTAGGTATAACTGTTAGATGAATCTGAGTCTCAATTTCTGCAGGTCTAAATTTGGGACTAGGTCAGGAAGACCATTCCTCTGAGACTGATGCAGGACGCAAAATCCAGCAGGAACGCCATTCCTGGATTTTCTGGTAGTTTGCTTTCTTGGCCTTTTACATCTCACAAGGTCATTGCCATCTCTAATCATTTTCATTTCAAAGCTTCTTCATAGTAGAAGGAGTAGGGCTCTAGCTTTGGCATCTTGCTGGCTTGAGGTAAGAGAAGGCCTGAGGACCTGAGACCACGAGCCATTCAGCATCCCCCATGTCTTCTTTTCTTATTATTCTCTTCTCTGGTCCTCAGTTTTTTCATCTATATAATGACATGGGAGGGCTAGAAAACTTCCCAGGTCTAGCTCTGTTACCCAATGCTTTCCCTTCTGAGATTCTCTCCCAGTTATTCTGTGTCTATATTACATGTACCTAAATATTTACATATTGTCTTTGTATTAGAATGGAAGCTTCTTAAAGATTGGTTTTGCCTTTATATCTCCAGAATTTAACACATTGTCCGATATATAGTAAATACTTTAAAAATAGCTTGATTGTTTAGCTTTTGGGACTTTTTCATCCTACTCCATGTAGTAGGTGCCAAATAATTGTTTGTTGAGTGAAAGAATTGAGGGGGCTCTGTGACTAGATTGCGAGTAGGTTAAGAAGATGCATTGGCCCTTTAAGGCATGGTTCTTTCCTTCTGCCAAATATTTGAAGGCCCTGAATGAGTCATCCAGGCAGGAGGCATGTGAAGGCGGCAGGATCAGAAGGTTAATTATAGTCAGGGCCTGGCTGAGTCACAGAGACACCTTCTTCAGATTCTCCTTGCTTCTGAGTCTCCCTAGGGAGATGGGGATGGCTCTCCTGAGGATCTAGCCTAGATAAATCAAAGGCTACCTGCAATAATGAGTCGCTGCTTCCCAGACAGCTAGAAGGAAAGGATGCTGCCAAGTTGGCAAGAGAAGGAAAAGGCAGCACTTTCTCGTTAGCTAGATCTCAGGGTTTTTTATGTTGGGATTTTTTAAAGGGGTCATATCTCACATTAGCTAGCAGCTGGGGAGATGGAAGGGAGCCAGGAATAATGCTGGGGAGGGCTAAAGAAAGAGAGCAACAGGGTAAGAAAAGCAGGGGGGATGGAAAGGGAAGGAAAAGAGGGAGAGCAAAGGAAGAGACAGAGACAGAGACAAAGAGAGACACAGAGACAGAGAGAGACAGAGAGAGACACAGAGAGAGAAAGACAGTGAGAGACAGAGACAGAGAAAGAGAGAGAGAGAGAGACAGACAGACAGGCAGACAGAGACAGAGAGAGAGGTGATGGGGAAAAGGACAGGAGATGAGAGAACAGAAGCAAAAGAGAAGGAAAAGAAGAATGATGCATGGGTAAAGAAAACATGGGGACAGACACAGAAAATGAGATAAAGAGAGAGGGGGAAATGTAATGGAGCAGATAAGAAAGGGGGGGAAAGAGAAGGAGGAGAGAGGAAGAACATTTTGTAATTTACTCAACTTATAAATAAGCCCGTCTCTTCTATGGCATAAAGCAAAATTCTAGACTCTGAACTAAAATTTCAGAAAGATATCCCTCAATCCTTTGTTAATATATAGTTCTAGAGCTAGAAGAAACATTATCAATTATGGAATCCATTCCCTTTTTACACAGGGAAAAACAGGTCAAAAAAAGTGAAGCAACCCAAGATCATATGTCTGGGATTTGAACTCAGATCATTTCAATTCCAAATCCACCACTAGTGACTGACTGCCTTCTACCATGCAGGGACAAGATCTGCTTGGACTATAAAACTGAAACATAGATTATTGAAGGGTTTATGGGGCCTTTGAGATCTCATATAACTTTCTATAAAGTTTTATTATTTATTTGGAAAAGACCAAAGTTCCACACATTTGGCTATAGCTCAAATTTCTTCCCTCTTCTCCCCTCTGTAGCAGTCTGAATCTCAGTACACTCAGAGAGATATGGAAAAAACCACTCAGAATATTTCATCTCTAGGAAGGCTACCCACTTTATAAAACTTCTGGAAATAGATGTAAACTTCCTTTACTATAGGAAAAAAGTCATTCCTTCTAATAATGGTGTGTTACAGGAGATAGATCACCATGGCTGGAACAGGTGGGACCAAGATTGTCTTAATGAAAATCTTGGGAAAAAAAGTTGACAATCCACTTTAAATTAACCACTGCTGTGGATTCAGGACCTCAGAACCTCTGGGACCAATCATCAATCATGTCTTCCCCAGAGCTGCACTGGGGCATATAATTGACCTTGGATTCTTGAAGACTATGCCAGCAGGACATAAACTTCCACACAACTGGAAGAACTTTGAGTGTGGGGCTCAATGAGAGTCATTTCCCAAACATGGAATCAGACCTCCTACGATCATAGATTCAGAATCACAAAGGACCTGAGTGACTATGTAGTCTCACATGAGAGGTCATGCTTATAGATGAAGAAACCAAAACCTAGAGTGATTGTGACTTGCCCAGGTTCAAAATATGTTGCAGAACTGGGAAGTCAGCCTATGTTCTTGGATTGGGAAGGGCAGCAGTGGATAGTGATGGGACTGGAGTCGGGAAGACTCATTTTCCCAAATCTGGGCTCAGACATTTACTAATTGTATGATTTTGAGCAAGTCATTTCACCCTGTATGGCTCAATTTCCTTAACTGTAAAATGAGCTGAAGAAGGAAATGGCAAATTGCTCCGGTATCTTTGCCAAGAAAACCCCAAATAGGGGCATTTACTTGGTGTAGTGGATGGAGCCCCAGTCCTGAAGTCAGGAGGACCTGAGTTCAAATCTGGTCTCAGACACTTAACACTTCCTGACTTTGTGACCCTGGGCAAATCACTTAACCCCAATTGCCTCAGCAACAAAAAAACAAACAACAACAACAACAACAACAAAAAAGATCTTGAAGAGTAGGATACAACTAAAACAATTCAACAACAAAAACCTTGGATTAAAGTTGCATTTAAATAATATCCCTTAGCTCTGAAATTTTGTGATCCACCATATGTAAGGACACATAGTAGGAACTTAATAGAATGTTTATTGAATTGAACTGAATTAAATTGGTGCTAGAAGACCTGGACTGGAGTCTTATGCTTTCAGCTTGGACAAATGGCAACACTAAATGTGGATTTAGAGGCCATGGATTCAAAAACTGCCTTTGGGATTTATTATGTGTGTCACCTTGTACATGTCATTTAGTTTCTCCTGGTTCAGTTTTATTCTCTATTGTCAGTTAATCAGGAAATATTTATTAAGCACTTACTATGTTCCAGGCAGTATGTTAAGCACTGGGTATACAAAAAGAAGCAAAAGACAGTCCCTACCCTTAAGGAACTCACAGTCTAATGAGGAAAACAAATGCAAAGAAATATATCCAAAATGTGCTATATACATGTGCTATATATATATAGTAACAGAGGGAAAATCCTAGAACTGAGGGGCTGAAAAAGGCTTTCCATAGAAGATAAGGTTTTAGTTTCAACTTAAAGGAAGTTAGGAAAAGCAGGAGGCAGAGATGAGGAGGGATGAGGCATGGGGGACAGCCAGCTAGAGAAAAGGCTCCAATCACTGGATCAAAGAGTAGGTGGAGAGCCGTAAGATGTAAGGCTGCAATGCAGGAGGGGCCAGGCTTTGAATGCCAGAGTATTTTCTATTAGCTCCTGGAGGCAATAGAAAAAATGCTGGAGTTTATTGAGTGGAGGAGGCAGGAGTGTGTCACATTTTGGACCTGGGTTTTAGGATTTTTTGTGTGGCTAAATGGAGGATGGACTGGAGTGGGGGAAAACTTGAGTCAGGCAGACCCTCTCCCTCCGCAGCAGCTGTCGTGAGGGAATAGGGGTCTGCACCAGAGTGGGGGCGGTGTTACAGGGAGAGAAGTAGTTGAGAAATGCTGCTAAGGTGTAACCGACAGACCTTGGCAACAGCTTGGAACTGTGGGTGGTGAGAGATAGCAAGGGGTCCTGGATCACTCCGAGGTTGTGAGACGGAGGGGCTGGGCTGGGGGATGAGGATACTCTACGGTAATAGACAAGGTAGGGATGGGGGAGGTTTAGAGGGAAAGGTCAAATGAAAGGGTTGGACAAGCTGGGGTTCAAGGTCCCTTTCAGCTCCATGGTTATTATCCTAGCTCATTTGGACATCACTATTTCTTAGGGAGTTTTCTCTTCATCCCTGGCTCCCCCGGGGAAGGTTCTTGGAGATTGCAAGCATACAGCACCCTCTACAGTAGCATGCCCAGGAATATAGCAAGTTTACAGAATTCTGTCTTAGTGGGGAGCACTTCCCAGCTGTCTTCTCCGCCAAGAACGCCTCCGGCCAATCAAAACGGAGAAGGTGGGCAATGTGGATCCTTCTGCTGCTGGGCAGGGAGCTGGGAGTTTAGGACTGATGAAGATGAGTCTTTCCGATTCCAAGTTTTGTGATTTCTGCACTTTGGCGCCCCCTAGCTGTAGCTGGGATTACTTGAGGACTCATGAAGATGAGTCTTTCTGATTCCAAGTCTGGTGATTTCTGCACTTTGGCGCCCCCTAGCTGTATCTGAGATTATTTAGGACTCATGAAGATGAGTCTTTCCGATTCCAAGTTTTGTGATTTCTGCACTTCTATGCCCCCTTTAGCTGTAACTGGGATTACTTTGAGGATCAATAAGAGGAGCTTCTGATTCAAGTCTGGTGATTTCTGCACTTTGGCGCCCCCTAGCTGTATCTGAGATTATTTAGGACTCCATGAAGATGAGTCTTCCGATTCCAAGTTTTGTGATTTGCACTTGGCGCCCCCTAGCTGTAGTTGATTACTTGAGGACCCAAGTGAAGATGAGTCTTTCTGATTCCGTCTGCTATTTCTGCACTTGCGCTCTAAAGGTGTCTGAGATTACTTGAGGACTCCAAGGAAGATGAGTCTTTCTGTTGCTAAGTCTAGTGATTTAACTTGGTGTCTTTGTGTGTTTTCTTGAGATGGCTTAGAACTTGCGAAGATGAGTGTTTGATTCTAAGCTCTATGTTGTGTTTCTGGAGCCTCTTTAGTTGTAGTTAGAAACTTTGAGACTTCAAGAATATGAGTTTTTCTAATTCTAAAGTTTGTGATTTCTGTACTTGGCAATTTCTTTAGGTGTAGTTGAGATTATTGAGACTAATGAAAAGGAGCTTTTCTTGATTTCCCAAGTTCTGGTGATTTTGTACTTTTGGCGCTGCTAGTTGTAGTTGAGATTAGCTTGGAGTATTCATGAAGATGAGTTTCTAATTCTAAGTTTTGTGATTGCACTTTTTGTGCCTCATGTAGCGAGAGTTGAGGTCTCAGAGATGAGTTTCTGATTCCAAGTCTGGTGATTTCTGTACTTTATGCCCCTAGCTGTGTGTCTGATTACTTGTAGTCATGAAGGTGAGTGTTTGATTCTGGCATGATGTTTTGTGTACTTGGCGCCTCTCTAGCTGTGTTCTGAGATTACTTGAGGACCTAAGTAAGATGAGTCTTTCTGATTCCCAAGTTTTTGTGATTTCTGTATTTTTACATTTTAGTTGTAGCTTGGATTACTTGAGGACTCATGAAGATGAGTCTTTCTGATGCCAAGTCTGGTGATTTCTGCACTTTGACGCCCCCTAGCTGTGTCTGAGATTACTTTAGAACTCATGAAGATGAGTCTTTCTGAATCCAAGTCTGGTGATTTCTCCACTTTGGTGCCGCCTACCTGTGTCTGAGATTATTTAGGATTCATGAAGATGAGGCTTTCTGATTCCAAGTCTGGTGATTTCACTTAAGTGCCTTACCTGTGTCTGAGATTACTTAGAACCTGGTGAAGATGAGTGTTTGATTCAAGCTCTGATGCTTAGTGTACTATGCCTCTTAGCTGTATCTGAGATTATTTGAGGACTCAAGATGAGCCTCGACCTTATTTCTCCACGTTGGTGCCTCAGCTGTATCTGAGATTATTGAGGACTCTGAAGATGAGTCTTCTTGATTCCAAGTCTGGTGATTTTCCACTTTGGCGCTTCTCAGCTGTAGCTGAGATTACTTGAGACTCAAGTAGATGAGTCTTCCTGATTCTAACCTGGTGATTTCTGCACTTGGCAGCCCTTAGCTGTAGCTGAGATTACTTGGGTACTCAAGAAGATGAGTCTTCTTAGAGTAGCTTATTTAGATATTGATATTTTACCTGTAGCTGAGATTACTTTAGGACCCATGAAGTCGAGTGTTTCTGATTCAAGTGGTATCTCTGCACTTTTATGTGCCTCAGTTGTAGCTGATATTACTTAGGGATCTATGAAGATGAATTTTCCATTCTTCAGACAGATTTCTGCACTTTGGCGCCTCTCTTAGCTGTAGCTCGATTACTTGAGGACTGCGAAGATAGAGTCTTTCTGATCCTGTGTGTCTGGTGATTTGTACTTTATGCCCTAGCTGTATTCTCCTGAGATTATTTAGGACTCATGAAGATTAGTTTTTCCGATTCCAAGTTTTTGTGATTTCTGTACTTTTGGTGCCCCTAATGTAGTTGAGATTACTTGAGGACTTATGAAGATGAGTGTGTTTGATTCTAAGTTCTGTTGATTTCGTACTTTGGCGCCCCTTAGCTGTGTGTCTGAGATTACTTAGAACTTTGTGAAGATGAGTGTTTGATTCTAACCTTGATGCTTTTGTGTACTTGGCCTCTTGCTGTGTCTGAGATTATTTAGAACTATGAAGATGAGTTCTTCTGATTCCAAAGTATGATTGCAATGTTGGCTCCCTAGCTGTAGATGAGATTAATTTAGGACTCATGAAGATGAGTCTTTCTGATTTGTGATTTCTGCACTTTGCCTCCCCCTACCTTTGTCTGAGATTACTTTAGAACTCATGAAGATGAGTGTTTCCGATTCAAAGTCTTGTGATTTCTGTACTTTGGCGCTCCCTAGCTGTAGTTGAGATTAGTTGAAGACTCAAGAAGATGATTCTCTCTGATTCCAAGTCTGGTGATTTCACCCTTGGCGCCTCTCAGCTGTGTCTGAGATTACTTTTAGAACTCATGAAGATGAGTGTTTCATTCAACCTGATGCTTAGTACTTAAGTGCCCCTATTGTATCTGAGATTACTTGAGGACTCACGAAGATGAGTCTTTCTGATTCCAAGTCTGGTGATTTCTGCACTTTGGCGCCCCTAGCTGTAGCTGAGATTACCTTAGGACTCATGAAGATGAGTCTTTCCAATTCCAAATCTGGTGATTTCTGCACTTTCGCACCCCCTACCTGTGTCTGAGATTACTTTAGAACTCATGAAGGTGAGTGTTTCTGATTACAAGCCTGATGCTTAGTGTACTCTATGCCCTTAGCTGTGTCTCAGATTGGCTTGAGGACTGTAGTTATCTTTCCGGTTCCAAGTCTTGGTGATTTTTGCACTTTGTGCCTCAGTTGTAGCTGAGAATACTTAAGGAGTCATGATTTATGAATATTTCAATCAAGTATTGTGATTTCTGTACTTATGCCCCTACCTGTGTCTGAGATTACTTTAGAATCTATGAAGATTAGTGTTTCTTGATTCTGCCTGATGTCAGTACCTGGCGCCCTTAGTTTTTATCTGAGATTACTTGAGGACTCACAGATGAGTCTTTCTGATTCCAAGTCTGGTGATTTGTGCTTCTTGGCGCCCTTAGCTGTAGCTGGGATACGGAGGACCCAAGTGAAAAGAGTTCTTGTGATTTCTAAGTTCAGTGATCCCTCACTTTGGCGCCCTCTCAGTTGTATTCTGAGATTATTTAGACTCATGAAGATGAGTCTTCTGATTCCAAGTTTTGTGATTTCACTTAGTGCCCTAGCTGTAGTTGATTACTTGAGGACCAATGAAGATGAGCCTTTCTGATTCCAAGTCTGGTGATTTCTGCACTTATGCCCCTTTAAAGGTGTTCAGATTACTAGAATTCATGAAGATGAGTCTTTCTGATTTCAAGTCTGGTGATTTCTGCACATTGGCGGCCTTATCAGCAGCTGAGATACTCTGAGGTCCAGAAGATGAGTCTTTGATTCCACTCCTGTGATTTCAGAATTTTGGCGCCTTTAGCTGTGTCTGAGATTACTTTTAGAAGTCATGAAGGTGAGTGTTTCTGATTCTAAGCCTGATGCTTTGTGTACTCTGGCGCCCCCTAGGTGTAACTGGGATTACTTGAGGACTCATGAGGATGAGTCTTTCTGATTCCAAGTCTGTTGATTTCTGCACTTTGGCGCCCGCTAGCTGTGTCTGAGCTTACTTTAGAACTTATGAAGATGAGTGTTTCTGATTCCAAGCTTGATGATTTGTGTGCTCTGGCGCCCCCTAGCTGTGTCTGAGATTACTTTAGAACTCATGAAGATGAGTCTTTCTGATTCCAAGTATGGTGATTTCTGCACTTTGTCACCCCTTAGCTGTAGATGAGATTACTTTAAGAATCATGAAGATGAGTCTTTCTGATTCCCAGTCTTGTGATTTCTACAC
The DNA here is from genome assembly GCF_902635505.1 of Sarcophilus harrisii. Lineage (NCBI taxonomy): Eukaryota > Metazoa > Chordata > Mammalia > Dasyuromorphia > Dasyuridae > Sarcophilus > Sarcophilus harrisii. Next base: position 52,368,757 of record NC_045426.1, read on the forward strand.
TTTGCCTCCCCCTACCTTTGTCTGAGATTACTTTAGAACTCATGAAGATGAGTCTTTCCGATTCCAAGTCTTGTGATTTCTGCACTTTGTCGCCCCCTAGGTGTAGCTGAGATTATTTAGGTCTCATGAAGATGAGTCTTTCTGATTCCAAGTCTTGTGATTTCTGCACTTTGGCTCCCCCTACCTGTGTCTGAGATTACTTTAGAACTCATGAAGATGAGTCTTTCATTCCAAGCCTTTAGATTTCTGTACTTTATGCCCCCTAGTTGTAGCTGATTATTTAGGACTCAAGGAAGATGAGTCTTGAATCCAAGCTCATGGGATTTCTCCACTTTGTGCCGCCTACCTGTGTCTGAGATTATTTAGACCATGAAGATGAGGCTTCTGATTCCAAGTCTGGTGATTTCTGCACTGGCGCCTACCCAGTCTGAGATGTTTTAGAACTCATGAAGACAGTGTTTTGATTCCAAGCCTGATGCTTAGTGTAGTCTGGCGCCCCCTAGCTGTATCTGAGATTATTTGAGGACTCCAAGATGTGAGTCTTTTTGATTCTAAGTCTGGTGATTTTCTCCACGTTGGCGCCTCTAGCTGTATCTGAGATTGTTTGAGGAGTCCCAGATGAGTCTTTCTGATTCCAAGTCTGGTGATTTGTGCACTTTGGCGCCCCCTAGCTGTAGCTGAGATTACTTGAGGACTCAAGAAGATGAGTCTTCCTGATTCCAACTCTGGTGATTTCTGCACTTTGGCACCCCCTAGCTGTAGCTGAGATTATTTAGGTCTCATGAAGATGAGTCTTTCTGATTCCAAGTCTGGTGATTTCTCCACTTTGGCGCCCTTAACTGTATCTGAGATTATTTAGACCATGAAGATGAGTCTTTCCATTCCAAGTTTTGTGATTTCTGCACTTTATGCCCCTAGCTGTAGCTGGATTACTTGAGAATCTATGGAGATGTGTCTTTCTGATTCCAAGCTTGGTGATTTCTGCACTTTGGGTTCTCACTCTGTAGCTGAGATTACTAGGACTCAAGTGATGTCGAGTCTTTCTGATTCCAAGTGTGGTGGATCTCTGCACTTTGGCGCCCCTAGCTGTAGCTGATTACCTTAGGGATCATGAAGATTTGATGTCAATTTAGCTGTAGCTGAGATCATTTAGGTCTCATGAAGATGAGTCTTTCTGATTCCAAGTCTTGTGATTTCTGCACTTTGGCGCCCCCTAGCTGTGTCTGAGATTACTTTTAGAACCCAAGTGAAGATGGTCTTTCTGATTCCAAGTCTGGTGATTTCTGGGACTTTGCTCCCTAGCTGTGTCTGAGATTACTTTGAACCTCATGAAGATGAGTGTTTGATTCAAAGCCTGATGTTGTACTCTGGCGCCCCTAGCTGTATCTGAGATTCTTGAGGATTCCCCAAGAAGATGAGCCCTTCTGCTTCCAAGTCTGCGATTTCTGCACTTTGGCGCCCCTAGGTGTATTCAGATTACTGAGGACCCAATAAGATGAGTCTTTCTGATTCCAAGTCTTGTGATTTCGGCACTTTGCTTCCTAGCTGTGTCTCGTTGAGATTACTTTAGAACCCATGAAGATGAGTCTTTCTGATTCCAAGTCTTGGTGATTTCTCACCCTTTGGCGCCCCCTAGCTGTGTCTGAGATTACTTTAGAACTCATGAAGATGAGTCTTTCTGATTCCAAGTCTGGTGATTTCTGCACTTTGGCGCCCCCTAGGTGTATCTGAGATTACTTGAGGACTCACGAAGATGAGTCTTTCTGATTCCAAGTCTGTTGATTTCTGCACTTTGGCGCCTCCTAGCTGTAGCTGAGATTACCTTAGGACTCATGAAGATGAGTCTTCCAATCAAACTGGTGATTTACACTTTTGCCCCTAGCTGTGTTGATTACTTGAGACCCAAGAAGATGAGTCTTTCTGATTCCAAGTCTGGTGATTTCTGCACTTTAAGTGCCCCCCTAGCTGTATCTGAGATTATTTAGACCTGCGAAGATGAGTCTTTCCGATTCCCAAGTTTCGTGATTTCTGCACTTTATGCCCCTTAGCTGTAGCTAATACTTGAGGACTAATGAAGATGAGCCTTTCTATCTCCAAGTCTGGTGATTTCTGCACTTTGGCACCCCCTAGCTGTAGCTGAGATTATTTATATCTATGAAGATGAGTCTTTTCCGATTCTAAGTTTTGTGATTTTCTGTACTTTTGGCGCTCTTGCTGTAGTTGATATTACTTGAGGTCTCATGAAGATGAGTCTTTTCTGATTCCAAGTTCAGATTTTGTAATTTTGCACCTCTAGCTGTGTTTGAGAGATTACTTTAGTCATAAGAGCTGATTCTAAGCTCTGATGCTTTTGTGTACTTGGTCCTAGCTGTGTCTGAGATTACTTGAGACCAAGAAGATGAGTCTTTCTGATTTCAAGTCTGGTGATTTCTGCAGCTATGCCCCTAGCTGTATCTGAGATTATTTAGACCTAAGGAAGATGAGTCTTCCGATTCCCAAGTTTTGTGATTGCACTTTAAGGCTCTCTAGCTGTAATTGGATACGGAGGACTCATGAAGATGAGTCTTTCTGATTCCAAGTCTGGTTATTTCTGCACTTTGGCGCCCCCTAGCTGTGTCTGAGATTACTTGAGGACTCATGAAGATGAGTCTTTCTGTTGCCAAGTCTAGTGATTTCTGAACTTTGGTGTCCTCTAGGTGTGTCTGAGATTACTTTAGAACTCATGAAGATGAGTGTTTCTGATTCCAAGCCTGATGCTTTGTGTACTCTGGAGCCCCCTAGCTGTAGCTTAGAAAACTTGAGGACTCAAGAACATGAGTCTTTCTGATTCCAAGGCTTGTGATTTCTGCACTTTGGCACCCCCTAGGTGTAGCTGAGATTAGTTGAGGACTCAAGAAGATGATTCTCTCTGATTCCAAGTCTGGTGATTTCTGCACTTTGGTGCCCCCCTAGCTGTGTCTGAGATTACTTTAGAACTCATGAAGATGAGTGTTTCTCATTCAAACCCTGATGCTTAGTACTTCAAGTGCCTCTTGTTGTGTCTGAGATTATTTGAGGACTAATCAAGATGAGTCTCTTGATTCCAAGTCTGGTGATTTCTGTACCCTTTTGGCGCCTTGGCTGTAGTTGAGATTACCTTAGACTCATGAAGATATTCTTTTCCACCTAAATCTGTGATTTCTGCACTTTCGCACTTCTTACTGTGTTTGAGATTATTTTTGAACCTGGTGAAGGTGAGTGTTTGACAAGGCTCTGATGCTTAGTGTACTCTGGCGCCCCCTAGCTGTGTCTCAGATTACTTGAGGACTCAGGAAGATGAGTCTTTCCGGTTCCAAGTCTGGTGATTTTTGCACTTTTGCGCCCCCTAGCTGTAGCTGAGAATACTTAAGGAGTCATGAAGATGAATATTTCCAATTCCAAGTATTGTGATTTCTGCACTTTGGCGCCCCCTACCTGTGTCTGAGATTACTTTAGAATTCATGAAGATTAGTGTTGCTGATTCCAAGCCTGATGCTTTGTGTACTCTGGCGCCCCCTAGTTTTATCTGAGATTACTTGAGGACTCACAAAGATGAGTCTTTCTGATTCCAAGTCTGGTGATTTGTGCACTTTGGCGCCCCCTAGCTGTAGCTGAGATTACTTGAGGACTCATGAAGATGAGTCTTTGTGATTTCAAGTCTGGTGATTTCTGCACTTTGGCGCCCCCTAGCTGTATCTGAGATTATTTAGGACTCATGAAGATGAGTCTTTCCGATTCCAAGTTTTGTGATTTCTGCACTTTGGCGCCCCCTAGCTGTAGCTGGGATTACTTGAGGACTAATGAAGATGAGCCTTTCTGATTCCAAGTCTGGTGATTTCTGCACTTTGGCGCCCCCTAGCTGTGTCTGAGATTACTTTAGAATTCATGAAGATGAGTCTTTCTGATTTCAAGTCTGGTGATTTCTGCACATTGGCGCCCCCTATCAGCAGCTGAGATTACCTGAGGTCTCATGAAGATGAGTCTTTCTGATTCCAATTCTGATGATTTCTGCACTTTGGCGCCCCCTAGCTGTGTCTGAGATTACTTTAGAAGTCATGAAGGTGAGTGTTTCTGATTCTAAGCCTGATGCTTTGTGTACTCTGGCGCCCCCTAGCTGTGTCTGAGATTACTTGAGGACTCAAGAAGATGAGTCTTTCTGATTCCAAGTCTGGTGATTTCTGCACTTTGGCGCCCCCTAGATGTATCTGAGATTATTTAGGACTCATGAAGATGAGTCTTTCCAATTCCAAGTTTTGCGATTTCTGCACTTTATGCCCTAGCTGTAACTGATTACTTTGAGGACTCATGAAGATGAGCCTTTCTTGATTCTAAGTCTGTTGATTTCTGCACTTTATGCCTGCTAGTTGTGTCTGAGTTACGTGAATTCTATGAGGCTTGATTCCAAGCTTGATGATTTGTGTGCTCTGGCGCCCCCTAGCTGTGTCTGAGATTACTTTAGAACTCATGAAGATGAGTCTTTCTGATTCCAAGTATGGTGATTTCTGCACTTTGTCACCCCCTAGCTGTAGATGAGATTACTTTAAGAATCATGAAGATGCGTCTTTCTGATTCCCAGTCTTGTGATTTCTACACTTTGCCTCCCCCTACCTTTGTCTGAGATTACTTTAGAACTCATGAAGATGAGTCTTTCCGATTCCAAGTCTTGTGATTTCTGCACTTTGTCGCCACCTAGGTGTAGCTGAGATTGATTCTGCCTAGGTTTTTGAACTGCAGATTAGATGAGCTTGATTCCCAAGTTTAGATGCTTTGTGTACTGGTGCCTCTTTAGCTGTGCCTAGATTACTTAGAATTACAAGATGAGTCTTTCTGATTCCAAGTCTTGTGATTTCTGCACTTTGGCGCCCCCTAGCTGTGTCTGAGATTACTTTAGAAGTCATGAAGATGAGTCTTTCTGATTCCAAGTCTGGTGATTTCTGCACTTTGGCGCCCCTAGCTGTGTCTGAGATTACTTTAGAACTCATGAAGATGAGTGTTTCTGATTCAAAGCCTGATGCTTAGTGTACTCTGGTGCCCCCAAGCTGTATCTGAGATTTCTTGAGGATTCCCGAAGATGAGTCTTTCTGATTCCAAGTCTGTTGATTTCTGCACTTTGGCGCCTCCTAGCTGTAGCTGAAATTACCTTAGGACTCATGAAGATGAGTCTTTCCAATTCCAAATCTGGTGATTTCTACACTTTCATTTCTAGCTGTAAAGGCCATTACTTGAGGACTAATGAAGATGAGGCTTTCTGATTCCAAGTCTGGTGATTTCTGCACTTTGGCGCCCCCTAGCTGTGTCTGAGATTACTTTAGAAGTCATGAAGGTGAGTGTTTCTGATTCCAAGCCTGATGCTTTGTGTACTCTGGCGCCCCCTAGCTGTGTCTGAGATTACTTGAGGACTCAAGAAGATGAGTCTTTCTGATTCCAAGTCTGGTGATTTCTGCAGTTTGGGCCCTCAGCTGTATCTGAGATTATTTAGGACTGATGAAGATGAGTCTTTCCCATTCCAAGTTTTGTGATTTCTGCACTTTGGCGCCCCCTAGCTGTAACTGGGATTACTTGAGGACTGATGAAGATGAGTCTTTCTGATTCCAAGTCTGGTGATTTCTGCACTTTGACGCCCCCTAGCTGTATCTGAGGTTATTTAGGACTGATGAAGATGAGTCTTTCCGATTCCAAGTTTTGTGATTTCTGTACTTTTGCGCCCCCTAGTTGTAGCTTGGATTACTTGAGGACTGATGAAGATGAGTCTTTTCTGATTCCAAGTCTGGTGATTTCAATTTTATGCCCCTAGCTGTATCTGAGATGTTTAGGACTCATGAAGATGAGTCTTTCCGATTCCAAGTTTTGTGATTTCTGTACTTTATGCCTCTTAGCTGTAGCGCTGATTACTTGAGACCTGGGCGAAGATGAGTCTTTCTGATTCCAAGTCTGGTTATTTCTGCACTTTGGCGCCCCCTAGCTGTGTCTGAGATTACTTGAGGAGTCATGAAGATGAGTCTTTCTGTTGCCAAGTCTAGTGATTTCTGAACTTTGGTGTCCTCTAGGTGTGTCTGAGATTACTTTAGAACTCATGAAGATGAGTGTTTTGATTCCAAGCCTGATTTTTTGTGTACTTGGAGCCCCTTTAATAGCTTAGAAAACTTAAGGACTCAAGAACATGAGTCTTTCTGATTCCAAGGCTTGTGATTTCTGCACTTTGGCACCCCCTAGGTGTAGCTGAGATTACTTGAGGACTAATGAAGATGAGCCTTTCTGATTCCAAGTCTGGTGATTTCTGCACTTTGGCGCCCACTAGCTGTAGCTGAGATTACTTGAGCATTCATGAAGATGAGTCTGATTCCCAAGCCTTGTGATTTCTGCACTTATGCCCCTAGCTGTAGCTGAGATTAATTGAGGTCTCATGAAGATGAGTCTTTCTGATTCCAAGTCTGGTGATTTCTGCACTTGGCGCCCCCTAGCTGTGTCTGAGATTACTTTTAGAAGTCATGAAGGTGGAGTGTTTGATTCCAAGCATGATGCTTTGTGTACCTACACTTCCTAGCTGTGTCTTAGAGATTACTTGAGGGACCTTAAGAAGATGAGTCTTTCTGATTCCAAGTCTGGTGATTTCTGCAGTTTGGCGCCCCTAGCTGTATCTGAGATTATTTAGGACTGATGAAGATGAGTCTGATTCCAAGTTTGTGATTTGCACTTTTGCGCCCCTAGCTGTAACTGGATTACTTGAGGACCGATGAAGATGAGTTCCTCTTGACTTCCAAGTCTTGTGATTTCTGCACTTTGGCGCCCCCTAGCTGTGTCTGAGATTACTTTAGAACTCATGAAGATGAGTCTTTCTGTTGCCAAGTCTGGTGATTTCTGCACTTTGACGCCCCCTAGCTGTGTCTGAGATTACTTTAGAACTCATGAAGATGAGTCTTTCTGAATCCAAGTCTGGTGATTTCTCCACTTTGGTGCCGCCTACCTGTGTCTGAGATTATTTAGGACTCATGAAGATGAGTCTTTCCGATTCCAAGTTTTGTGATTTCTGCACTTTGGCGCCCCCTAGCTGTAACTGGGATTACTTGAGGACTCATGAAGATGAGTCTTTCTGATTCCAAGTCTGGTGATTTCTGCACTTTGGCGCCCCCTAGCTGTATCTGAGATTATTTAGGACTCATGAAGATGAGTCTTTCCGATTCCAAGTTATGTGATTTCTGCACTTTGGCGCCCCCTAGCTGTAGCTCGGATTACTTGAGGACTCATGAAGATGAGTCTTCTGATTCCAAGTCTGGTTATTTGCACTTTGCGCCCCTTAGCTACCTGAGATTACTTGAGGAGTCATGAAGATGAGTCTTTCTGTTGCCAAGTCTAGTGATTTCTGAACTTTGGTGTCCTCTAGGTGTGTCTGAGATTACTTTAGAACTCATGAAGATGAGTGTTTCTGATTCCAAGCCTGATGCTTTGTGTACTCTGGGCCCTTAGTTGTAGCTAAAAACTTAAGGACTAAGAAATATGGTCTTTCTGATTCCAAGGTTGTGATTTCTGCACTTGGCAATTTTGTGTAGCTGAGATTACTTGAGGACTAATGAAGATGAGCCTTTCTGATTCCAAGTCTGGTGATTTCTGCACTTTGGCACCCCCTAGCTGTAGCTGAGATTACTTGAGCATTCATGAAGATGAGTCTTTCCGATTCCAAGTTTTGTGATTTCTGCACTTTGGCGCCCCCTAGCTGTAGCTGAGATTAATTGAGGTCTCATGAAGATGAGTCTTTCTGATTCCAAGTCTGGTGATTTCTGCACTTTGGCGCCCCCTAGCTGTGTCTGAGATTACTTTAGAAGTCATGAAGGTGAGTGTTTCTGATTCCAAGCATGATGCTTTGTGTACTCTGGCGCCCCCTAGCTGTAGATGAGATTACTTTAAGAATCATGAAGATGAGTCTTTCTGATTCCAAGTCTGGTGATTTCTGCAGTTTGGCGCCCCCTAGCTGTATCTGAGATTATTTAGGACTCATGAAGATGAGTTTTATTCTGGGTGTTTTGTGATTTCTGCACTTTGGCGCCCTTAGCTGTAATTGGGATTACTTGAGGACTGATGAAGATGGTCTTCTGATTCCAAGTCTTGTGATTTTGCACTTTTATGCCCCCTAGCTGTGTCTGAGATTACTAGAAATTATGAAGATGAGTCTTTCTGTTGCCAAGTCTGGTGATTTCTGCACTTGACGTGCCCCTTTAGCTGTGTGTCTGATTACTTTAGAACTCATGAAGATGAGTCTTTCTGAATCCAAGTCTGGTGATTTCTCCACTTTGGTGCCGCCTACCTGTGTCTGAGATTATTTAGGACTTCAAAGAGTGCTTTTCTGATTCCAAGTCTTGGATTTTCTGTACTTATGCCTCTAGTTGTAAATTGGGATACTTTTGAGGACTCATAAAGATGAGTCTTTCTTGATTCTAAGTCTGGTGATTTCTACACTCTTTGGCGTCTCTAGTTGTGTCTCAGATTACTCTTAGAAGTCATGAAGGTGAGTGTTTCTGATTCTGGGCCTGAGGCTTTTGTGTACTTCAAGGCCTCCTAGCTGTGTCTGAGATTACTTGAGGACTCAAGAAGATAAGTCTTTCTGATTCCAAGTCTGGTGATTTCTGCAGTTTGGCGCCCCCTAGCTGTATCTGAGATTATTTGGGACTCATGAAGATGAGTCTTTCCGATTCCAAGTTTTGTGATTTCTGCACTTTATGCCCCTAGCTGTAACTGGGATTACTTGAGGACCGATGGATGAGCCTTCTGGATTCCCAAGTCTGGTGATTTCTACACTTTGGCGCCCCCTAGCTCTGTCTGAGAGATTACTTGAGGACTCATGAAGATGAGTCTTTCTGATTCCAAGTTTTGTGATTGTACTTTGCGCCTGAAGGTAGCTTGATTACTGAGACCCAGTGTATATCTTCTGATGCCAAGTCTGGTGATTTCTGCACTTTGACGCCCCCTAGCTGTGTCTGAGATTACTTTAGAACTCATGAAGATGAGTCTTTCTGAATCCAAGTCTGGTGATTTCTCCACTTTGGTGCCGCCTACCTGTGTCTGAGATTATTTAGGACTCATGAAGATGAGTTTTCTGATTCTGTTGGTGATTTCTGCACTTTATGCCCTACCTGTGTCTGAGATTACTTAGAACTTCATGAAGATGAGTGTTTCTGATTCCAAGTTTGATGCTTAGTGTACTTGGCACTTCTAGCTGTATCTGAGATTATTTGAGACCTCAAGATGAGTCTTTTTAATTCCAAGTCTGGTGATTTCTCCACGTTATGCCCCTTAGTTATGTATCTGAGATTACTTGAGGAGTCTCAAGATGAGTCTTTCTGATTCCAAGTCTGCATTTTCCACTTTGGCGCCCCTAGCTGTAGCTGAGATTACTTAGACCTGCGAAGCTGAGTCTTTCTGATTCCAAGTGTGGTGATCTCTGCACTTTTAAGTGCCTCAGCTGTAGCTGAGATTACTCTTAGACTCTATGAAGATGAATCTTTCCCATTCTTCAGATTAGATTTCTGCACTTTGCACCCCTAGCTGTAGCTCGGATTACTTGAGGACTCATGAAGATGAGTCTTTCTGATTCCGAGTCTGGTGATTTCTGTACTTTGGCGCCCCCTAGCTGTAGTTGAGATTAGTTGAGGACTCAAGAAGATGATTCTCTTTGATTCCAAGTCTGGTGATTTCTGCACTTTGGCACCCCCCTAGCTGTGTCTGAGATTACTTTAGAACTCATGAAGATGAGTGTTTCTCATTCAAACCCTGATGCTTAGTGTACTCTGGCGCCCCCTAGCTGTATCTGAGATTACTTGAGGACTCACGAAGATGAGTCTTTCTGATTCCAAGTCTGGTGATTTTGCATTTTATGACCCCTAGCTGTAGCTGGAGATACTCTTAGACCTGCGAAGATGAGTCTTTCCACCCAAATCTGGTGATTTCTGCACCGCACTTCCTACCTGTGTCTGATTATTTAGAACTCATGAAGGTGAGTGTTTCTTGATTATAAACCTGATGCTTAGTGTACTAAGTGCCCTTTAGCTGTGTCTCAGATTACTTGAGGGACTTATAGGAAGATGAGTCTTTTCCTGGGTTCCAAGTTCTGTGATTTTGTACCTTTATGCCCCTAGCTGTAGCTGAGAATACTTAAGGAGTCATGAAGATGAATATTTCCACTTCCAAGTATTGTGATTTCTGCACTTTGGCGCCCCCTACCTGTGTCTGAGATTACTTAGAATCTATGAAATTAGTGTTTTGATTCCAAGCCTGAGGCTTTGTGTACCTGGTGCCCCTAGTTTTATCTGAGATTTGAGGGACTCACAAGATGAGTCTTTATGATTCCAAGTCTGGTGATTTGTGCACTATGCCCCTTAGCTGTAGCTGAGATTACGAGGACTCATGAAGATGAGTCTTTTGTGGATTTCAGTCTGGTGATTTCTGTACTTTGGCGCCCCTAGGCTGTGTCTAGATTATTTAGGACTCATGAAGATGAGCTCGATTCAGAAGTTTGTTTGGTTTCTACCTTATGCCCTTAGCCAGAAGTGTGATTACTTGAGGACTAATGAAGATGAGCCTTCTGATTCCAAGTCTGTTGACCTGGTGCCCCCTCAGCTGTGTCTGAGATTGTTTTAGAATCTATGGAAGATGAGTCGATTTCAAGTCTGGTGATTTAGCATTGGCGCCCTTATCAGCAGCTGAGATTACCTGAGGTCTCAAGAAGATGAGTCTTTGATTCCAATTTGTGATTTCGTAATTTTGGCGCCCCTAGCTGTGTCTGAGATTACTTTTAGTCATGAAGGAGGTTTCTGATTCTAAGCCTGATGCTTGTGTACCTGGCGCCCCTAGCGTCTGAGATTACGAGGATCAAGATGAATCTTTCTGATTCCAAGTCTGGTGATTTCTGCACTTTTGGCGCCTCAGATGTATCTAAGAGATTATTTAGACCTAAGTGAAGTATGAGTCTTTCCACCTAAGTTTTGCGATTTCTGCACTTTAAGTGCCCCTAATGTAACTGATTATTTTTGAGGACCTAGTGAAGATTGTTTTCTGATTCCAAGTCTGTTGATTTCCTGCACTTTGGCGCCTGCTAGCTGTGTCAGAGCTGCTAGAACTATGAAGACAGTGTTTTGACTTAAGTGCTTGATGATTTGTGTGCTCTGGCGCCCCCTAGCTGTGCCTGAGATTACTTTAGAACTCATGAAGATGAGTCTTTCTGATTCCAAGTATGGTGATTTCTGCACTTTGACACCCCCTAGCTGTAGATGAGATTACTTTAAGAATCATGAAGATGCGTCTTTCTGATTCCCAGTCTTGTGATTTCTACACTTTGCCTCCCCCTACCTTTGTCTGAGATTACTTTAGAACTCATGAAGATGAGTCTTTCCGATTCCAAGTCTTGTGATTTCTGCACTTTGTCGCCCCCTAGGTGTAGCTGAGATTATTTAGGTCTCATGAAGATGAGTCTTTCTGATTCCAAGTCTTGTGATTTCTGCACTTTGGCTCCCCCTACCTGTGTCTGAGATTACTTTAGAACTCATGAAGATGAGTCTTTGCGATTCCAAGTTTTGTGATTTCTGTACTTTGGCGCCCCCTAGCTGTAGCTGAGATTACTTGAGGACTTATAAACATGAGTGTCTCTGATTCCAAGTCTGTTGATTTCTGCACTGTGGCGCCCCCTAGCTGTGTCTGAGCTTACTTTAGAACTTATGAAGATGAGTGTTTCTGATTCCAAGCTTGATGCTTTGTGTGCTCTGGCGCCCCCTAGCTGTGCCTGAGATTACTTTAGAATTCATGAAGATGAGTCTTTCTGATTCCAAGTCTTGTGATTTCTGCACTTTGCACCCCTAGCTGTGTCTGAGATTACTTTAGAACCTGGCAAGATGAGTGTTTGATTCAAAGCCTGATGCTTAGTGTACTGGTGCCTCAGCTGTATCTGAGATTTCTTTTGAGATTCCTGATGATGAGTCTTCAGGCCTGTGATTTCTGCACTTTATGCCCCTAGGTGGTAACTGAGATTACTTGTGACCTACGAAGATGAGTCTTTCTGATTCCAAGTCTGTTGATTTCTGCACTTTGGCGCCTCCTAGCTGTAGCTGAGATTACCTTAGGACTCATGAAGATGAGTCTTTCCAATTCCAAATCTGGTGATTTCTACACTTTTCGCCCCCTAGCTGTAGCTGGGATTACTTGAGGACTAATGAAGATGAGGCTTCTCTGACCTAAGTTTAGGATTTCTGCACTGGCGCCCCTAGCTGTAGCTGAGATTACTTGAGGTCTCATGAGTCTTTCTTGATTCCAAGTCTGGTGATTTGCACTTTGGCGCCCCTAACTGTGTCTGAGATTATTAGAAGTCATGAAGGTGAGTGTTTGATTCAAGCCTGATGTCAGGTACTCTAAGTCTCCCCTAGCTGTGTCTGAGATTACTTGAGGACTCAAGAAGATGAGTCTTTCTGATTCCAAGTCTGGTGATTTCTGCAGTTTGGCGCCCCCTAGCTGTATCTGAGATTATTTAGGACTCATGAAGATGAGTCTTTCCGATTCCAAGTTTTGTGATTTCTGCACTTTGGCGCCCCCTAGCTGTAACTGGGATTACTTGAGGACTGATGAAGATGAGTCTTTCTGATTCCAAGTCTGGTGATTTCTGCACTTTGGCGCCCCCTAGCTGTATCTGAGATTATTTAGGACTCATGAAGATGAGTCTTTCCGATTCCAAGTTTTGTGATTTCTGCACTTTTATGCCCCCTTTAGCTGTAACTGGGATTACTTTGAGGATCAATAAGAGGAGCTTCTGATTCAAGTCTGGTGATTTCTGCACTTTGGCGCCCCCTAGCTGTATCCGAGATTATTTAGGACTCCATGAAGATGAGTCTTCCGATTCCAAGTTTTGTGATTTGCACTTGGCGCCCCCTAGCTGTAGTTGATTACTTGAGGACCCAAGTGAAGATGAGTCTTTCTGATTCCGTCTGCTATTTCTGCACTTGCGCTCTAAAGGTGTCTGAGATTACTTGAGGACTCCAAGGAAGATGAGTCTTTCTGTTGCTAAGTCTAGTGATTTAACTTGGTGTCTTTGTGTGTTTTCTTGAGATGGCTTAGAACTTGCGAAGATGAGTGTTTGATTCTAAGCTCTATGTTGTGTTTCTGGAGCCTCTTTAGTTGTAGTTAGAAACTTTGAGACTTCAAGAATATGAGTTTTTCTAATTCTAAAGTTTGTGATTTCTGTACTTGGCAATTTCTTTAGGTGTAGTTGAGATTATTGAGACTAATGAAAAGGAGCTTTTCTTGATTTCCCAAGTTCTGGTGATTTTGTACTTTTGGCGCTGCTAGTTGTAGTTGAGATTAGCTTGGAGTATTCATGAAGATGAGTTTCTAATTCTAAGTTTTGTGATTGCACTTTTTGTGCCTCATGTAGCGAGAGTTGAGGTCTCAGAGATGAGTTTCTGATTCCAAGTCTGGTGATTTCTGTACTTTATGCCCCTAGCTGTGTGTCTGATTACTTGTAGTCATGAAGGTGAGTGTTTGATTCTGGCATGATGTTTTGTGTACTTGGCGCCTCTCTAGCTGTGTTCTGAGATTACTTGAGGACCTAAGTAAGATGAGTCTTTCTGATTCCCAAGTTTTTGTGATTTCTGTATTTTTACATTTTAGTTGTAGCTTGGATTACGTGAGGACTCATGAAGATGAGTCTTTCTGTTGCCAAGTCTGGTGATTTCTGCACTTTGACGCCCCCTAGCTCTGTCTGAGATTACTTTAGAACTCATGAAGATGAGTCTTTCTGATTCCAAGTCTGGTGATTTCTCCAGTTTGGTGCCGCCTACCTGTGTCTGAGATTATTTAGGATTCATGAAGATGAGGCTTTCTGATTCCAAGTCTGGTGATTTCACTTAAGTGCCTTACCTGTGTCTGAGATTACTTAGAACCTGGTGAAGATGAGTGTTTGATTCAAGCTCTGATGCTTAGTGTACTATGCCTCTTAGCTGTATCTGAGATTATTTGAGGACTCAAGATGAGCCTCGACCTTATTTCTCCACGTTGGTGCCTCAGCTGTATCTGAGATTATTGAGGACTCTGAAGATGAGTCTTCTTGATTCCAAGTCTGGTGATTTTCCACTTTGGCGCTTCTCAGCTGTAGCTGAGATTACTTGAGACTCAAGTAGATGAGTCTTCCTGATTCTAACCTGGTGATTTCTGCACTTGGCAGCCCTTAGCTGTAGCTGAGATTACTTGGGTACTCAAGAAGATGAGTCTTCTTAGAGTAGCTTATTTAGATATTGATATTTTACCTGTAGCTGAGATTACTTTAGGACCCATGAAGTCGAGTGTTTCTGATTCAAGTGGTATCTCTGCACTTTTATGTGCCTCAGTTGTAGCTGATATTACTTAGGGATCTATGAAGATGAATTTTCCATTCTTCAGACAGATTTCTGCACTTTGGCGCCTCTCTTAGCTGTAGCTCGATTACTTGAGGACTGCGAAGATAGAGTCTTTCTGATCCTGTGTGTCTGGTGATTTGTACTTTATGCCCTAGCTGTATTCTCCTGAGATTATTTAGGACTCATGAAGATTAGTTTTTCCGATTCCAAGTTTTTGTGATTTCTGTACTTTTGGTGCCCCTAATGTAGTTGAGATTACTTGAGGACTTATGAAGATGAGTGTGTTTGATTCTAAGTTCTGTTGATTTCGTACTTTGGCGCCCCTTAGCTGTGTGTCTGAGATTACTTAGAACTTTGTGAAGATGAGTGTTTGATTCTAACCTTGATGCTTTTGTGTACTTGGCCTCTTGCTGTGTCTGAGATTATTTAGAACTATGAAGATGAGTTCTTCTGATTCCAAAGTATGATTGCAATGTTGGCTCCCTAGCTGTAGATGAGATTAATTTAGGACTCATGAAGATGAGTCTTTCTGATTCCCAGTCTTGTGATTTCTGCACTTTGCCTCCCCCTACCTTTGTCTGAGATTACTTTAGAACTCATGAAGATGAGTGTTTCCGATTCAAAGTCTTGTGATTTCTGTACTTTGGCGCTCCCTAGCTGTAGTTGAGATTAGTTGAAGACTCAAGAAGATGATTCTCTCTGATTCCAAGTCTGGTGATTTCTGCACTTTGGCGCCCCCCTAGCTGTGTCTGAGATTACTTTAGAACTCATGAAGATGAGTGTTTCATTCAACCTGATGCTTAGTACTTAAGTGCCCCTATTGTATCTGAGATTACTTGAGGACTCACGAAGATGAGTCTTTCTGATTCCAAGTCTGGTGATTTCTGCACTTTGGCGCCCCCTAGCTGTAGCTGAGATTACCTTAGTACTCATGAAGATGAGTCTTTCCAATTCCAAATCTGGTGATTTCTGCACTTTCGCACCCCCTACCTGTGTCTGAGATTACTTTAGAACTCATGAAGGTGAGTGTTTCTGATTACAAGCCTGATGCTTAGTGTACTCTGGCGCCCCCTAGCTGTGTCTCAGATTACTTGAGGACTGTAGTTATCTTTCCGGTTCCAAGTCTGGTGATTTTTGCACTTTGTGCCTCAGTTGTAGCTGAGAATACTTAAGGAGTCATGATTTATGAATATTTCAATCAAGTATTGTGATTTCTGTACTTATGCCCCTACCTGTGTCTGAGATTACTTTAGAATCTATGAAGATTAGTGTTTCTTGATTCTGCCTGATGTCAGTACCTGGCGCCCTTAGTTTTTATCTGAGATTACTTGAGGACTCACAGATGAGTCTTTCTGATTCCAAGTCTGGTGATTTGTGCTTCTTGGCGCCCTTAGCTGTAGCTGGGATACGGAGGACCCAAGTGAAAAGAGTTCTTGTGATTTCTAAGTTCAGTGATCCCTCACTTTGGCGCCCTCTCAGTTGTATTCTGAGATTATTTAGACTCATGAAGATGAGTCTTCTGATTCCAAGTTTTGTGATTTCACTTAGTGCCCTAGCTGTAGTTGATTACTTGAGGACCAATGAAGATGAGCCTTTCTGATTCCAAGTCTGGTGATTTCTGCACTTATGCCCCTTTAAAGGTGTTCAGATTACTAGAATTCATGAAGATGAGTCTTTCTGATTTCAAGTCTGGTGATTTCTGCACATTGGCGACCCCTATCAGCAGCTGAGATACTCTGAGGTCCAGAAGATGAGTCTTTGATTCCACTCCTGTGATTTCAGAATTTTGGCGCCTTTAGCTGTGTCTGAGCTTACTTTTAGAAGTCATGAAGGCAGTGTTTCTGATTCTAAGCCTGATGCTTTGTGTACTCTGGCGCCCCCTAGCTGTAACTGGGATTACTTGAGGACTCATGAAGATGAGTCTTTCTGATTCCAAGTCTGTTGATTTCTGCACTTTGGCGCCCCCTAGCTGTGTCTGAGATTACGTTAGAACTTATGAAGATGAGTGTTTCTGATTCCAAGCTTGATGATTTGTGTGCTCTGGCGCCCCCTAGCTGTGTCTGAGATTACTTTAGAACTCATGAAGATGAGTCTTTCTGATTCCAAGTCTGGTGATTTCTGCACTTTGGCGCCCCCTAGCTGTAGCTGAGATTACTTGAGGACTCATGAAGATGAGTCTTTCTGATTCCAAGTCTGGTGATTTCTACACTTTGGCGCCCCCTAGCTGTGTCTGAGATTACTTGAGGACTCATGAAGATGAGTCTTTCTGATTCCAAGTTTTGTGATTTCTGTACTTTGGCGCCCCCTAGCTGTAGCTTGGATTAGTTGAGGACTCATGAAGATGAGTCTTTCTGATTCCAAGTCTGGTGATTTCTGCACTTTGGCGCCCCCTAGCTGTGTCTGAGATTACTTTAGAACTCATGAAGATGAGTCTTTCTGATTCCAAGTCTGGTGATTTCTCCACTTTGGTGCCGCCTACCTGTGTCTGAGATTATTTAGGACTCATGAAGATGAGGCTTTCTGATTCCAAGTCTGGTGATTTCTGCACTTTGGCGCCCCCTACCTGTGTCTGAGATTACTTTAGAACTCATGAAGATGAGTGTTTCTGATTCCAAGCCTGATGCTTAGTGTACTCTGGCGCCCCCTAGCTGTATCTGAGATTACTTGAGGACTCCCGAAGATGAGTCTTTTGATTCCAAGTCTGGTGATTTCTCCACTTTGGCGCCCCCTAGCTGTAGCTGAGATTACTTGAGGAGTCCCGAAGATGAGTCTTTCTGATTCCAAGTCTGGTGATTTCTCCACTTTGGCGCCCCCTAGCTGTAGCTGAGATTACTTGAGGACTCAAGAAGATGAGTCTTCCTGATTCCAACTCTGGTGATTTCTGCACTTTGGCACCCCCTAGCTGTAGCTGAGATTACTTGGGGACTCATGAAGATGAGTCTTTCTGATTCCAAGTCTGGTGATTTCTGCACTTTGGCGCCCCCTAGCTGTATCTGAGATTATTTAGGACTCATGAAGATGAGTCTTTCCGATTCCAAGTTTTGTGATTTCTGCACTTTGGCGCCCCCTAGCTGTAGCTGGGATTACTTGAGGACTCATGAAGATGAGTCTTTCTGATTCCAAGTCTGGTGATTTCTGCACTTTGGCTCCCCCTACCTGTAGCTGAGATTACTTTAGGACTCATGAAGTCGAGTCTTTCTGATTCCAAGTGTGGTGATCTCTGCACTTTGGCGCCCCCTAGCTGTAGCTGAGATTACCTTAGGACTCATGAAGATGAATCTTTCCGATTCCAAGTATTGTGATTTCTGCACTTTGGCGCCCCCTACCTGTGTCTGAGATTACTTTAGAATTCATGAAGATTAGTGTTTCTGATTCCAAGCCTGATGCTTTGTGTACTCTGGCGCCCCCTAGTTATATCTGAGATTACTTGAGGACTCACAAAGATGAGTCTTTCTGATTCCAAGTCTGGTGATTTCTGCACTTTGGCGCCCCCTAGCTGTATCTGAGATTATTTAGGACTCATGAAGATGAGTCTTTCTGATTCCAAGATGGTGATTTCTGCACTTTGGCGCCCCCTAGCTTTGTCTGAGATTACTTGAGGACTCATGAAGATGAGTCTTTCTGATTCCAAGTCTTGTGATTTCTGCACTTTGGCGCCCCCTAGCTGTAGCTGAGATTACTTTAGAACTCATGAAGATGAGTCTTTCTGATTCCAAGTCTGGTGATTTCTGCACTTTGGCGCCCCCTAGCTGTGTCTGAGATTACTTTAGAACTCATGAAGGTGAGTGTTTCTGATTCCAAGCCTGATGCTTTGTGTACTCTGGCGCCCCCTAGCTGTGTCTGAGATTACTTGAGGACTCATGAAGATGAGTCTTTCTGATTCCAAGTCTGGTGATTTCTGCACTTTGGCGCCCCCTAGCTGTATCTGAGATTACTTTAGGACTCATGAAGATGAGTCTTTCTGATTCCAAGTCTGGTGATTTCTGCACTTTGGCGCCCCCTAGCTGTGTCTGAGATTACTTTAGGACTCATGAAGATGAGTCTTTCTGATTCCAAGTCTGGTGATTTCTGCACTTTGGCGCCCCCTAGCTGTAGCTGAGATTACTTGAGGACTCATGAAGATGAGTCTTTCTGATTCCAAGTCTGGTGATTTCTGCACTTTGGCGCCCCCTAGCTGTAGCTGAGATTACTTTAGGACTCATGAAGATGAGTCTTTCTGATTCCAAGTCTGGTGATTTCTGCACTTTGGCGCCCCCTAGCTGTGTCTGAGATTACTTTAGAACTCATGAAGGTGAGTGTTTCTGATTCCAAGCCTGATGCTTTGTGTACTCTGGCGCCCCCTAGCTGTGTCTGAGATTACTTGAGGACTCAGGAAGATGAGTCTTCCTGATTCCAGGTCTGGTGATTTCTGCACTTTGGCGCCCCCCAGCTGTAGCTGAGATTACATGAGGACTCCCAAAGATGAGTCTTTCTGATTCCAAGTCTGGTGATTTCTGCACTTTGGCTCCCCGTAGCAGTATCTGAGATTATTTAGGACTCATGAAGATGAGTCTTTCTGATTCCAAGATGGTGATTTCTGCACTTTGGCGCCCCCTAGCATTTGTCTGAGATTACTTGAGGACTCATGTAGATGAGTCTTTCTGATTCCAAGTCTTGTGATTTCTGCACTTTTGCGCCCCCTATCTCTATCCGAGATTACTTGAGGACTCATGAAGATGAGTCTTTCAGATTCCAATTGTGCTTTGTCCACTGTGGCGACCCCTAGCTCCTTTTTAAATTTTGTACATTATTTATACTTATTTACTTTATAATTTTAAGAGCATTTTTCTGAGGAGAGTTCCATGATCTAGGCTCCAAAGGAGCTCACACATACACCAAAGTTTAAAAAACCCTTCTTTAATTAGGAGTAAGGGAAATTGGGTTCTACTATTGTCTCTGATGATTAACCGCCAGGCAAGCATGAGCAAGTAACTTACCAGTGGGTCTCATTAGTGTCACTTACAATGGGAAGGATTTAATCGAGATGATCTTATAAATTCCCTCCACATTACAATCTGAGGGTGTCAGAGGAATACAGAAATGAAGTGTTAGCACATGTTTACACCTTCTCCCCTGCCCTGCTTATCACATGGGCACAAGTTGGACATTTAATAAGTACTTGCTGAGTTGAAGAATAAGTGAAATCTGTGGCTTTGTCAGGTTTTAGCCCCATGAGGACTTAAGGAGAAAAGGCAGCTAGGTAGCTGCTTGTGGTACAGAGAAATTCAGAGCCAGCACTCTTGTGTTTTTCCCCATCTTGCCTCTGCTGAATTGAATGATCACAAAACAAATGCTTATATGCCACGCAGAGGGAAATTTTCTGGCATTAAAATATACATATACATCTTAAAAAGCAGTATTAAAACTATCACACAAAATCAGTACCACACAGAGATCAATCAGTTAATAAACATCTAGTAAGTACTTACTATGTTCCAGACATTATGTGCATACACAGATGAATCCTGGATTCAGGGTCAAGTGACATAGTTTGAGTCACACCTCTGCTGCTCACTAATTATGTGACCTCTAACACCCTACATCAGGTGTCCTCAAACTTTTTAAATAGGGGGCCAGTTCACTGTTCCTCAGACTGTTGGAGGGCCAGACTATAGTAAAAACAAAAAGTTTGTTTTGTGGGCCTTTAAATAAAGAAACTTCATAGCCCTGGGTGAGGGGGATAATCGTCCTCAGCTGTTGCATCTGGCCCATGGGCTGTAGTTTGAGGACCCCTGCAGGGTCTCAGTTTCCTTATCTGTCCAAAATGGGGGTTCCTAAGTTCTCTAAAGTCTCTTCCAGTTCAGAATTTCATGATCCTTTCATAGGGGAAGGAACAATAACAAGGGTGTCTTTCATCTCATCCTGGGGGAACTAATGCTACAAGGTCCCCCCTCACCTCCTTCCCTCCCCATGGGGCAAACCAGCCCTTCCTGCTATTGTTTGCCTCCCAAGGCCCAGGTTTGGGCTCGTTCTGAGGTTTTTGTTCCAGTTGCCCAAGTCCACCGGGCCAGAACGGCGGAGGTGGGGTGGGAGCAGATCAAAACAGGTTCTGATAGTACAGGTGTGCACTGGCCTTCCCTGTGGCCAGTCTGTCAGCTCCTTTCAGGGAGCTGAATTATCCCAGCCAGGTTTGCCTTTTGGGCCTTTCCAAGAGCCAGGAGGTGGTGGGTGTTTCTAACCACAATGACTTAGCCCTATTTGTTTCTCAGAATCCTCTCACTATTGCCTGGGGTACTGACATCTTTGCCTCCCAAGGTGCCAGGTATCTGTAACCTCATTATTAGATCCATGGGAACCACCAGACACTCCATCACTGCAGTATTTATCTATTTCCTTGGGCCATCATATCTTTAGTTTACAATTGGCAGAAAGAGACATTAAAGGTCATCCAATCCAATCTCTTACAATTTGTAAGGTAACTTAGAAGGCTGGAATTATTTATTCAAAGTAACATAGGAACTAAATAACAGAACAGGATTCATATCTGGGCCCAGTTCTGGAATAAAATCATATAGTTAGAGCTGGAAAGAATATCAGAGCCAATCAATTTTATTTTTCTAATTTACTGTTTTTTTAAAGATGTTATTTTATTTAAAAAAAAAGAATAAGAAAAAAAGGAAAACAGAAAAGGTATACAAAACAAAATGAAATGAAACCAAAGAGAATATTGTCATGTGCCCAGCAGAACATCATGGATTTTAGTGATCTTTTAACAAACATAAATTTTCTCTCTCACCCACCTCCAATAAAAAGAAAGAGAAAAACAAAGCCTTCATAACAAATATGTTTAGACTAACAAAACAATTTCTTGCCTTGGCCATAAGTAGACATGGGTTTCACATTCTGCATCTTGAACCCTTGTCTATTAGGAGATAGTTAGTATGCATAATCATCTGCCCTCTGCAATCTAGTCTGATTCCCCTTTCCCCTTACCCCTCCATCCGTTTCTCAGATGAGGTAGCTGAAGTCCAGAGAGGTTGTCCAAGATCACATAGATAGTAAGTAGCAAATTTAGTGACTGGACAAGTCACTAAAGTCCAATGGATGCTCCAGATAACAAAATTGCAGAGAAAATGTATTATTATTTTGTTGCTAAGACAATTGGGGTTAAGTGATTGCCCAGGGTCACATAGATAGGAAGTATTAAGTGTCTGAGGCCAGATTTGAACTCAGATCCTCCTGACTTCAGGGCTGGTGCTTTATCCACTGAGCCATCTAGCTGCCCCCAAAATGCCAATATTTTTTAAAATAATATTTTGTTTTTCCAAATACATGCAAAAATAATTTTCAAAATTTACCTTTGCAAAACTTTGTCTTTGAAATTTTTTTCCCTTTTTCCCCAAGACAGCCAGCAATCCTATGAAGATGTTAGTCTTAACTGGCCAAAGGAATTTTCTCTCCACCCTTTCCCTTGTATTCATCAAATCACTTATTCAGCCTTATCCTTTCTATTTAGTAAGGGTCTTTGAGAACGAGAAGGTCCCTGCTGTTGGGGGAGAAAACGCTGAGGTTTGAGTAAAGTCTTTGATGGAAAAGATGGAACTTAAACTGTTTAGGTTTTGGGTGATAAGGATTTGGAGAAATCAGAATGAGAAGAATATTGTATCTAGAGCTAAGAAAAGCATGAAAGGATTTGAGGTATTTAAAGGACAGTGAGGAAATTAGATTCCAGGAGAGAATATTGGCCCGTAGGGTGGAATTGGGCTTGGAAAATAAGGTTGATAGGTAGAGGGATGCAGCTGATAAATCCCTGATCTTGGTGTCAGGAAAACCTGAGCGTTTGGTCTACTAGCTGCCTAACCTTTGGCAGGCTATTTGTCCTCAGTTTCTTTTTCTGCAAAAATGACTAGATAATTTCTAAGGTCCTGGCACTTCTAAAACCATGATCCCTTAGGGTGATTGATCTCTCACTTCCCTTCTAGCGCTAAAAGCCTTTCCTTAGATAGCACCAACAGTATCCATTTGGATGGCAGTTTGAAGATTCTAATTAGTAAGACATATTTACTCATAATAAGATGCGATTTAAAACGATCTTAGGAATTTAAACAAACACCACTGTGGCCAATTAAAATTCTTACTTTAGATATATAAAAAATGGAGCATTTGTAATTTCTCTGAGATTGGTTTTCCTCTAAGCTGCACTTGCCCATAAGAAAGCTGCCTAGGATTATATCTTTATCACTGTGGGATTCTGCGGTGCCTAAGGAATAGCCCCGATCCCCTACTGAGCACAGATAATGAGATCCACACTCCCTCATGAATCCCACAGCCAACAGACTGTGCAATAAGAAGATTCCACCATGGTCCTAAATCAAGAATAAGTTGGGAACATAATGGTGGGGGGTCTGAGCATTATTTTTGTTCTGGCCTAATCTAACAGGCGGGTCTCTTTCCCTGGAGCTATTAACTCTGGAAGAAGCTGCACCAGAATGGGAGTTGAAGGAAGAATATTTAAGTATAAACAGACCTGCTGACTAGAGAAGAATGACTGAGAGAAAATTCCTGGTGTTAGTTAATGAGTGTTTACTAAGAGCTTACTTCTGGCCAACTTCCTATGCTAAGGAAGACAGAAAGAAGGGCAAAAATACAGAGCTTCATTTCCCTTTTCACTTCTGAGTGCTCAAAGTAACACAAGGCATTCCCCTTCTCTCTGGAATAGTTCTTTCCTGACCAAAAAATTGCAAGGAGCTACCATTCTAATGGAGGAGACAATAAGTAAATAATTCGGCACATGTAAGACAGATATATATGTGTGTGTATATAATATATATGTAGATATGTATATATAGGTATATATGTGTGCATGTATATACATATACACATACATATATGTATATGTTGGTTAGACTTAACCTGGCTTAGCCCTTCTGCCAAGATAATATATCAGGATGTGGCTGTTGTACATGAGAAAGCCTCTTAGAGCCCCAGGTGAGCACTGGGTAAATCAGGCACCAGGGTGAGTGAGCAGCCCTGAAAAGCTTCAGGAGTGAGGCAAGCCCTCGCAACTGAGGTGCTAATCCTCTTTGAACACTCCAAGGATAACTAAAGGCTTCAAACCTGTCAGTGAGTTGGGGGGGTGTCTCCCCCAAGCATGTGAAGACTTCCCTTGGTGAAGCAGGCAGATTAGAACAATTTGTTCCAAAGTCCATTAGACCAGCTGAGGCAGGCTCTGGGGAGCGCTTAGAGCTTGGTCAGACATCAAAGATGCTAAGGTCATCCACTGCCAGTGGTCCTGGACACTTGTGTCCTGCCACTGGACTTTGGGAAGAGAGAGGAAGGCTGACAACTCTGCAAACCTGCCTCACTTAAATCCAATCTATGCTTGAGTCAAGACATCACCATTTCTTCAAAAATGAAAGACAAATAACTATAACTAATTATAACGATAACTATATATATGTATATATACATTATACACATATTTAATTTATATATATAATATAATATATATATTTATATTATGGATCTAAGATTGTATATTGAGATCTATGTATCTATATTTATAGATAGTAGATAAGTAGGGAGAGAGAGAGAGGTGCAGATAGATAGATAAATAGGCAGATGGATAAGTAGGCAGATAGACACAGACAGACAGATAAATAATTTAAGTTAATGAAGGTCATCAGAAAGGGGAGGTGTCAGCAGGTAGGGAAACTGAGGGTAGGGGTAAAGAATAGCAGCGTGGAAGCTGAAGGACTGAGGAGAGGGGGAGGAAGGGAGACAGGAATTGAATGATTGAGGGAGCTAATGTTGGACTGAAGAAATGAGAGAAAGAGGGAAGAATAGGGAAAAAAAAACTAAAAGAATCCTGAGGTAAGAGGGAAAAAAAGAACCAAATAGGGTGAGTGGGTAGGAAGGGAGATAAAGGATCATAGGATCCTAGATTTAGGGCTGGAAGAAACTTTGAGCTCATCTAGCCCAGTCCCCTCATTTTGCATAGGGGGAAACTTGACCACACTCACAGAGACAGTCAATAAGCAGAACTCAAACTTGAATCCAGATCTGCCTCCAAACCTCTCTCTGCTGCCTTGTGCTCTCTCTCTTGCTGGTTTATTCTCTCACTCAGCTTGGACCAACCTTTCTTCCATTGGAAGATTCTTTCTTTTGTCTATGATGATTACCTATAATCACAGTAATAAATCAGGAGACTGAGGCTTTATTGACAGATAGTTGTGACCCAAGGTGCCATCCTTTAGCCATGGAATCGCTAGGCCAGGCTAAGTCAAAGTTTTCAGGCCAGTCACTTTGAATGTTTTTAAGCCTTTCTGAAGGGGAAGTTTATTTAGGGAGAATTGGAATGAAGCCTGCAGAAGAAAGTCAAAAGGATGTAAAAATTAACAAAGATAAAAAGCAATGGCCAGGCAGTGAGTGTCTTTGATCTTCCATAATGGAGTTCGCTCTATAGCCTTAGGCCTGCTTCTTATTAAAGTGTGGAATATTGGAAAGAGGATCTAAGAAGAAGAGGGGAGAGACAGAATCACCGAATTTTTAAAGTTGGGAGAGTTCTCTGAGATCATCTAATTTAACTCACTTCATTTTACTGACAAGCCCAGAGGAGAGAGAGATCTCTCAACTGAGCAAATTAGGAAATGGCAGTACTACTTCTGCCAAGAAAACTCCAAATGGGGTCATGAAGAGCAATAAACATGGCTGAAATGACTGAACAACAATAACAAGATTCAGATTTCCTGATACTCTACATTTATGTATTTTCTGCTATATTATACTATGTCTTCAGCTGTAAGTTTGACCCTTCAACTTACAAACTTAAGAAATATTTGAATTGAAGTCACTTTTTTGGGCCTTATTTCCCTTGCCTATAAGAGAAATGTTTTCGACTAGATGATTTCTGAGCATCCTTATAGCTCTCCCCATTTTATAATCTAACATTGCTTCCAGTTCTAACATTTTATGCTCTAAAGACCTTTCTGCTCTAACATTTTGAATTTTAAGTTCTTTTCAAGTTATAACATTCTGACTGGTTTTAAGGCCCCCTTCCACTTCAAACATTCTAAGTTCTAAGATACTTCTCAAGTCTAACATTCTAAGTTTTTAGATCCTTTCCTCTTATAATCATGTTCTCAGGTTCTTTTAACTCTAATATTCTATGTTTGAAAGTTGTTCCTAGCTTTAATATTCTATGTTTAAAGATCTTTTCCAGCTCTGACATTCTATAATCTAAGGCCCCTTCCTGCTCTAATATTTCATATATTCTAGTGTCCCATCCAGCTCTGACATTCTATACTTTGTGGTCTCTTCCAGCTAATTTTATCTTCAAAGATCCCTGCTAAAGCTTTCATTTTGTGCTCTACTGTCTCTTCCTAGCTTATCATTTCATGCTCTAAAGTCCTTTCCAGATTTCACTTTTTATGTTCTAAGGCCCCTTTTAGCTCTGACATTCTATATTTTAAGGTCCCTTCCAGCAATGAACATTCCATGGTTCCAAGATTCTCAGTTCAGGCTAGTCCAAGACTGAGGCACGACTCTTCATGGACTGGCCCAGCTTTGTTCCCACTCAGCCAAGGATCCATTGTTGTTTCTCATGTAGATTTCTATCTTTCTGTGAATTGGCTCCAGTTGGAAAAGCTGAGAATAGAATGAGCTGCCCAGGATTGGATTTAGAAATCAGTTATTCTCTGGGATGTATTGTTGCTTTGGGCAATGTCTATTTTTTTCCAAGTCATCTGAGGCGACTGGTTTGAATAGTGTAGACCCCAGATCAATGCACGTGGATGTAGATTTCTTGCCAATGAGGGTGAAATGTGGTGGAAATCATTGCCTAGTTCATTTAGCCATCCATGACATTGTGAATTATAAGTAATACGATCCCTTAAATTTATGTAGCACTTTAAAATGCTTTAAAACTTTCCCATGAATTATCTAATTTGATTCCTACAACAATCCCAGTCAGATCAGCAAGACAGGATTTGCTTGGTTCTGTCGTTAATTAGCAGTGTACCCTAGGGAAAACTGTTCCCCCTTTCAAAGCCTCAGTTTCCCTATCTTCCTTTTTCAACTCGAAATACTGTGAAATCTTTTCTGTTTTACAATTGGAGAGGCTGTAAGGTGCATGGAAAAAGGATTCAAATTTGCCTTTTGACACTAAACCTCTGCCTGTCTCAATTTCCTCAGATATAATTAACAGCGGTAATTAACAGCACCTACTTCCCAAGATTGTGAGGATCAAGTGAGATGATATTTGTAAAGAGTTTTTAGCACAGTAGCTGGCATGTAATAGGTACTTAATAAATGCTTGTTTCTGACTTCTACTCTTTCTTATTTAAGTAATCATTTCTGTTTTCTAGTGATGTCCTAAAAATCTCAAATTTCTGTTCTAGCAAATAGTATGCTTCCATTTTGAAGTTCTGCATTTCCCTCCAGGATACAATTAACCCAACCTCATTATTCATCATTAATTTTAGCCAGGCATCTATTCCAATTCATATAGATTTCTACATTTTTTGCTACATCTTTAAATCACATAATCATAGACTCTTTAAGTTGACTGAGCCTTAGAAGTCAACTCCCTAAGGACACTGTACACAAGGACAGCAAGATTGTGTGATGATCAACTATGATAGATTTAGCTTTTCTCATCAATACAGTGATCCAAGACAATTCCAATGGACTTGCGATGGAAAGTGCCATCCACATTCCGAGAGAGAACTTTGGAGAGTGAATGCAGATTGAAGCATGCATACCATTTTCACTTTTTGATTTCCTTTTCTTTCTCATGGTTTTTCCCTTTTGATTTTTCTTTTGCAACATGGCTAAGATGGATATATGTTTAAATGATTGTACATATCAAATTGCTTGCTGTCTTGGGAAGATAGAGGTAAGGGAAGGAGAGAAAAAAAATCGAACTCCAAATCTTACAAAAATGAATGTTGAAAACTATCTTTCAATGTAATTGGAAAAATAAAATACTATTGAGAAAAAAAGAGAAGCCACTCCATATCTGAAGGTATAAATCCTCTCTAAAACATCTTTGAGAAATAGAGATCTAACCTATTGATGGGAAACTCACTACTGACCAAGGCAATCCCATTCCACTGTAGATTAATTCAATTGTTAGGAAGTTCTTTTGTAGTCTTGAGCTGAAAATCTGCCTCCCTGTAATTTCTATTGATTAGTCCTTGTAGTGCCCTGTGAGATCAATCAGCATCAGTCAATCAATCAATCAATCTACAAGCACCAGGGCATTCTACTATGTGCTGGGGGAACATAGATAAAAATGGGAAAGTCATTGCTGTGAAGGAGCTTACATTCTGTTAGGAGCAGTGATATGTATTTACCAAGAAAATATAAAATATCAGTGAAATGTATAAAAGTACACAAATAATCATACATAAAACACATACCAAATAAATACGAGGTGATTTTTTTTTTTCTTAGAAGGGAGAGCACTAGCAGCTAGGATATAGAAAAGTGTCATTCACACAGAGTTTTGAAAGAAATAAAAGATTCTAAAAGGTGAAGGTGAGATGGGAGTTCATTTCAGACATGAGCAGCAAGTGCAAAAGTTCAGGGATAGAAAATAGATCATCATATATGAGAGTTTGGTTGGATTGTAGAATGAAGGAAAGGGAATTGTGTGTAATAAAGCTGAGAAACATGGCTGTGAAGGTCTCAAATGGAGGAGCTAATATTTGATTCTAGTGGCAATAGACCCAATATTTGATTCTAGTGGCAATAGACCCAGTAGAGTTTATTTAGAAGAGGAGCAACATGGTTTATTGAGTAGAAGACTACCTTGGTTGCAGCTTACTGGAGGAAAATTATTTTGACAGCTGCATAGAAGATGGATTTGAGAAGAGAGCGACTTGAGGCAGGGAGATAAATTAGGAGGCTACTGCAGCAGTCCAGGTAAAGGATGATTAAGAGCTGAACTGGAATGGGAGCTGTGTGAATGGCAAGAAGAGGGCAGATGGGATAGATTTCATCTCTCTTCCATGTGAGATCCCTTCAAATAATTGAAAACTGCTTTGACTGCATTCATGGCATCCTTCAGTCTTCTCTCTCAGTGGCTAAACACTTTGTAGTTTTAAAAAAATCAATCCTTATTTGATGTGGTTTCAAGTGCCCTCGCCCATCCTGGTTACCCACCTCGCTACCTATTTCAGCTTGTCTGATTAACATTCAGACTGTGAGGATATGCTATTTGTTCAATAGGCATTTTAAACAGACTGTATTTACTCATTAATATTCATAGAATGTAAAATCTATGAAACAAGGTAAGCTGAATGTTGTCAAACAGGAGATGGAAAAATTAAACATTGACATCTTGGGTGTTGGTGAACTTAAATAGAGGGTAATATGTGAAATTAATTTAGGTGATCATTATATATTCTATTGTGGGCAAGAATCCATTAGAAGAAATGGAATGGCCTTTATAGTCAATAAAAATTTTTTAAAAAGCCAAAAATATAGTAAGAAAAGCAGTACTGGGGTATAATCTCTAAAGTGATAGAATGACATCTGTTTGAATCCAAGCCAAAACACTCAACATCACAGTAACACAAGTTTATGCTTCAACCACTGTTGCAGAGGAGGTCAAAGTTGATAATTTCTATGAAGTCCTACATCTTCTGGAAGTGACAGCATAAAAGACGTCATATTCATCACAGAGAAATTAGAACGCTAAAGTAGAAAATCAAAAGATAATTGGAAAATCAGGCAAGTTTGGATTTGAAATAGAAAATAAAGAATAGGATTTTATCTAGATAGCTCTTTGGTCAATAACCCAAAAGGCCACTCTATACATGAATATCACCAGATGGTCTATATTGAAATCAGATTGATTATATACTTTGTAGTTAAAAGTGGAGAAAATCTATAGTATTTTAAAGCAAGACCTAGAGCTAACTGTGGCTTGGAACATGAGCTTTTTATTGCAAATTGAATTTGAATTGAATTAAGGCAAGTAGTGAAAAACCATTGGACCATAAAAGCATGACCTAAATAATATCCCTTATGAATGTGGAGTGGAAGTGATGGATAAAAAATTTAAAGGAAGAGATGGCAGATATAAGTTCCTGAAGAGCTTATGGACGAAGGTTCACAATATTGTATAGGAAGAATTGGCAACAATAACAAGAAGATATTCCAAAGAAAAAGAAGAACAAGAAAACAAAATGGTTATCTGATGAGCTGAGGAAAGAAGGAAAAGGAAAAGGAAAAGAGAAAGGGAAATATATGTCCAATTGAATGCAGAATTTGAGAGAAGAGTAAGAAAAGACAAAGTTTTCTTAAATGAGCAATGTAAACAAACAAACAAAAAAGAAAACTATAGATATCCGGGAGATATTTCATGCAAAATGGACATGATAAAAGACAAAAATGGAAGAAACTTAACAAAATAAAAGAAATTAAGAAGAGGTGGCAAGAATATATAGAACTATACAAGAAAGATGAGTGGATAACCATGATGATGGTTTGCTGATCTAAAACCAGATACACCAGCAGGGGTCTTCAAACTACAGCCCACTGGCCAGATGTGGCAGCGGAGGACGATTATCTCCCTCACCCAGGGCTATGAAGTTTCTTTATTTAAAGGCCCACAAAACAAAGTTTCTGTTTTTCTATAGTCCGGCCCTCCAACAGTCTGAGGAACAGTGAACTGGCCCCCTATTTAAAAAGTTTGAGGACCCCTGCTAGAGAATGAAGTCAAGTGGGCCTTAGGAAGCATTGGTAATAATAAGGCTGGTGGGGGTGATGAAGTTCCAGCTGAGTTTTCCAAACTCTTAAAAGATGATGATATTAAAGTGATTCACTCAATATGGCAACAAATTTGGAAACTCAAAAGTGGAAGATATCAGTTTACATCCCAATTTTATAGGAAGGTATGACAAAGAATGTACAAATTACCAATTTCACTCATTTCACACACCAGCAAGGTTTTAGCATTATGTGAACTGAGAATTACCAGAAGTGCAGGTTGGTTTTCAGAGGCAGAGGTGCTAGAGATCAAACTGCCAACATTCCTTGGAATATGGAGAAAGCAAGGGAGTTCCAGGAAAAACACATTTTTGCTTTCATTAATTATACCAAAACCACTGACAGTATGGATTATAACAAAATGTAGCAAGTGCTCAAAGAGATGGGAGTTCCAGATCATCTTGCTTGTTTCCCAAAGAACCTGCTTATAGACCAAGAAACAATAGTTAGAACTATGAAACTACTAATTGGTTTAAGATTGGAAAAGGAATACAACAAGGTTGTATATTGTCACTTCACTTATTTAACTTAAATGCAGAGTACATCATGCAAAATGCCAGGCAGGATGAATCAAAAGCTGAAACTAAGGTTGCCCTGAGAAATAGCAACAGTCTTAGATATGTAGATGATATCATGCTGATAACAGAAACTGAAAAAGAGTAAGAAGCCTCTTGATGAGGGTTAAAGAGGAGGGTGTAAAAGCTGACTTGAAGCTTAATATATTAAAAAATACCCACTTGTCCCATCACTTTAAGGCAAAGAGAGAAAAGAAATGGAAACACTGGGGTTAATAGCACCTACATTTTGCTCAGTTTAGCATAATGTCTAGCACATAGGTACTATATAAATGCTTATCTGCCCTTCACTGCCTTCCCCCAATTCAAAGTATAACATTGCTTGTAATAGTAATAATGATAATAGACATTTATCTCTTGCCATAAAGTTTATAAAATGTATTCATGATTTCATTTGTCTCTGGGAAGTAAGCACTAGATATGTTATCATTTTGTTGATATAGAAACCAAATCTCACAGAAGTTAATTGAGTTGCTCATGATCTTAGATGGGATTTGACCTCTTATCATCCTGATACCAATTCCAGAAGTGGTAGGAATGATATCTATCAGGATCTCTACTATCTAGTCTGAATTAGTTTTTTTTTTTTTTTTTCCTCAAGGGTTAAGATTGGGGGCTGGGTTTAACTAATACTTCCCCGTTACCTGAGAGCATAATAGACCTAAGCTTGGATGGAAATCCCATTGTCAAGTGAGTCACCATACCCTGTTGACCAGATTCATTTCTACACAAAGAAGGGGACATTTATATATGGGCATTTTTTTTTCATGCTTTAGCTATGTAAACCTCATTTGGTTAAAAGTTAGATATTTATGAGTATCTCAGTTCATTCTAATCTCAAACCCAAAGTACTAGCCCAATCTGAGTCGGACCTGACTCACAATAGGAATATAATATTCTATGCCACACTTTGTGGGTTGTACAGTTTGACCTGTGTCCATGAACCTCAAAAAGAGAGGTTCTCACCCCCTTCCCTTACCCCTCCTTTGCTCTAAGCTAGAAAACTGATGACTTGGACCAGCTGACAAGTAACGTTTATTTTTAGCATATGACCAAAATGCTATATTGCTTGTCACTGTATTATATATCATCATACTTCCCTAATCCTTGGTGTGTGTGTGTATGTTGGGGGCTGGGTTGCATTTAACCTATGATGTCAGTGTAGAAGAATCAATTGAGATTTAATGTTCATAAATTCATGATCTCATCAGTCTGGGGTAACTGTCCACCAGTTTATCTCTTCTCATCTTGTGAAATTTTTGTACTGTATTTTTCTTTTCCTGAAAACTTAGTTGGAGCATTTATCTAATTTATCTAATTTATCCTCTGGGTCTTGGGCTGACCTTCATGAATCTCATTATGTATTCAGGACACATCAAAAAATATTTCTTTCTACCTTTTTTATTTTACCTTTTTTATTCAATCTACAATTATTAAGTACCAATTATGTACCAAATGGTTTTCTAATTAGCAGCAACTGTGCTAGTTTTAGGGAATTTTGTTGCTCAGCCTTTTTTCAGTCATATCTGCTCTTTGTTACCCCTATTTGGGTTTTTTTGGGTCAAAGATACTGGAGTGACTTGTCATTTTCTTTTCAAGCTCATTTTACAGATGAAGAAACTGAGATAAACAAGATTAAGTCAAGTGCTTAGGCCTGCAACACTCCAGAGTGGGATTGAACTGGATCAAAATGTCATTGAGGAATGTTTAACAAAAATCAATAAAAATATGTATGATAGACACCATTAATTTGTGACTTTCAAAGTCAATATGCAGGTTGCAGGCTCCATTTCTATTTGAGTTTGCTACCTGTGGTGTAAAAGCATGGTGGGGAGGGAAGGGCAGGGTGCATGTAAAGTAATAATGTGGAGGTTGGTATGAACTGGTAAAATGGGAAGAGGTTGTTAGAAGGCTTTAAATACTAGATTCAGAAGTTTGGACTTTATGCCCTTAAGGCAATGGGAACCAATGTGCTTTCTTTGATTAATTCTCCTATCCAGTCTCTGAGCTAATGCTCAGGAAATATTTAATGATGAGCAGAGCAATGATGATATAGAACT
Source organism: Sarcophilus harrisii (assembly GCF_902635505.1). Taxonomy (NCBI): domain Eukaryota; kingdom Metazoa; phylum Chordata; class Mammalia; order Dasyuromorphia; family Dasyuridae; genus Sarcophilus; species Sarcophilus harrisii. The sequence continues at coordinate 52,401,532 of NC_045426.1, forward strand.
TGGATATAATTAAAGGCACACCCCCTGTAGGCAAATCTGGAATGCTTTTCAATGGCAGCTTCCTCAATAACGAGGCTTGCTGAAGGAGATTGTCAAGGGCGGAGCACTGTTTATCTAACATGATGTTAAATGCATGTCTTGGGAAAATTAGATTTGCCTGATGTTCCTCCAAAGCAAACTTTATCACTGACCCACTTTGCTCCTATATTGAATCAGCGTTATTTAATTTTATGAGCCGGGCATGTAAAAGAAAATTTGTCCCATAGCTCGTAAAAGCATTCTGGTTTTTAGTCCCACCATAATTACAGGCAAGTGTATCCAATCTCCTCATCACATGTTACCCAGACTTACAGGATTCTTTTTCTCTCTCTTAAAATCTCATTATTGTGTGCCATGTGTATCATTTAATTATTCCCTAAAATAGAGATCTCTTCAGCAAATCAGCTCAGAATAAAGTAATCTGCCATGCAGAACTGAAGGAGCAGCTGGGGTATTTGCACAGTGATGTCATTCTTGGGACCTTGATATTACTCCCTTTACTAGGGATTCTATGTCCAACATCAACTTTCTAAAAGGTGGGAGAATTTCAAAACACATTCCCCTAAGCTAATAGGCTTCTTTCATGCAAATTCTAGAAACATAGAATCTGACAAGAAACAAGAATACTAGAACACAGACTGTTAGAGCTGAAAGAGTCTTGGGACATAGAATACACAGTCTGGAAGGGACTTTAGAACACAAAATGTTGGTACTAGAAGGGATCTCAGAACATTGAATGTTGGAAGTGGAAGGGATCCTACATACAACATCAGAATATAGAATGCAAATATTAGAAGGGACCTTAGAACACAGGAAATCAAATCTGGGAGGGACATCAGAAATGTCAGAATTGGAAGGAACCTTAGAATACAGAATTTTCAAGCTGAAAGGACCTTAGAACACAGAACATGGTAGTTGGAAAGGACCTTCAAACACTGGATGTTGGAGCTAGAAGGGACTTAGAGTCCATCTAAACTTCCTTTAATAGATGAGGAAACTGAAGCCCAGAGAGTGCGTCAAGCTGGATCAGCTCCATTTAATCCAACCTTCTTTCTCTGATAGGGACACAAATGAATGTGTGTAGGATGTTTTTCCCAACATCAGTTTTGATCTCAATCTATACATGTTGATGTAGTGAAAAGAGGACGAGATTCTGGATGTAAGTGCCAGTTTTTCCACCAGAAATCACATTATCTTTCTGGGTCTCAGTTCTATCATCTGAAAAATGAGCAGGTTGCATTAAGTGATATCTAATATCCAGGTCCATGATTTCATGGGACTTTTATTCAACCCTTCCTGTCATTCTTTGGCAGGCAGCATATCATAGTGGATGGATTTCTCATCTTAGAGTCAGGAAGACGAATTCAAGTTCTTCCCCTGACATTTATTGGTTGCGTAACAGCACTTAGCACAGTGCTTCACACATAGTAGGTGTTTCATAAATGCTAATTGACTGACTGACCATGGGCAAATAATTTAACCTTTTTGAGCCTCAGACACTGATCTAAGACTTGCCTATTAAGCTGAAGACTAGTTACAGTGTGACAAAATCACAGATCTCTGACATCAACTATCTCTTTGGGAAGCAGGTTTCACAAATTTGTGGCCTGCTTTATAAAATAAGATTTGCTCTTATTTGCCTAAAATTCATCTTTATCATGTTTTAGAGAGATGAGGGAAAATGGGGGAGTCCTCTGGTATGTTCTCTCTATCCATATAGCATTTATATTTTATAAACACCAGGTGTATTTCAATAGATCCTTTTTCTTTTCAGATTGAAGAGACGTCATTCTTTCAATCTTTTCTCATGTTGAAGTCTAGTCTCTCCATTCTTGATCATCTTAATTGCATTTCTCTGTATAATTTTTAGTTCTAGTGTGTTATTCTTGAGTTAGAGTTGTTGGAATTGTGCATGGTACTCACAGACCCTTCAATTGTTAGAGCTGGAAGAGATTTTAAATGTAACCTTGTTCAACCCTTTCTGTTGAATCATGTCCAACTTAAAGCAAAGCCAGAAAGAGTCCAAATATATTGATTCCAAGACCATTTTTTCCACTTCAGTGAACTGAAGAGATGAAAACACACCTTGGCTTTAAATCAGTAGATGCTAATTCCTATTTGATGTCCAATATCCTTCCTGATGATATCCAAACATTTTTTAGTTAGGTTGATGCCTTCAGGGAGTATCTTTCCATGACTCCTTGATTCTTTTGCTGGATCATTAACTGATAACTTGGAGTTTGTAATCCTATAACGATAGACTGTGTCATTTTCCCCCCTAAATGAGCCCTCTACTGGCTCATATTGAAACACATCTGCCATTTCTCTGCCCACTCACAGTCTCTAAATCTTTTTTTCAGTTTATTCCTAATCAGCTTGGCATGTTAGCGCCACCTGGAAGAGCTTAGTACCATCTGCATACTTATGGGTCTCACTCTGCACTCCTCCTTCCAGATAATTTTTGAATATGTTAAATGAGAGCAGTTTCCATCTAGTGTTCATTTATTTCTGCCCTTTGTTTCTTGGGAAACTTACCCAGCTATGAATAAAAAAAAAACTCTCATGCTCTCTATTTTAGCCATCATCTTTCCTCTCTCCATGTTTTGACTCTGGGATGGCTGAGTGATTTTTGGAGGTGTAAGACATTAAAAATTTCTCTGTAGCTCACTATCTATATTTGTATCACTTTGTGGGAATGTTTTGAATGTTTCTTATTTATTGAACCTCCATCTTTTTTCCATTAATAATTAGGGTCAAGTTTGCAGAATGTGGTAAGAGCAAGGCAAGGCAGAGCAAGGACATAGTGCATTCTAGGCACAAGTGATTGCCAATGTAATTGAATGGAGACAGGACAGCAAAATTCTACACATTCAACAAAATCAATTCAAGCCATTTTTTCAACTGCAAGGATTAAAGCAGTGAAAAAAACATTGATTTGTAAGTGGAGGACTTGGTTTTGATTGCTGGTTCTGCTACTTGCCATTGCCAGAGATCTGATTAATTGATTCATTCATTTCTGAAGTGTTCTCTGGTTCGGTTTTCTTGGGGTCTCTGGAAGCAGCCTTCTTTTCAGCTCAGTAATCACAACAAGAGTAGTCAGGGGTTAAAGTCCAAATCCTTTATTATCTCTTTCCAAGTCTTGTCTCCTTTCCTGGGGCCCAGTTAGTTTTCTTATAGTCCAGATTCTTTATTATCTCCTTCCTGGGGCTGGGGCCAGCTTTCTTGAGGTCCTCCTGAATGTGTCTTGGTTTCTGTGGGGCAGGCAGGAGGACCACCACCACGGTCTCTGTCTTGAAGTCTGTCTCAGTCTGAGAGCTTATGTTCCTGCCTCCAGTTCTCCTGTCTTCTCTACCTCTCTGTATCTGAATCTCCCTTAACCTGGTTGAGGCTCCCAGCTTATATGCTCTACACTGAGTATAAACCAATCATTATGTCACTAGGAAACCATTATTTGTTGTAAGATTAAATCAATCATACTAAACCGCGCTAAACTAGATAACCATTGTCTCATCAATTCCACTGACTTAGCTCCTTGTTTCAAGTTCAGAGTTCTGGCCCATAACCCATTTCCTCATTCATTCCCTTATGAATTCATTCATTAATTCAAGCATTTATTAAACACTTACTGCATGCCAGAGAGTATAGTGGGTGCTAGGGACACACAAAGTAAAAGGAAACAGTTCTTGCCCTTGTGAAGCTCACTCAGACTGTCATCACTTAAGCTCCCTAGGCCAAAGTTTCCTCCTTTCTAAGATGAGAAGAGGGAACTAAATTCCTTTTAAGGTCCTGTGATTATTTAATCCTGTTAGATTCCCAAAGTCATCAGTCTTTGATATATATATATATATATATATTTTTTTTTTGGCAAACAGAGTGAAAGGGATAAGCCAAAGTACAGGAGACTTGATTAAGAAAGGTGAGGAAAGATTAATGAGAGGCAGAGCAGACAATGTTTCCTAGACCCAGAGAAGTTGACTTGCCCAAAATTCAGATACAAGCAGAGTTGGGAGTCAAACCTAAGTCCCATCATCTGGGTCTTGAAAAGCAAATAGTGCCTGGATGGGCAGAGAAGAGGATAGGAGGGCACCTTCTAAGCAGAAGAGAAGGAGGAATAAACATTGAATGTGCTAGACAGGAAGACCTACTTTGTACTAATAGGCAATAAGCTCTGGCAGTTACTAGAGATAGGAAGCAAATGACAGATCTAAAATATAGTTAGATTATCTGACTCTAAATGCCTAGGACAGACAGAAGTTAAAGAGGCAGGAGAATAGGGGTAAGAAGAAGCCATCTGATACCTTCCTATTTGACTATTCTTGCCAATCAGATATTAAACTTGATATTTTTCTCGGCTTGCTGAAGGAATCCTAGTTTTGTCAGCACTCTCAAAAGTTCAACATCCCACGGGCCAGCTAGATGGTGCAATTTTGAGTCTTGGACTTCAAATCAGGAGGACCTAAGTTCAGATCTGGCCACAGACACTTACCATTTACATGCTGTATGACCCAGTGCAAGTCACTTAATCCCAATTGCCTCACCAATAATAATAAAAGTTCAACATCCCAGGGCTAAGCCCCAATACTTCTCCCTTATATAGTTCCTTCAGGTTTACCCAATACATCCCCCCCAACAACAGTATCAGTATCATTATTCCTTTGTTACAGAGGAAACTAAGGCATGATCCATAGAACTGGCCAATGTCAAAAGGTAGAATTTGAACCCATAACTTCTGAGTCTTTTTATTCATTATACCAGCAGTTCTCAAAGGATGTACTGGTATATACCATGCAATGGGCTGAGAAGATGTGCCATGAATTATATGCAATTCATACTTCTCATCTCCCAGGTGGTGCCTTGTAGTGATACTAACAGTTCTGGGAGCAAAAGAGCTTGAGAATCACTGCCCCTCCCAAATGGCCCCTCCTTACCTTTCTAGTCTTTTTACACACAGTCAATAGGGTAGCCATCTATGCTACTTAAGAACATTTCGTCCCACCCATTACACTTCCATTAGTAACATCCTATCAGAGCAGTAGGAGATTTAAGAAGCAGAGAAAAGCATATTTTCAGACACAATGTGAGAATGTGTTTTGCTTGTCTATGTATATTTGTTAAAAAGGCTTGTTTTCCTTTTTTTTTTTTTTTCTTTTTCTTTTCTATTGGGAAAGGAGATCATAGGACAGAGAAAAGAAGAAGAAAAAAAGGGAGGGAAGAAAAAAAGAGGGTTATTGAGAAATCTTTTTTAAATGCAAAAAACAAACTAAAACAAAAGAAAGGGAATGCTAGAAAGAAGCACAGATAAGCAGGACAGATCTCAAAGCCACAGGCTGATCTTATTAAGTAGGCTGTGCACAATAGAGATCTGTAGTTTTATGTACAATTCTCTTATTCTATTGTATATATTGAAATACTTATTTTATTCAATTTATTTATTATTGAATTTATTACTCCTTTATGTTTCTTAAATTCAGAATACTCTTTTTTAAAAGAAAAGAATGTAAGCATCTTGAAGACAAAGGGTATTTTTTTTTTTATTATTTTATCTGTCTATCCCCAGCATCTGTCACAATGCCCAGTACATATAAATATCCATTGAATGATTTTCCTGAAAGTTTTTTCTTCATTAGGAACATATCCAGCTTCCTGCTTCAGTCAATTGGGACTTAATGGGGACAATCCTGAAGCTCAGACTCAGGGAGGGTCTTTAAGAGTTCTTTAGGTTAAAAGAGATATTCAGAAAAAAATAGGCTTCTTAGAAGGAAGTTATGTGGTGCCTTGTACAAGGGCAAAGCACATTTGCCTGCAACTAAACAATCATTGTGCAGACAAGAAACTGAAGCCCTGGATTAGGAAGTTACTTACCCAAAGTCAAAGGACCTAATAGTTTTGATATCAGAATCCAAGGCTTTTAGCTTCCAGTAAAGAACTTTAATTTTTATTTTTTTTTGCTGAAGCAATTGGGGTTAAGTGACTTGCCCAGGGTCACACAGCTAGAAAGTATTAAGTGTCTGAGGCCAGATTTGAACTCAGATTCTCCTGACTTCAGAGTCAGCACTCTATTCATTGTACCATCTAGCTGATCCCAATCAAGAACTCTTTCTAGGCTGCTGGGTCTGCAAGTGCTTTGCAAATATAGTATGAAGTGTCTTGATATGATCGTACCAGGATGTACAAAATCTTAACCTTCTCAGTGGGTTTTTAAAGATACAAGCCAGGGAGGTTGAAGGGGGTAAAGAGAAATGAGTTTCAAATTAGATTATTTGAATTTGAAGCCCAACTCTTCCATTATATCTATGTAGGCAAGTCATTTGACATTTTCTTACCTTGGTTCCCTCATCTGTAAGATGGATATAACAATAGCACTCTACTGCACAAAGTTGTTAAGAAGATCAAATGAGAGAGTATATAAGAAGCTTAATAAATTCTAGCACTACACAATTTGTGAACTTTGCTAGATAGATGTACAGTGTATGAAATATTGGACATGGAGCCTAGGGAGACTTTCGTTCAAATCTTGCTTGAAACAATGACTTTCTGTGTACGTTACTCTGGGTAAATAATAACTTCTGAGCCTCAGGTTCTTCATCTGTGAAATTGAGATAATAATAACATCCATGGTACAAGGTATATTGAATATCAAATGAGATAAAGTATGTAAAGAGCTTAATAAACCCTATATAAATGCTAAATGACAATAATAATTATTAATGCTAAATAAAGATATTTCTTAAAGATAAATGCTTAATAATAATAATAATATCTTTCCTTGTTAGGTGGGATAGTGGATAGAATGCTGGACATGGAATCTAGGAATCCTCCCTCAGACATTTACCATCAGTGTGACCCTTTGTAAGTCATTTAACCTCTCAGCCTCAATTTTCTCATCTGTGAAATGGGAAAAAAAGTAATAGTGCCAACCCTACAAGGTTGTTTTGAAGATCAAATGAATATTTGATATATTCATATATATATTTATATAAGCTAGCCATTATGATATTGTTGTTACTTTGGAGAAAATATAAATTTTTGATTACATCAATAAACAACATTCCATTTCCCACCTCCAATAGTATAGGCTATCCCCTATAAATGAAAAATATTCCTCCTTACCCTGTCTTAGAATCTATATTTTCCAATAATTTTCCTCTCAGGTGTCTATTCCTACACAAAGCTTTTCTTATATACCTTCCAGTTTGTAGTGCTCTCCGCTCACAAATTAGTTTGTACATTCCCCATTTACTTCATATGTATTTTGCATGGATATATTTCTATACATGTTGTTTTTTCTTATAGAAGATTAAATCTTTAAAGGCAGTAATTATTTAATTTTCGTCATGGTTCCCTAGCATCCAGCATAATACTATATACCTAGCAGATGCTTAATAAATGCTTTTTGAATAAGTTAGAATATAGAATTCCTAGTGTGGAAAATCCCTTCATTTTTGATTATAGGCTGAGGTAGAATTTGAAGTTAGGAAACTATCTCCCTGACTTGTGTTCTATTCCCAGCGCTACCTAGCTATCTTTCATAGAACTGTACAGTTAATTACATTAGTTCATTTGACCCTTACAACAATCTAAGGAGATAGGGAGAAAGGTGTTATTAGTCCAATTTCACAGATGAAGAAACTGAAGCTTGGGCGGGGAAAGTAACTTGCTGAAAGTAAATAAGTTTAAGCTAGTATACAAACTCAGCTCTTTTGATCCTGAATTGAGAGGCTCTTTGCTACCATGTTACAAAGGAAACATATGCAGAATTATCTATGCATATGGCTTTTTTTTTTGGGGGGGGGGGATTGGTCTTTTTTTAAAATTAAAGCTTTTTATTTACAAAACATATGCATGGGTAATCTTTCCAACATTGACCCTTGCATAACATTTTGTTCCAAAAATTCCCCTTCTTTCCTTCACCCCACTCCCCTAGCTGGCAGGTAGTCCAATACATATTTAACATATATTGTTAACATGTGTTGAAACACATGTTAGATCCAATATATGTGTACATATTTATACAGTTATCTTGTTGAACAAGAAAAATCAGATCAAGAAGGAAGAAAAAGAAAAACTGACAAAGAAAACAAAATGCAAACAAATAACAACAGAAAGAGTGAGAAAGCTATGTTGTGATCCACACTTTGTTCCCATGGTTCTCTCTCTGGGAGTAGATGGCTCTCTTCATCACTGAACAAGTGGTACTGGTTTGAATCATCTCAATATTGAAGAGAGCCATGTCCATCAGAATTGATCGTAGTATAGTCTTTTTGTTGAAGTGTATAATAATCTCCTGGTTCTGCTCATTTCACTTAGTGTCAGTTCTTGTAGGTCTCTCCAGGCCTCTCTGTATTCATCCTGCTGGTCGTTTCTTACAGAACAATAATAATCTATAATATTCATATACCACAGTTTATTCAGCCATTCTCCAACTGATGGGCATCCACTCAATTTCCAATTTCATGCCACTATAAAGAGGGCTGCCACAAACATTGGGTCCCTTTCTCTCTTTTAAGATCTCTTTGGGATATAAGCCCTGTAGAAACACTGTGGATACAGCTATTTAAAAACTTTCTTTTTTCTTTGTCTGTATACATCATCCTTAGCTCTATAATCACAGGAAATGGAGGAACTGAAGGTCTCTTTCTGTCTTTGTGGTCAGGAGGAAGGCTTTGTACACTCAAGAATTTATTTCTGAATAGTGAGAATTTAGGCAATGTCTGCATCGTGGTTTTCTCCAAACCTAATCTAGTTTGTTTGTGGTCTCCCTGAGAATTCCTTTGGTAGAAAGTAAGCATTTGGCTGACCACAAGAGGTGGAAGGTTCTACTGCCTGTAGTACTGGGCTTGGGTTGGAGACACTGCATGCATAAAATATGAGTTAGAGTAGACTTGAACAGCATGCTATCATGGACAGGATCATAGACTGGGAGATCCAGTAAAATATAACTTGTCTCAGATATTTATTAGCTATATAAAAGCCCCATTTTCCCTATCTACAAATTGCTAGTGCTACTATATGCCTCTTTTATTGTGAAGGAATCACTTGATAAGTCTTGGGCTGCTACAGATATATGAATTAATTCCCTTCCCATGGAGTGAGAAATTCATTAGCTGGCTTCTGTCTTGTTACAGGTAGGAACATGGAGGTAGTGTGCTCCTAGCTTGGGAAGGAAAGGATGGGAATGGAAGTACTCTTCAAATGCATGATGGGAGGAAGGAGTGGGGGCTGGGGTAGAATGGGGAAAGGGAGTAGTTTGAAATGAGGTAGAAAGAGAAAGTATAGCCAATGGGGATCTTCTTTGTTTCCAAATATTTGAGTGTATCTGAGATCTTACTGGGGTGGATAGTCCCTCTAGGGACTTATCCTTACCTTCACATCCTAAGTGATTCTTCTCTTTATGGCCTCCCATAAATCTGCTCCAGTGGGGACCACTCAGCATGTCAGGGACCTTTCTCATTTGACATTCTGAGGATATCTCACCTGACTAGTCCATCCTCTTTTTTTGAAGATAGGTTTCCATAATGACATCCTTTTTTTTTTTTTTTAATTATCTTTTTTATTTACAAAACATATGCATGGGTCGTTTTTCAATATTGACCCTTGCAAAACCTTCTGCTCCAAAATTTCCCCTCCTTACCCCCACTCCTTCCCCTGGATGGCAGGTAGTCCAGTACACATAATGATATCCTTGACAGTTCTTAATTGTTACATGTTTCATCCTACTCATACCTTGCCATACTCCTACTCTGCAGGAGTAAAAGGCAAGTCCACAAGCCATCATTCTTAGTATTCAAGTTCAATGGAGGAAGCAAATCTGGCCAGTTGGTGGCAGTAAAAGACCACAAAACATGTCCATATCATGTGCTGGGCCTTTGAGAAAATGGTAGTTATGTGACTTAAGTGAAATACTGAAAAAGCACAGCTAACCTTACTCTTAGATGAACTAGGTGACCATCTTCTCACACCCAAAGGAGTGCTGAGTACACAGAAAGTTGGAGGCCATACAGCGATAGCTGAAAAGATTTCCAGAAATCATCTAAACCTTTTTTTTTTTTTTTAATCAATGGACCTTCCCTTCTCCAAAACCTACATAGAAACCTCTTCTTAGAATCATGTTTTTTAAGTGCATAAAATAAAATACAAGGGACTACAAAGGAAACCATTCATATTGAAATAGTTATCAGAATATTTTAAAAATTCATGGACCTCTGGAAATCTCTGTGAACTCTAGGTTAAGACCTTTTGATTAATATCAACACACTCAACCAATTAATCAATAAACATTTAATAGGTGACTACGATATGTCAGGCACTTATTCTACAGATAATGAAACTGGAGGTCTAGAAAGGTCTATTACTCATTCCTGTTATTTTAACTATAGTATGCTGACTCTCAGTCAAGTGATTAGTTTTAGGAACCCTATGTTGGTGAAGTAGATCGAGGGAAGAATCCTGCCTTACCTACTGATTGAGTCCTGAAACTCCACCATTCAGTCTGTCAACTTGTGCTTACCATCCTTATTGAAATGACAGTCCTCCTAAGGAAAAGCAACATTTTAGATAATAATTAATCACCAGTATATCAATATGAATGAACTGAAATTAACCAATTAAATAACTCCTGTGGGTTGGGCAAATAGATACCCTCAAAAGATAGACATGTCTATTTTTAAGGAGTTTGCATTTCATTGGATATGATGCATTTGAGAGCAGAATTTTTGGGGAGTGGGGAGAAAAGGGGATGATGTGTTAGAATAGAGAAGAGCTTGAACTGCCCTCTTCTGGAGACATAGTGCAATGGAAAAGTATACTAGGTTTCAGATCAGACAGCCTAGATCAAGTTCCTCACAACTTGTCTCTTACTCTCTGTGGGATCTTAAAAAAGGTCATAGTTTCTCTGACCCCACTTTCCTCATCTGTAAGATAAGGAAGTTGGTCTCTGAGATCTAGCACCAAATCTATGAAATTATAGAAGATTTAAGGCAAGAAAGGATGACAAATGTGGGGAGGTTCTTCTTTGTGCCTTTTCACGCTTTAGTGGGAGACAATCGTAGAGATCAAGGCAGAAATGTTTGACTCTCCAGAGCTAACCTCTAATATTTAGAAGTCACAGATAATGGTACCTGCCATTCATCAGCAACATAAACACAACTGAGCTTAGCACTGGGTTAACAAGAAGTATTCAGCCAGAAAACTACCAACTTTTTTGTAGCAAAGAACTGGAAACAAAGTAAATGTGCCTCTTCTGAGTATAGCTAAACAAGTTATGATACATTTAATGTAGTGGGATACAAGTCTGCTATAAGAAACTATGAATGTGAGGAATATAAAGAAACAGGAGAAGAGTTACATGAACTGATGAAAAGTGAAGTAAGTAGAACCAAGAAAATAACAGACACAGTGGAAGTGGAAGGAACAATAATAAAACAATAGAAAGTAAATCCTATAAATTATAATGATTCAACTTGAATCCAAGGAAGTGGTATGGAAATTTATCTTTGCTTTTTTACTGAAACATAGGATTATGGATGTGCATATATTGTCAGAATTTTTCATTATATTGTTTGGTTTTGCTGAACTGATTTTTTTTCCCCTCTCATATTTTTGTTTTTTTATAGAAGATCACCCTCTGAGAAGGTCAAGGGCAGAGAAATACATTAAGAAAGTTAGATATGATAACTAAAAATATCAATTCACATTTATTCTTAATAAAAACCAATAAGATAAGAAAGAATAATACCATAAGGAACAATTAATTAATTAGTAAAATTCAGTAGGAAGCTATGAGATTCCAACTCTCTTCTTTCCACTGAGCCTGTCAGTTGCTTTAGTTTAGGTGAGTTCTTTGAACAGCAGTATCCTGGAGTTTGTGGCTCTCATTCTACTGATTTTATCTTCAAAAGCTGGCATCCATGAAGCTTATCCAGGTGTAGCTCTATATCCCATACTGCTGAGCTCTAATGAAAAGCAATTTCACGCAGGTCATCAAGTTCCCAGAGCAAGAACCATGCTTAGACTCCTGCTGCATGAACACATGACAAATTAAAAGTTCTGCATGCAGTCAAGGACAACAAATGTCCTGAAGGCAGAATGTTGAGGGAAGATACTATTACTTGAAAGATCAATCAGGTAAACTACAAGAATTTATTAAGCACCTATTAATCATGCTAAGTACTGTGAGAAGACAAAGATGAAACACTACTAGCTCTTAAGGAGTTTGCTAAATGACAAATGATTGTCTGGTTTTAGAAAATGGCAAATCAACAAATCGATCTACCCTTTTACAGGATGAATCCCATGAGATCATAAATGACCAACAAAGACACTGAAATCTTGGCAAGATAAGTTGACAGACTAGGTATTCTGACAGCAATGGAGATGATGACAAAATCACAGGACTCACAGAACCTTGGAGATGGAAGAAACCTTAGAGCTCATCTAGTCTAGCCCTTTTATTTTATAAATAAGGTAATTGAGAATTAGAGACTCAGATGAGAAGGCCACACAGTTTTGGTAGCACTGAGATTCAAATCCAACTCTTCAAATTTCATGTGTTTTCTCTTTTCAACATATACTATCTCTTTTTCCATCAGGATTCAATCATTAGCACAGTCATTTGCCAAATCTGAAGTCCTGAAGTATTGAGAAACCATAGGCTAAAGTCTTTCATTCAACAGACATTTGTGTGATATATGTCTGAACTGTGTGAAAAAGACCTGAACTGGGGTGGCAGCTTGTGATGGTGGAGAGAATGACAAGGGTACAAGATACACTGTAGGAGTATTGACAGGACCTGAAACTGAGAGAAGTTGGGCAGTGAGGGAAGAGGAAGAATGAAGACAAGTATTAGGTTACTCTTTGAATAAGAGGAGATGGTACCCTCTGCAGAAGTGGGGAAATTGGGGGACAGGAGATGTTTAGTTTGATATTATTGATTTGGAGATGTTTATGATACCTACAAAAGGTATTATTCAAGAGGTAGATTGGAATCAGGGAGAGAGATTAGGAATACATATATGCATTATATTATATGTATGTATATGTACACACATATATATGTTGTTTATAGTATAGTATATAAGATATAGTTTATCATATAGTATGTATAGTATAGTATATAGATAATATACTACATATAGTATATATGTATGTGTAGTATAATATATATACTATAGCAGTAGTTCTCAAACTTTTCTTCAGAGTATCTCTTTATATTATGAAAACTTGCTGAGCATCTGTCCAAAGGGTTTTTGTTTATGTAAGTTTGTTTATGTAAGTTATATTTATAGATATTTATCATATTAGAAATAAAAACTAATTTTGAATTTGAATTTGAAACCCTTCTGAAAGGGTTTCTGAGACCCACCCCCCCTGCCCCTGGGCTTCTCTGGACCACATTTAGAGCTAGTATAGTATATATCAAAGCAATAAAGGTGATACAGTGGATAGAGTGCTGGACCTGAAGTCAGGAAACCCCATTTTCATAAGTTCAAGTCTAGCCTCAGATATTTATTGTGTGTCGTCACTAAATCTCATCTATAAAATGAACTGGAAAAGGAAATGGCAAACTGCTCCAGTATATTTGCCAAGAAGGCCCAAATGAGGTCCCAAAGAGTTGGAAAATGAAATTAAAAAAAAACCAACAAATAGCATAATATGTAGACTATATTTGTATCTATTAAAAGATAGATATAGGTATATGCACACATATATAATAATTGTGCATGTATGTATGTATATTCGTGAGTTATCCAAGTAGAGATGATATGGGAACTGTCTGTGAACATGTTTTTTAAATTAAATATTTTGGCAACTATATTTTAATATAATTAGTTTCTTCTCTGAATTTGATTTCATGCATTTAAAACCATTATTCTGAGAAGGGGTATCTGGGCTCTCCCAGATTGCCCTGGGGCCCATGACACACCCAAAAGAGCCCTGGTGTAGAGAAAGAGAAGTGAAGGATTCAGGTGGATTTGAGAACAGCCCGTACTCTAAGCAGGAGTTAGATGGTCATCATGAAAAGAATTGAGCAGCCAGTGAAGGAGAAGAGGGAACAGGAGAAAAATGGTGTCTCAGAAGACCGAGGTGCTTTGGCTCTGGTGACAATTACTGAAGTTTTGGAGCTGTCCTTTGGAGTGACAGCCACCCAACCTCTTCTTCTCTAACATGGGGAGAATTGTGCTGCCTTCTTAGTGGAGATTTTTCTTCTTGATGATTGTTTACAAATTGTCTCCAAGTTTCCTTCCCCCTTCCCCATATGTGGAGGAGAGTGAGGTTCTAGCTGGGGCTTAAATTCTGAGTAAAATTTGCATCAGGAGTGGGAGGCTGGGAGGAGAGGGCTTTTCTAGCCTTTAAGGCCTGATGCTGCTGAAATCTGAATCACCAGTATCACACGTCCTACTTGGCAAATCTGCAGCTCCTGATGGAGGCTTTTGCCTGGGACAGGAAATGTTAAATCCAGAAGCCCCTGGTTGCTGCAGCAATCAAGGGGAGGAGGCTCATTACCTGACATATCCAGGAAGCTGAAAGCCATTAGGAGCACACAGACCCTCCCTCAGCTGTTAGGTTTGTTAAGAGAATGTTACAATCAAGGGAAATTGATGACACAGACAACATAGATATTTATAGTGTGGGCAGCAAATACACATGCTGTGTCTGGGATTTTGCTCAGGATTGTGACCATATAAGGGATGTAGTCTTGAAGTGTAAAATGCGGGGATTAGGCTAAATGATAACCAAGGTCTCTTCCAGTTCTCTCTCTGTGATCATTATGTTCTTGTTGTCCTATCTACTCTGACAGAAGTACCATCAACAAGTCAATCAATCAACACAGTCAATAAAGATTGATTGAATAAATTTGCAAAATTTCCTAAGAGGATGAGATTGCTTGAATTTCCTTTTGAGGTGAAGAAGTCAAGGCTGAGAGATGTTAAGTTACCTGCCTAGGGCAGACGTGGAAATCCTACTTCAAGTTATAAGCTTGCTGTTTGTTTCTAGTTTATTTTGTTTTAATTCTACCCTCCCTTTCTCTGGAGCCAATGGCAGACATTGATTTATTTAGTAAGTGGCCTCTATTGCCATGAATAATTTGTTCTTGTGACAATCCAAGGATTTTTGTAAGGATAAAGATTGCTGTTTTAGAGTCAGAGGAGTTGGGTTCAAATATTGACTATTATTTGCTATCTCTGTAGCAAGCCATGATATTTGTAAAATGCTTAGCCCAGGGTTTGGCATGTAGTAGACCCTTAATAAAGATTTCCTTCCTTCCCCCATTCTTCCTCCTTCTTCCCTCCATCTTTCCCTCCCTCCCTCCTTCCTTCCTTCCTTGATTGACTGACAAAGTGTCCTTAAGTATTTAGCAAATAAGTTGTACTGAAACCAGAGCATCATTATAGACAAATCCATTACTCACAACTGTCTGGACATAACATTAAAAATTTAATAATACTATTTTAATAGATGTTACTGTATTGAATATTAATAATTTCAAACAATATGGAATGAAAAGTTTACAAAACAGACTGGTGTAGGAGAAGAGATCAAAAACCATATGGAAACAGGCCAAACTATATATCATCTCCTATGTCCTTCATGCTCCTGGAATTGGTTTAAAGATACTTTGAGTGAATCCAGAGAAGATGAGCTTATATTGGAATACTTAGTCAATAACAACAACAGCAAAGGTCCTTCATCTATCTGCACCACAATCTACAGGACATAAATATGAAAGAATAATCAAAGGGCACAATTTGTCCTGGGATGATTTGTGTCTGAACCTTATCAAAACATGATAATGAGATTAAAAAAATGTACAGTGTTCAAATAATGAAACAACCCCTCCTCCGATGTTTATAATCACTTATAACAAACAATATACTGGCTGAGGAACAAAAAGGATGTGTCAAAAAGTCCCATCAAAAAGGGTGTGAAGAATAATTCATGATTCACTTGGTAATAATGGAGCAAGCTACTCAAAAGGGTCATAACATTTCTTCTATCTTATTGAAGGTTGCAAAATTGTCAACTTGGTCTTCCATTCATGATTTATTCATGTACCACACATATGTAAAATAGCCTCACTATGATAAAAAGACTGACACATCTGAGATCTATGTGGAAAGTTGTACTTTATTTAATGCAGACTGCTAATACAGTAATGTCAATGACAATTTATATCAAATATAGCAATTTTCAGGAAGACCATGTAAGCCTCTATATTTTCCTATACATATTGTCATCTCCCCTGAATAGGATTGAGTTTAGCTTACATATCAGTGACAGAGGGGCACCAGAACATCAGAATTTTATGATTTTACCATTTTTCACTTTTTTTATGTGAGTTGCTAAAGGAAGATCATCAGGATATAACACTTGAGGGTAGTGGGAAAATGTTGACATGCATCAAATCAGACCATGGACAGGGAATATCAAGATGGTAGAGAAGCCCAACTAGAATGTATGCTTGTCCTTCTTTGCTATTTCATTGTTTTTATGAGATCATTATTGTAGATAATCTGTAGCCCTTTCATGCCTGTTTAGCCTGCATGATTCTTGTCAATGTCCTTCTGAAAATATTCCAGAGAGGAGACCCAACAAACATTCTGGTGACATTTTTCCAGATCTCTTAACTTTGAAACATTTCTATCATCCAATAAGTATTAAATACTTAATATGTGCCAGACGTTGCAATAAACACTGATGATATAAAAACAAAAATGAAATAATTCCTGTCCTCCAGGAACTTGTATCCCCATGGGGAAGATATATGCATATATTGGTTGGGTGGTGTCCTTTGTTCTTGAAGAGGACCAAAATGATATCACTCTGTGGGCGTCAAGACACAGCGTGTCCTACTGTGGCTGATCAGACCAATATGAGCTTCGAATGCTCAAGTGCACAATAGATATGGAATATATCAAAAATGAATACAAAGCAATTTGGGGACAGAGGGAAAATCAACAGAGACTTCACATAAAAGATAGTGGTGGAAGAGTCTTGCAGGATCTCAAGAAGCAAAGATGAAAAAAAATTGTTTTCCAGGCATAGGGGACAACCAAGCTAAGGCACAGAGAGCAGGGATAGAATGTTATATTTACAGGATATCAGTAGATCAGTATATACAAGTCAGAGAATTTGAGGAGAGTAATACAGTGAGTAAGAAGAAGGAAAATGCAGCTTGTGAAGAAATTAAAATGTTAAACAGGGCTTTATATTACATCCGAGAGGCAATAAGGGGTCCACTGAAATTTATTGAAGAAAGAGACCTGTGCTTTAGAAAAATCACTCTGACAGTTGAGTGGAGGATGGATTGGAATAGAGAGAAGCTTAAAAAGGGAGACACCAAAAAGGAGGTGGCTATACAATTAAGAGTTGATAAAGACATGAATTATGGTGGGAGCTGTATAAGTAAAAAGAAGGAAAACCTTGCCAGAGATGTTGTGGAGAAAGAAATAGAAAGATCTGGCAACTGAATGAATATAAGGGATAAAAGTGAAGGGACCAGGAGATCCATGGTTGCAAAGCTGGTACCTGAGATAGTAGTAGAGAAATTTAGAAGAGAAAAAAAGTTTAAAAAGAAAGATGATGGGTTCCATTTTGGATATACTGAATTTGAGGTGCTATTGAGCCTTCCAATTGGAGATGTCCAATAGACAATTGGTGATGGAGGACTGAAGTTCAGGAGACATTAGGGATAGATAGATATGCACACATACATATATGTCACAATATACAGACGTATATATACATGTATATGTATGAATATATGCTCTCTATATACATATGCATTTTGTAGTAACAATATACAGATTTTTGCTATTGGTCATTGTTCCCTCCATGAGCACACATTCCATTTCCTTATGCAAATATACTTTAGCACACAACTTCATGAATTGTTGTCAGGAAAAAACATACCTGATAGACAGCTTTCTGAGTCCTGAGCCACCACCCCAACCACTATCAATTTAATTTGACTAATAATGTGGATAACTATTTTGTTCATTGCCAGGTCCCATACTCATTCAAAGATTCCCTTGGTTAGTATGTCTGTTCAGAGTTTGTGGTTCAATGACATGCATCAGAAGAGGTGTCAAGGGAACAAGTGTTTGTACACCAATGGCCAAGACCAAAAAAAGACAAAGACAGAGAAACAGAGACAAAGAGACAGAGTGTAGGTGTGTGGGGAGGGGAGGGAGAGACAGAGACAGAAAGAGACAGGCAGAGAGACAGAGACACAGAGAGACTCATAGAGACAGAGACAGGCAGAGAAACGGAGACACAGAGAGAGGGAGGGAGGGAGAAATAAAGGAAGAGAGGGATGGAGAGAAAGACAGAGAGAAAGAGAGGTAGAGTGGGAGGGAGAGAGAGACAAAAGGGGAGGGAGGAAGGAGAGAGACAGAGAGCATGTTCATGCATGCATGCTCTTGAGCAGTTCTAGCAGAGTATTGGGGAATTCTAGAAGAAGTATGGAAATGTAGAAATAAGGATTTATCATCAGGTTGTGGGTTCAAATCTCAGCCCTGCTTCTTTTTTATCTTTATTGCCTTGCACAAATCATTCATCTATAAAATAAGGAAGTTGGGTTGAGGGATTTGTAAGATTTCCCCAGCTCTAAATATAATGGAGCTGAAATTGCTTTGCCCAATACACAGTGCTCCATGAGAGTAAGGTAGACCATGGCAGACATGGCAAATAATGAAATCTCTGGAGTCAGAGAAATGAGCATCTCACCTCATCTATTTGGTGCCCATTTGACTCTGGAATTGACCTTAATCACCTCATTTTGAAAAGAAGCACAAAACTAAACATTTCAATGGAAGACTACATAAATCTTCTCTTATTTCCCTTACAGGGGACCCTTGGGGAAGATGGCAGGCAGAACACCTCTTTTTTTTTTCCCCATGAAGTCACATGTTCTGGAATAGTGTGTTCATTGGTTTCCAGGTCACTCAATGAGAGGCAAATATTTACTCAATGTCAACTCTATGCCCAACATGTAATAGACACTGTGAGATTCAAGAGAACTCACAGTCCCTTTTGCCAAGGCTTAATGGTAGAATTAGATGTACTCACAGTAAATTTATTACCAAGATGGTATCTGATAAAGATCCATAGAGTGTTATAGTTCATCAGTGTTTTGAAAGTTTAGAAGAAGAAGAGAGTCCTATTTGTTAGGATGATCAGAAAGGGTTTTGTGAAAGAACTTGCTTTCATTCATTCAACCAACCATCCATCTGTCCATCCATGCATTCATCTATTCATTCATCCAATAAATCTAATATCTATAGTAAGCAGAGCTCTATACTATGTGCTATAGGAGATTAAATGTTTAAATCACAGATTTATAACCAGAAGACTTAGAAATCAAATTATAAAGACCAAGAGGGTTTAGCTTTTTTATGTCTTGAGCCATTTGGAGAGGTAGGAGCCTCCTCTCAGAAGAATGTCTTAAAATGATAATAAAAAATGTTAAATTTCAGTTCAATTTATATTTTTTCCCCATTAAAATCCAATGACCCTTTGAAATTTATCTGTGGAACTCTTTGGAGATTTGTGAATCCCAGCTGAAGAATCCCTGATCTAGCCCAAACCTCTCATTTTACAGTTTTAAGAAACTGAATTCTGGAGAGATTGAGTGCCTTACTTGAGGTTATAGTGCCAGTAAGAGGCAGAACAGGGATCTGAACTCAGGTCTTGGATTGCAGATCCATTTCTTTTCACCTTTTATCTGAGTTGTTTCCTCCACCAGAATGTGAGTTCTGAAAGCAGAGAGTGTCTTTGCTTTTGTATTTGACTGGTTAGTGTTTTGCTCACACTTAGTCTTACAAAGGAAAAGAAGGGGATCCAGACAAATAATAATACTGCTTGCTATTATGTGCATCAATTGCATTTAAATGCATTAAAGAGGTACAAAAGAAAGGGGGGCACTGCTGACAGAGAGGATCATGGAAGGCTTTTGGAAAGAGGTAACATTGGAGGTAGGTTTTAAAACAAAAATAAGGCTTCAGCAAGGGAAGAAAGGGCATTCCAAGTGGAAGAGTATGGAAGGAGGAAAACACAAAGAACCTTAAAGAAAAAGAAATCCAACTCGGCAATCACATGGAATGAACATAGGACCATGTTAAGACTTCAAAGACAGGCTGGTGTCAGATCATCAAAGGCTTTAAATGCCAAACAAAGAAATTTGGACTTTACTCATTGGGCAACGGGGAGACCCTTACTTATCAGACATAAGTAGCTCCACTGAGCTCCAGCTCTGAGATTCTGTATTATACAGAATATACAAAAGAATGATAAAGTATATCCATACTTAAGGGATGTAGGTCTTGGGCTGGATAGGATCTGGACAGTTTGGAGTGGAGGGAAATGGGGATGGTGGAAGATGGATAAAGTTATGTAGCATGTATAAAGTCATGGGGATGGGAATAAGTGTGCCATTTTCAGAGGATGGCGAAGAGTCTAAGATGCTTGTAGCTGATTGTGGGTGGGAAGAATGAGAGATAAGCATGGGAGTCTAGATTGGGACTAGTTTGTGGAAGGCCATGAATGCCTGGCTAAGGAATCTGGATTTTGTCCCATAGCCTACAGAAGTTTTTGAGAAGGCAAGTGACATGCCAAAAAAGAGTGTTTTAGGAAGATGGTTCTGGCAGGGGTGTGCATGAGTGGTTGGAGCCAGGGAGAGCCTGGAGACAGGAAGACTGGGTAGGAAGTCATTGCAACAATCCAGGACCTGGTGGCAGTAGAAAAGAGAAACATAACAACAACAACAATAATGGTAACTGATATTGGTAGAACATTTTGTTGATTGCAAAGCACTTTACATGTATCATCTCGTTTGAGTCCTATGATGTAGTTATAAGTATTATCACGTCTTTTTGCAGATGAGGAAACTGAGTTTCAGAGAGATTGAGATGCCTATAGTCACACAGACAATAAGTGTCACAGATGGGATTCACACTAAGGTCTTAAAGACTTAAAGTCTAGTTTGTATTCCAGCTGATTATGAAGGTAGAATGGACTTAGAAGTACACTAAATATGGGGATGAGGAAGCTGAAAGACTCCTAGATCCCTCTGTGGTTCTAAATTTGGGAGCTTCTGATTGCTCAGTGATCAGAAAAACCCAGAGAGGGATATCTAGATGGCAAGAGTCTGGAAGGCTTTCTCTTCAATGTTCGATATTAGAACTGATTTTATAATCCTCCTGGGAAGAGTCTAAATGAAGAAGCAATTGAAATTAGGAACTACTTCAAGAATGCCCTGATCCCTTCCATAAGTAAGAATGACAGCTGCCATTTATATACCCCTTTGTTATAAAGCATGTTCTGTACTCATATTCCTTTGATCTTCACAATGAACAAGAAAATCTCAGATGACTTGTGTGCCTTCTCAGTCTTTCTGTTGTTGTTTACTTGCATTTTATTTTCTTCATCATTTTCTTTTCTGGTTTGATTTGATTTTTCTTGTACAGGAAGATAATTGTATAAATATGTATGCATATGTTGGATTTAACATATATTTCTACCATGTTTAACATATGTTGGACTACTTGCCATCTAGGAAGGAGGGTGACAGAAGGGGGAGAATTGGAACACAAGGTTTTGCAAGGGCTAATGTTGCAGAATTATCTATGCATATGTTTGGGGGGTTTTTTGGTCTTTTTTATTAAAGCTTTTTATTGACAAAACATATGCATGGGTAATCTTTCCAACATTGACTCTTGCATAACCTTTTGTTCCAAATTTTCTCCTCCTTTCCTTCACTCCTTCCCTAGCTGGCAGGTTGTCCAATACATGTTAAATATATTGAAATACATGTTAGATCCTATATACGTGTACATATTTATACAGTTATCTTGTTGCACAAGAAAAATCAGATCAAGAAGGAAGAAAAAGAAAAACTGACAAAGAAAGCAAAACGCAAGCAAATAACAACAGAAAGAGTGAGAAAGCTATGTTGTGATCCACACTTTGTTCCCACGGTATTCTCTTTGGGTGTAGATGGCTCTCTTCATCACTGAACAAGTGGCACTGGTTTGAATCATCTCAATATTGAAGAGAGCCAGGTCCCTCAGAATTGATTATAGTATAGTCTTGTTGTTTCTATGTATAACAATCTCCTGGTCCTGCTCATTTCACTCAGCATCAGTTCATGTAAGTCTCTCTAGGCCTTTCTGAAATTATCCTACTGGTCGTTTCTTACAGAACAATAATGTTCCATAATATTCATATACCACAATTAATTCAGCCATTCTCCCATTGATGGGCATCCACTCAGTTTCCAGTTTCTGGCCACTACAAACAGGGCTGCCACAAACATTCTTGCACATAAAAGTCCCTTTTCCTCCTTTAAGATCTCTTTGGGATATAAGCCCAGTAGTAACACTGCTAAGTGTCAAAGGGCATGAACAGTTTGATAACTTTTTGAGCATAGCTCCAAACTTATGCATGTTTTGAAAAATAAAAAGTTTTAATTTAAAAAAAAAAAAGGAAACTACCATCAACAGCAAAAAAAAAAAAAAAGAATGTTGGAAACTGTCATATGTATTTGGAAAAAGTAAAATACTATTGAAAAATTAATAATTGATTGATTTTTAAAAAGAAAGGAAAGAAACAAGCACACACATACAGAATGTTGATCTTACAGTTCCACCTTTGATATTTATTAGTCATATGACCTTAAGCAAGTCACTCAACTAAATCTCAGCTTTTTTTTTTTACCTATAAAGTGGTCTAATGATTTCATTGTAGACTTTACTAGACTGTTATAAGGAAAGTATTTTGAAAAACTTAAGGAAGCACTAACGACTTATTATATTTCATTTGAGCCTGTACTCTTTATGACTTACAGAACAAGTATATTATTATCATTTATAGATGATAAAACATAAACCTCATGAGGTGGTCTACCCAAGATCACACAGTAAATTAGTGATGAAGCAAGAAATGGGACGTAGATCCTCTGACTCCAGGTCCTGTGTATTTGCTGTTTTTCCTCACCATTCCCTCAGTTAACTAGCTACTGAACTCATTTGCGCTCTGGCTACAAACTCATTCACATTTGTTTTGTCTTTGTTTTTTGTTTTTGCAGGGCCAAGTGTTTTCGGGGCAAAAAGGTCTGTGGAGATTACGACATCAAAGTGGAACAGGTAACTAAGCCAGATCTGGTTGAGGTAGGGTTGCCAACTGGCCAAGGTTTTATCCCAGAAGCAAATTGTTTCTTCCTGATGGATCATGTTATGGAGTGTGTGTGTGTGTGTGTGTGTGTGTGTGTGTCCACTATTTTGAGAAGTGTAGTTGGGCTATATTATCATTTTTCCTTCCTGAAATCTCAGCCTTTTGGCACCGATATAGAATTGATTGCAGGGACATACGGGTCACCAATCCAGGGTAGTGAACAGGTGACCTCCTGGTATTATGTCCTCTCTCCCTTCCATTATGGGATTATTTATTCATTCAGTTGAAAACTTATTAATAGACACTGATTTCTTCAGCCTTAATGACTTCTCTTAGTATATAGTATTTTTAGGACTGTCCTAGAGAGGCCAGGACATTGGTACCCCAGATACTCTCCTGTTCCCTATCCGGGAAAAGCCTCAGTGGAATGAGAACTCATTCATGGAAGATCAGCCCTCCTTTATAAGTTTGTGGTTTGCAAATCTAACACGTGAGACTATTTCTTTATTTACATTGCCACCAAATGGCTGGCTGTGATGTCTGAGCTGTGGTCATGTGGTTCCAGAGACTCTAGTTTCCCTATGTGTGGTTAGCTGAGAGATTCCCTATGGTTTTATTGCCACCATCATTATTAGTGCTCTTGTGGTACCCCAACAAGAGGAACAACTAGCCATAGGACAGAGTAGAAGATAACACGGCATAAGGGGAAAATGTCCATTGGATTTGAAGTAAGATGATCAAAGTTTGAAATCTTACTTATTAGCCATGTGACCTCCCAGGGGAATAATTTTACCTCTCCAAATCTCAATTTCTTCATTTGCAAAATGGGAGAGGGAGAAAATAATCTCATGTTTTACTGGCCTATGGGTTGTTTTAAAGAAAGTGCTCTAGAAATAGGACTCACTTTTCTGGGGGAAGGGACAAGGAGATTCTAGGGGCTGAAATGGGGGAAGAGATTTCCCCCCCTTTTTTAGATTCTCCATAATTTCTGTCTTAACAACCAGGGTGAGTTTGGCATCTTAAAATATGCCATCTGTAGATTGTCATCTGTAGATTAGATTATCTCACAATCTCTAGTCTCTCACAAACTTAGTCTATTATTGGCAACTGAACCCAAGGAAGTTATTCGTTCTTTTTGACTCAGCTATGTATACCAAAGCTTGCACTTGAGAAATTTCTAAAGTAAAGATTAATAATGATTCCTGTCTGTTTCTCCCAATGGAGGTAACTTGGTCTATGTGCTAGTATAGCTACTTGCCATGAACACTGGAAATGGGATAGCCTCTATTTCAACAGCCATGAGAAATGCATCTGGTGCAAAATACTCACAGGAGTTTATGAACATAAAACATTCGAAGAACCTATTAGTTTCCCCCATGAAAGGACTTTGGGGGTCATTTGATCCAGTCCTCCCTTTTCACTTGATTCCTGTATTATCTGAATGACTCATTGCAATTGTAGGGTAGTCAAGATCTAGATTTCTTGCTCTCCATGACATGACTTCACACCTCCAGCTTCAGGCTGTTCCTCCATTGGTGGTCCTCTTTCTTCTCTAAGGTGGATGAAGCTAAATCCTTATGACTTTAACAATTATAATTCTTCAACATGTGGTTTGTACCATAATTTACAAAACACTTTCACTTAATCTTATTGAATCCTCACAAAAGCCCAAGGGCTATTGAAATAGGCTTGGTTAGATTTATCTCCTTTTTATAAAATTTGAAATTGAAGCTTAAATATGAAGTGACCTGCTCAAGTTTACTTGGCTGATAAGTGGTCCAAGTGGGAGATTAACTCAGTTCTCTTGATTCTAACAGTGTCATCACTGTCCCATGCTAACAATTAAGGAATATTTTAAAGTGATAGAAGCCGACGTAGAAAAATCTGGCTTCCAACTCGGTATTCCCATCCCACTGGGAACTTGTCCTGGACAGGACTATGGTCTTATTATTCCCCTCTCTTGTTTTTGCAGGCAGAATTTTCAGAGCTCAACCTGGTGGCCCATGCTGATGGAACCTATGCTGTGGACATGCAGGTCTTCCGAAATGGCACAAAGGTTGTCAGGTGAGTGTCTGTCTCAAGGTCAAGGATCACTCTGACTCTTAGTACTTTTATCCTGGTCTGTGTCTGAGGCACCAGAGGGCAGATTTCTCACTGACCTCAGAGGCCCTAGGAGCGGGACTTGGGTGGTACTTGATTATATATAGAGATTCTGTGCTCGTTTCTGTCAAAGGATATGGAGAGAGAAGAAGACACCATCCTTATTGTAGGTGCAATGGGAGAGAGGAAAATCCTATATACACATGACACTATTTCCCCTTTTCAAAGGGATCTTTGTTTAATGGGAAAGGAATGATCATCTTTGTAGATATCCTTGGATGAGAGGGAAAACAGTTCTAATTCTTAGAGAGTCAGTCAACAGGGTTAATTCAGTCAGACATTGTGGTAAGCACTGAGATACAAAGAAAGGTTAAGAGTCTTTAGTACGATGAGAGAGGTAGAATTTTACAACCTACACAGACTCTCAAAATCAGTCAATCAGTGAGTCAGACAACTGGTGTTTATTAAGTGCCTACTGTGTGCTAGACACTGGGGTAAAGCTTGGGAATATAAAGAAAAGCAAAAGGCGGTCCCTAACCTCAAGGACCTCTCATTCTGGTGGTGAAACAACATGCAAATAACTACACAGAAAGAAGCTCTCTATAGGATAAATTGGGGATCTTCTCAGAGGGAAGGCACTAAGATGAAGGAGGCCTAGAAAAGGCTTCTTGGAGAAGGTGGGACTTTAGCTGAGACTTAAAGGAAGTCAGGGAAAGGCAGGAGTTGGAAATAAAGAGGGAGAACTTTCTAGGCTTGAGGGCAGCCAGTGAAAAGTCTGAGAGTCAGAAGATTCAAGGTCTTATAGAAGGAACAGAAAGCAGGTAGGTATCACTGGATTGCAGGGTACATGGAGGGGACGCAAGTAGGTTGTAACTGAAAAAGTAGGAAGGCATCAAAGGAAATCTCCCTCCTTTTAGGAGAGGGAGAGGGAGAGGGAGAGAGAACAGAGAGAAGGAGAGCAAGAGGAAGAGAGAGAGGTGCTCTGATAGATAATGGGATACAAAGGCAAAAAAACTATGCCCTTGAAATGTTCTCTTTTATAAAAAGAAAGCTCTATCCATAGTGCGGTAGAAAGACAAGGGAGGAGAAGGAAAGTGACTTTCTCTCAAGTCAATCAATTGGGGGTGGGTGGGTGGGTGGAGATCAATCAGGAAGTATATACTGGCCTGAGCCTAACCCTAGTCTAGGAAGCTTAAATTCTAGTTGGGGAAACAACTAGTTGGTCCAGTAGTAGATGAAGACTCATCCTCAGACACTGACTACCCTGCTTGCCTCAATTTCCTCAACTATAAAATAAGCTGGAGAAGGAAATGCCCAACCATCCCAGGATCTCGGCCAAGAAAACTTCCGATGGATTTATAGAAAAGTGACAACAACTGAAAAAATGGTTCAACAACAGCAACAGATTGCAAAGATGCTTTATAATAATTAACAGGCAGTAGAGATTAAGAATCGTGTCAGTAAGTGCACTAGAAGAGCCCCAGGAGTCTGTCTTTGGTTTGGACCTTTCCACATTTCTGTTGATGGATTGGATAAAAGCATAGGTGATATACTTGTCAGATTTCCAGGTGACATAAAACCAGGATAGATAGCTAACACTTTGGGCTCTTGGGATTCAAAAAGAACTTTTGCCAGCTGGAACTGGTGAGCCAAATCCAATGCATTAAAATTACTGCATTACTACCACCACTATTACCACAACAACTACTACTACTATTATTACTACTACTATCACCACACCACTATTACTACTATTACTATCACCACTGCCACTACTATTGCCACCACCACTACTACTAATGCTACATTACCATTACTATTATTACTACAATAATAAAAGTAAATAATAATTTATGTTTTCAGGTTTGCAAAGTACTTTACAAATAGTATCTCAATTAATTATCTCAACAACCCAAGAGGGTAGTTGCTATTGCTATCCCAGTTTTTGAAATGGAGAAACTCAGGCTAAAAAAGAGTAAGAAACTTTTGGAAGGATCACACAACTAGAAATTATCTGAGGCGGAATTTGAATTCAGGTCTCACATATGTACCAATCTTAATTCTATCTATCAGGCCAGCTTCTAGGTTGCCCTTCTATTTGTTAGACCAATGCCTTCTTCTTGGAACTTTCTTTGCGTTTACTTAAAAGGATATATGTGATTTCCCTCTAATAGAATTAAAATTCATTGAGTTCGGAGATTATTTGGGTCTTGTCTAGTTCCAAGCATAGTGCCTAGCATATAATAGGAATTTAATAAATGTTTGTTGAATTGATTAGAATTGGACGGCAGGACCTAGGTTGGGCCTTGAAGAATAAATATGCAAATTGGGGTGGACAGAGAGGATTGGTGTGAGGAAGGGAAGAAATGTCCTGAACAATGCAGGTAAGGAAGGTTTGTGGAGGAAGGTGAGCGCACTAGCTTGAGTGGAGAAGGAGCTACATATTGGGAAGCTGCAGGCAAAGGGAATGAGTTCTTTATTATAGCAGAGAAAAATTTAGGATGAGAAAGTTTTTGAACATTTGGTTGGTTTCTATTATGCAAATCCAGCCCAAATCCCAAAATACCTTTAGGTTCCCAGGTGTCAGCCACTCCACAGGTTTATGAGGATCAGAATATTTCTAAACTTAGTGTAAGGCCTTAGTGAACTCTGAGGTTCCTTCAAGTTCTTGGAGTCTGTGATTCTATATACCAGGAGCACTTTAAGGCTCCTGGACAGAAAACTTGACAGGATCAAAGCCATTGAGGGTGACTGTAAAGAAGGAAAAAGAAAAGTGGACTATGGGAAGGACAGGAAAAGACATTAGAAATCTTGGATTTAAGTCCCAGTTTCTTTACTTACTAGCAATTTGACTGTGGGTCTAACCTCTCTGGGCCTCAGTTTATTCATCTGTAAAAGGAAGGGATTGGATTAAATGTCCCTTCTTGACACAAAACTATGATTCTAAGGTATATTCACACAATGGATATTCTTAGGTGAGAAACCAAAGGGAATTTTGGGATCATTCAGTGTGACTCCCTCATTTTTACAAATAAGGTAACTGAAGCCCCAGGAGATTCTTTGCCCAAGATTATCCAGTAGTTAGTACCAGTGGTGGGATTTGAATCCAGGTCCTCCAGCTCAGAACCCAACATGCTTTACACTACTTACTTTACACCTGGGGAAGAAATGTTTCTTTTTGTGAAATATGGCCCCTTTTGGAGACCAGAACCATGGAGTAAGAGGACTAGGCCCTGGGGGACAGCAGCTGGAAGCAGGGATGCTTTCCTGGACCAATTTGAACCAGACATTAGCTGCCAGGCGGAGAACGTTCTGTCCTCTCTGCTTCCTGCTGTTGTTGCTCAACCTCATGAGCTGCATGAAAAATATTTGTTCTTCTCCCCACCTTCTGATTTGGGGTAAGCCACTAGGAAGGAGAACATTGGGAAACCAGCGAGCGCCTTTCATCAGGCTGCCCAGACCTTTGGCTCAGGAAGCTGGGGCTGGCCCAAGTGTTGCCCGGCTATTTTCAGGAGAAGTTGGAATCCTTAAAGATTGAGTTTGAGGACGAGGGCTTGCCCACAGGCAGAAGGGGGAGTCATCCCAGTTTATCTTCACCTTCCTTTACTGAGCCTTTCTCCTCCTCCCCCAAATCTTCACAACCAGGTGTTTTTCAGCATCTGTGAAAGTCAACTCATTTATAATAAATAGTTTAGAAGTATCCCTCTGAAAGTCCCATCTACTCCTAAGTATTATCTTCTTCACGAAGACTTTCTGGACTACTTTAGTCCAAAGTGATTTCTTACACCTCTGAACTTGGATTATCTTTATTGTTCTTCTGGCTTTACATGACCTTCATTTTCCAACATATTATTCTCTCTTCCCTCCCACCCCCAAGAGAGTGCCATTCTTTATTATAAAGTTTTTTTTAAAGACAAAGACAGAGAATCAGAGAAGGAGGACAAGGGAGAGATAGAAACAGAGAGAGAGAGAGAGAGAGAGAGAGAGAGAGAGAGAGAGAGAGAGAAAACAGAAACAGAAGGAGGGAGGGGAAGAGAGAGACAGACAGAGACAGAAGCAGAACATACATATACACATATACTCAGAGAAAAACAGAGACAGAGA